>NC_090931.1:1238687806-1239355970 GCF_040938575.1 Ambystoma mexicanum | reverse complement strand
CTTGGAAGAAGTTTCTTACTTTAAAATACCATTAATAATACTGTTCCTGAAAGGACTTACAAATGTATATCCAGCAATACCATTTCATGTTCCAACTTGGGATTTGAATTGAATTCTTAAATTTTTAACATGTATATCTTTTGAGCCTCTGTACTCATGTCCATTGAGGCTTCTAACACTAAATACTGTCCTTCTTGTAGCATTAACATCAGCCCGCAGGGTTAGTGAACTACAGGCTCTCTCATGTAAACCTTATAAAGACAAAGTAGTTCTGAAAGTCAAACCATCTTTCTTACTGAAAGTAATTTCCGAATTCCATTTTGTCGCAGAAAATTGTTTTACCAACATTTTATCCTCCTCCTCATCTGGGAAAAGAAGAGGAAAGATTACATAGGCTGGACCCTAAAAGGGCCCTCAGCTTTTACATTGCAAGAATGACGAAAATACGCCAAGACTACCAACTTTTTGTGGGCTACACAGGTCGTAATTTGGGTTTGGCGGTCACTAAACAAACCATATCTCGCTGGATTATTCTAGCTATATTGGAATGCTACAGATTAGCAGGGAAAGACCCACCGGATGGGCTTCGGGCTCACTCTACAAGGGGAATGGCCACTTCTACGGCTTTGAAGAGGGGCGTCCCGGCAAAAGATATTTGCTCAGCTGCAACATGGGCCTCAATACATACCTTTACCAAACATTACTGTTTGGATACCTCATCCTCAAATGAGGGTCTATTTGCCAAAGCGGTTCACTCTGTACATGAAAACTAAAACTATTACTTCCGCCTCCAAATTGATCACTACTACGGGAGTCTATCACAAGATGAGGAATACTTGGGAGGACACAATTCATTCGAAGAACAAGTTACTTACCAACTGTAACGTTCTTTCGACTGGATGGTCCTCCCACGTATTCCTCATCGACCCTCCCAACCTACCCCGCAGTATAGTTTATACTTCTTACAATTTCCTCTCACGATGGGCCTATCAGTCACAACATACGCCTACATGTTCCACGATTAATTCCTCAAAAACAGAACTGAAGCCAGCGGGTGCGGCTCGAGCCATTTATACCATCGGTGACGTCGACACGGTACGGAGCCCGTCGAGGGACATTCGACGCCACAGCCTCGAGCACAGCGCCCTCTGCCGGAAAAAAAATTATGATGCAGCAAAGCTGGCGAAACGAATTATCACAAGATGAGGAATACGTGGGAGGAACATCCAGTCGAAAGAACGTTACAGTTGGTAAGTAACTTGTTCACCTCTGGCCAGAAAAGGTACTCAGAGGCATCGTGTGACAGAAGGTAGTGTCTGCATTTTCATTCAAGGCATGCGAGGGGATTTCAGGGGCTGGGCCTCCATCACCAAAGCCCACTCCCCACCTACGGGACAGGGCTGGCACTGGCTTTTGCCCTAGTAGGCCCCCTACCCCAGATTGGGTGGGGTCCCTGTTCCCCCTCGACCCCACATCTCTCCCCATACACCCCCCTCCCTTCATTCCCTCTTTATATCCTCTGCCTTTCCCAACAGGGTCCGGTCTCGGACCCTGTCACACTTGGCAAGACTGTGAAAGAGTGCAAGACTTTTTTTAATGCAATCATTCATATTATGATTGTGCCGGTTTTTCACTCTACATTGCTTTTCCGGCATTACTTTGACATCTTTGGTCAATGAACAATTTTAATCTGAGAACTAGGCCCAGTGACCTGTTTTAATGTTCATTGTACGCGAATGGCAGCAAATTGCTAATGGTGCCTATTCAAAGCTGTATTGTGAGAGGTTGGTAGACTTCATTCTGTGTAGTCATCCCAGATAAGCCTGTTACCATCTTTTTTCGTTTTGAAAAATAAATATCCAGACCCTTTGGAGGTGTCTCCAATGGTGTGAAGCTGCCTAAAATGTCTATATTGTTGCAAAACTACTGTCCTTGGTAATGTGACTTGTCGTCATTCTGACGTCGTTCCAAGAGCTTTGGATGACTCTGGGGACTTTGAATGACAATTTCCAAGTCTGCTGGCCAATGCAATGGTATACCTGAAGGCAGTAATTGTTGGGATCTCAAGAGTCGCCCTCCCCATCTTAAGAGGCCCCTGATGCGTCTGTCAACCACTGTCCCTTACCTGCATTATCTTGCGTTCTTGAAAGTAATGCATTCTGTGACGAACTACTCAGGTGGCTGTTACTGAGAGTGGGAGGGAGCCACAAGTTAAGTAAAGTACGGATATTGTTCCCAACCAAGGACCCCCTTCCCAGAAAGACCTTGCTAATTCTCTGCAAGCAGATCTGCAGCTTAACAGTAACCGCATGAACCATGTATTCCGTCACAACCATGATCCCTGGGAGCTGTGTAAGAGTTGCAACCAGATTGTGAGTGGTGTAGAACTGCATTCTATGTGTGGCGCTCTGAGCTAATCCAATTAATTGTTTCAAACCTGTAAACCAACCAAAAGACCTGATGAAACCCACTGGGGCATAGCCAATGTAAAGCATTGCTAGAAACGCAGGGGTAGATGACTGCATATACATGTCTCCAGGAAGGTAGGGCAAGTGAGGGCTTTTTCAGGGACCAACAGAGGTAGCATGGAGAGGGAAGGGTGCAGTACGAGAGCCACACGTGGAAGGAGAAAGATGCAGGGCACTAGAGCGCTGAGTGGACAGGGATCCCTGAAAGACCTGACGGAAAAAGGAGAGACAAGCAGACTGAGACTAAGTAGAGCTGAGAATACTGCCCCGGGGTGCAGGGGAGGTGAATGCCTGGCATTGCCTAACTGAGAAAGCGGGGTGTGTAATGAATTTAGGGAATTTGTTCTTTCTCCCCAGGGGGCGGGGGGGCTTTGGGACTAGGGTGGTGATCCCACTATGATTAACGTCCCCCCTGAGGCTTAACACCCATGTGTCCCACCCCACCCCCCAGCTGACGAGGCAAGCAGGATCTCACTGTGGGTGGGTCCCCCTGCTCCCTTAGGAGATGAGGAATCCCCAGGGAAGAGTTTCACTCCATCTCCCTGTAACACAGAATCGCTAGTGTTTGTTGGCTGTATGGAAAATGAGCAGGACAGTAATGTACAGGTACCTTTTTAAAAGTATGTGGTTTGGTTTCTGACCTGTTTTTTTAAATGATTTGTATTATTAAGGTATTTATTGAGCACAGACCGAGCTTCAGGAAGCAATGGAGCACTTTATGAAATGACATGATGTGGCATTTATAACGCGCATATACACAAGTGTTTCAAGGCACGAGGAGGTAAGGGAGGGGAAACAGGGAAGACAGACAGCGATCCTACTAGGCCAGGTGACATTGATCGTGCAAGTGCACGGAAGGGGGAAGTGCAGGGGGAAGGAAAGTGAGCAGTGCAGTACATAGGATGACAGTAAAATAAATAAAGACAATAAAAGTGCAGACATCGGGTGTCAAGTGCTAGTAGGGGCTGTAGGGATACAGCAACAGTCCCTGAGTGCAGAGTTGCCAGGGGGACAGTGCAGGTGTTCGGACCTGGGCCTATGATCAGAGGTTAGCCAGGTAAACCAGTGCAGTTTCAGATTTACAATCATAGCGGGAAGAATAAGGCTACGGAGCAGAGAAACAACAGAGTGGGGATCTAACAACAATAAAGGGAGGGCATTAGTCAGCAATGGATCTACAAGTAACCAAGAGAGGAACAGTGGGGGATCAGATTGACTAGTCTTGTGTTAGCTGGGAAGTGGACACTGTATAGAGCTAGGTGTTAGGGAGGAGCCATTCCTTGCAGAGGACGTCCACAACTGGATCACTGAGAGGCAGGCATTGAGCCTGTGCATGACTTCGATGGAGGATATCCTGAGTTATAGCAATGTGTTATCTGCGTATTGGCGGCTGTGGAGGTTGTATGGAGCAAGGCGGGTTCCAAGCGTTTCCATGTAACATTTGAAAGTTCACAAGGGAGAGGGTGGATCCTTGTGGGACTCCTCAAGAGATGGGTAGAGTTGGTGATCTGGAGAAATCTGTACAAACTGGTGGCAATTAGCAAGGTGTGATTTAAACCAGTTGAGGACTATCCCTCTGATCCCCTTGCTGCGATGTAGATTGTTGGTAAGTGGCTGGTGGTCTACTGTGTCAAATGCTGCTGAGAGGTCAAGGAGAACCAGGAGGCAAGGATGGCCCTCATCATGGATTTTAAGGGTATCGCCATTCACTTTGTCGAGGAGCCGGTGAATGCCCCTCCTCTGGTCCTGCCCCCTCACCACCATCCCGTTGGAGTTGCAGGCGAAGAGATACAGTTGGGAACCCATGCAGTAATCCATGCAACATTCCTTTACTATGTTAAGTGTATGAAAGACAATATGCCCTCAGGCACCCATTCAGATTATAACCTCACGTAGAAGCAGAGGAAGGATGCTACCAGGAAGGGTGCCCACTACCAAGATGCCAGAATGCGGTTTTGAGTAATATGGATGAACTCAGAGTAAAGTCTGAAGATGACAGAATTATTTCCTAAAGGAGACGTATGAACCTATGCTGAAACGATATGAAAGTACTTAAAACTGACAATGTAACTGAAGTACGAAGAGAAACATGGACCTAAACACAAAGTAATTGTGACTATAAGAAGATAATATAACGTGCTAACCTATAACTGTAAATGCGCTGTAACGTAAGGTAGAAAAGATATAGAAGCTTTCTGAAAAAGAGGTATACATATGTTTTGGAACATTTATTTATTTTTTGTGCATTTGTTAGGTGCTTATACAACCAGTACATTGCGTTTCAAAACGCCCATGGGGCAACAGGTAGGGGAACATGGGATAGAAACAATACACTGCAGGCTAAAGAAGAACCTACTAGGCCTTGTGAGCATTCAGAGCGTGCAAGTGCAGAGTGAGGAAAGGGAAAGAGGGGGTAAGTGCTGGAGTGCCCCGTGCTCATGAGTGAGCAGCAGGTGAAAGTGCCAAGTGTAGGAAGTGCTACAAAACTTTTCAACTGTACAAAATACATGGGTAAATTCAGGCCTACTGTGGCGAGGCCATTGAGTGGCGAGGCAAGTGCTGTGGATAGACAGAGGCTGAAGGTGATTGGCTGTGGGAGGCCAGGGCCCCGAAGGACACATAAGGGGACTTGTCACCAATCACAGCGACTATGAGGTTAGCAGAGGACAGAAGAAGGGAAGGAGGAAGTGAAAAGGAAAGTCTTGAGGAGCTTCCGGAATTTGAGGAGGTCTAGCTCAAGACCAAGAGGAAGGGGGAGGCTGTTGCATAAGAGGGAGCCAGCTGAGGAAAGCGAACGAGAGGGGGGAGTGGGGAGTATTTAGTAAGAGCAAGTTGCAGATAGCATGGTCCCAGGGCCAAGAAAGCCTTATGGATGATGCAGAGGGATTTGAACCTGGTCCTTGCAGCAACCGGGAGCCAGTGGAGAGTTTTTAGGGCAGGAGAGATGTAGTTCCTGGGCTTGAGGGCAGGGATAAGTCTTGCTGCCCTATTCTGGATTAGCTGGAGTGGTCGTATAGAGGAAGAGGGTAGATTCAAGAGAAGGCTATTTCAGTAGTCGAGCCTAGCAAGAACCAGAGCTCTGGTGACATTGAGCTTCTGGGGGAAAGTGAGAAAAGGGAGAAATCCTTTGAGAAGAAAGAGTTGAAAGTTGAACTTCTTGGCAATGTCCTTAATGTGAGGTAGGAAGGAAAGAGAGGAGTCGAAGATGACTCCAAAGTTTCTGGCTTCAGATGAAGGAGAAGGGGGAGAGCCCATGGAGGATGAGGATAGCCAGAGTGAGGGGAAGAAAGAGGAAGCTGGCGTCCCAATATGAAGGCATTGAGGCAGAGATTGTTGGAGGTGCACCAGGACTGGATGGTAGATGGGCAGTCTGGGATGATGGAAGATGCAAGAGGGACGGCAGGAAGTTTGAAAGAGCTGCGCTTCATCTGCATAGCACTGGAAGTTGGAGAAGGAGGAAATGATGAATGCTAGTTGAGAAAGATGAGTGTTAAAGAGCCAGGGGGAGAGGTTGGAGCCCTGGGGGACACCACAGGTGGAGAGAGAGGTAGGTGAGGAGAAGGTACCCAGAATAACCTGGGACAAAAGGTTGGTTAGGAAGGTGGACAGTCAGTCCAGTACCTGTATCATGGAGCTGTTTTATGAGAATGGAGTGGTTGACTGTGTCAAAGGCAGAGGAGATATCGAGTAGAATGAGAACAGCTGGAGAGTTAGAAGCCAGAGAAGTGAGCAGTTCTTCACAAGTGTTAAGGGGAGCAATTTCCGTGCCTCTGGATGCTCGGAATTCAGATTGATGGTCGTGGAGACAGCCAACAAGATCGGTGTTAGAGGTAAGTTGGGGGGAAGGCCAGCTTTTCCAGGAATTTCCCGAGGAAGGGTGTGATCGAAATAGGGCGGTAGTTGGCTGGACAAGTAGGGTATGCTGAAGGTTTTTTCAGGCGGCGGTGCAGAAGGGAGTGCTTGAGGGGGAGGAGGGGAAAGATACTGTAGCGAAAGAGTGGTTGCAGAAATCAACGAGTGCAGGGGCAAGAGAGACAATGTTGTCCTTGATGGTTCTGGAGGAGCAAGGGGAAACTTGTTTGGAGGAGACCTTCTTAGAGCAGACAACTGTGGTGACCTCATCGCGTGTGACGGGGAGAAGGAGAGGAGAGAGGGGAAGGAGGGTGGGAGGCCATAGGAGACAGGGGGTGTCGGAGTGGTTGGGGGAAAGGATAGCAAGGGTGCTCAGGATATCCAGAGTTCTAGTGATGAAGTGTGTGGCCAGTGCGTTGCAGAGGGCCTGGGATGGAAGAGGGGAGGAGGAGACTGTGTAGGGGTTGGCTAGTTCCCTGAAGATTTTAAATAGTTCAGCTGTTAGATTCACCAGATACCTGTGCCTGGATGTGGGCCAGTTTCTTGGCATGGATGGAAAGTCTGTATTGCCTTTGGAGCAGGCAGCAGGCCATGTTATCAAAGGGTGAACCTGAGGTTTGCCACTTCGTTTTGCAACTCTGCACTTGTGTTTTAGGGCTGCAAGTTCAGGGTCTTACCAGGAATTACACTTCGAGGCAGGTTTCAGACTGATCCTCATGACTGTGGCAAGAAATTCCAGTGTTAGTAATGGTCAGGTGGAGGTTGCTGAGAGCAGAATCAGAGGTAGTTTGGGTGGGGGGGCGAGAGGGGATGAAGGTGGATGGGAAGGCATCAGCTGACACTCGTTTCATCGGACGGATGTTCGTGAATGAGGTTGGCTGGGCTGGAGGAGGTGCGGTCAGAGGGCCAAGGGGATGCAGGTAGGAGGAGAGAGTTGTCTGACCAGGAGAGAGGTGTGATCAGTGGGGCGAGGGGGGAGAGTGAGAGATTGGTGTGGATGAGGGTGTCAAGTGGGTGCACTGTCGAATGGGTTGGCCCAGAAGGGAGAATGTAGAGGGAGTATGAGGTGCAGAGGTCAAGGAAAAGAGTGGATGCTGTGACAGAGGAGTCCAAGTGGATGTTGAAGTCGCCCAAGAAAAGGAGTTTCGAGGAGGTTGAAAAGGGAGTTGAGAGGAGCAGAAGTCAGCCCATTCAGAGAGGAACAGGGTGGTAGCGCCAAGGGGCCTGTAGATGGTGGCAATGGTCAGAGAGGAGGAGGGAGAGATGACCAACTTGCAAACCAGGGTCTCAAAGGAAGAGTAAGGCCCGGGGGTTAGATGGAGGAAGGAACCCACTCAGGGAGGATTAAGGCAAATTAACCCCACTGCCAACACGGTTAGGTTGTTGCTTGGAAATGATTGTGTAGCCATCAGGGAGAAGGAAGTCAAATGCAGTGACTGAGATGGCATTGAACATATCTCAGTAAAAGAGTATGTCGAGCTCAATGACTTCAAGAAGGAGTCAGATTTCGACGGAGTGTTTGTTGGCTGAGTGAGCGTTAAGTGTGGCCACTTAAAGGAAAGGAGGTTTCTACTTTTGAAGCTTTTCCGAAGAGGTGTGGTACACCAGTCAGAGGGGGAGGGACTGAGAGAGTGGTTGTTGGGGGAGAGGTAGGTGAAGTGAAAGAAGTTGATGAGGAACAGCAGGCACCGTCTAACAAGAGGTTTGGTTGAGGACCCTGAACCAAGTTAGTGCCAGTTTAGTAGACATTAATGATACATTGGGATGAAGGAGAAGCCCGCCAAGAGGACTTCCAACTTGGTGCCACTATTAATGGGAGAGGCTGTGAAAGGGGAGAGAGTAGAGATGAGGAGTCCAAAGATCTGGGGAGGAGTCGGAGAAGACGATGTTGGTTAAGACCTGTCTGGATGTTGCTCTGACATAGGTGTCTGCAATGGGTAGGCCTGGGTTGGCACTCAGAATGTCTTTTTTGTGCTTTTTTTCCAGACTTCGTGAGAGAGAGAGAGAGAGAGAGAGGGAGGGTAGGTGATAGTGTAGCAGTTAGAGAAGATAGGAGAAATGGAGAGTGCCATCAGAGTGGCGGAGGATAATTGAAGGAAAGAGGGTTGGCTGCACTGCACAACCCTAGCAGAACTCACCAGGCGGCCTAGTAGTTGCAGTAGGAGCACAATCAGCAATGCAAAAAATGGTTGCAGGATGTTATAGATACACACACCAAGGTTTGAAATTCAAACAAGGCACACAATGCAGTGAGGAAGAGGAAGATTTGGTGAGGCAGGAAGGCAGAGTGAGAAAGGCGCAAATTACCCACTTGATGGTCTGCAGAGAGCATGGCGGTGCAGGCAGACCAGTTCATGTGGGCACCGGCAGCATCAGGAGGCCACCTCATGATTCAGAAAGTGTGGGGTGGGGGGGTAATACAGAGGGGGCCCTTCAAGCTCTTCGATGCCCGGACAGGCACAGACGGGGCCTTTGAGTGAGTCAGCTTCCTATTGGGAGCGCAAAGCCAATCAGGCGCAATACAACATGGTCATTATGGAGACTGACGTAGGGACTCCAATGCAGGGCAAGGCGGGCCATTTTATGAGGCATCCAAATGCCTAGGGCTCGGTAAAAAAAGCAGATTGTGGAGTTAACACTATTTGGAAAAGAAAGCTGCAAACTTTGAAATGCCCAGTTTGGCTTCCGCTTGTCGTAGTGAATAACTCACATGTTGGAGCCAAGAGCACAGAAAAGGCCTCTGTAATAGTGGGAGACCCTTCACCGATGCTGCCTTGCTGTTCTGCGTTTGCGGTGTAGAGGAGGGCCTGGCCCTCCTCGCACTGCGGGCTGGCTGAATGTCAACGGCCTGTGTTAAGAAATCAACCCTGTTACCTCAAAAGACGAGCCTTGGATTGCAAATTGAAGGACCGATGAAGCCATTTTTTCGCATGCAGAATAAGGGAGTACCTTGGCCTGGCATCGAGAACGCTATTTCAAGCGATGGGCGCAAGGCACAAAGCAAGTCGAAGGAACGGACAACATGCACAAGACAAATTTCTGCTAAGAATAGGAGAGACGAGGATATCTGCAAGTGCCAAGTATTGAACAATCACAAGGGTAAAAGCCTACGTGAGGTGGAGCGAGCAAGTCTCTAAAAGGCCAGCAAGGGTAATGGCTCCCTGTTTAATAAAATTAAATAGTCCTAGATAAGAGGCTGAAATGGACAAAATTGTTGTCTCCTAACACATGACTCAGAAGTCGAAAATAAGGGCTATTCATTAAAACCCAGACAGAGATAGTGGTCTGCTAATACCCCCCTCAATGTTCTAGAACAGTGAGCAGACTACGAGGTCAACTACAAACAGATGGCCTTGGCTAAGGATCAGGTCGATGACATAGGATGGACTAATTGGGAAAACAAGAAATTAATTGACACATCTCAAGCACCTAGGTTTCGTATTCACTCACATGCTGCTGAACAAGCCGAAAGTCCAAATTGGATGGTGTTGCCAACCAATCATAAAGCCTACCACGCACTTTACATACAATGTTGCAGTTACCAACCTGCTGCCATATTCTCTGCTATAATCAGTATACTACCTATGTAGAAGTAGCTCAGGGCGTGTCCTACAGACAAGAGAAAGCCAATGAGATATTAAGAATGATGATTCTATAAGTAGACATGTTCCGCTAATCCAGTCCCTCCCGGTAGTAGGTTTTGCAAAATGCCATGTATTATGATATCATAAATGACGTATGAAAAAGTATATAAACCCTGTTTAAACAAGAGGAGGTGTGATTATGCATGCATCTGTTTTGATAGCTGTACAACTCCCTGCTTTCTTCCATTGAGATTAAAACAGTATTTTACCATCTCCCTTGGGGCTGTCCGGTTATTTGGTGTAAGATATTTACTGGTAATTCCATCTAGCGCATAGAGGACGCTTCACAGTACTAGAGTACAACCTTATTGACCTGTTGCCGCCGTCCTTTCCTGGACAGCGGAACCTATTGATTTTCCCATCTCATTTCAGGGATGAAGATAAATGTCTGGGACACAGACATCAGAGGAGAGAGCCAGCCTGAGGGCGAAACACAGAAGCCTGTGCTGGAGCCCAGAGGAGGGAGAGCCTCCCTTCCAGGAGGAGCCCGGAGACATGACCACGCAGAGAACATGGTGGTAGAGGAAACCGGAGCCTGATGAACACTGCCAAGTCCAGGAAAGCAGAAAGCCCAAGGAGCCCAGAACTGCCTAAACGAGGGAGAAGCGAGTTGTGCCAGAGTAGTATATAGGTGTGCAGCTGGCCTGCCGCCATCGGTCACAGGCAGGAGCAACCAAACGAGGAGACCCAACCACAAAGACTTTGGAGTTGTGGTTCAGCCACAAACTGGGAAGACTCCTCCCCTGAGCACCACCGCAGGAGACCAGGTACATGGCAGATTGGAAGAAACGGGCAGTGAGGCACCTAGGGAGCCCATGAGGGGCTGACTCAGAGAATACCCCACGAGGGGGTGAAAGCCAAACAATAACCAGAGAGGTCGGATGGCCCATGAGGGGCTCAGCCACAGAATTCCTCATATGGATGTGAACGCCATACTGTATCCAGACAGCTTGAAGGGCCAGATAGCCCATGCCGGGCTAAAAGATGTGATAAAAGCCATAGCAACTTAAAATACCTAGTAGGGGTGAGCAAGAGACTGAATATAAAGTTAGTCATCGTGATTCATCAATGCTGTTGTTGCAAACAAAGTCCAAGTTTAGAGAACAAGCTATTCCAAAGGGGGTCAACTTTTGAACTGTTTCTTGCATGGCAGTCCCTAGCAACCCACGCTAGAAAGAGGGAAAATCTTAAAGGACCGAATTTTGACCTGTAACAGGCCAGAGCCTGAGAGAGAGAATCAAAGACACAATTGGGTGGGCAACAGAAACCTGTGGGAACAAACTTACTTAGGCAAAGTTCATTTGTGGTAGGGATAGAGCATAGGAGAGTGTAGGTTTGGACGGAGGACAGAATTTTTGGAGATATTCTGATGAGTACCAGTTTTTCTTTTAAACTAGTGAAACCCATCATCTTAGCTACAGGGATTGTTTCGGCCTTCTTTTCTTTAATACCACTTTTGAACCAGGTCTTCTTCTCCGTCTCCTATGCCTGACTTATCACAGGTGCTGTAGCCCTAGAGCCTAGTAAGCTGGTCGCTTAAACCCCTAGGAGCTACCGTGGGCAGCAAGCTGGTCGCTATAACTTAGATATTGAATTTGACTGTATTTTAAGGTATCAAAAGCAAGTTTGGTGTTATAACCATAACATTGTATTTTGACCAGAGAATCAGAGCGAGACTCTAACGTTCTGATTCATTATTGTGTATCCCTTCAATACAACTGAGAGATTGGAATGTTTATTTCCTTCCTAGAGCAACCCATAAGACCTATAGGCATTTACTCAATTTCCCACCCTGACCCAATGCAAGTCGGTTTGAAACATGTTTAATTTGTTGTGTGTTCTGTTGGTCACCACAGCAAGTAAGGTTTTCTCTTACTGAGACATGTGGTGCTTGAGCTCTGGTTCACTATCCCCCCTGTAATATGGGCAGGGCTTAATATTTGGCATGATTACTTTGACTTGATAGTTTATAAATAAAATTGCAGGGGTGGGGGAGGTTTGTTTATACACTTTCTCAAGATCTCGAGTGTTACTACTTCGGTGAAGAGGTAGATAGAGGTTAGCTTGCCTTTCTGCCGGCTTGCAGGATCAGAAGGTACAGTGTTTGTTGATTTACAGAATGAAGCCATATTTTTTAAGTAGGTCTACCTTTACGGGGAAGTTGAACATTTTCTTTCAGCTAGGAATCTGGAGCAGAGGTGACTTTCAATATATCTGGTCCCACTTACATGATGCTCTGAACCTGATAATCAATATCCTAAGCAGTTCTCTCTTCTTTGCAGTACTGAGTTGTTCTACTTGTATAATTTCAGAGATGTTCCTTATTCCACCTCTAAAAGAAATGCACTGTGATGTCTCTTAAAACTGATCTATGTGCTCTGTAAATTCACTATTTGTGTTCATTTTCAGTGGTTCTTGGCAAATTATTCTTATCAAGAGGCACTTTCAGAGACACAAGTTGCAATAGTAAATATTTTATCTTCAACTTCTGGTAAGATGGCCTTTAATGGCACTTTTATTTTACTAAACTGATGCATATTAAACATTTAAATGCAGTTGTTGATCTTTGTTGTTTATTGATGAGAAGCAAGTGACTAAAATATATTGAGAAACTCGTACGCTGTCTCTTCCATCTTGTTTTTTTTAAATGACTTAGTCGCCATCTGCATACATAATACATGCCTTTTAAGGATCATCCATTCATCTACCTTTGATGAACGCCTAATGGGGTGGGTAGATGCCACATTGACCTATCACAAATTATGTCCATGTTCGTAGCACTATCTTTTAGTAACAGATGTTCAAAGTCAGATGGCAGCAGGTTATTCATTACCAGTGCTATGTAAAATGTGTATGGCAGTCTGTTGGTTGTGCATATTTATGTACCTTGTTCCATCGCCTAAACCCAGACCTCTGGTTATTTAGTGTCACTAAACCACCAGCGCTAAATAGCCAGATGCTGAACACCAATTAATATGCTCAGTAAGAAATAGTGAAGCTGGTAGAGTGGATCAATACCTTGCTTGCTTGTAGCGTGGTCCCTACTTGAGGCTTTTCAACACCTATAAGGTAGAATTATAAGTGGTAAAACACCTGAATGTAGAAGCAATTTACTTATTGCCATTCAGAGTGTGGGCAAGAGGCGGAGCCACTCAGACCAGTGGATCCGGCTGCAGAGTAGAAGGAGACAGATGCCCGAGGGACACGTCGTCCGCCAGACAAGGAAGCGTGGAAGACCTTAAAGGCAGAGGCCAAGCGAAGTAAACCGGACCTGGAGGCACAACCACGTACAGGATGTGGTGGGCCCGGAGCCCGCAAACAGGCACCAAGGCCAAGAAGGGAGGACTGGGTCCTCCACTCTCAGGCCAAGTGCCAACAAGAGAAAGCTGAGATGAATAGAACATGAAGACCGCTAGCATCCAGTGCTGAAAAGCAGCAAGCCATGGAGAACACTGCCATCACTTATGAGCCAGACCCTCACTGGAGCAAGCACCGCAACATAGCGGGTACGCGGGTTGCCCAGATCTGAGGGAGGAGAAGAGTGTGAGCGGGGAAGAGGGAAGGACTGCCCTAGCCGCTTCCAAACGTCACAGGGATCTCAGAGAAGAGACATCACGAGACAAGCAACCGAGAAACCTGAGCAGCATAAACCTTGACATGTCCTGGGGCCCCAAGAAAACTAAGAGCCAGAAGCAGAGTGGGGCTCATGGGAACCCTAAAGAAAGAAGTGAAATATTGGATCAGGGGGAACCCAAAGGAGCCACGTGGCACAATAAGCAGAGTGAAAAGCAGAAATGAAAGTACCACAGGGGCTTACAACAGTTGGTCGAAGTGGGGAAGAGATCGACCAACTTGGTGGAAAGACCTGGGAAATATACCTCCACCTAAATAAGTATGGACATTTTGTTTTTCCAGGAACCTGAGACTTGGTTCAAACTTTGAGGAACTTTTGATAGACTAACTAGAAATGTTTTCTTTGACAAGAACTGTTATTTACTTCTCCCCATGGGATCCAGACCGAGGGGGGATTCTTGGGACAGCCAGACACACCTTTGAGGAGAACCACCAAGAGTGCAGGGAACTCTATTTTTATGTTTATGGTAAGTGGTAGGGCCAGTTTAGTGGTTGGGACTGGACCATGGACTATTTTTATATTTTTGGGTTATCGACAAGCACCTTAGTTTAGTTATTAAGCAAACTCCCTTTTGGTAATAGAGCCAGCGAGGCATTTTCCTTTTAATTTAAATAAAACTATGTTCTACATATCCTCTGGTCCAAGTCCTCCTCCTGGTTTGCCACACCAGATAAAGAATTACAGTGCATCATTTATTGAGGGTACGTATGGAGCACTACTCCTTGTAAAGCACTTGCAAAGTAAATTTTAAGCTTGGCAGACCTCTGTAGTAGTTGTTTAGATATGTACATGTTTGTTCAAATGAAGAATTATTGAATTTAATTGTCTGACTAGATGATTGCTGTTTGGTATACACTATGCTGATGCAAACACTTGATATCCTTTAATTCTACAGGACTTTTTACTTTAATACTTGCTTCAGTGTTTCCCAGCAACAGTGGAGACCGATTTACCCTGTCTAAATTGATAGCTGTTGCTTTAAGGTAGGAACAAAAGTATTTATTCTTCCACTTCTTAGTCATGTTCCAAAGGGCTTGTGCAATCTCCTTAAATAATTGATGCTAGCATAATTTTGAGTTTCATATAGCACCCAATGTGTGGCTGTGAATGATTCAAAGCAATGTTAAATCAATATTTCCTTTTTAAATTAGTTTTCATTGTAGTTCTTCTATTTGTGAGGAAGGCATGTGAGGGCACGCCCTTAAACGCTCACGCCAGAAAAAATACAACCCGCTAGGGAAAAAAGGCCTAGAGATTTCTTGCAAGGATAAGATTTTTTACTAACACAAATAAAATAGGTAGGCCAGCAAAGAACTCTGCTGCGCGAGAACGTTTTGCCAAAAAATAGTATAAGCAGAAGGTTATAAGGAGACACCTCACCATTACTACGTCACACATATACAGTAAAAACCTGCGTGGCTGGTTGGTGAGATCCTATACATGGACGGCCTGCTCCATAGGGGATACCAGGCTGCTATTGGTCCAAGCCCCGTCCGTCCGTCTTCAATCACATGCTGTCAGATGGGCTCATCTCTTCAGGGAATGAAGGTCACGTTCCTCATTAGTTATTATTGTAAGACATTGCTACTCTATAATTATGGCGTGCACCTGGGAAGCTCTGGGACTGGCACAGGGGGAGGCTTAAGATCCTGCTGACCCACACTCTCTCTCTCTCATTCCATATCGCACTATCCGCACCCAAGGTTTCCACCTTGCATTACAAATTGTGTCATTATGAAATAAGGTGGAATGGCTGTGTTCTTTTAGATCTTTTATGACCACTGGCTTTATGGTTGGTGGTCTGGGGGGTCAACTACTGTCGCTGAATTCTGGGGTCTTGGACTGGGGCTGTTGTGGGCGTCATAACTCATGGTGGCCTGGGGATCTGCTTTTGGCCTGGCTGTGATACATGTGCATTGCAAAGCGCCTGGTATTGTCTCGCGTCCTTGCAGGGCACATTCCTTTTTGGGATAACACGTATTCGCAACAGTTATGGAACAAAGGAAAGTTTCTCTAGGAGCTTGCATCGTGGGTCTCTATCAGCAGCGCTTGGGCCTGTTCAGGTTTCTTCGTTGGATATGTGTTTACCACACAGCCTTGCAGGGCCGAATGTTGCTACCATAACTGCAAAATGTGTGCTTTCTTATGTGTGCACTAAATCTACGCATTTATATTTAATATTGTGTTTGTGCAGGTTTTTTTAGCGTGCCCCCCTGGTACATCGCAAGTGTGGTTAAGGGGTTTGCCTTACTGTAAAGCGCCCAGGGGGTGGTAGAGGTTAATTTCCTTCCACATGGTATCAAGCAGTAGACAGACACAATGGATACACATTTTGAAAACCTTTAAATAAAGTTTTAGTCGTGTTGGTAGAAAATTAAACATTAGCAAACACATCCAAGTCAGTCTGGTCAAAATAAAAAGTCCTATACTAAGAAAACCTGACCTTGCCCTCCTTAGAATAACAAAATGTGTTAAGGAAGACAAAATTTAAATGTTATCTCAAAAGGAAATGTCAGAGTGGCTTCCGCACCAACTCCCTTCCCCAGATTCAACCCCACGGGGTCTAGAGTCTCTTAAAAAACAAAGGATGGGTGGGTGGCACAGTCCTGTCAGTCTTGCACACTTTGACTTACTGGTACAATTCAACAGTTCAATCTTAGACTTTAAACTGATGATATTTCATTCACTTATTTAGGCTTCACCTGCCTTTCCATCAATACTCAGTTCATATAATGTCACTTTCTTACTGTTCCGCGCAGGCTTCCCTATGACAGGCTTGAGCATGTCTCTCTTTCGTGGGGGGCGAGAGGTTCCCTTCCCCACCTTTTTATACCAATATATCTTTTCACTTTCCAAGACTTCTGAGACGGCAAGGAATTTATATAGACCTCTGCATGACCACTTCGACCTTCAACAATCCTTCAATTCACAGCTGTGTCTTGCAGCACCAATGCCTCTTGGTACGTGTAGTTCTCATTCTCTTTCAGTTGCCTTCTTGGCCTTTTTCCAAAATTCTTATATTTCACTTTTGCCCTCTTGGCATATTTCACAGTTCACAAATGTTGCTTTCCTCTTCTTCAACTTTCTTTCCTTATCGTGGTTTCCTTTAAATTCTTAACATTTCAGAGACTTTCAAATGTGTGGCTTCATCTCGCAGGACCACTCTGCTACTTTGTATCCTCGTCTTTCAACAATTGTTCTCTTCATCCGCGTTTTATCGGCACACGCACAACTTTCAAATTGCAGTCACTTTCCCTTTAACATCAACCAGACTTTTGTTTGCCTTGATAACTCACCGGCTATGTTAATTGAATTTCTTCCATCTCTTTCTTGTTGTGCAAGGCTGTTAACAACGCCTCTTCTGCTCCTCCCCAACTCCCAAGATTTATTTCTTCTGCTCGCTCAGCTTTGCTTTTCGAATGCTCATGGCCTCCGAAAGCATGGAAATCTAGCCTGGCTTTCTCTTGATCCATTCACCTGTCGATCAGCCCGTTGGCCTTCCACCTGGTTCGCTTCAGCCTCAGAAGAGCGGTTCCTTATCGTACCAAGCTTCGCTCAATGTGTGCCTAGGTGCGCCATCTTTTTATCTTCACAGGGAATGCTAACAAGTGGCAGGTGTATATTGTTAGCGTTACGTGCCTGACTCTGCCTGGCCGAATTACAGGGACAGGGCCAATGCAAGTTAGGGGAGGTAATCCTTCTAACCCCATTCCTCATCTTCCTTGGTGTAGTACGTTTGTCAGGGTAAAATGAAGAGGAATTATGGGAGTTGTAGTTTCCTATAAGATGAGCAGGGATAGGGCTTAGATGCGTTCTGGAAAAAGGGGAATACCATGTCTCACCATTGGGGGCTTCTCCCCCAGTACCTGACAACCCCCTTCCCAGGTGTTCCTCCCTTGCGTGTCCACACCCAGGTCCGGGATCCATAAGTGATGGTCTTTCCCAGGCCACCCGAGTACGGGATCCCCGGGGACTAGGTTGTGAAGCGCCTTCTGGTTTTTTACATATTCAATTACAAATTTACATAGCCTTGAAAATTAGTAGGTTCAACTCAATGTGGAAGGCTTTCATCCAATAAATGCAATAAATAGTTTGATGAGACCCAATATTTAATAGTTAGTCCCTCAGTGGCATGTTTTAAAGTAAAGGGATCCACATGTTTTGAAAATTCAGTCTGTGTTTGAAGTCGGGGACTTTGGGGTGGCATACAGGCAGACTTCGTTAACATTAAGCATTAACATTCACTCTTCTGTCTTAGTGGAATGTGAAAATCTTGGAAACGTATCGAGTTCAGAAGGGAAGTAGGGGACCACGTTTCAACGTGGCTAGCAGGGAGTTTCATTGCATGCAGTGGCTGAGATGGGTGAGTGAATGTCATTCCTGAGTCCAACTGATCCATGCCCTATCCTAAAAAGCAAGGCTCCTGATTAAAAACACCAAGTACAATATTCAACAGTCCCAAAATGTTATTGTTCCAAGGCAGTTCATCATTGATGGGATCTGGTCTTCTGGGACTCTGGGCGATAGTCAAGTGCATACCTTGGCCATATCTACACCTGGAACAATAATCTGGCCTCCGATGATTGTTGGATCCTGTTGAGTTATTTGGTTTGTGTTTAAATGGATTTCAATAATCAACACAGGGTGGATTTTGGGAGGCTGTTGAGAGGGATTTCCAGAATCTGGCATGGTGGATAGATTTTAGGAGCACACCCTAGATATAGTGAACATGGAACTCTGAGAGGTTAGCAAAAATACAATCAAGGTAAACGTGGAGAGCAGTCGCAGCTATTCTCAGGAGAGTGTGAGTGGGGTCAGGGGCCCTCAATGAGTCCACACAATGTAATACACAATAAATCAATTTGGACAGGAATGTATACAAATAGTTATTTATTGTAGGCCTTTACACACACAAAAGAATTTAACTGACCAGTGATAGTCTGTCTGTATCTCTCTGATTCTTTATCTGCGGGTTACTCCAAAGCTCTTCTTTGTCCCCACTATTGTTTAACGTTTATATCTTCCCACTGCTGAATATTTTTTCTGAGTTTGATTTGTGTTATCACTCATATGTTGATGACACCCAAATCTATGTCCGGCTCAAGCAACCATTGGAGGCGATAGACCAAGTTGTATCCTATGAGAACAAAATAAAAACTGGATGATAGCAAACAAGCTCCAACTAAATCCATCGAAAACAGAGGTCATTGTATTTGACTCCAAAAAAAGGTAGCAAACGTCTTACACTCTACCCCCTGTCCAACTCTGTCTGGGGCTCCTACAAAATGTACCCAGACTGTAAAGAATCTTGTTGCATTTGGCAGTCCAGTATGGACTGTAAATTCACATATCAACCAAATTGTAAAATCTGTGTACTACCAGCTGAAAATGATAACGTCCTACTGCCTCTTATTGCAGAGAAGAATCGCTCAATAGTAGTTGGTACACTCACAAATTCAAAACTGGACTATTGTAATGCCCTTCTTATGGGCATTCTACGATTCCAAACACCAAGACTACAGGTTGCACAGAACTCTGCAGTTAGGCTGATTTTGCAATACAGAGGGAATCAACTGTCTCGCAGTATCGAAAAAAAGCCATAGTTGGCTTATAAAATTGCTACCCATCGCCCAAATCGATAATTTCGATCCATGGTGCAATGCCTTCTGGTGGTCCCTCTCTCCAAAACTGTAACGTGGGGTGATGGGCGTTTCTCTTTTCTGGGCCCCCCGTTCCTGGAATTCTCTTCCAGTGGATTTACGTTGGATTGAGTCCCTGTCTATCTTTAGGAAGAAGTTGTAAATGTATCTTTTTCTGTAATTTCCCTAACTAATACACAGATACCAACCCTATGATTTAGTGCAGCCCATGAACACTACTCCTCGATTACCACCTGCGCCCTGACCCTATGGGGTATGCACATTAGAAATGTCATAATCGAGGGGGGCGTGGCCTGGAGCGCCACTGATGAGGCTGCTCCGTTAATGGCCTCCGTAGGGACCCGCGGCCTCAACTAAGATTTAGCCGGCTCCAGCAACGCCGCTGCTGTCCCTCTGGCGGGAGAAGCTGGCGGAACCACTCCCGCATCCACCGCTCCAACTTTGAAGATAAACGCTGCAGGAACTTCGAAAACGCGGCTGAGGAACTTGGCGCGGGTGCCGCACTACAGCGAGCCAAGATGGCGGCCGTGACCCAGGCCCCTCATCTCCCCCGGCGCCCAGTGGCTAGATGCCTATAGTACCACCTGCTCCCTCCCTCCGGCCCTGAGTCTCTCGCTGTCGGAGGCTGCTGGGGAGGCGGCCGCTCCGGACCCCGGGGCCCTCCTGCCTGGGGCCTGGGCGCGGGTCCGGGTCCTCTCCACACGCCCCTCGCCCCCCCGCTCCCTGCCGGGGTCCGCTGGAGCGGAGACTGGGGTCGGCGTCATCTCCCTCCTTCCTCCGGAGGGCCCCGCCAGCATCGTGAGCCCAAGCGGAGCCACCCCAAGCCTGCCGACTCTCCGCCCTTTCGGACCCGACGAACACACTTCAGAGAGAGGCCCTCCTGGAGGAGAGCCTCCGGAGCTCCCCAACCCTCACCCGTTCGGCGGCCCGGCTCCCTGGAGGGAGGACCGAGCCCCCGGAGCCCTCCTGCTTCTGGACAAGGTGCGGGGGCGAGGGCTCTTCATCCGCCCCCCCCCACCTCCTTCATCGGCAACTATCAGCGCCGGGGGTTGGCGGGACGGCAGCATCTCCCCTGAGGGGACCCCGCCTGCAGCCTGAGGCCTCCTTCTGCCTCCCGGGACTTCACATCTGTCCCCGGCCCCGCGGCCCAGTGCCCCGGAGGTGATGTCGGGGACCTGGCCGAGTGCCCACCCCTCCCCCTCTCCATTGAAGGATACACTCCACGCTCTCCACGATTCCGGACCCGGCCCTGCTTCCCGCCTGCCCTGGGGTGCGGCCTCCTTGGGTGGACCCCTCTCTGCTGGCCAAATTCCCGGGAGCCCCCCCCCCCCACAGTCTCCCCGGCACCGGATCCAGAGCCTCCTTCCAGCTTCCTGGGGCGCCCCTGCCCACCAGATACCTTGCCAGCTGAGGAAAGTGGCCACGTATCGCTCCTACCCCCCCCCCCCTGGCTTCACAACATCTCTCCTCGACCTCCTTCTGAAGGCACCCCCACGTCTCCTGCCGCCATAATTTCCTGGGGCACTCCTGCCCACTCCACCCGTCACACCTATCATCCTGGATAGCTGCAGCCCCCTGGTAAGGTAGGCATCTACCTCAAGCTGAACCAACCCTCCCACAACATTCAAGAGTGGCAATACCTGGATATAACCACTGCAACTCTGACAATAAATACGGCTGGCAAATCACTCTCTCCCCCGAAAGACATCACTGGGGGAGGCCTCATCCATCACCCTCCCAGGAGTCCGGGTCGATAGCAGATTCGGCCGAGACTAATCATCCCCCCCAAAGCGCCCCGCCAGGTGCTCCCAGCCAGAGGAGGATCCCCAGAGTCTCAGCCCCAGCAAAATGTCGAGACTCACCAAACCAGCCAAAACCACAGACATTTCCACCATGCTCCTAGCAACAGACAAGACAAGGAAACCGGACCCCCCGCCTAAACTCACCCCGCAGAAGCCCCCAGAAGAACAAGGTAATCTCGCCACCAGAGATGACTTGATGGCCTTCATGCGGGACATTAAAGCCGAGATCCGGTCCTGCATGACCGAGCTCACCACACGACTAGAACAGACGGACCAACGACTCACGGAAGCGGAACAGAGGATAGGAGAGGTCGAAGACTTAACCCAGAACCACGATGCAACAATAATAGAAATGCGACGCGAGATCCGACCGCTCCAATCCAGTAATGAGATCCTCGCATTCAAGCAAGAGGATTTAGAAAACAGGGCTCGACGAAATAATCTGCGCATCCGTGGGGTCCGAGCAACGATTCAAGATAAAGAGCTCCCGGAATATATAGGCAAATTCTTCCAGGCTCTCCTCCCGCTTATGGACAAAACCCAACTCGTCCTGGACCGAACTCACAGATTGCGCCCGAGACGAGGAGCAGATTCGGACGGCCCTCCGGATGTGATCACTAGAGTCCACTTCTACGCTACCAAAGAGGCCATCTCGGCGATAAGCCGCACCAAAGATGAACTGTCATTCATGAGCACCCCCCTGCAGATATACCAAGATCTCTCCCCGATCACCATACAGAAAAGGAGAGCTCTCAAGCCCTTGACCCTATTCCTCCAGAGCCAGCAGATCCGCTACCGATGGCTCTTCCCCGCTACTTTACAATTCTCGTACCAGGTAACCCTGCGTAAAATTAGCCATCTGGAGGACGCGAAATCTATTTTACACCCGAGCTCTCCAGAGACCTCACCCACCCCCAGTCCACACCTCCCGCCAGAGGAACCAGATCAATCACCCCAAAGACAGCAACAACCCTGGTCTAAAGCACAGAGACGCCGAAAGATGAAATGATCCAGAGGTCTGCTCCCATGGTGCTAAGATCGACCCTGGAGCCAAAACGAAGCATGGCAACGCCGCGGGCCCCGAACGGCCCAGTCCCCTCTCCAAGGAGTATGTCACCTACCCACCCTTGGAGCCGAGCCGATCTCAATGGTTCGACCCCCGCCCCGTTGGCGAGGAAAACTGTTTGGGCCCCATTGGCCGTGGTGGTGGCCGCGCAGAAAACCCCGGCCCCCCACACAGTCGGGAATTCTCCCACCCGTTTAAGTTCGCCCACCCGTTGGTTGGCCCACTCAGATAAAAAGCTACCCTCCCGTTGGAGGATACAGAAAACCCGGCCGCAGGAGGACTTAGCTAACTCTGAGTCACGAAATGAAGACTGAATACCCACAGCCCCCCCACGAGGAACAGTATCCCACCCCAGAGGGCACCCAGGAGGCCCCCCCGCCGATCCAGAAACTAAGGTTCCTAACGTGGAACGTTAGAGGCCTCAACGCCCCACAGAAGCGGAAAGCGATTCTAAAACGCATCCAGAATGACAAGGCCTCCATTGTCTTCCTACAGGAGACACACCTGATCCCAGCGGACTTCACAAGGCTCAGAGATCGGCAATTCCCAACGCAGTTCCTAGCATCGAATGGAGCAAAGAAGGATGGCACAGCTATCTTAATCGCCAAAGATTTGAAGCCGCAAATCCTGGACTCTAAGCGGGACCCCGATGGCCGCTTCGTGGCGGTGAAGTGCCGAATTCTCGGCCAACTATATACGTTGATCTCAGTATATGCTCCGAATCAAGAACAGGAAGCATTCTACTCGGCCCTGGAAAGCACCCTCCTACCGTTTGTTGAGGGTCAGACCATCATCGGGGGAGATTTCAACGGAGTCCCCAACCCATTAGTAGACAGATCACACCCCCCAGCCCGCGGAGACTTCGGCTTAGCGATTGCTCTGCTTAAATTGTTCTGAACCTTCGAAGTGGTGGATACCTGGAGGATCCTCCACCCAGAGGAGCGCGACTACTCATGCTACTCTTATGTACATAGAACCTACTCACGCATCGACCTCCTGCTGGCATCTCCGCAGATCCTGTCATACACAGACGATGTCCTCATAGGCCCCAGAATCCATTCAGACCATGCACCCATAATGCTAACGCTAAGAGCTTATAACCCGGACCCGTCCCCAAGATGCAGATGGTCTCTTTATGACCCGATCCTAAATGACATGGCCACGAGAGACGTAGTAGCTAAAACAATCAAACAGTTCTTCGAAGACAATAAAAACGAAGATACCTCCCCAGCGACTATATGGGACGCAATGAAGGCCATGGTGAGAGGGGTTCTGATCTCCCGGGGAGCGGCCTACCATAAACAAAAGCAACGGGTCCGCCGCATCCTAGAAGACAAGGTCCTGGAGGCAGAGACGGCGTGTAAGGCTAGAAACTGGTCCCCGAGAACCTACCGAGCCTTGCAGACGGCCCGGAAAAAACTAGAGGCCCATTAGGCGGAGGACACAGCCCAGCTGCTAACCAAAACGAAGCAGAGCTACTACGCCAGAGGAAGCAAAGCAAATAAATTTCTGGTGGAAAAACTGGCAAGTATCAAGAGAAGGAACACTATAATAGGCCTCTGAGACCCCCAGGGTGCAGTCCAATCCGCAGATCGGGATAAGCTGAGAATTGCAGAGGCTCACGTAACCGAAACCATGTCAGCTACCCAAAAACCCCATGAAGAGCAGCAGTCCTACCTGCGGGAAGCCGCCTTGCCCAAGCTCTCAACTACGAGTAGAGAAGAGTTGGAGGCCCCCATTACCAGCGAAGACATCGACGAGGCTGTTAAAAGCTTAAGAACTAGAGCCCCGGGCCCGGATGGTTTCTCGTCCATATTCTTCAAACTCTTTCGGCCCCAGCCACTAACCCCAATGACGACCCTCTTCAACTCCTTCGCCACTTCTGGATCAACAACCCCATCAATGAAAGAGTCGATAACAGTATTAGCGCTGAAACCAGGAAAAGACCCCAGCGATATAGCAGCTTATCGACCCATCTCCTTACTAAACCTTGATGCGAATATTTATTCGAAGGTCTTGGCAAACCGATTAGCGAAGCTTCTTCCGGACATCATAGACCCAGACCAGACGGGATTTATTTTAAACAGAGCCACCACAGATAATACACGCAGAGTCCTCAGCTTGATCGAGATAGCCAGGCAAGGCTCGAAGAAACTCACCCTGCTAGCCTTGGACGCGACCAAGGCTTTCGACAAAGTGGACTGGTCGTTCCTCTGCCTCACCCTGGAATCGTTCGGCTTTGGGCCCACCTTCTTAAAGCTCACCTTAGCGAACTACCAATCCCCGACCACCCTTCTTCGAGTGAACGGCCTGTTAACTAACCCGATCTCCCTAACATGCGGCACCAGACAGGGCTGCCCCCTCCCCCCCCCCACTGTTTGCTATGGTTATGGAATCTTTGGCCCAGCGGATCCGCCTCAACTCCAGAATCAAAGGCCTTCAAGTGGGCTCTACCCAGCACAAGATCGCGCTCTACGCTGATGACGTGATGCTAACAATTACAGACACCTCTCAATCCTTAAGAGCCGCCCTAGCGGAAATCCACAGATTCGGGAAGGCGTCCGGATTTGCCATTAATTTGATGAAATCGACAGCGTTGGGGATGGGCTTAGATCAGAGAGACAAGGCATCCTTCAGTGCGCGATCCCGCTAAGTGACACATCCATCCCCTACCTCGGGGTGCAGATCCCCGCTAACCCGGGAGACATCTATCAGATAAACTTCCCGCCCCTGATGAAAACTTTGGAAAAAGACCTAGACACCTGGCTCAAGCAGGAAATATCCCTAATAGGTCGTATCACGGCCTGTAAGATGAATCTGTTGCCACGATTCCTATACGCCTGCTCAGCTCTTCCCATCATAGTCCCTCGCCCCCAACTACAGAGACTTCAGAGGAAGATATTTGGATTCATATGGAGGGGGAAGAAGGCCCGCATTCCACGGAAGACCATGCTATGTGCTCCGGACCAGGGAGGCCTAGGGGTCCCTGACCTCCAAAAATACCAAATGGCGGCGCAGATAGCTAACACCCGGGCTTGGACTATAGCGTCAGGGCGCCCCAAATGGATGGACATAGAGCAATCCCGATTACCCCTCCCACTGCGCTTTCTTTTACACCTGCCAACCTCGCTGCGCCGGACGTGGCCAGCTATTCTGTCCTCAACCAAGCAAACGTTGAAGGCATGGGATTGGGCCCGCAAATCCAGAGGTATCCCGAGAGCCCTGGGCCCCTCAGCCCCAGTCTTCCACAATCCGGCGTTCTCACCGGGATCTCACCCCTCGAACTTTAAAAACTGGATCGCCGGAGGCCTCAGCTCCCTAGGCCAACTATTTGAAGGAACCCAGCCGCTGACATTCGCCCAATGCAAAAGTGCGTTTAACCTAGCAGAGTCAGACAGGTTTTCATACTGCCAAATCAGACACTGGTGCTCACACCCCCAGACGCGAGAGGCGGCCACCCGGACCCTGGATGCCTTGGAATTAACGGTGGCAGACCCTCCAGTCCGAGGGCGGATTTTGACGCTGCATCGATTATTCCAAGTGAACCTACTGTCAAATAGAGCGACATATATGGCGCAGTGGGAAAAGGACCTAGGGCATCCAATCCAGGATCAAGACTGGACCGATATCTGGTCCCGCACGCACTCATCTTCTTTCTGCATCACCAACCGAGAATGCGCACATAAACTGCTCATGAGATGGTATTTCCCACCGCTTCAACTACACCACTTCAATCAGTCGCTGGACCCACAGTGCTGGCGTCGGTGCGGCTCGCCAGGCTCCTATCTACAGATGTGGTTGTCATGCCTGGTGGTGAAGGTCTTCTGGGCCCAATGTATAGCTATCATCACAGACATAACCCAGATCTCGCTGCCACTGGAACCGGAGCCACTACTGCTGGGGACCCCGATCCCAGACACCTACCCGAAATCGGGCGCATCCGCGGCTCTCATCACACAATTACTCCTGGCCGCTAAAATCACAATAGCCTGGACATGGAAGGCTCCGGAAGGTCCCCTAACGGTGTTGTGGTGGTTGAAAATCTGGGACATCTTCATCGCTGAGAAAATTATGGCAGCAAATAGAGGCCGCCTCCATCGTTTCACAAACATTTGGTCGCCGGTGATAGACTATGACCTACGCTTCCCGGCGCTGACATACAAAGCGCGCCTAGTGCAACAGGCCCAGCGGGCGGCGGACAGGGAACAGACTCAGTCGATGGAGGAGCAGGCCCCGGAGGATAGCCAGATCCAGGATTTGAGCACGTAAGCCGGGAGAGGAGGGAGGAAGGCGAATCGAGGTAGGAGGAGACAGGAGCGAATGAGTCAGGAATCGGACTTTATGGGCAAAGAGACAGTCCACAGAAGACTGCCGGGACTAAGAAGTGGGTTTGGGTGTCTGGGGATAAACAATTGTATATTAATGCTGTGATAAAGTGTTGATCTGATATGCTAATTTGCTCTCCTGTGTGCCAACCGAAAATAAACAAGTTTTAAAAAAAAAAAGAAATGTCATAATCAAATAATATTGCACAATAATCATAAAATAAAACATTAAAAAAGAATATGTTTTTATTATTGACAACTAATATAACCGGTCAGAGTACAGTTTTTAAAAAATATATATTTGTATTGATTTTTACAACAAGCAAATTATAACCAACACACCCAACATTTTCTGTTTTCGTCTCTGCATACATTTGCATATTGTCTTCCCCCGTCCCCCACATTAACTCGAGCTTGACCTCAGTTTTACTGACTTCTCTGCTCTTGGGGCTAATCCCCTTCCCCGTTTTCGGACGAATTACTTTCGCTGGATTTGGCATGGGAGGATCCCGACAATGTGGATATCATTTGTCTCCATGCCATCAGAGGTCCTGACTCCCACTTCATGATCCTCCCCTCTAATGGCTGCCTTATGCCATACCACTGTCTCAGCATCCGCCCATTTTAGCAGGTTGTTCCACCATATCTCTACTCTGGGTATAAAGGCTGCTTTCTAGCGCATGGCTATTCTCCTTTTCGCCAGGATGTAGGCCAGGTCCTTCAGTTTGCTTACGTGTTTCATATTGCGTGGTCTGGTGAATCCCCCATCATGCATGCCCACACGGATTCCACGTCTAGTTTGAGTCCCTTCTCAGATAGTTGTAGCTTCATTTCCTCCCAGAATTTTCCTACCTCCGGGCACGACCAGAACATAGGGATCATACTGACATGCACCTCCCCACACTTGGGGCATTTTTGTATTTCTGTGCTTCCAAATCTGGCTATCCTTCGGGGGGTCATTTATTTCTAAATTTGTTTATTGGCATTTATCATGTTTCCATTTGCATGACATAAGATATGTCCATAGTTAGAGGATAATAAGCATTTCGTAATAAAACAGTAACATTTAACAATTTAACTTTAACTGTCTCCAAGTGCTCCTTCCATCATGGCAGGGCAGTCTGTCGGTTCAGAGGGGGTTGGGCAAGCCGGGGGGAGAGGGGACTTGAGCTTGTGAGGACCCAGTGAAGTTGTGGCTAGTTGCTCTCGGGGCCCTGTGATGTTGGTTGTGAGTCAGGTTTCCATAGGTTTGTTGTTGTTCATGGGGGCTTGTCATCCGAGGGGTGAAACAAGGATCCTGTGAGTTCTTTCCAGGCCGTTAGGGTCATGCTCGAGGCATCCGTGGACCTGGCAACTCTGTCTTCCCATGCCTTTGTTTCAGCTTGTACCCAACGTTCCAATTCTCTGTGCCATACCTTTTGTTGGTGCCCTGCTGGTTTTTTCCAGGACATTGTAATTGTCCTTTTTGCCAGTATGCACATGATGTCCATTAATTTGGCCTGCTGTTTAAGTTTGGCTGGCCTGGGGTACGTTCCCAGAAGGCATTCGTCCGGGGTCCACTTGTACCTCGTCAACCCTGCTTTTTCGCTTGTCAGCTGTGCGGTGGTCCACAGGGACTGTGTTTTGGTGCACGACCAGAATATGTGAATCAGGTCCGCATTATTCTCTCCGCACCAGGTGCAGACAGAGTGTGGTGATTTATTGAATTTCGCCAGCCTGAATGGGGTTAAATATGTTCGGTATAACAGGTTCAGTTGTATTCGTCTAAATCTGTGGTTTCTGGAGACTGCTTTAGGGTACGCTAGAGTCCTCTCCCATTCTCCATCAGCCATTTCCCGGCCCATGTCCGTTTCCCATCTTCTTTTCAGATCGGCACTTCGTGGGTTGGGGGTGTCACTCAAGTGGCCATAGATCTGGGACACTGGTCTCCATCCCTCTCCCAAGCTGTACAATAGTGTGATCAGAGGGTTTGATTCAGGTTCCTCCGGCCATGTTGTCCACTTGTTTCGTGCTGTAGTCCGTATCCTTTGATACCACAGAAACTGGCCCGTGTGGATTCCAGCTTCCTCCTGTAGTGTTTCAAATTCCTTAAAGGTGCCATCGTCACATAGGTCTCCCCACGTATATATCCCTTTTTCTTCCCAGCGTCTGAGGTGTTGCAGGTCCATGTCGGATCTGCATAGGTCCGAGATCATTGGTATGTCTGGGGAGTAGTGATGCTTTGCGTGGGCGAGTGCCTCTGCTCTCAGCCATACTTTTCACCCTAGAGCAGCCAAGAAGGGGGCATTTCGCATCAGGTGGGTGGGGGCCCAAATAAGTTTCTTCAGATGGATCGGGGAGACCAAGGGTTGTAGCAGGGGCGTCTCAGATGTGGTGTCGTCTGCCAGCCATTTGGTCACAAAACTGAGTTGCGCTGCCAAATAATATTTCTCGAAGTTTGGGAGTTGGATTCCCCCCTGGCTATGTGGTAGGACCAAGGTGGTGAGTGCTATCTTGCCTCTTCCTTTCCCCCATAGGAAATCCAGGAGTATCACTTCTAGCAGGCGGAAAAAGGAAGCATTGATGTAGTAATGTACATTTTGGAACCTGTACAGGAATCTAGGGAGGACAATCATTTTAATTATTGAGGCTCTGCCCATCATGGACAGGGGATGTTTTTCCCAGAAGTTCATGGATTTTCTTAAAACGGGGATTGCTGATTTCGTGTTGTGTTCGTGCATCAGTGCAGGGGTGTGCATTATGTGTATTCCCAGGTATTTAAACGAGGTGACCTCCCACTGTATCCCCACAGAAGGAAGTTCTACAATATTCTTGCTCTTGAGACCAGCTAGAGGGAAGAGGCAGGACTTCGCCCTGCTAAATTGTATGCCTGAGACCTTTGCAAAGTTGTCTAAGACGTCTAGCATTGTGGGCACGTTATTGTGTGGGTCCGTAACACATAGCAGCACATCGTCTGCATAAAGTGAGATGATGTGGTCCACCCCCCCAAGGCGTATCCCAGCATCGAAGAATTGTTTCCGAAAATAGATGGCAATAGGTTCCAGTCCTAGCACATAAAGCATGGGGGATAGTGGACATCCCTGCCTAGTGCCCCTGCATATGTCCCAGACCTCAAATATGTACTTTCCGGTTTTTACCCTAGCCCTGGGTTTTGTTTAAAGTATCTTGATCCACCTAATGAACCCCGGGCCAAAGCCGAAACCCTCTAGAACCACTGCGAGCCATTCCCAATATATAGAATCAAACGCCTTAATGGCATCAAGGGATAGCAGTGCACATGCCTCCGTGCTAGCCTCAGTTTGGTTTATAACCTGTTGTAATCTGCGTAAGTTCATGGTCGTGTTCCGGCTCGGTATGAAGCCGCACTGATCCATGTGCACGATCTCCCCTATGATTCTAGCCAACCTCTTCGCTAATATTGTCGTTTGTATTTTCACATCATAATTGAGCATGGCTATTGGGCGGTAAGAGCCGCATTTGTCGACCGGTTTGTTGGGTTTAATGATCCGGATCAAAAGGGTCTCTCCCATGCTGTCGGGCAATATCCCTCTCTCATATGCTTCTTGAAAAACCTCATGTAATAAAGGTGTTAGGGAGGTCTCGTACGCTTTATCAAACTCAGCGGGTAGCCCATCGGTCCCAGGGGTCTTGCAGTTGGCCAGCGATTTAATCGCCTCTGTTATATCTTCGGTCGTGATGTCTGCATCTAGGGCCTCAGTCTGTTCAGGGGTTAGTCTGAGGAGTCCAATTTCCTCCAAAGTATCTGTGATTTGGTCTCGGGGAACTTGGTCCTTATGGGAGTATAGGTGTTCATAAAAGCACTTGAAGGCGTCGTTTATGCCTTGCTGTGTTTGGAATTCATTGCCCTCTGCATCCTGTATCTTGCTGATTGTGTGCCAGCATTCTACTTGGCCTGTCGGCTTCTGTGTGTGCTCTGTTAGTCTTGGTGGTGTAGTCAAATTTAGCTAGTCTGTCCCATGCCGATGTGCATTTAACTCTAAGTGCTTTGAGGGTGTCCTCTCTCTGGTGAGTGTTCACCGGGGTGGCCTCAAATTGCTCAATCTCTTGCTCCCACTGGTTTAGTTTGCCTCGCAGCTGTTTTCTAATACTTCCCGCTTTTGTTATAGTTTCCCCCCTTATCACTACTTTTAGGGCATCCCACATCGTGCTCAGGTGGTCGACCCTTCCGGTATTTACCTCTATAAAGTCGTGCAGCTCCTCCCTGAATGCCAGATCACCCAGGGCGTCTATTGGCATTCTCCACATAGGGATAGGGGGACTAGGGCCAGCGTGGTTCACTTCTACTAGAAGTGGCGAGTGGTCTGAGATGGTTCTCCCTAGGTGTTGTGCACTGTCTATTTGTGACAGGTGTTCTTTGCTAATGTAAAACGTAATCTAACCTTGTATGAAGGTCATGTGGGGAGGAGTATCCCTGGGCGTTGGGGTGCTGCTCCCTCCATGTGTCAGCAAGATCTAGTCCGCCTATTAATAGGGATATGGCTACCATGGCTGCTGAGGGACCTTTCGGGTGGGGCTGGGACCTGTCAAGGTTGGGATCTCGTACACAGTTGAAGTCCCCTGCCCAAAAAAAGATGCCGTGCCTGTATGGGGCGATTTTGGGATACATTGAGTTCAGGTGTGCCGGAATATTAGTGTTGGGAAGGTAGGAGTTCACTATACATACCTCTTCCTGTTCTAGGCGGCCCCACAGTATCGCAAACCTGCCTTCCGGATCTATCTCGGACTTAATTAAATGGAACGGGAGTTGGGGGTGAATCCAGGTGTATACTCCTCTGGCATATTTGGAGTAGGTGGTTCCAATTCCTTGTCCTCCTCAATGCTCGCCTAATTTGGCCAGAGAGTCTGCCGTGCAATGTGTCTCCTGCAACAGTGCTATTTGCACTCCCTTTCTGTTCAAGTAGGACTTGATTCTGTTCCGGCGTAGGTAAATTCCCAAGCCCCTCACGTTCCAAGTCATTATTTTTATTCTAGTTGCCATTGTGGGTTAATAGGATTTCCGCTGCTTCAGTCCAGCAACCGCCAACCTCTTCCGTTCGCTCACTCCTTTTTGGCTTCTTCCCTCCGTGCCCGTCCTTCCCGGCACCACCTGTTACACCTTTTGGAGATTTTTTACTTGAGTAACTCCCATTGTGTGAATGGGGAAAACAAACAAAAAACAACTCAAACTTCCCCTAGCAGTTGCTTTCAACTTGCAGCGCTCGGGGGGTCCCGTGCCTTCCAGGCCACTCCTGGCCTTCCGGATCAGGTGGTGTGTAGGCGGATTGCCTGCACAAATTCCGTGGGGTGGGTCGCCTTTCTTTTAATTTCGTGTGGTCCTCCGAGCTCCTATCCGATCTGGCTTACATCTCTGTAGGACTCAATTGTAGTATAATTGTCTGCTGTCTGTATTCGTGTAGGGAATCGCTTTGCTTTTCTTGCCATGGCGGGTGCGTAGTCAGCCCAAGTCTGACCGTGGTGGTTCCTCCTTGCCATCAGCCAGGTTGCCAGGTTATTATGTTCGAGCAACATGTTTGCTGCGGCTGGGGTCTCCAGAAATATCGCTCTTACTTTGTACAGAATTTTGAGGCGCGACGGGTAGAGCAACATGTATTTTAGGTTGAGATTCCGTAATTGTGCTTTTATTGGGATGAAGGAGTTCCTTGCTCGTTGCACTGTGGGGGTATAATCTGGGTACATGACTATTGTCGAGTCTTTCCTCTTGATCTCTCCACCTTCTCTGGAGTACCGCAATATAGTTTCCCGGTCACAAATTTTAAAATTTTGGCAATGATTGGGCGCGGGTGTGAGCCGGGTGGAGGGCGTTTCTGGAGAGATCTGTGGGCTCTTTCAAAGGAGAACCCCTGGGTGAGGTTTCCTGGACCAATTTCCTGTTGTAGCAATGTTTCGATAAATTCTGTCGGGTCTGGGCCTTCCAAGTCCTCTGGAACCCCGAGTATACGAATGTTATTTCGGCGGGCTCGACCCTCGGCATCCTCGGAGCGCGCCTCCAGCCTTGCCACTTTTTGTTCCAAGTCTTGGACTTTTATCTTTAGATCTTGGGTACTCTCCACGTCGTCTTGCAGGGTAGTTTCTATCGCCGTGACGCTTTCAGTTAGGTTTCGGGCGTCCTGACGCATGAGCTGTATGTCCGATTTCACCTCCTCTATCTTCCCTTCGACTGATGTGCGGAGGGCCGCTATTGCCTGCAGGACTTGCGTGTGTTTGAGGTCCTCTTCTTGTTGTTGAGGCGGCTCTTCCGAGGTCTCCCGGTCATGTTGTGATTGTCTTTGGGGCCTGACTGTCATGAAGGAATCCATTGTAACCAATTTCGGTTTATTTTTGGGGGGAGACATCCCCGGTGTCCGGTCCCACAGTCTCTTATGCCTGATCCGGTTCCGCAAGCTGTGCGGGCCTTCCCTGCGGCTCTTAGTTTGCGTTATGGTCTCTGTGTCTTTGGGCGGAGGGTAGCGGGTCCGTGGGTCGAGTGAGCCGCCCCCGCTTATTGGTTGGCCGTGTGGAGTGGGGTCCGTCGTGCACCCGCACCCGTGCTCCAAATCTGAGTGGTGGGGGGGGGGGTCCCCGGTTCTTTTCCGCCTCACTTACTGTGTTATATGCTGGCACACTGCGCCCGCTGTTTCTATGATCTTCCCATCAGCTCTGCTCGACTGCACCCCGAGTGCGTCACTCCGGCCTTCGTTCCTCCTGCGGCGACAGCTCCCCGGAGTGCCTTCGGCACCGGTATCGCTGGGTTCGAATTTCAGTCCCTGTTGTTTTCTCCGCAGCTGGGGAACGAGTGGTCCGCCCCGTCGGCTTCGGTGTGGGAAAGAGTCCTTTGTTGGTGCGCTCCGCAAGGTAATTTAGGCCTCCGTAGCTTCGTTCTTATTCTGCAGTGGGCGCCGCCATCTTGTGGGTCCCAGGGGCTCAGCGTCCAGCTTCGCGTTTTCAGCCTTCCCTGCCCCGGTTCGCCCCAGGAGCTGGGTCGAGTGTTGGTAATCGGTTCCCCTTCGATGTTGTTCGTTTTTTTAAGTTTGCAGACCAGTTATAACGATATTAGCTCGATTTGCAAGGATCTCGGAACAGAGCTCCGCGGGAGCCTGTCCTTGCAGCATGCGTGCTGGCCACGCCCCCATCCTCCTTTGGGGGGTCATGTATGCCCTATAGGTGCCATATAGCTGAATCTGCTGCAGCCTTGCATTCCTGGATACCTTCTTATGATATCTCTGAGCTCTTTCCCACTGCCCGTCCTGCATAGGTCCTCCCGCTTCTTCCTCCCAGTCCCGTTTTAGCTGGAGCAGCTCCTTACCCACTCTAGACATCACCAGTTCGTAGATCCGGGATGTTTCGTGCTCCCCCTCGGATACATCATACATCGTTTCTGTGACGGTATCAGGCTGTGCTGCTAGTGCTAGTTCGGACCAGGTTTCACTCACCCGTCCAACTATTCTAGCATATGTGATATGTTGCTCCCTATGTATCCCAGTTTCCTCCTCTATCATTTGTAAGTCCAGTGCCCTCCCCTCTTGCCATATGTCTTCCAGGGTTGCTAGGCCTACCGGCACCCAGTATTTATGGATCCCCTTCTTTAGTTGCTCATCCCCCCCACATAACGCCACCAGTGGCACCTGCAGGGAGCATGGGATTGGGTTTCCCATAACGTGACACGCTTTGTGCCATGTCTCCCAGCCCAGTTCCAGCAGTCTCGGTCGCCCATGCATCTCTGATTTGGGTAGCCATATCAGTTCTTTTAGGAAGTAAGGGTCGCATTCTCCCCTTAGCAGTCTATATTCTGCTGTCTCATCTTCCGACAAACACCTGGCGACGTATTGTAGCTGCCCTGCCAAGTGGTCTATCTCAAAATTCGGCAGGTTTTAATGCCCCCTCTATCATATGTGTTCTGTAGTTTCCGTAGGGCCACCCTGTTTCTGGAATTGTGCCACAGGAAGCCCTTACACAAGCTGCAGAGTTTGGTGAAGAAACCTTTTGGTAACGTGTGGGATATTCACGAAGAAATGTAGTAACCTAGGCAGGACCACCATCTTTAGCAAGGCTGCCCTTCCCACCATGGCCAGGGGGAGGTTTGCCCAGAAGCCCATACTGTTCTTCTTCCACTGCCCTTTCTGTGTTATATTTATGTTCATCCGCGATCGTATGATATATGGTAACTGAATGTTTTGGTCTGCCAGGTTATCTGCAGGATAGGTAAATTCTCCTGTGGGACTCCTCTATACCTCCCCAAGGGTAACATGCACGACTTACTGGGGTTCACCGCCATGCCGGAGAGAGTTGCGTAACACTCCATCACTTCTAAGATGTATTGCAAGTTTTCCTCGGGGTGACGCAGGTATAATAGCATGTCATCCGCATACAGTGGTATCAAAAGCGGTCCTCCCCTAGTGTACACCCCTATTTCTTCATACTGCTGTCTCAGACAAATCGCTAGTGGTTCTAGAGCAAGGATGTACAGCATCGGGGACCAGGGTCAGTCCTTTCTCGTACCGCTGCTGAGTTGCCATTTGTCTGAGATTATCGTTCCCATTTTGACCCTGGCCATTGTGGAGCTATACACCATTTTCACCCACCGCAGGTACCCTGGTCCCATCCCATATTCTTTCAGGGCTGCCAGCATCCAAGGCCACCTTACAGAGTCAGTCCTTGACTGCATCTAGCGAGACTACTGCTATTTCCCCTGGGTCGCCCTCTGCCTGTTCCATAATATGGTGTAGCCTCCTATGGCTATCGGATATGGTTCTGCCTGGGACGTATCCGGTTTGATCAGGGTGTCTGAGTTTATTTATTACTCGCTTAAGTCTATTCGCCAGCACAGACCCACAGTCTGTGCTTGGCTTGTCAGGTTTGAGGAGTGGGATGATTACAGCCTCCCTCAGTGATTCCGGCAGTCTCCCATTCTCAAAGGCCTCGTTTAACATTGCCGGTAGCGGGGGAGCACTTCTTGTCTGTACGTTTTATAGAATTCACTGGGGAGCCCATCTGTCCATGGGGCTTTGCTCGTGGGCAGATGTATTACCACTGTCGCTAATTCCTCTATTGTGATTGGGGCATCCAGGTTCTCCCCGTCTTCCTCACTCAATGTAGGTGATCCTATGTCTTCTAGCATCTCCTGCGTCTCCTGCTCTTCCATCTCTCCTGCATCCTCATAGAGGTGTTTGTAGAATCTAAGGAATCCCTCGTTCACGCTCCCCTGGGTGTTCCAGACCTGGCCCGCCTCTCCCGTTATCGCTCTAATTGCTGATCTTGGTGTCTCGTTCTTATATAGCTACGCGAGTAGCCTCCCTGGTTTGTCTCCCCCCGCGTGTTGTCTTTCGATGAACTTTTTATAACTCGGTTGCACAACCTCTCCCAGAGCCTGGCGCATGCCTGTTGTAATCGGCTCATTTGTTCGGCGTCCTCCAGTGAGGTGCCCCCTCTCTTCATAATTACTTCTAGTTTCTTTTCTGTCTCCTGCAGTAATCGTGCTATACTCCCTTGTAGCTCTCTAGATTTAGATATAGCTGCCCCCCTTACTACCACTTTGAAGGCCTCCCATAGGGTACCCTCTGACTCCACGCTTCCTGTATTATTTTCAAAGTACTCTATTATCTCCTCCCTTAGGTCCTCTCGGAATGCAGTATCCTTCTATGCCTCGGCTCTAAGCCTCCATGTTGGAATCTTGGCTCTGGGAGGCTGTCGCTGCCACGCCAGGGCCAGCGGGGAGTGGTCAGACAATATTCTCACCTTGTATTCTGAGCCCGTCATTTCCCCCACGAGTTCCGGAGTAGCGTACATGTAATCCAGTCTCGTGTTCAGGTTGTGTGGGGCGGCATGCGAGTAGTGCCTATCATTCGGGTGTTGCTGCCTCCATATGTCCTCCAGCCCAAAGTCTCTTAGTAGGGCCTGTAACGTTTTCGCTGCAGGGGTGGGCCTGTCTAGTTTCGTGTCTGATCTGTCCATTTTAGGGTTCAGCGTGCAGTTGAGGTCCCTGCCCCATATGAGGGTGCCTCCTATATGGGGGCTAATCTTGCCGTATGTCTTAAAATAAGCCGCTGTATCCTGGTTGGGGGCATATGTGTTTATGATGGCATAGTTCCCTGTTCTATAGCATTCCCTGAATCACTACCATCCTACCATCTGGCTCCACCGTAGCCTATAACATCTGGAAAGGCATGTGTGGCACCACCCAAATAATTACTCCCCTGGCGTATGCCGAATACGTATCCCCTATGGTGGTCCCTCTCCACTTTTTGTTTAACCACCTCTTGTTTCTCCCTTAGTAAGGTGGGTTTCCTGCAATAGGGCTATGTCCACTTTTTGCCTCTTCAGGTACATCATTACTTTATTCCTCTTCAGGTAGTTGTTGAGTCCTCTGACATTCCAAGTTATTATTCTAAGGTCTCCCATCATCGTCTTCGTCCCGTCCCTCCTTCCTCCCTCCTTTTTCCTCCCTCCAAATATATTTGGGGTGAAGCGAGCGCAGAAGCGCTTGGGTGCAAGCTCCTTCCCTAACAACTACAACTTCAAACTCCCCAACTCCCCTCGCCCCCAACAGTCCTCCCCCCCCCCCCCCCCCTCCCTTCCCTTTCCCAACTGTTGCCCAGCTCCATCCCTGGATCTCAGGCCCTCCCGCATTTTGTCCCATCACATCTACGCCGGTGCTAGGGTCACACCAGGTGGTTGCCTTGCTACTGGCAACCCAACTAGTCTAGCTCTGGAAGTGTGAGGGTGACTCCTTTGCACTTCCTGCTATTGCGCACGAGTGTGCTATGTTTACGCAGATATTCCTGTTTAACTTATGGCTATGTTTTACGGGTCAACCCCTTTCTTTCTTATTATCAAGTCCCAATGTCATATTACATACAGCACCTCGGTTCCGGAGCCCCCGCCTCATTTGTCTGTTCCCCCCTCCTTGAGGCCATCTGATTCCTGTGGGCAGTTCTGAGCGTCTGGCCATTCCGTCGCGTCCTCAGGGTTTTCAAAGAACAGGGCTAGGTTCTTGTGGAACACTTTCAGTTTGGCCGGGTACATCAACATGTACCTGTAGCCCGCCTCTCGTAGTCTCCTCTTCACTGTCCCGTAGTTCAGTCGTCGCCTTTGGACCAGCAGGGTATAATCCAGGTAAGCAGTAATGGATGCGGAGGCCCTTTGTATTGTGCCCCCCTTCCGGAAATGTTCCAGGATCTTCTCCCTGTCCCGGTAATTCAGGATTTTGGCGATTATGGGCCTCGGAGGGGCCCCAGGAGGGGGTTTCCTTGTCAGGGCCCTGTGCGTGCTCTCCACCGCAAACCCCTGGGTGAGCTCTCCGCCTCCTATTTCTTACAGCAGCATGTTCTCGATGTAGTCTGTAGGGTTGGGTCCTTCTTCCCCTTCTGGAAGCCTTTACTATGCACACATTATTCCTCCGAGCGCGCCCTGCGGCCTCCTCTGCTCTGGTCTACAGGTTGTTCACTTGTTGCTTTAATATCTGTTTTTCGGAGGTATGCAATGTGTTTGCTGCTGTATTTGTGGCCGCTTCCTTCTCCAGTTCATCTGTGTGTTCCGCTATTTTCCGTACATCCTGTCTAAGTAGATTAACGTCTTCATGCACCGCACCCACTTAAAGTTCGAGCATTGCCTTAAGTTCAGCCATGGCTGCCAGCAGTTTGGTTTCCCATGATGTTTTCAGGTCAGCGATTGCATCCAGGATCTGTTGGTCACTGTGTGTCGGGGTTGCATACACTTGCGGGTTTCTTTCCCGGTTCCTTGCCCCTTCTGCTTGCAGCGGTGTCTTGGTGTATTCTTCCATTGTGGGTTTCTTCCTTTTCGTTTTGGGTAGCTTGGACATCATTTCGGTGTGGCTGGGTATCCTGATCTGGGGTAACCAAAATTCAGCTCCTGAACCCCTGCATGCAGTGGGAGGGTGGTGCTTGGGTCTGTTTGTGAGACCCTTGTGTTCTTGTGGTTTCTGTTTGCCTCGCGTTAATGGGGTGATGCTCAGTTGTGCCCCTGCTCGTGGGTTATGAGGCGCCAGGGACAGTGTCCAGTCGCACCTTCAGTGTGTTCCTGCGAACCTCAATGCTGGTCTGTGTTAGGCTCTAGGGCCCATCGTTCAGTGTCTTGCGTGCTGATCCGGGGGTGCCGTATTTGCTGGTCAGGGGGTTCTGGTCTCCACTCCGGGGCTTGCGGGGTATGTCCGCCTGTGTCAGGGTCCGTTATTCCATTTTCTGTAGTTAGCCTGCACCCCCCCCCCCCCCAGTGGGGTCTCTTCTGGGCAGCATTGTACGTTCTGAGCGCAGGTCCTCACTGTCCCGGGTTGTGGCAATTGTCACAGGACTACGGGTGATCGTGTGTCCGTGCACAGGGTTCAGTGATCCAGGCGGGTTCCAGTGCTTTGGGGTACACAGGCTTCTTTCCAGCTTATGCGAGCCTCTGTTGCGTCATTCCTCAGCCCCAAAGGTCCTGGTCCGGTCTGTTGCGCAGCATTGGCCAACCGCACGTTGCCTTTATGAACTTCTTTAGTCCTGTTCAGCTTGCTTTGCCTTATGCCCACGATATGGCCATGTGTTTAGACTGTGTCATGGTCTGCTCGGCGCTGTGGGCAAAGTTCGCCTGTGTGCCGCTGTGATGCTGGAAATGCATCGGAGGGACAGGGCCTCCCTACCCTTGTCCTTTACTGCTTTTCATCGTGTGTTCTGTCGTGTTTTCCACACAGGAGTTCATGTGGGACTCCTGGCGGTGCAGCTCTTTCTTTTGGTTTGTTGAACGGACCTGTGGGATACCCTTATGGCACCCATGGGTGGGGGTACAACCCTGTGCCCCTAGTGTATGTTTTTGGGCACCTGTGGTTGGCCCACAGAGCAGGGTATGGGCTGGTGGCAGCTCCATGCTGAATTTGACAGGTGCGCGGAGTATCCTCCATTTTGGGATACCCCGGCCCTGCCATTGGGATCAGTTGATTCCTGATGGAAAACAAGATGGCCCCGGTGGCCTCTTACTTTCTATTACCCATTACCTTGTTTTCCCAAAGTCCTGGGAAGCCCTGACTCTGTCCCTTCCCCCTGACTGGCTGTTGGGTGGAAGTGCCATATACGGTGTTGTTGTGAAGGCCCGGTCAGACTAGCTGGAGCCTTCCCGGTGATGTCTGTTGTGGGTACCTCCTGTGGGTGGGACCTGGGTGAATAGAGTGTGTGACGAATATGCATTCTGTGTTGTGGGTGTCTAGTATCTGGTGGTTGACACAATGACTGAGACAACCCTGCCCGAAACCGGTATGAATGCAGCTTGGAGTGTTGAATGGCTCGCTACTTGTCCCAATACACATAACTTGTTGTGAGTGTCTGGAGAGAAGTGAATGGCCTGAATACCTTGTGTGCCTGATTGGCTGCCTGCCTGCCTGCATGAATGCCCGTAGTCGTGATTGGATGCTTGAGTGTGACCCAGCGGAATGAATGGGAGATCAACAGTATATCTGGGGACCTCTCACTGCTAGGAATCGTGTTCAGAAGCTGAAGTCCACTACGACGAGTAACTGGATTAACTGACGCTTGACCTTGAAGCCCTGCTGGACGAGAAGAATTGCTGTTGCTCTCCTTCACAATCCGAAAGCTGCTGTGCCTCCAAGGACTGACCCAGAGAGGACCTGGTAAGGCGCCCTCTTCCCGAGCTACGAGGGACCATCGTGCACAGCTGATCTTTGCCAACACTCCCTGGTAGACAGACCTTTGACAGGCTGCCGACCCGATACGGGGACTGCTGCGGAACTCCAAGGAGAAGCACCCGGACTGTTGTCCGCCACTGTCGACGACCGCCGTCGATGAATGGAGCCGCCGTGCTCCCGTTTGCCTAAGAACTTCAATTGATAATCGGACGCTCTCGTCTGCATCGTCATCCGCTTGTCTCCCGCTGGAGAAGGCTCGACCGTCAACGCGCCGAGGATCATCCACCGGTGGGTTTCCCACCACCTACAGACCGCAGAGACGCCGACGACTCGAAGCCCTTGCTGGGCCACAGTTCTTCATTTCTTTGCGGTCCAGAACTATCGTCACCGAGGTGCCCCGCACGCCTCTTCCTTGCAGGACGCCAACGCTCTGTCATCGACGAGCACCGCTAGGAACGAAGCTGCCACTTCCCTGCCGTAGTTCACCCTGTTCACCGTCGGACGTTCGACGACCCGTGACTCCCGCCTTAAAGGGAGGCCACTCAAGAAGGGCCGTCGATTCCCCGACACCGAAAGCCAAGTTCCCCAACACCTCTCGACGATCCGTGGCTCCAGTCTGAAAGGGAGACACTCAAGAAGGATCGGTCGACGCATCGTTGGAGAACTCTACTCCACCAGGTACATTGGGGGGGGGGGTAAAAACCTTAATAGGAAGAAGTGAGACTATTGAACATATGGACTGGGCTTGTGCTATATATCTTTTATTTACAGGTTGCCCAAGTGGGGGGATCTCCACTCAGAACTGCGCCTAGCGGTAGGGGTCAGTGTTCTGCCAATTGTTCCAACCCTCTCACGCTCCTGCCTATCTCTATTGCTGGTTTCTTCGTTATTAATCTGTGTGACATTTTAACCGTACAGTTGATGCACTTTAATGAGATTCGATAACACTAGTGGTACCACTTTAGAATTGTATATATTTATCATTCTTGACTTCCGAGTACAAAGTGCGTTGTTGTGATCGTGTACATACCTTTGAATATTAATTATATAAAGACTGTGTTTTTAGTAATACAGTGTGTGGACATTCCTTTGTGGGGGTTCGGGGACTACACTGTACTTAAGAACCAGCCTGCATCACCTCCTGAGAAGCTAGGCCTTGATTGCTCGTCCATTGCTACCTTATAGAGAATCTTGGCTGGGGTCTCCTGTGCCCGCCCTCTACCATATAGAGGGCGGAAGTAAAGACACCCCCTGCCTGTCTCAAGAGCCTGTGCCTGCAGTTGTGGCTTGTTCGTTAGCCTGGGGTTATCCCGCCGGAGTCCGGGGAAACCCGTGCTCCGCTCCACCATATAGGGTCTGCTAGGTGTACTTCCTCTTATCAGGGGCTCCCCCCCCCCCCGATGTGCTGCGTCCTTACATGTGTTTGCCCCATCTATTGGGGGTCCTCACTGGGCATTGGCACTAGCGCTGGTCTCCCACGCGGGTTTTCGCGCCCCACAGATATGGAAGCTCCGGTGGGGGTGCTAGGTGTGCGTGCACTAGTGCAGGTGGGCTCTGTTTCACATGCTTTTGTAACATTTTCTATTTTTTTTATTTTCCCAGGCCGCCATCCGCTGCTCTCCGTTCCTTACTGCACCACCTGGTACTCGGCAGGGGCACTGATGCGTGTCTCGTGGCCCGCCCCGTTATTCAGCCCTTTGTTCTGTTATCTGCGGAGGTGCGCCTCTTGGCTCACGTCCCCCTAGTCTGCCTCACGTCGGCTTTCACTGGGCGCGAGTTGCGGTGCGGCAGCGGAGGAGTTGCGCCCCTCTTTATCTATTTACCTTGCAAGGTCTTCCAGCCACTTCTTCGGTTTCTGTAACCGTCACTTCCATAATCCGCGTCCGAGCTCTCGTCGCCGCATCCTAGCCCTTTCTTGTATCCATGCCGCCATCTAGGTCCCTCTACTTCCCAGCCTCTACGGTTTTTCCGAACTGATTGTATCTGGAGTTCCTCATCTTACGTTCAATTCGAGGGCCTCCAGTTGGACAGTATACATTAATACGTCCGTGCCTGCAGTTAAAGCCAATTTAAGGAGCAATTAGCATAGTTATATCTCGGATCTTATGCGGATCGGCAGGAGCGTATCGGGAATCCAGTCCTCCTACATCGCCTGTAGCCACGCCCCCCACCGGTCAGAGTACAGTTATTAAATAATCTCAATGTCTCTGTCCTTATATAGTAATATGATAGGTTATTTATAACGCGCTTAATACCCAGAGGTTTCTTGCTTCCAAGGCGAGCACGTTGCCCCTGAGCTATCTTCCCGAGACAATATGCATCTCTAACCTCACCCACATTAACCCAATACCCCTACAGCTTGCAAAAAAAGAAAAAGAAAGGAACCTTCCCCTCTAGACCCCACGCTTCTAGTCACAACTCAACCCCTACTGTAAGGAAACATCCAACATTACCCATTCCCACACACCCCGTTCCCGCCCCCCTGGAAAACTTTCTGCCTTCATCCCTGTCTCTTCCAACTACTCCCCTCATTCCATCGGGGGGGGGGGTTATCTGGCAAAATAAAAATCTGTTGTACCAAGGCACTCCAGGCTGCCACATTGTCGCACCCCTCTCTCATTCCCCTGTGCATAGCCCTGTACCACACTCCTGATTCTGCAATTGACAACCACCTTCAGTCATTCCAACAGCAGTTTACTAGCGGGCCCTGCTTCCAGGTAAACGTCTACATCATGCGAACCATCTGTTTGCTAGCACACATCCCAGATCTATCATTCTGGTGACTGGTTTAGCATTCTTCAGTCTGGGAAACATTCCCAACAGACAGGCCCTTGGTGTCCTGTTAAACGCCACAATTCCTCCTTGTTGCATCCTCATTTCCACTTTGCCCCAAAACCTCTGGATCACCTCGCATTCCCCAAACATGTGTATCATATCTGCCCCCTCCAATATACGTCTAGGACATCCAGTGTTCGATGATTCTGTGAACTTCAATATCTTCTATGGAGTCAGGTAGGCTCTGTGTAAAAAATTACTTGTACGTCCCGTCCCCTTTCCTCCATACTGCAGGGGCGTAGCTTGCTAGGGATGGGAGACAGAAACTTTTTCACCAGAAAAAACCTTCTTCGCCTTTGAAATTGGAGGCACGTGGCGGTGCAGCCCTGGGAGCATGCGCTCCCCTGGCTCAGCCCACTGGCGCCCCACCTCAGTCCCCTTTTCTGCATCAACAGGAAACGGGCCGATTTCACCAGCGCTCCTGGGGTTGGCTTCATCCATGTAATACCAAGCACTTTTCCCCGGATACTTTCTTCTGTCTTTTTTATCTTTGTGTTTTATCAATCAGGTACTCTGTCCTCTTGCGCCACGCTCTTCCCCGGCGCATGTCGTCTTCAGCAGGCTTCAGCAGGTGTCCAGCCTGCGAGGGGCACTTCCCTACGTCCGATCCCCACAGTATTTGCTTCCACAGCCTGTGAAGACTGGAGGAGGGCTATCTGTACTCCTGCCCTTTTTATGGCAGAGTAGAAGCACAGAGCACCCCAGCCAAGATTCTCTCTAGGGTAGTTATGGACGATCAATCAAGGCTTAAGCTCTCCAGAGGTGATGCAGGCTGGTTCTTAAGTACAGTGTCCCCCCCCCCACAAAGGAATGTCCACACATTGTCAGTGATAGCACAGTTCTTTATATAAATAACGTTCAAGATTATATACATATACAATAACACTCTTTGTGCTGAGGCAATAATATGATGATAAATGTACATTTTCTATGTGGTACCACACTTACTCTTTTACTCCATTAAAATGCATCAACTGCTGTCAGTTTCAAATGGTATACAAATCAATAGCAAAAGGTATCAACAATAGACTTGGGAGGGAAACAAGTTGGTTAAACAATTGGCAGAATACTGGGCCCCTACCACTAGGCACAGTTCTGTGTGAGGATTCCCCCACCTGGGCAACCTGTAAATAAAGTATATTGACAAGCCCAGTCCATATATTGTTTAGCAGAGTCTTATTTCATTCTATAAATGTTCTACTACCCCAATGTACCTGGTTTAGCAGAGTTCAAAGAGGGGTGTCGACGAATCCTTCTTGAGTGAACTCCCTTTAATGCAGGAGCCACGGATCGTTGAGATTCCTCGAAGAAAGGGGTGAATAATGTTGTCGAGGCAGCAGCTTCGGTCCTTGTGGTGCTCGTCGACGATTGGTCGTGGATGTCCTTCGAAGATGAGGCATGCAGTGTACCTCGGCGACGATAGATGGTTGCCGCAAAGCAGATCAATGAAGAACGTAGGCCCAGCAAGGGCGTCTGGTCGTTGGTGTTGGCAATCGGGACTCGACCATGGCTGGTTTCCAGATCTTGGTCAGCGTCTTTGAGGACTTCGGGTGGTGGGAAACTCGCTGGCGGGTTCTCCTCGGTTCGTCAGCGACCTTGACTTTCTCTGGCGGTAAAAAGCGGTTGATGGTGATGAGCAGGGAAGTCCTTGATTCAGACTTAGCAATGGAGCTTTGTGGCTCTGGTCGACAAAGTTACAGTGGTCCTCTGCACCTCGGTTGTTGATGGCATCCTAACGCGTGGCTTCAGATCCCTCGGTGGTCCCCATCTCCGGTCGGCAGCCTTTCGATGACTGACTTACAAGGGAGCCTTGGTTAAGGTTAGCTGGTGCACGATGTTCCCTCGTATCTCGCGAAGAGGTCTCCTAGCCAGGTCCTCTCTTGGATCAGTCCTCGAAGGTACGACAGCTTTCAGATTGCATTGAAGGAAAGCAGCAGCAATTCTTCTTCTTCTGGCTCGGCTTCAAGGTTAAGCATCAAGTTTCGACTCTCATTCACACTGCCGAGCCAGGCTCAGGCAGCCAATCATTCAGAAGGGCATTCAGCAGGTAGGCAGCTAATCAGGCTCACAGTGCATTCAGGCCATTCTTCTCCATCCAGACACTCACAACAAGGAATGTGAATTGGGACATGCACCCAGCCATTCAGCACTCCACACTGCATTCATACCAGTTTCGGGCAGGAATGTCTCAGTCATTATGTCACACACCAGACACCCATAACATGAAATGTATATTGGTCACACACTCCATTCACCCAGGTCCCACCCCAAGAGTGTACCCACAACATGCAGTCACTGGGAAGGCTCCAGCCTTATATGGTTCCATATATGGAACTTGCACCCAACAGCCAGTCAGTGGAAGGGACAGAGTCGGGGATTGCCAGGACTTTCGGAAAACAAGCTAACAGGCAATGGAAAGCAAGAGACCAGAGGGGCCTTCTTGTCTCGCATCAGTAATCAACTGATTCCAATTGCAGGGCCTGGGTATCCCAAAATGGAAGATACCCGGAGCACCTGTCAAATTCAGCATGGAGCTGCCACCAGCCCATACCCTGCTCTGTGGGCCACACACAGGCCCCCAAAAACATATACTAGGGGGTACAGGGTTGTACCCCAATTTATGGGTGCCATAAGTGTATCCCATGGGTCTGTCCACCAAACCAAAAAGAGGAAGAGCTGCACTGCCAGGAGTTTCACGTGGACTCCTGTGCAGAAAATAACGTAGAACACACATAAGGGAGTACAGGACAAGGACATGGAGCTCCTGTCACTCCAATGCATTTCCAGCATCACACTGCCTTGGCCCCGACCACGGCTGGGAAGGATGTTCCGTGTACAACGCGCTTACACCGCGTGCTCTGAAGAACAGGCTAGCTTGGTGGAGGGAGCTCTACGGAAAGTAGCCTCCAGTGGACTTGAAGGACTTTGTCAACCATAAGTCAAGTCCCAAGGTAGGGCCACTCTTTTTTCTATCGCACCCCGCAAGGGCGACTCCTTCCCAAGGAAACGCCCGAGCAGGAGGAACCTTTCCGGTTCTCGCACTGGTACCGAGGCTAGTTCAGCTACCGGCTGCCAGGCCGAGGGGTCATTAGATCCTTTCGGAGACGGTTCTGAGGGACCGCAAGTTTCTTTTATAGGGTGTACACCTGAGGGGCTATGTCCTAATACTGGGCAGATGTCCGAGGGGGCGCCTGCACGCAGCACTACCGGCAATACTGCTGAGGGCAACGCGCCTACCAGGCCCCGTCCTGAGGTGCAGGATAGGTCTCCTGCTCCATCGCCAAGAGTCCTGGAGGAGGCCAGGCCCAGCGAGCCAAGCACCACGACTTCAGCACGTGGCACGCAGCTCGACAAAATGGCTGCACGCCAGACAAGATGGCCGGTCGTCCGATACCGCCCCTGGGAACAGAGAAGGTGGGAGAATGAGTTACAAGGTGGGACTGATGTCATCCAGGTAAGTGGCCTGCGGCTTATTCATCTGCATCGCAGGGAATGTATACCTCACAGCCAGCTAGACAGAGTATACACCGGCCTCAGCAGCCACCCGCTACCCTGTCAACATCACCTGCCACCCCACCGGCCTGTGAGGACAAGTTCTTTGAAAAGTTTGTCACTCTCATGAGATCTCCTCAGATGGGGGCCTTCCTCTGGGATGTGATCTGGGACATACTCCCTCCGGCCCCTGCACTTACAGTAATTCCTCCTATGGCTCCAGCGCTGCAGGCTCTGGCGCTGCCCCTGCTGCCCTGGCCGACTCCTTCGATTCCGGCTCCCCTGCCTCCCACAGTTCAGGCAGTGCTACACCAGACTCCGCTGCAGGCTCCGGCTGCGGTCTCCACTCAGCAGCCCTCGGCGCCCACCACTCCTCCACCCCCCGCCCCCGGACCAGCTGGATGCTCTGGTGGACATGGATGAGGAAGAAGACCCTGACACGCCATCGTCAGCCAAGGCCTTCCATGACCGGCTCGCAGGTCTGGCAGAGTACTTGGGCCTCACGCAACCGGCGGCGGGGGTCCTTGCATTGGCCAAAAAGGGGTGGCTGAAGCCCCACACGGCTCAGCCTGTCAATCAGCGAGCCAACGCCAAGTATTGGCAAATGGAGGGGGATCCACTTTTGCTGTCGGCACATGCTAAACCACACTCTTCGATGATCGCAGCAGCAGCATCATCACTCTACTCCGAGCTTCAGTTGACCTTGGCGCTGCTAGGCAAGGAAGAGAAGATCTTGGAGGCATATGGGAAGAAGCTTTATACCAATGCTTCGCTGCATCTTCGTCAACCCAACGTGGATGTAATGCTGGTAGCCTTTAACCAGAGGCTTTGGCTGGAAATAGCCGACTTCCTTCAGAACCTCTGGTGCAGAGCCAGTAAGGTTTCAAGGCGGGACTGGCGGAGACTAAACTGGTCGTGCAGGACATCACAGAGTCCACCGTGGCTCATATCGACACCTCTGGCCGGGCAATTTTCATCGCCACGGACATGAGAAGGACTGCCTAGCTTCGGGCTACTAAATTCAACCTTGATGTCCAGGAAAGCATATTGGACCTTTCATTCGAGGGGGCTGACCTCTTTCACTCCACCAGCGATAAGGAGTTAGATAAAAAGAACAACAGTTCACAAACTGCGAAGTGTTCATCCTTCCGGAGGCCACGCCCAAGGCGTACGCCCATTCGCATCAACGCTCTGACAAGGGGCAGGCGTTCGGCGGGTTCCAGGGCTTCCAAGAACAGAGGTCTAGACAGCCTGACGTTCTCTGAGTCAGCACCGGCGCAAACAACCAAAGGGGGGGGAGCAAGGGCTTTTTTCAGTCTCCCTCGGCTGCAACAGCCTCACAGGGAAAAAAGGCATGACACGCCCCTTTGGGTCCACGTGTCTCTGGTGGGGGGCAGGCTTGCCCTTCACGCACAGTTTTGGCATCAAAAGTTTGAGGACCCCTGTATCCTCGCCGTAGTATCCACGGGGCATCGCCTACCAATTCCTCTGTATCCTCCCTCCTCCCCTCCTCTCCCACAGATTGGGAGAGCAATTCTGTTGGTGGAAATTCAGTCACTCGTCAAGAGCCAGGCAGTGGAAGAAGTCCCAGCCTCCCAGCGAGGCTTGGGCCTCTATTCCAGGATTTTTACCATACAAAAAAAGAACCAGGCTTGCCTGAGAGTTGTGTTGGCCTTTCCACCCTCAACCTCTCCCTTCCTCTTAAAAAAATCAAGATGGTTACACCAGCACTCATTGCGGAGACATTGTGCAGGGGAGACTTGATGTACTCCCTGGTTCTGAAGGACGCTTATCTACACGTCCTGATTTGGCAGCCTCATGGCTCCTTACTTCGTTTCAGGATCATGGGCTCCCATTTCCAGTACACGGTTCTACCCTTCGGCCTCAACTCAGCCCCCAGGGTATTTACCAGACTTAAGAATGCAGTGGCAGCCCTCCTCAGGGCCCAGAGCCACCACGTCTACCCGTACTTGGACGACTGGCTCATCAGGGCGAGATCTCCAGAGGCGGTTCATCACACTTCCTCCGTCCTTATGATCACACTCCACGAGCTGGGATTTTCAATCAACCTCAAGAAGTCTCAGCTGCAGCCTACGCAGAGGCTGACCTTTTTGGGCCTCATATGGGACACAAGCTCCAAGAGAGTTTTCCCCTCGGAGGACAAGATGATGGCCATCAAGAGGGCCACTACTCACTTCCTGACCCGAGAAGTGACCTCAGCCTGGTGGTACCAACATCTATTGGGTATCATGGCAGCGATCCTACTGGCTGTACCCCATACGGGACTCAAGATGAGGAGATTACAGCTGCACTTCGCAGCCTCACGGAATCAGGAGCAGGGCTCCCAAGCGGAGCGTGTCAGCATTCCTCCTCCTCTCCACTCTGACCTCACATGCTGGCCCTGCTTGTCACCATAACCACAGATTCCTCCCTGGAGGGCTGGGAGACCACTCTGGACCCTTCAGGAGCAGGAGTCTGATATCAACTGGCTGGAGCTGAAGGCCATCTGGCTAGCTCTCAAAGCTTTCCTTCTGCTCATTGGGGGCCAGGTCATGCTTATCCAGATGGACAACTCCAGCAGCATGTACTATGTCAACAAGCAGGGTGGTACCAGGTCCCCTCTGCTGTGCAGCCTAGCAATCAGCATGTGGGAATGGGCCCTGGAGAACAACATCTGGCTGACGGCCATCCATCTCCCGGGTAGTCCAACCTGGAAGCGGACAGGCTCAGCAGACTGGGAAGCGGACAATTACGAATGGCAATTGAATGATCAGGTCCTGCTCGGGATCGTCAGCAGATGGGGGATCCCGCAGGTGGAACATTTTGCCGCCTCAGCCCACAAGAAGTGCCAGCAATTTGTGTCCTGGCAGGTCCCCGGCTCCCTTCGTGACGCATTCCAGATACAGTGGGACGGTATGACAGCATATACCTTCCCTCCCACACCCCTGGTGCACAGGGGGATTTGCAAGATAAGTCACGTCACCTCCGCATCATTCTGATAGCACCATGGTGGCCCGCGAGACCGTGGTTCTCGGAGCTCCTCAGCCTCTCGGACAGGCCTCCCATTCACCTGCCGCTGGGCCCAGCTCATCATCTTACGCAGCAGGGGGGCAGGGTACTCCAACCCGCTCCACAGAAATTAGCTCTAGCAGTGTGATTCCTGAGTAGGTCGCACTGAAGCATCTGAGTCTGTCACAGGCTAACCTAGACATCATTCAGGGCACTAGGAGCAAGGCTACTAGGAGCCAGCACAAGAGTAAATGGACTAGGACCTGTCACTGGGCAGACTCTAAGGAGATCGACCCCCTGGACAATGTGCTCTCCTTCTCTGCACACCTTGCTCACTCAGGGGTGCAAGTGGACACATGCCGCACCTATTTGGCAGCCATAGGCGCCCACAGGAATACTAGTCTTCCAACCCGGTGGTTAAACGACATCTTGCGGGCCTCACCTGGCTCTACCCGCCCATCAAGAAACCATATCCCTTGTGGGAGCTCAATATAATGTTGGGCGCCTGGGCACACAAGCCTTTCAAGCCAATGGTGTCCGCGGACATCAGACTGGTCACCATTAAATCAGCTTTGTTGGTGGGCCTCACTTCTGCTCACAGTCAGCGAGATTCAGGCACTGGTGGCTTCAGAACGCTATGCTACCTTTCACAAGGGCAAGGTGGTCCTGAGAACGCACCCCACGTTACTACCTAAAGTGGTCTCTGCCTTCCATCTAAATGAGGAGATGGTATTACCTACATTTTTTGCCGATCATAAGGAGGATGCTCAAAGAGTCTTGCACTGTCTGGATGTCAGACGCTCTCTGAAATGTTATCTGGACAGGACCAGTGGCTTCCGCAAGACGGATGCTCCATTTGTCACCTTCGAGGGGTCAAGGCCTGGGTATTAGGCATACAAGGCCTCTATAGCAAGGTGGATGGTTGCGGCCATCAAGGAGGCCTATGAGGTGCAGCAAAAACCACTTCCAGCTAACATGCATGCTCACGCTGTCAGAGCCAAGGCCACAGCCGCCACATTCCAGAGACCGGTTCCGTGGCAGGTCATCACCTGCCACCTACCTACCTTAGCCACCCCTTTGGCTTTCTGCAAGCACTACTGTTTGGACGCCGGCTCTAAGTCAAATGCGGCTTTCGGGCAAGCGGTTTTATTTTTTCTTAAAGACGGTCAACTCGCAACCCTGGGGCCACATTCAGTTGTAATCGGCCATGCTGTATGGAGGAAAGGGGACGGGACGTAAGAGTAATTAATAGTTACTCACCGTAGTAACTAACATACTCTCTCCATACTCCCTTTTCCTCCATACGTCCCACCATCCTCTCCGCTAATAATAATGGTCTCATTAGGCAACCTTAATATTGTTGACGTGTCAATGGGGACTGAGGTGTGGCTCTGGTGGGCGGAGTCAGGGGAGCACATGCTCCCAGGGCCGTGCCCCCTCGCGCCTCTCAATTTAAAGGGGAAAAAGGTTTTTTCTGGTGAAAAAGGTTCCGTCTCCCGTCCCTAGCAAGGGACACGCATGCAGTTTGGAGTAAAGGGGACTATGGACTAAGAGTAAGTTAGTCACTATGGTGTGTAACTGTTAATAACTGAGTGAGTTTAAGCCTTGTGTTTCTCGAAACCTTCTTTGTATAAAACATGGCATTCACCCCTTCTCACTCTGTGAATTCTCTGCCTAGATCTGCCTCCCATTTGGACTTCACTCGAAGAGGCTCCTTATGTAATCTAGATAAACCATGGTTTAGCCTTGAAACGCCATGCCCTCACTCAGAGATGTTGTATAACAATCCCAAGATGCCATCTTCTCCTAGATTTTCCGGGAAGTCCTGCCATCTGGTCCTAGCTTCATGGAATAGTTTGTTATATGCTAGAAACTGCCCTACATTTACCCTGGTCGTGTCTGTTATCCGCTCAAACTGAAGCAGCTCCACTTCTTGTAACAGATCCCTGCCCCCAGGTTGCCACCCCATTCTCCTCCCACTGGGTGCGAATTAGTGTAAGATCTGCTAGGTATACTCCATATGTAGCCACCAAGGGTATGTTTGGGGAGTAGGGTTCTCCCAACTTCAGCAATGTAATGGTTTATCGCCAGATTTTCTTAATCAGCTGCAGAGTGTAAGGGGTGTCAGGGGATTCCACCATCACGCAACCACAGCACCTCTTTCAGCAGGTACAGCAAAATTGCTTCCTGCAAAAGCTTAGTTTTCTGCACCACCTCATCCAAAAGCCATAGTGCCAAATTCTGTAGGTGTGTGAGCCTCCCACCGCCCTCTGTATCATCCCTATGCAACATTCCCAGAGCTATTCTTTTACTTTATTTTAGTAACGGGCAGACAAGTTATGCACAACAGTGCTGAGCAACAGTATTCATTACTCATTGCATAAGCTCATTACTCTAACATTCAACCTGGTGAACCTGAGTTACTATCCGTTCAGCCTTATCAGTACATCACATATATATATATTGTAGTTAGTCATCCTGCTGCGCACGGGTATGGTAGTTGCAAAATGGCCCCCATACGTCTTTTGACCTGCATGTTGCTGTAACTGTAGCAATGTAACCCTCCTCCTTTTCCTTAACATTTGTCATTTCTCTTAGCCATTTTATGCATTATGGTGCCATTCTGGATTTCCCTTGCTTCAAGATACATTTTTTTGCGACAATACAGCCCATATTGAAAAATCTTCTTGACCGTATAGACACTTTGCCAGTGTCACCCAACACTGACAGGGGTGGGGTAGAAGAGTACTGTAGGGATTCCTACCAAATCCTGCAGTACCTCGGCTACCTCTTGCCAATACTGTACAATCATCAGGCAGCTCCAAAACATATGTAGCGAGTCAGCTCCCACTCCTCCGCATTTCACACATTCATCAACCACATCTGGGAAAATTTGCAGAAGTCACACTGGTGTATAATAAAATTGGTTTAAGACCTTAAATTATATGAGCCGTACTCTTGCATTGAGCGAGGTCTCGTTCCCATTTTGCTTTCGCTGTATTTCGGAGCAGCTGGCTCGCTTGTACCATTCTGTATAACCTGGATACCAGTCTTGCGGGATCTTCTCCTCCGAGTTGTTGCCCAGCTTCACAATCTAATGTGCAGGAGTCAACATAGCGATCCTCCAGAATTACTATTTTCAGATCCGCCGCAGCTCGGTTTCGCTCCAACGCTCGGTGTATTGGACCCGGATCTGGGGAATACCAGTATCCATTATATTGCGCCTGTTCAACTGTATAGTATAGCTCAAAATCCGGAGAGGCCAGCACTCCATGCTCATAAGGCTCTGTCAACTACTCCAAGCACATCCTGGGCACACCACACCCCTCATGCAAACTCAATTGCCAGAGATCGCAGCTTCGGAAAAAACAGGCGCCTAGGCCATATCAGAATTGTGTTCAAATAATACAGTAGCTTGGGGACCACAACCATTTTTAACATGGATAAGCTCACATATATGGACATGGGGAACCTGGCCCACAACTTCAATTTAACAGTGAGTTAGTTAAGATATGCCTCATGATTATCTGCATATAATAAATTATATGTCCGGGACACTAAGACTCCCAGGTATTTAAAGCTAGTCAGGATCCATCTGAACCCAATAAGGTTATCCGGTTGCAATGTGTCATCCGTGAGAGGGAACAGTTCGGACTTTGCGCTATTAGTTTTATATCCGAAATGACGCATGAACACAGCAACCTCTTCCATTAATGGTCCCATGTTCAGCTCGGGATCCCGTATATATATAGCAGGGTGTCGTCTGCATATAACAAAATAATCTGGGGAGGTTGTCCTATATGGACCCCCCTATGCCATGCCGCTCCCTCATCAGTCTCACCAGTGGTTCTATCGTTATAGTGAACAGGGGGGAAAGGAGGGAGCCCTGTTGAGTCCTGCGGCCCGACGCAAAGGCCGGCGATATTAACCCATTTGTAAGAACCCTGGCCACCGGATTAGCATACAGCAACCGCACATAATTGACAAAATAGTCACCAAATCAAAAATGTGTAAGGACCCAAACAACCTACAGGAGCTTTTTCTGCATCCAGGGAGGCTGCAGCCACCCTAGCCTGCTGATTGACCTGTGAGATTACACAAAAGAGGCGCTGCAAATTCAGGGCTGTGGATCGAGGAGGGATAAAACCTGATTGATCTGGATGTATCAGGTGCGACGTGTACGGCAGGCCAACACCTTCGCAAACACTTTAGCATCAGCATCGATCAACAATTGTGCCCAATAAGATGCCATCTCACATGGGGGTCTACCTGGCTTCAGCAACACAGAAATAATGGCTACCGAATGTGCAGGTGGGAGCCGTCCTACTTCTGATTCCTCCCACACTCTTGGCAATCATGGGGCTAAAGTCTGACTAAACTTCTTATAAAGCACAATTCCCAAACCATTGGCTCCTGGGGCCTTCCCAGAAGCTCACAAGGTTATCACCTCTGCTATCTCTTCTATCGTCAGTACCCTATCATCGGATGTGCCATATTCATTCTCAAGTCGTTGCAACCCTTCCTCCACCTCCCACAATTCACACTGGGTGTCCATCAGCACTCCAGTGGTCACTGACATCATTTTTCCCCGCAGCCATACTTTAAACTTTTCCCCACACAGTACCCTCATTAATAAAAAAAATTAAAAAAATTAAAAGAAAGCCCATCTTCTCCTGCAGAGATGACACGAGCGTGGCATCTTGCACCAGCGTGTGGGCCTTTCTCCACATGGGCCTGTGTCGAAGTGCATCACCCAAAATCAGTGACATCACCACAGGTGAGTGGTCTGACGGGGTATGTGGATGGATCACACATTCCCATAGTCGTGATGATCAGCGCGCAGAGAGCAGCCACAAATCTATCTGGGACATTGTATCGTGGACTGATGAGTAAAAGGCATACTCGGCAGCCCCAGGATGTTCATCTCTCCACGCATCCGCAGTCCCAACTGGGCCTCATCTGTTTGAACATTTGGGCCGCCAGCGGATAGACTGCGTTGCAATGCTTTCGATCGTTCTATGCTTAAATCAAGGATGGTGTTAAAATCATCTTATGATGGGGGTGTCGGTTGTCTTCAACATCGTCCGCATTTGGACCATAAGTATTAACCAGGAAAACCTCCAGATCCGAAATCCTCCCCTTAACAACTACATAACTCCCATCAGGGTTTAAATGAACCTCACCGGCTTGAAAGTGTAATGACCAGTGCACCAAGGTGAGCACCCCTCTTGCTTGCGACGAGTAGGCTGTGTAGTACCTTTGCCGACCCCATTTAGGTACAAACCCATTGTGTAGCTGCCCTAAGGCATGCATCTCTTATAACATAACAATTTTGGGGCATAGGCGAGCTAAATACGCCAGGATCTTCCTGGCTGTGATGGGGTTATTAAAGGAATGGTGCGCTCAGAAATATTTTGCCCCGAGGGTTCGGGCATGTGTTTTTAAGCATACGTGGATCGATCGTACAAACATTTCCTATGTAACTCACTGTAGTTTTTCACGTTTGTACACATGCAAAATCAGGCAGCAGGGCACGGCCACTTTGTGATAATCTTATCCGTTGCTGCATCGCCCAAGCAGGAATGCCCTGGCGGCACTAATTCATATGCCCCGCCCCTGAGCCTGACATCACCAAACCTAGTGATATTCGTGATGCAGAACCCGGAAATCAGCACACATCGTCTCACAACACGCGTCACAATTCGGAATATAAAACTCTACTTTAAAAGGAAACAGCAAGTCTGTACAATTTGTAAAGTATTTCACAATAAACGCTCCGAGAACATCCGGCGATTACCATATTCAATCAAATTGGAATTTTCTTTCTTTGCTCTCGATCCGCAAATGTTTATCGTGAGTCACGCGGTGTTCCTTTTGGGTACACAAGGTGCTCGTTTTAGGTAAAAGAAGCGCCTTGGTCGCACAGTGAATTGCAAGGCTTGTGCATCAACCTGGCGCTAGACCACCGTAAAGGATGTTATGTTGCTCCTAATCGCTGGTACCTCGTAAGGGCAAATCTGCCCTTGGCGATCGTCCCAAAAAAAGAGTCAAATAATATCCAGCTATTGACATGTATCTGCAGCTGCCGCTTGAAAAAGCCATCAGTTGGTATCTGGAATCGATGACAATCGCAGAATGGCAGGATGTACCTGTTTGGAAAACATAATAGAAATGTGTCTCAGTAGCCGATCTTTATTACAATTTATCATTTTACTTATTAATTAGGTATCGTGTTAAAACTAACGATTAGCACAGACGTAAAACAATGTGAACAGAGAAAACAATGTGGAAAGTACTCCACAATTAGCTTCGGAGGATAGTGTTATGGAGTATGTTCGACTCTAAACAGGATGCGGAAGCTGACGCTACAATTCGAGGTGCACATAGATGGCATTTTAATTAAATATTAGCGTTGAACCTGGGGGAACCGAGTGGTGCTCTACATGCATCTCGATGCTGGGCTGCCCATGTGCACGTTAGAAAGACCAGTACACACAAAGGTTGTACTAGCGTTTCATTGCAATATGCCACACAGAACAAACGAGTACAATGTAACTCAGCAATAACGGTCAGCTAATCATAAATTGACTCATCCGGGTATAAATTTGTCGAAAATGAAACTTACATTATATTCGGCATTTCCATTCTCTTGGTGCAGCGCAGACCGTAACATAGACTCCGTTCGGATCAACAATTTTTCATAAACTGAACTTAAATGTTCCTTAGTCCAGTTTAGGAATGTATAACCTTATCATATCTTATGTTATTATACCCCTCCTTTAATTCAATTCCTTTTGGAATGGTCCCTTTCTCTCAAGGTCAAAAAACAATTGAACCTTATACTGTGTGTGTGATGCGTGGGCTTCCTCCGCTCACAAGCAAAAATTCAAAGCTGGTGACCTTCACTCAGAATGAAGATACATTCTTAGTTTGCAACATCTTGTCTCACCGCATCTATGGGAACTGGAATTGTGAAGCATGGGCTCAGTAGGAAAAATGTGGGCGCTGTCATTGCTCGCTGTTCATGGCGCTGCTGAGGGGTAGGGGAAACTTTGCATTGACAGAATGCACCCTACTCCAAAGTTGGAGTCGAGGGTACACAAAATGAAGTCAGAGTGTCTAGCAATAGCCCCACCTCTGCTTATGTCACTGTCTCCTTCCCCATGGCAGTAGATTGGCAAAGGAGGCGCCCACCGCGAGTGCAAGATCAGGATGCCACTTTCACGTATAATGTATGTTGGCCGGGGGCTCAACAGCCCCACCCCTTCCTTACATTAGAAACGACCCCCAACACATGCCCCCAAGAATATATTGGTCAGAATGCTTCTATTTCTCACCAACAACGCACTTTGATGCGCTGTTTTATTCACAGTCAGTACTTCTTGTGTGCCGAGTATCTTATGTAGCCTAGGTCTCATCCCTTTTGTGGGACAAGCAGTTATTCAGCTATTTGGGCAACTGTATGGTAAGGCAACTGCCTAACCCCAAAGTTTCTTTCACACTGTTATCCATCTGGCCCTTCCGCGATCAGTGAAGGTCCCACAGTAGCTCGACGTAACTGTGAACTGTGAAAGCACAGCGTTACATTGTATGCTAATCGTAAAAATTGTACTATTTGAGAAAAAAAAAAATTAACAAAGAGGATACATTTTAAAAGACAAATGGGATGCTTTATTTGGACACTTCATAAAAACATTGTTGATCAAAAAAACAGATGGTAATCATTTGTACCTGGATTTGAACTGTTCCACGAGCTCTGCTTTAGGTGGACAGGGCACGTTGGCAATGTTTTGTGGCAATGTAGGTCTATTCGTAACAAAATCGTGTGCAATTCCGTGATAATGTGTTACATCTCGCGGTGCACCTCATCCCAGAAGACGGGTTTGTACATCAAAGGGCACGCGCACTCTGGTATCCTTTCCTTCTGGTGTGCGGCGCTTCACTCCCCCGTTCCTTTCACAATGGAGATTACGGCAGGGAATCTAACAAACTACGATTCCCATACCGTTCTGCTGCTCTGTCAGGTGCCCTGTTAGTCCAATCAACATGCTCTGACGCCTTGCTTTCGGTTTGTCAAAAGCAGCGTTTTCATTCAGCTCGCCGCTTCTGATTGAAGTTGAAATCCCATTGAATTTAAGTCTTAAGCACAATCTTGATCTCTTTGTTTACCTGACCATTGCAATTGTCTAACGGACTGCCTTGTTTGCTGCTTTAGTGTACCAGGACTCGTATCTGCCTTCACGGACTGCCTTGCTTAACGACTTTGTACTCCTGCCGCCCGTCTGTTAACAGGACCTTTCTTCCTTGCTCCATTGATTGCTTTGCCTAATGTTTTGTGCCTGTTATTGCAAGCCTGTAAAAGAAAAAGCTGCCCGTGTATTTTTTGGGTTGCTTTCTTCTTTGCACATTTGTCTCAGATACTGTTCAATTGCTTTCAGACATCACAGCTTGTACCCAGCATTTTTGTAATCTACACTGACTCTTGCCGCCTAGCCCCAGACTCCAAATCAAACAGCCATCTGGGGTCCACTGATATTGCTATCTTCTGAACTACAAGATATTGGGACATCTTTTATTCTCTCTCCAAACAAGTGCACAAGTGGATGCTGCGCAGGGTGTGCACCAACCCGGACCTAGTGCGCTCCTCGTGCCGTTCGGGTTAGAACCCTCACTAACCTCCCTGTTTATTATTTTACACTGCCATTTTGTTCACCTTTGGATTATTCCCAATACTACTAGTGGTAAGGAGTGTTTATTTACTGTCTCAATTCATTTTAGAGTGCCCCGAATAGTCCTGATATTGTTATCTGTTTTCTAGGTAGGAATCTGTGCCCCGATAACAAGATAAAACACCAGCTATAACACATAGCAGTTTTGACTGTTTATATCTGAGAATTTGTCACATAAAACTCATTCCTTCTTCTTTATTTTGCAGCTGGTATATCGTGGCGGTGTGTTCTCCCCGCTCTTTTGAATGATCAGGCTCTTTGTACTGTCCACTCAGTAGAGGGTCATATAATTTTAAAGATCTTTACCCTCACAGAGAGAAGGCTCGGTTGAAGGCCCCATCCGAGCTCTTCAATCAAAACTGTGAATACCAGACTGGCCCGAAGAAAAACCCGGCTGCATACCTAGCCTCATCCTAGTCAGTGAGTGACATTATGCATCTCCAAAACATTAATAAGATCTTTCACAAAATCAAATTCCATTTCCTCATATACTGGCTTGACCACCCATTTTTTCCTTCTTTTCGTAAAGGCCATAGTGTAGCGAAGCATCCCAAGGTTTCCTGCAGTCCTCGATTATTCGCGGCCTACATTCTCGTTATGCGCTAATACCGCTATTAATGTCCTATATTTCATCCCTTCAATGCCGAAATGCAGTCTCTTTGGCCTGTACTTTAGGCACATATTGTGGAACACCTCCAAATCTCCTGTGTGACAGAATTCTGTCAGTCCCTTCAGATCTCTTGATAGAGTTTAATCAAACACAATCTTCTCAAGGGCTTTGTGTGGAGGTGAAGATGGAATCAACCACTTCTCCCGTTCCTGCTCCGGCGAAAAAGGGCCATGTTCACATTGGTGGAAATGTTGGTTTTCTGTCCAAGAGTGAACAGTGGTGCATTAGTGACCACCATTTTTCTGATAGAATTTCCACAGACGCATCACAAGTTTTGGAGCTCCACCACAGATGGTTGCTGAAAGACTGGGACCACTGTGAAATACTTTCAGAACCCTTTTTTTCCACCTGCAGCTGAGATTTTTTTATTGATAGATTTGGCAATGTGCCATACATCAAATTGATGGCGAATATTTGGAAACTCCTCTCTCATTGTCTTGGCTATTGAAACTTGTCTGTCCATGGCTATGAGGTCGATTTGCATTCCCCTCGATTGTAGATCTTCCAGTGATTTTATAAAAATCAAATTTCTACATGGCCACTGAGGATTTACATTCGGACACCCGCACGACCACCGAACTCGTGGTATGTGTAGTACTTGGCTGAAAATCCGGGGCTGTCACACTGTCCATCGCCAACTAGCTTGAACTGTTTTTCGGAGAATGTACTTTGAATAGACAATTGTTCAATCTTCCAAGCTTCACTAATGGCAGGGAATAGATATTGACGTTGATATTTGTAGTACTGCGTATTAGAAATTAAGTGGAGTCCCACAAATGGACAGAAACTGGACAACTTAATGAAACTAGAGCCACTGAAAAGTAAAGCTGCTGCACACAGTAGATTGCCAGCTGGCAGTTTCCACAGCCTAGGTTGAGCGGACCATGAACATTTTTCATGAATCTTTACGCAGGTGGCATGAATTTTGAGGTTACTGCCTTGTGATAGACGAGTCACATTCACCAATAGCTTCCCAAATACTTCCCTTCTCACTGAATGCACACATTTCAGCATCTTTATAATCTCCATCAAGCTGTTGTCGAATACTATGTATTTGGCCTCCTTCATTAAATTGTCATCCTGCATTAATGTTGTTTCTGACTGAACTGTGGTTGACATTTCAGCCAAACTGGACATACTGTACTCGAGATCTTTGTCTATTTCCTCTGTCAATTGTATTGATGCTTCAGTCTGTCATTTCAGCATCTGTTATTTGAACGTGAATCAGAGAAATCATCAATGTCGATTGATTTTTGGGTGGCCCTTTTTAGCGGGTGTCTATTGTGTCAAGTGGTCTGCGACCAATTCAAAAGCATCTTCAAAACATCCAGTTTCATCATCTGTTGGAGCAGTCACATTTTAGCAACGGTCCAAAAACACTTTGCTGGCTTCGCCGGTCACATTAAATTCATTTTCTGGCCATTGGGGAATTGCATCTCGAGTCTGAACACGCTGGGCCTCAATTAATAACTGCTCCATGGTGGAATCGGTTTGGCAAGGAGCATGTCTCATTTGTGTTGCTGTCTGTGTCTGCATAGTCCGTACACCATCGGGCAACTAGAAGACAGGTTGGAAAAAGATGTTCAATGTAAATCCAACATACAGTATTGGACAATTTACATTACCAAAAAAATACATTTTATGAAAGCCCCAGCAAAAAACAGTGTTTAAAAATTGAAATTGTTTAATACATTACCTTATCCTTCTTGCTTTTCGTTGAAACCTTCTTTACTTCTTTTCAGCATCAGCAAGTTGATTCACTGACTCGGATCCACCTGCCTCCTCTTCTATATGCAAATCTTGTATACATCCTTAGAAAAGAGTATCCATTTAAAATAAATCATTGCTTGTTTCTAATATTGTCACTGTCTAATAGTAGCAGATCTAGGACCGACTTTCTTTCATTCGAGGGAACTGTCAGTACACATACCTATGGCTCTGGATCAACTACAAGGGATGATGTAATTGTAGTCGAAGCTTCAGCATCTACATGTAACACAGTACTTGTATGAGTGTGGATGAAAACATTTGAAATTTAACACACACAATGTGACAGAGACAATGGAACATATATAAAAAAACACGAATGAAACGTTGTGTAAACGAGCGACACGATGTGTAAATATCATGAGATTATCTCATTCGAGGGAACGCTCTGGATCAACTACAAAGGATGATGTAATTGTAGTCAAAGTTTCAGCATCTCCCTGAAACACAGTACTTGTATTAGTATGGATGAAAACATTGAAATTGAAAACACACATTGTGACGCAGACATTGGTACATATCGATAGCAAACCACGAATGAAACATTGTGTAAACTAATGGCACCATACGTAAATATTATCAGATTATCTCAAATTGTTCCAAGTGTTGCACGCAAGAAATTTGCAAAAACTGCTTGTTTCTAATATTGTCACTGTCTAATAGTATCAGATCTAGGACCGACTTTCTTTCATTCGAGGGAACTGTCAGTATGCATACCTCTGGCTCTGTATCAACTACAAGGATGATTTAATTGTAGTCGAAGCTTCAGCATCTCCCTGAAACACAGTACTTGTATTAATATGGAGGAAAATATTGAAATTGAATACACACATTGTGACGCAGACATTGGTACATATCAATAGCAAACCACGAATGAAGCATTGTGTAAACGAATGGCACGATACGTAAATATGATCAGATTATCTCAAATTCCATGCATAAAAGAATTCCAGAACTGAATAGCTAAGTAAGGCTACCTGATAGGCGCTCAAAGGGGTTGTTGACTCCAGGCAAGACATGGATGCTGAATCTTGCTCCTTCATATGCATTGCATAGTCATGGAGTTGTAAAAGGAAAATATTATTTGATATACAAATGCTAATCTTAAAAATTGGCATGTAAGGAGACAGATTACGAAAACATGCTTATTTCAAAGGACACTATAGCATAGTTATCTGTGCCCATAAATCAGTTTTCTATGAGGATTCTAAAACCAAGGACAGATGTTTAGCAAAATGGTCTTTATTTAAAAAGCAATACAATCTTGTAAATATGAAAAGTATTATAAGTGACATTTAGACCTAAAACGCCAATCCGTCCATTTAGTTACCTGTTCACTACCCCAAGGGCTACAGCTAAATCCGGAACCGTGACTCAACTGAGGCAGCATGTGAACGAATAGAGTCGGAATTGCATTTGGGAACAATTTTCGAGTCGTTCTGAGTTCATTTTTCTTTGTGTACATGGATGGGTCATACATATTCAGGGTAAAGTGCAGGCTGCAGATGCGGAATCAATCAACCCTCTTGTCCTCCTAGACTTCTTTGACTCTACTTTCAAGCTCTGCCGGCGCATATCCTGACTCATTCTCTTATTCGATCTATACTCTTTTGGTAATACATGCATTGTAGTGCCTTCAGATTTCTCATGGGTCTTAGAAGGGCAACCGAAAGTCGCACATGCAGGCATTGTTGGAAATTCTGCACACAAAAAAAAACATTATTAGAAAATGATACCATACATTCTTCTATGCAAGGTATGTTTTGGTCACCACAGCAAAACCAGTGTAGCGTGGCCGGCTGTATTATTGGATAACTTTCATAAACAATTCATTCATGTGAGGAAAATCAGAACATGTTACTCGTCCCTTGAATGTACTAACGTGCATCAAAAGGAAACCTGTTTATATTATAGACACGGTCCGCGAAGGATGCAATTCGATGCCAATTGACAGTGATGACAATTGATTTATCGATAACATAACAAATTAAACTCAAGTCAATGACAATGAGATGAATGAACATAACACTACTGGGTATGTTTGTTCGAAATAGATCGAAATTTAGAGATCAAGAAGATCTAATTAGGTGACCTGCCCTTACCTTGACCAACAGTTCGATTCAGCAAGCAGGGTAGTTAGTGGCAGGAGAACAGGGAGATGTTCACAGGTAGCACCACGACGAGCTTACTCGCAGTGGTCATAGTAGCTCTCAGGTAGCACGACGACTAGCAGATTCGCAGTGGTCACCGAGGTTCTCAAGTAGCACGTTTACGAGTTGACTTGCAGTGCTCAAAGATGTTCTCATCATAAATATCAAGTGGTTTATAAAGAATTAGAAAAGAGGGTGTGTATGTGAATGAATGATGTGAATATGTCGTGGTCTTGCATGGACTGCAGGGGCGCGGCCTACTTCAGGGGATCCTGCTTGGAGACACAGGGTCTGTGGAGTGCATGTGTACAATGGCCCCTGGGCATAAGATACCTTTGATGTGTAAATGGTGTTTGGCACCTTGGCTGTTCCCGCCCCTGCCAGCCCCCTTTGGCAGCGAACATCCATGGGTGCCAACTGCCTTTGATAATGGAGGGGGGATGGATGGGCCTGAGGCGTGCAGACAAGGCCCGGAACACTGCTGAATGGAGACACACTTGATTCACTGAAAAACATAAAAGTTCTGTTGTGCTTTCTTTTGTTTCATAATTGTAAGGCACAAATGTACTACACATTGTAAAGTTCAGGTTGCAGCACAGTGAGGGAAAATCCCCTGTATTGACCGCTGTCACTGGGGAATGTGTATCTAATGGCACCAACGACACAGGCGGGTAGTACTCGTCGAACGCAGTGTCCAAGGCTCCCATGAAGCCACCATGTGTACGAACGATAGGCCACCAGCCTGTACCACCTGTGAAAGAGAACGATACAAACTGTTTTTAAATGACCAAGATAAGTGTATTAAACCTTAGTTGCCAATGACAATTCTTGTATCCAATGGCATTGTTGCCAGTACAAATGCTACCTAGACACAATATTGAACACCTATTATACGACTTACTAGAGAATTGCAAGACTAAATTGGTTTGACAACGATATATTGAAGTTACGACAATATGGGAGACAACCATGAAATAGTAGTGGCCTAAGTGACATCACAACCAGAGTATACTTACTCGTTACTTGGATTCCAAGGGCAAACTGTTGCGCGAAGTTCGTGCATAAGCACCATTCTAATCCTCAACACGGACCGTGTGATGCAGGCTGCCCTGAAGTCTGGCAGCTTGGTAACGCATTGCGGCCGTGTCTCGCCTTCCGATATGTAGGACACTTATCCAGAGTTTTCTCGGCAGCAGCAGTTCTCCTCCTTGGTTGGCATTAGTGCGCACCGATTGCAGGTGCGCCAGGTGGAAACGCTGTCCATGTGACTAGGCTCATGCTCTTGATCTGTTGAATCGTCCTCCCAACTGTCGTCCGAAGCCCCTTCGTTTCCGCATCTTTCTCTTTAGAGTAATTCCACCTTGGAATACTCCGGCTCGTACTAGTAGGGCTGTATTGTTTCCATTGTGTGGGAAACTAAAATAATTTATAGTAATGGTGCTGGTATCTGTTGGCACGGGCTACAAGCAACAAAGGTAGCTGACCCAAGCACAGAAACTAGGCACAGAATACTCAAAGAAAGACAGTGAGAGGAATGGAAAAGAAAATGTCTGTTGTATAGCGGTCTGTTTATACTTGGTGAGGAAAGAGGCGTCCTGCCATTTCCATGGTGACACGTCGTAAGCTGAAGCGCAGAGAACGTTGACACAAGATGTACTTTGGCGTTGTGAAATGGGTGGTACGCATCTAATGATGTCAGCCTCGGGGGCGGGGCATATGAATTAGTTCCGCCAGGGCAGTCCTGCTTGGGCGATGCAGCAACGGATAAGATTATCACAAAATGGCCACGCCCTGCTGCCTGATTTCGCATGTGTACAAATGTGAAAAACTACGGTAAGGTACATAGGAAATGTTTGTACGATCGATCCACGTATGCTTAAAAACACATGCCCAAACCCTCGGGACAATAATATTTCTGAGCGCACTCAGAGAGAACCTACTCTCACAGAAGGGAGGTCAGGTTCTCCATCCAGACATCAAAACCCTCAACTTCACGCTTGGCTTCTGAAAGGCTGAGGTACAAGGATTGGGACCTCCCTGATGATGTTATGGAGGTGTTGCTTTCGGCAAGGAGGCCAGCAACAAAGTCTTTATACCGCTGCCGTTGGAACAGATTTTGCAGCTGGTGTAGAGAACAGAATATCGACCCTTTTTCATGTGGTACACCAATGGTTTTGTCCTTCCTACTATATTTGGCAAATTCAGGTCTTCAAGTTGGCACCATTAAGGGCTATCTCGCAGCGCTATCCATCTTTAAGCGCACTGCGGAAGAACCATCCTATTTCAAGTTACCCTTGGTAATACAATTTCTAAAGGGGTTAACCAATGTTTATCCCCCAAGACCATTCCAAGTTCCCCTATGGGATTTAAACTTAGTCCTAACTTTCCTGATGGGAACACCTTTCGAACCACTCCATTCTTGTTCGTTAAGATTCCTTACCCTTAAAACTGTTTTATTAATAGCACTTACATCTGCTAGAAGGGTGAGCGAATTACAAGCTCTTTCTTGTAAACCCCCTCACACTATCTTTCACAAAGACAAAGTTGTCCTGCAAGTGAAGCCTAATTTCCTCCCAAAGGTGGTTTCTGAATTCCATATCACTCAGAAGATTACCCTACCATCTTTCTATCCTCCTCCTCACCCGGGGAAAGAGGAAGAGAGGTTACACAGGCTAGACCCTAGAAGGGCTTTAAGTTTTTACATCAGTAGACTAGCCAGGATAAGACAGGCAGACCAGCTGTTTGTAGGTTACACAGGTCACAAGCTGGGGTTACCAATAACTAAGCAGGCCATTTCCAGATGGATCATTCTAGCCATTCTGGAATGTTATAAACTGGCAGGAAAAGAGCCCCCTCAAAACCTTAGGGCTCATTCGACCAGAGGTATTGCAGCTTCATCGGCCCTCAAAAGAGGTGTGCCGGTTAAAGACATCTGTGCGGCCGCTACATGGTCTTCTGTCCATACCTTTACACAATTTTATAACTTGGATTCCTCCTCCAGTCAAGAGACTAGGTTTGTACTGCATTCTATTCATCAATAGAAGACAGCATGAAGTCAGTACTCCCTCCTCCAATAATAGAATACTGCTATGGGAGCCTATCTAAAATGAGGAATACGTCAGAGGACACAATCCCTTCGAAGAACAAGTTACTTCTTACCTTGTAACGTTCTTTCCTCATCGACTCTCCCATCCATCCCGCAGTTCTACTTCCCTTGTTGTTGCAGCTTACGCTCCTTCAGGGTGATTAGTTTAGTCCAGAAAGCATTATTGTGGGCTACAAAACGGAACTGAGCAACGGGCGCTGCGCGCGGCCTTTATAGCCAGGATGACGTCGGCGTCGATACGGCGGCTGTCGAGGGACATCGACTCGGAGGACGTCGACGCGCAGCGCCTTCTAGAGAAAATATTTTCTGAGGCCAGCAGAATACGTCAGAGGAAAATCCCGTCGAAAGAACGTTACAAGGTAAGAAGTAACTTGTTCTTCTGGTCTAGTGATAAAACTTTCGCAGCTTCATGCCGCTTGTGTGAAAGAACTAACGAAACCTTACAACATCTCACACTAAAATGTTCGGCTATAACGCAAGAAAGAACCCACCATTTCACCAAATATGTAGCCACAAGACCATCATTAGGCTTAGAAGATTTGGTGGAGAGAACTACATAGCGACTCAGACCGAAAACTAACAATTGAACTGACATTCTTCCTGGGAAAGTTAGTAGAAAAACTAAAAAACATTCCATGAATGTGTAAAACTAACGCAATACGTATCGTGTACTGGGATAAACTTTGTCAATGATGGTCGTTGAATGTAGTTGAATGTAATTGTACATTTTGATGTGTTTAATGTATCATGTTTTTCTCTTTTTAAAGGTTTGTAACAAACCAATAATTTTTTTTTTTCAAAAACCATTGCTGCTTCAAACAAGGTATGTAGTAGATTTTCTACGAATGGCTCCATAGGTCTGTTGCATGCTGCTTTGGGCACTCCGACAATTCGCACATTACGTTGTAAGCGCAACTCAAGGTCATCGCATTTGCCCCGGATCTTCGTCAATTCTGACTGCAAGTTTGCTATAGTGCGATCGTGTTGCCCCACTTTATCTTCCACCTCTCCAATCCTGGTTTCTGATTCAGTTGTACGGTCACTTTCCTATTCCAGTTTGGATTTCCGCGAACTGATGGTTGCCACGATACTGTCCAGTTTTACATTTACAGACATAAAGCCATTTTGCATAGCCGCCATCAGCTGATCATCACAGGTTTCGCCTGGAATCGCATTTGAGCTACCACCCTGTTCTGGGTCTTCAGGTCCTCGCTGGAGTATTAGTAAAAAAATCCAAATGGCCCCACTTCTTCCCCGTGCCCTTTGTCATGATGTACACCTGGCACTGGCCCTTCAAATAAACTGCTTTGGATGCCAGGCCAGGAGTCGTCCATTACATGCCCAGCTCGGCCCTAGGCCAACGCCGCAGTCAGGTGTGCCCCCAAGTTGTTCATTGAAACCTGCCCCCCTACAGTTGTATACAGTTAAAAACACTTAGCACTCCAGGACCCCGACTCACTGGGATACACCAGGCTCTCAGCATGTACCCACTGTGTTACCAACAGGAGTGCCGCCAATGGCCTCGCATTGTTTGACCAGCCTCCAGCTGTAATTACCAGACTCAGCCCGTCGTCCCAGGGGCCAACCCACCAGACATATAAAGGATGCAGAGCCCAGAGCATCAAGCAAAGTGCAGCTCCAGGGATATCGGATTGCAGTATCAGGATCACTAGTTTCTGTCCGCCCCTTGCTCCATTCACTTGTGCCACCTCTGTTATATAATGCTGTACGATGCGCCAGCCCTCCAACACTGTATGTATGCACTGGGCTTTGACTGCTCCACCAGTGCCCACAGCCCTAGAATACAAAGGGCGTGATGCCAGGAATGTATATATTGTACAGTCAACACCCCCCTGCCTTAACCCCGCAGGATAGCTCCAGCCACTGGGCACAGGAGAAAATGTCTCAATTTCACTGCATTTGTGGTGTCCGCTATTCGGGGCTATCTCTGTAGTAGAGCGTATGTTCTCCTACATTGGCTTTCCCAGTGCTGCTGAGTAATATATCCAGGAGGTGCCAGAACCTGTTCACCCCCAACAACTCAGAGGAAGTCTCTCTTCCTCACTGCAACGGATTCCGCTGCACTGCAGGCCTCAGACCAGCTTGTCAGCACCACTCATTAGCTCCATCCATCAGCAGTGTCATGCCGTCGTCCCTTCTGAACCCAACCCTCGTCCCTGGCGCTGGTTCACCGCCGGCAGCGGGCCACAGGAAATGTGGGAGAAGGGGGGCATGGGCAGAGAAGGAGGTTGTGCGCCGCCCAAGCCTCCAATTTAGGCAAGCACCACTTATTTTCAGTCCGCCGAAGCTTTAAACAGACTCCTGCGATAGTTCTCCTCCCGTTGTGGAATCGGACCAGTTACTAGTGGCTGCCAGCTCTCACAAGTACGGTGTCCCTCAGATGATCGGCCTCGCAGCATAGATTTCCGCCATCCCGGGGACATTGCTATATCAAGAGGAGCCCATCGTGTGCTGCAGATGCCCAAAGCCCTCACACAGTAGGTCTACTCTGCAACGGATCAAAGTAGCCACTCAGTCAAGTCTCGTGGAAGCATTCACCAGTTCAAGCCTCCTATCCGCACCGTCGGCTACTTCGGCAGCCCATATCTCCTCTTCTGTTCACCAATTCGGGGCCGCGTTTGGACACAGTGTACGCATCAGCCGTTGCCTCTGTAAAACGTATTCGGTGTGAAAAACTAGCACCCAGAAGGATATTAATATATTCAGGATTAAGCCGGGGCCGGAGCTCTCGCTCAGTTGGCCATTTCTCTTGCTGCTCAATAGTGCCCCTCCCAGAGCTATTCTATGCCTTCCTGAACCCCAAACAAATAGTCTTAATGTAGCACTTAATTCTTGAAAGAAGGACCTCAGTATGTAATAAGGTACATTTATGAAGTGATATAGTAGTCGTGGAAGGACCACCATCTTAATTAATACTATACGCCCCATAACACAGTGGGAGCTTCCCCGTGTGCGCCCTAACTGTGTTGTTTGTGCAACAGTTCAAACTCATGACCTATGTTCACACCCATGTACCTAAATGTTTCAGTCGCCCACTGCAACCCCAAATTCGGCAAGTGCGTTTCATCCAGACCCACCAACTGAAAAATGCAGGATTTCTTCTTGCTAACTGGGATTCCTGAAAGCTTCGAACAGTTATCAAAGACCTCAAAAATATTTGTTACTTTCTGTCCAGAATTCAGACAATAATTTAACTTGTCATGTGCCTCTAATGATACTCTATGAACAACCCCACCCACTGTCGGACCTATTACCATGAATTTAGATCTAAGGAACACAACAAGAGGCTCAAACACCAGTATAAATAACATAAGTGATGGGGGGCATCCCTGCTTGGTGCCCCTCTGCAGGTTCCACATTTCTGACACATGTCTGCCCATCTTCATGCTTTCCGAAGAGTCTGCGTAGATCAGTTTGACCCACTGAAGGAATTCCGTCCCTACACTAAATTATTCTAAAGTCGCATGAAGCCAACTCCATTTGACCAAATCAAATGCTTTAACAACCTCAAGCGAAGCCACTGCGCACCTATGTTCCTATAATCTCGTTCTGTCGATTACGGTGTGTATCTCTTAAAATGGGCAGAATTAATCCTCCCCAGGACTTAACCAGTATGAGCTGGGTGTATTAGCTGTCCAAATACCGCCCTTAACCTTGCTGCTAGGAAGGCTGTAATGATTTTGCCATCCTGATTAACCATCGATGGTTGCTGTTAGTCAGAAACCTGTGCAGTTCCCTTAGGAACCACTGCTAAAAGTTTAAGTCTACAGGAGTAAGCAGTAAACCCAATTGGTAGTAGTCTGCACCACCCAGATTTACCTGGTAGCTGTGGCTGAGCAGTCAGACTTATCTCAAGAAGAGTTGAGCAGTATATACAGTATACACAATAGGGCTAAAAATACAGTAGCACAAGCAAACACTGGCCAGAGCTTCGGTATAAAAGTATATAATTATTTAAAAACACATTTGTAAAAATACACTGGCACTAATATGTCAAGCAAGTTCAAACACAGTCACTATAAGTATATACACCTCCCTAGTTAATTATTCGACAAGTCTAGGTTAAGACACCACTTATTTAGCAAAACAGAGGTGAGCGCGTAACCGTAGATGGCACTCCAATAATTTGTTTAAAAAGGGAGAGAAACTGCAGAATAGGAAAAACACACAGTACCAACACTTTTAAGAAACCACAGCAAGTCAAGAAAGGCAGGGTCTACGGTAGAGCAAAAAGTTCATAGGCCAGGTCCACTCTTGGAGAGAGCAAGGCGGAATGTGCCAAAGATCACACAGTGGAAATGCACTCAGTCTTTGCAGAAAAGTCAAGAGGTTGGATCAAGTCAGAAAGGTAATGTTAGCAGGTCCGAGGTCACCCCAGGATAGAGAGTCAAGGATTTACGGGACACCTTGGACAATCTGTTGCAAGGTAGACCAGACGGGACACAGTACCTGAAATGGTGAGAAAGCTCCAGCGGGGGCAGTTGTTCCTGGCAGCGGGTGCAAGTCGGGGCTTCGTCCAGGGGAAGAGATGATCTCGACGTGGAGGAAAGCTGGAGGTCGTTGCACTGCCAGGGAGGAAACCAGCCGCAGAGTTTCCAGGTTAAAAGGTACAACCCTTTTATTGCGGTAGTGGTGATGCGTGACTATCCGGCCGCCGGGGTGCTTGGCATGGGCGATTCGACCACGAGATGATCCAGGAAGGCGAAAAAGGTGAACAGGTTGGTCCCATCAGCTCAAAGGGAAGAAGACTCTCCTGGAAGAAGATCTCCTCTGTCGTCGGGAAAGTGGTGAGTTTCGTACAGCAGGGCTCCACCGGTGGTGTCGTCGTTGTAGATGGCTCAGCTTCTCCCCTCTTCGGATTCTTTAGGTCCTGTGGTGACTTCTGAAGTTCCACTCCCCAAAGCCCTGCTTTTATGCAGCAAAACCCCCATTCATCAGCCTAGCTGTCACTCAAACATGGTAAGTGGTGAGCTGGTCCAATCACACAAGAGTGCGACTTGAGTTGCCAAGGCAACTTAGTCCAGGGTGCCTAATCCCCCTCCCACACATCCTGTTGACCCCAGACAGAATGGCACCATTTGGGGGGCTTCTGTGGAGAAGCCCGCCAAAAAGTGGAACAAAAGGCTCGACTTGGGTTAGAGTTTCAGAGGCAAATACAAACGCCATTTTAAAACCGAGTCCTGGCCAAAAGACCCAACCGGGGAATAAATATTAAATAAATAACCCGGCGGTATCTTTAACATTGCACCAAAAAGTGGTGCATTTAAAATGAATGGGAAAATCCCATAGGAAATATTCCGGTGGAATATTTTGCGTGGTATCCACTGCCACCAGCCAGAAACTCGACAAGGGGGGACTGGACAGTGCCCCCTTGGAAAACAGACCCAGGGGCAATCGAATTACTCCTACCAGTACTTCCACAATATGATGGTTTGTACTGGTGTCTGTTAATAATTTGGAACTAGTAAAGCCAATGGTGACTTTACATGCCCTGGGAGACAGTAGTCAGTCCCAGGGTATGGAGTCTATGTTTGGGGGTCACTATGACACCCCTGTGTTACTGCTCTGAGGGTGCTGTGTAACACACATATCAAAAACACATGAAGCCCTATGGAGTAAAAGACCCCATAGCCCATAAAACACATTCCATAGTCAAAGGACATTCTCAAATCATGTCTACGAGTGGGAGGAAAAGAGTCTCACTCTTAGCAGGAGAAAAAAACAAACCCCAAAAATCCAGAAAAGCTGCTGGGGGACTCACTAGGTTTGGGAAATTAGCCTTAACAGAGAATTCTCTCTAACAGTTGCCTATATTAGTCACACTTTTGTGTCAATTTCCCCAGTTTTGGTGTAGGGACCAACATATGATATGGCATTTATATTGCGCCTGTAAAGTATTTCTAGGTGCCACAAGAGCATGGGAGGGAAAAAAGAGGGAAGACTAGACAAATGATCCTACTAGGCCTTGTGTCATTCGGATTGTACGAGTGCGACAGCGAGGAGTGCAAGGGGAAGAGGGGGGGGGAGTGCACGGGAGAATGGAGGGGAAGTGCAGCCAGGGCAGCGCGGCTCGATGTAAGTGCTATGAGGCAGGGGAGGCTGTAGGGGATTACAGCTTACAACCCCTAAGCGCGTGGTGGGCTAAGAGGGCGTGCAAGGAAGACTGGTGAAGGAGGAGCCTGGTATCCAGTGAGACTACAAGGGTACCAGGCAACTAGTCAGCACAGTAGACAGATAAGTTAGCAGAGAAGCGAGAGAGAGAGATATGGCAGAGACCAAATGGAAGGTGTTGAGCTGCTTAGGGAACGTCGGGTTATACGGCTCACGTCTGAGAACAGCAGGGAGGCCAGAGGGATGCACCTGCATAGGAGGGAGATTTACCCCCCCCCCCCGCAGAGAGTTGGAGATAGCAGAGCGAAGGGCTCTGGAATGAGGGTATTTCGGGATGAGAGAGTTTGATGTTGTGCGGGCCCTGGCCCCAGAAAGTCTTGCAGTCCTGTTCTGGATTAGTTGCAGGGGGTGGACAGTAGAGGCAGGTAGATTGAAAAAGAGTCTGTTGCAGTAGTCCCGCCTGGAGAGAACCAGGGCTCTGGAGATAGTGATATTCTGGGTGAAAGTGAGAGAAGGTAGAATCCCTCTGAGGAGGTGCAGATGGAAGTGGGCCTTTTTGACAAGGTCTGTGATGTGAGGAGAGAAGAAGAGTGGAGTCAAAGATGACAACAAGCGGGGGCGCTCGAGAGCCCGAGCATGATGGCGGCAGAATGACGGAGCTCCGATGCGAATAAGCTTCTCCACCGCTGATTATCCCGTCCAACCAGTGCCAACACGAGAAATAATTATGTAATTTGATGGCAGAAGTTAGAGACCCAACAGCCCGCTAGACGGCTCCATTGGTGCGCCGCAGGTGTCATTTTCCTGCGAGCTGACCTGCCGCTGCTTCCAATGGCGGTGAGAACCATCAGACCCCTGGCCTCGAGATGACAACCCGAGGCGGCTGACTAGTCCGAGGGGTGCAGTGGAACGCTGTCATGGCCAGCCTGCCCCGCGGGACATTCCTGAACAGTGGGAGCAAGTGAGGGATGACCAGTCCGAGATGCCACTCTCCCAGTAGGCACACTTTAAGCGCGGTGGGAAGCTACTGTCGCAGCGGAACCTGAGGACTACACATAATGGAACTGCCATGCCGGAAACACTGGTGGGGATGCCTCCTCCTTCCCACCAGATCGACTGTGCCGTGACATCAAGGTGGGGATGCCAACCGCTGACCCGGCATAGGGGTGAGCCACTGTGGGGCGCTGTGTGGCTACTGTGGATTTGGATACTGCCGACCATGATGGGCCTGAGACACCGTCACCCACATTGAGCCTGCATCCATGGAGGGGAAAAGAGTGCCTGGGGACTTTGAATGAGGATCTCTGCACAATGCCCTCAAGGCGATGAATTACAGGCTGCGCACCTACTGCTAGGCTACGCCAACTGCATCCCCTCCCATGGACTGTGCCCGCCACTGTTTGCCTTTGGGACCACTGCCAACTAATGGCCCACTGTCGGCTGCCTCTGATGCTAGAAACGGATCCCCTGGCCCCAAACGAGCACATTACGATGCAGGGTTCTGGGGGATTGGCGGCTGCTGGTTACTGGGATCCCCGCCAGCCAAAATGTTGATTAGCAGAGGAGGAAATTGGGGAGAAGCCAACATGCCCCCGATTCAAGTGAAGAGCAACTACATAGATTTCTGGACCCGGGGAACAAGTGAGCGCATGCAATCTCAATGTTGGCCCCCACTTGCCTAACGGTAACGCCCCACGAATGGTCACCTACCTGATTGCACCAAGGACCATCAATGATGGGGAGACATCACTTATGATCGCCCTTACATAAATGATCCTGTCCACTGGGCGCACTAACTAATGCTGCAGCAGTGGCCTGGGCTGTCTTAAAACAGTACCCATTTGGCATGATACGGATGGCCCCCGACCCCTCTTCTGACGACACCATGGATACTGGTTTACCGAGCGCGCTGCTACACCACTCTGCTCAGAGACCGCTCATGATGGAGTCCCAAATACAGAACCCAAATACAGAACCAACTACAGGCTATCTTCCTGGAGATGAAGACCATTGGGCAGAGAACGCAGGAAACAAATAACACTGTACACAACATTAAACGTGACTTACAGGATGTCCACACACGACTCCGTGCACAGGCTGACCAGACAACTGACAACGCATCAGCTCACTTGAGTACAATGTCGACACGGCCACAACGTATATTGATGGTCAAATCAGAGAGGTACAACACCTGGGCGCAAAAATGGAGGACCAAGAAAACAGGTCCCGCAGGATTAATCTTAGTCTGCTAGGTCTGCTGGAAAATAGCAAAGGACCGTACCTGGAAGCCTATATCTAGGGTTTTTTTTATGACAAATTGCAGATCCAAGACACCTGAAACCTCATCATAGAATGCGTACACAGGGCCCTTGTTCCCAAAGCTGCACCTGGGGAACGGCCACATGTCATTACAATGCGGCTTCTCAATTTTCAACATAAACTATCCATATTGGAGTCGTATGTCTGTGGGAACAGTACGCGTTTATAATGACTTCGCCATCAAGGTTTCGAGGCGCAGGAAAGAGTTTAATCCAATATTTGAAACTCTGAAAGGCACGGATCACAGATACTACCTAAAGTTCCCTGCCGTCTGGTGCATTCAGCTAGATAAACAGTGGTTCTCCTTTGAAGACCCTGAGGCGGCTTGGTGCTTCCTGAGGTAGCGAGAAATGGTCTCTGACTTTCTTGCTGCTGAAGCAGGAAATGCCCAAACTGAGCTCACGTACCCTCCACCCCGACCACAGCGACGCTGGAACCGACCACAAGGACGCTGGATGAAAGCGGGTAGTCGCCTGATGGACTAGGGACGCCACCAGTGAAATGAGTACTGCTAGACTCTGGATTTAAACCCGGTCTCGTGACATAACGCATGTTTTCAGGACATCTCACATAAAGGCACACTTTCAGGAAAGCATCCCCAGTCAACGGGGCTCACCTTCTTACCACTGTCCACTAATGAGATACCCAAAGTGGCGCAATCCTGTATAGACAATGTTATTTTGTGGCTCCATCGTCAGAGCGCTAGCTCTTTTCCTACCGGCGGGATGGCGCTCGTTGTATCAATGCATAACCTGTCACCGGAAGCTCATCTGCCCTACCTATGTTTATGTTCTACGTTTACTGTCTGGAGGATGAAGTTGGTCCTCGACACCACCGGTACCCCTAGGATGGGGATATCGGTATGCATGGTGAGCAGAGGAGGCCCTTGGGCCTTCCCCGATCAACCCCACGCATGGCCTTTCACTACTTCGTATTGAGAGTTTTTCGATCCCAACGTTCTAATATTTGTTTATGGTTTGGGTGTGTTGTAGGGTATAATCCTCACTATGAAATCCCAGTGCCACCATGGGTACAGGTTGTGGCAAGGAAACTGGGTACTGAACCCAGGCAGGGAATGCTCGCCACCCACAAATTGAGATGTCCACCCTTACATGTCACCCTCAATATCCAAGGGATGGGCCACCCCATAAAGAGAAAACAAATGCTTAATTATGTGCGTCCTATGCAAGGAGAAATCGTGTTTCTCTGAGAAACTCTCCTCAATCAGATGGAGTCTGAGGAATTATATTGGGGATGGGTTGGAACTGCGGTACAATCCCCAAGGGAAGAGGGGTTTTTAATCCCCTTCCAAGTCCTTAATACGATGGTAGATGGGGGAGACAGATATGTCTTGGTACAAGGCCACATACAACACCAAATTATCACTCTCCTAAATATATAAAAGACCCACGACTGACACACCATCTTTCTTTACGCATACCTTCATGGAATGCGCACGATATAGGGGGGGGAATTTAACGTAGCCCTGGCCCCATCACTGGACCTCAACCTTACAAACTACCCCGCATAAACTCGCCACCCTTCAATCCTTGCTAGAGGAACTCCGATTTAAGGATGCCTGTCGAATTACACACCAACATCAGAGAGATTTCATTTCTATTCCAATGGGCATGGCAGTTATTCCAGGTTAGATTGGTTCCTTCCCTCTAACGCTACCCACCTGATGAGGGAGTGCAATATACTAGCCTCCACCCTCTCTGACCATGCACCGGTATTACTCCTTTTAGACCAGTGGTATTCAAACTGTGGGGCACGCCCCCGCAGGGGGCAACAGTTGCATCCCTGGGGGGCCGTGAGAGCCCACCATGAAATGTGTAAAAAAAAAAATGTTTTTAAATGATTCTAGATTGGAATAAATGAGCAGGGGTGGCTGCATGAAACTGTCTCAGGCACCAATGAAAAAGTGCCTGCAGTTGTAAATGGGTATTCATTCCTTTAGCCACAGACTGTTTCAATAGCACCCACAGGGCTGCCTTGTGTTAAAATGTAAGTAAATTGGGATATTTAAAGAATATTTATTCTGCAACAATGGTCAAAATTACTAACTGCACAGTGAAGTAACTCATCAAACTGGCCCACATTGGCCAAAAAGGTGGCCCATTTTGACTGGCCCACACTAGCATTTTGCATTTTTGGTACAGGCATTGCCCGATAGGCCAGTCCGAGCCTGGCTGCTCATCCATAATGCGAGGGGGCACCCACCCAGTGGCCCTCTCACCCATCCTGGAGGAGCTAAGGAGCCAGCTCAGTGAAACAGTGAGCCCTCTCATAGCTGCTTTTTCCAGCTACGGGAGTGCTCCTGGGCTGGCTGAACTGTCAAAGGGAAACACTATTTCCCTTTGACAGTTCAGTTCCCCAGCCACACATGCTCACTGAGCCATGCAAGGCTGGGCGTATTGCTTCACCAGAATTGCATAGCTCATTGGAAATGCTGGCTGGGGCACTGCATGTATGTATGTGCGAGGGGGAGCTCCTGCGCCTCCTCGCACATACGGACAGAGCAGCCTGCAGCATGGCGTTTCAGCACCCACACGCAGGCCAATGCAGAAGCTACATTTATGCTAATTTTTTTCAATTTAAACATGTGTATGGATGCGTGTATGCTTGTGTTATGAGTGAGTGTATGGTGATGGATGCTTGTGTGAGTGACAGTGATTGCTGTATGAATGTGTGTGTGCTAGTTTTGTTTTGGTCCGTTGAGTTGTTTTTGGCAAGTGGTGGATAGAGGGGGGGAAGGAGGGTTGTATAACAAAGGCATTTTAAAAATGCCTAAATGCCTTTGTTGCACAATCCCCCTTCCCGCCTGCTAAAATCAGCTCACCTTCTGAGGCGCTGTGCAGCCCAGGGGACAGGGATGGTATTTTTTTACTGTATTTCTATCATAGATGTCCAGTCAAAAATACCATGGTATCGCCCTTGGCACCCCAGCGCCTTGCATACACACATGTTAGGCCCAGGGGACAGGGATGATATCTTTTTACTGGACATCTATCATAGATGTCCAGTAAAAAATGTCATGCCTGCCCCCTGGGCACCCCAGCACCAATTGCAAACTGTTTGGCATTTTACCCATTTTATTTTTAAAGTATGCTATACAATGCAACATTTAAACCATTATTCCCCCCTTACCCCTCGAGCCCCCTTTCATTGGTTCGGGCTCCCTCACTGCGCTCCGTCGCTATGGAATTTTTTGGGGAAATAGTTATGCCCCTCCACTTAAAGAATTCACCAGCTGCCACTGGCCCTCGAACTGTTGGGAACGGGATGGGGGAGCCCAGGGTGTGTGATGGGATGGGGAGAGCCCAGGGACTGGGTAGGAGTGGGATGAGGGAGCCCAGCGACTATGATGGGAGCAGGTGATGGTGCGCAATTCATACTGTCCATTTGGCATTTTTGGGGGGGCCCGGCCTGCCCAAATTCTGCTCAAAGGGCCCAGGCCAAAAAAGTTTGAAGACCACTGGTTTAGACATATCGGAGGTCCCGAGCAAGAGACCGCTGTGGCGCCTCAACTTGAGAGTATTGGGATATCTGGATTTCCTCAAGCATTTAGAAGGTGATACTGATTTGTTCTGGCAAACTAATATGTCCTCTGACTACCCTTCTTTGAAATGTTGGGACGTCTATAAGGCATGCATCAGAGGGCTGTGTATCTCGAGGTGGGCCCACAAATTGAAAGCATGGGGGGGAACAGGAAGCAAAACTGAGGGCCAAATGACTGATAATGGAGAAGCCGCACAAACGCACGCACGACTCGCAGACACACGCAAAACTGGTTGGGCTCTGATCAGACTTGAAGGGGGTGTCCTCCTCCCGTGCCCAGCTGGTCACAAACATATTATTGTAAGGGTGACCGGCCCTTGCTCCTCATGGCACTTGCACTCTGCAATAGACAAGCAGCACAAATTATCGACTCCAGCGGAGACCGGGCTGGGAACATAATTAAGGGAGACGAGCATATTAATAAGCGTTTCGCACAATTCTATGGATCACTATACGCAGAACCTGACCCAATAGATCTGCAACGTATCTGCGAATTTCTAACTACCATTAAGCACCCTAAGCTGGGTGTATCCCATATATAATACCTCACCCCCCCAATCACTGCTATGGAGATACTCCGAGCAATCAAGTCTGTCTGTCCCTACCGCGCTCCATGCTGGCAGCCAACATTGTGGTATTCCACAAGAAAGGCCGCGATCCAGGGGTCTATGGATCATATCGACCCATTTCTTTGATCAAAGCTGATGCAAAGATTCTAGCGAAGTGCCTAGTCCAACGCATCGAAGGACTACTTCAAGCCCTTATCAACAAGGACCAAACCGGCTTTATTCTGGGCAGATATTCTGCTGATAAATGTTCGTTGGCTGCTACACGTCATGGCAGAAGGGGCAGACCTGGATGAGGGAATCCTAACATTCAACGCCGAGAAGGTCCAATGGGGCTTTGTTTCAAGTGCTAAACATGTTCGGTTCCCATCCGAATATATCAACTTAGTAAAACTACTTTACACTGGCCCTACTGCCGCAGTAGTAACGAATGGTATTACGTCTGCCTCCTTCGATCTGCATTCAGGTACATGGCAGGGATGCCCTTTGTCCCCCCTCTTGTATGCCCTCACTATTGAATCACTAGCGGCAAAATTGCAGACTTCAGCTCGGTGGACGGTGATACAACGGTAGACGGAAGAACACCGGATGGCTCTATATGCGGACGATCTTCTAATGTACATAAGTAACTATAAGACCTCACTCCCGAGACTACAGCAATTATTACAGCATTTCGGCCCTATGGCAGGCTATGTTATACATTGGACGAAATCCAAGTTTCTCCCGCTAAGGCAGACATCCCCTGGGGTCCTGGGGTGGTGGCCCCCTTCAGACTGACTCCAACTCCATTACTTCACGTACCCAAGTGTGAAAATCTGCCCGGCCCCAAATGAAATACTACCACTAAACTACCCTCCGGTCCTACTGAAAATTAAACTGGACCTACTCGGATGGGATTCTCTTCCAATTTCCCTCTCCAGAAGGATAAACGCTTTCAAAATTAACTCTTTACCGAAATTGACTTACCTGGCAATGATGCTCCCTTTTACTCCGACGAATCAGATGTCCAGAGAATTAGACGCCTATATATCTAAATTTGTATGGAGGGGTAAGAAAGCGCGACTTGGGCTTGAAATCCTTCAGGCCTCTAAATCGGACGGTGGCCTAGCGTTACCGATATGGAGAACATATTGCCAGGCCGCACAAGTATGCTGAGCCAAATGCTGGCTTAATGATGCAGACTTGAGGAAAACAATAGAATTATCCCTACCCGCGCCACTCGTGCCAGCTGAGGCCCTGGCTATCCCCCTGAATAAACTACCGGACAAGGTAGAAAAACTTCTGGTAATAGGGCCAACGCTTGCACAATGGCGTAGACTTCAGGCGATGCTAGGCTCGCTGGTCCAGGTGATCCCAGCCTGGAGTAGTGCCATAGCGTTGCTGTCATACGGGCTGAATCACAAGTTGCATCCCAACCAAGATGTAACGTGTCGGAGTGATGGACCTGTATGAGGATCAGACCCTGCATAGCTTCTCGGAAGGGAGGCGTCTGCTCGGGCTGGAGGAGCCAGACTGGCTCCAATATATGACTCTACTGTCGGTGATCCACAAACACACTACGGAGCAATCTCTTATGGCTCCACCGATGGCGGGTGAAACGGAAATGGAGCAAAACACAACAGCATACCTACACTTGAGTAATTTCTACACAATATGCACCTCCAATAACTTGGCACGCAATTATATTCTAGCATCTCGGTGGTTTGGCGATCTGGGGACTGTTTGATCCAAGCGACATATGACTTTTATGAAGCCATACCGGCAGTCTCTGCTAATATCCGCAACTGGTACATTAGTGTAAACTGATCCCAAGGATGTACTATGTGCAGAGTAGACTATTCGGATGGGTCTTGCACACTCCCCAAACTGCTGTGAGGGACTTGGAACAATGGGGCACATTCTGTTGTCCTGCCCATAGATCGGGGCATATTGGATAAAGGTATATCAACAGATCATACTCCTAGGTGGGGTAAAGATCGACATGGATCCAGGCGTATTGCTATTCGAAGGAGGATTGGCACTCAGACCCCATGCGGCGCAGGATAATACATGTAATGCTCTTTGCTGCCTGTAAAAGCCTGATCCTTAACTGGAAAGCCGCTAGCCGACCCACCAAACTCATGTGGCAAACAGTAGTGGCCAAGTTATGCTCCCTGGAACGCAATGCCTACAAGCATTGCCCTAGACCAGTGGAAGCTGCACGCTTCAGGGAACTAGCTGAACCATACATGTGAATCCTTGGTACTCAATACGACTATGAACCAATAGGGGATACACGCTATTCGGGGTATATATATGCTGGGGCAGGCAAGGGGAACGAGATGACAAGCCAAATTATAGGGACCACAGGGCACAAAGATACTGATCGAGAGCTCTGGTGGCGGTAATGGGGGGCGTACACGGCCTATAAATCACTGGGGACGGGCCTGAGATGGATTCATACAGCAAATAATACTTACTGGCTGAAGTACAATACAGCATTTTATGCGACACGTGTGGTACATATGGCAATCTACGGGAGGATTGAATGGGAAATAGATGTTGGGAGGGAGGAGGTGTTAGATACTATGGCCATGGGATGGGAGCAGGGATTCAAATGAGAAGTATCTCCATCTTACTGGCATTAAGGCAGCGATCGTTGGAGAAACGCCAATCCTGGATTGCTGATACAGTCGTGAATGAGCGAGGGAGATGCGGCTGAGGGAGAGCTGAGTGTTATCTGCATAACACGGAAAGTTAGACGAGAAGGTGGAAATCAAGTGGGCCAAAGGGATCAGATAGACATTGAAGATCCAGGGTGAGAGGATAGTGCACAGGGTGAGTGATAGGACACCACATGTGGAGAGAGAGGAACCAAGTTGGACCTGGGAGGGTCATTCCAGGAGGAAGGAGCTCAGCCACACCAGGGCCTGCTCCGTGATGCCCAGGTTCTCAGTCGATTGATCAGGGTAATGTGATTGAAGGTGTCAAAAGCAGAGGAAAGGTCAAGGAGGATGAGGACCGAGGGAGAGCAGGCATCGGGATTAGAGAATAGATCTTCACGGGTGTTCAGGAGAGCAGTTTCTGTGTTTCTGGCTGCTCTGTAGCCAGGCTGATGGTCATGGAGAAGTCAGAAGCCAAGACATCTCAGGAGGGTAGCTCAGCGGCAACATGATCGCCTTGGAAGCAAGACGACATGGTGCAACATAGGTTCGATCCCCGGGTCCGCGCTTAGAAACCTCTGGGTATTAAGCACGTTATAAATAACCGATCATATCATATAACAATGGGTTCGGTGTGTAGAGTGTGAGCAACCAGAAGAGGTCTCATTCGCTAGTCCCCGCAGATCTCTCCCTCAGGTGGCCCAGGCACGGCCATCGCCTTTGGATCCAGACCCTGGGGTGGCCCAGTGCGGGAGTATCACCTGGTGAGGGGTGTTTCCAGGAGTGGGAGTAGGACACAGGATGGGGAGACGCGGTATCACTACCTCTGGAACACCTTTTTCTCATCCTACCAGGTAGGATATATGGGAACTCTACCCTCCCCACCCCCCCTTTCTATACACAAACACTTTCATACTGAAAACCCGCTCTGGGCGATAACAGACTAACACCCGAGCAGTATACCTGACATGTCCCACTACAATGGTCAGGTGAGGTCAGGCAATTACAGGTGATTACTCACACCTGACTTTCATTAAACTTCCCCACACGGATCAAAGGCAGAGCCTGAAAGCACACTCTGAGCGAGGAAAAGCACACAAAGGAACAGCTGTTTCAAATTGGCAGCTGAAAGAGCGGAGAAAGACTGCAATCCACGAAAGGTTTGCAAGGAGGGAAATACCCTTGACCTTTTCGGCAAGAAAGTGTTACTTTCAAGAAACCACAACAGTGAAAGCGCAAGGCCAAGAAACCAGACTGAAGAATCCTGCATTGTGTGTCGGAGATATTCGGAGGCACTCCCGCGTGGCTCACTAAAGTGGGGAGGAGCAGCAGCCACTGTGTTGCTCTTGGGTCCAAGAAAAAAAAAAGCGCCCGAGAGATCAACACAGCCGGTAAGTTGGGGAGACTGATGCAAGACCGGTCTGTGTTGAAGTCAAGGTTGCAAGCGGCAACATTGTATAACGAGCGCAGGAACAAGCATTGTTAAATGCGTGTGATGAAAAACGCAAGTAAAGCTGAACTAGTGATGAATGTTTGAACTTGAGAAAGAAAGATACAATGCCTTTGACGGAGTGGTCCGACACCGCGATGGTGCTCAATCGAAGGTCTTTGTAAGGTATCCTGCCAAGAAGTGGGAAACGAAAGTAGAAGATTGATACGACCATTGTGTGAGTGAATCGAAGTGGTCCTGCAACGGTTTAAGCAAAATCCATCGCACATCTGAAAGTCTTCGATTTTGATATCAAGAGGTAAACGTAGAAAGTAAAATGGTATGGTCCGAGTCCGAACAATAGAGACAAAATGTAAATGGTGTGCTGAAGGGATCCGAGCCCGAACAAGGGAGATCCATGGTCCGAGTCTGAATGAGGGAGACCAAGAGTAAACGTTATGGTAAAAAGGGTTCCAAGCCTAAAGGAGGGAGACCCATGATAAACATTGAAAGCGAGAACTTGTACATGTGAAAATCCTGATAAGAATGGAACTTTGATATTTCTTTGTTATGACAGGCCCTCTGCAGTAAGAGATTGTTAATGGAAAAGAGGCTTTGGCAGAAGGCCCTGAGACCTGTGTTTTGCACTGTTTCCTTGTGCAAATGAACAAGGGGCGTCCTAGGAGTCCCTCTGCCTGGTCCTGGTTACGAGAGCCTTACCCAGAGTCTTTAGCTCACTATCTTTCACAGAGAAGAAATATCCCAAACATATCAGTCTTTGTCCTGCTCTGGGGCAGTCCAGCACCGAAATGCTAGGCAATTCTCCTCTGAACAAGAGTACCAATAGCAACCCCAGACAAGTGTTTCGGTCTGGTTGGACCTCATCAGTAGGGTTCTTCTCTGTGAAAGATAGTGAGCTAAAGACTCTGGGTAAGTAGAGATAGAAAGAAGCAGCACAAAGTCAGGGAAATGAGATAGCAAACAGACTCAAAATCCGACCTTCCCTCACAAAATAAGAGGCAATGGCATGAAATGACACTCGGAATTTGACAAATAATTAATGTACGGTTAAATCAATGAGGCAAATATGATTTCTCACAATAGCAGGAATTTATAAATACTAGCAACCACAAGGCAAGGTATCAACAAAATGCATACAGTTCAAAAGCAAGCTGAAAGTAAGAACACAATGCAGCCGAATCACACGTTGGAAAGTTGCATGTTTCTCAATTGCAGTTTTAAATGTCAAAAACGTTTTTTTAAGAAAAACGGGTGAAATACTCTAAATCGGAATGCGGTTTTTGGGCTGGGGAATAAATGCACATCACACGAACGAAAGGATGGCTATAGCTGAAGAATTGGATGAGATTGGCAAGATAAAAGGAGGTTCGGTTTTGGAAAAATAAAGCCGTTCAAGAGAGAAAATCGGGTTGGAAAGAAAGACAAAGTTTCCTTATACTAGATTATCAAGAAGATGACGCGGCCCATGAAACAGGTTAAGCGGCCGGATTAACCCGCTCCAAGCCGCATTTCTCTTTATGTGGAAATTACATAAATTATTCCAAATATTACTAAGGAGTTACAAGGTGGGGTGAATTAAAGAATGGCATGAACGCTAGGAATCAAGGACGGGGCGCATAGAAAATTCTAACAGTTTTGGACAAGTTACCAGGGTATGTATACGATTACTTACAGCAGAACAAAGACAAAGGGTCGAGATGGGGTAGGCTATGTGTTATGGGATGGGGAATACTCACAATCCGCTCTTGAATTTGGTGTTCGGAACAGTCAACCGAGTTCTGGACTCCAAGGCTCGGGTCACCAGGTAGCGGCGGACTCTCCTAGCAGAACAGCTGGGCCTGCCTGGTCACTGGATAGCAAGTACAGCTGGATGGCAGGGGTACAGCGGGCATGCAGTTAGTGGGCAAAAAGACGATCTGATCACAGGATGCTCCCCAAAAGGGTACCACAGTGTGATGCTCACCTGGTTCCCACAGGGGCGTCGATCGGACCCGGACAGCTGCGGTCTCCACCAACGTGAAGCGTAGTGCAGAGATGACAGTATGGACTGGCCCGCCTAATCTCGTCTGCTTGACCCGTAGAAGTATTCTCCTGCAAGTGGAGAAAGGGATTTAGCCCCGTGGATTTGAGTGATGGTCCCTCCCCACTGTTCTTGCTTTCCCCACTAGTCACCTCCGATATTCCCAATTAGTATCCTCACCTTATGTTTTTAAATGATGAGCTCTTCATTCTGCGTGGCATGCAGGGGCGCGTAGATACCAGTTACTTCACTGGTTTGGGGTACTGGAGTTCTGGAGGAATATTGACTCCAGGGTTGATTAAGTTCAAAGAGTTCAATATGTCCGATGTTCACTCTTGCATCCCCTTGTTGATTTGCAGCTAAAAAATATTGTCTGGAGGCTGCTGATGGCGTTCAGGTAACAGTCTGTATTACCCAACACTATCCGGTAAAAGAAGATGTGGCGTATTGAAGGGTAATGCCTCCGGTGGTAAATCAGGTAAGCCTTGTGGTAAAAGTGATTCTTTGTCGTCTCTCTAGGCTCACCTTGTTATTCCTTTGTTTTCCCCCAGTTATTGGAGTTCGCCGAAGAAAATGATGGAGGCAGCGCCAAGTCGAAAGATGCTGTGGACTGGTGAGTTATGGTGCGGTGCTGCAGCTGGCGATGCGACGCGTGCTGAAGTAATGTCCTTTCATGCTCGGAGTCGTGCAAGATCCAGAATCAGGTAAGGAATTAAAATAATGTCTGTGATCTAACCATTTCTCCTTCTTTCCCCTTTTTCTAGGAGCTCCGGATTCGAGGCAGGCGTGGCAGAAGACTGGATGCTGACTTGCAGGCACAGTTAGCGTTACACTGCAGAATGCAGAATAACGCGAAGCGTGTGTTGCTGGTCGGGCGTGTTTTAAATAGCCTCAAAAGTAGTCCCAGATAAGAAGTCCCTAGAACCACACCCGAGTAAAAAATAGTCCCTGTAGAAAAATAGTCCCTTCCAGGCCTCACGTTGGCCTGGATTCATTTGCAGCATGGTTTGCCTTAGGTAAGTGATGACTATGAGCCTGGCGCCTTAGGCGCCAGGACTGATTTCTATTATGAGCCTGGCGCCTCGCCAGGACTGAACCCAGATAGCCCCTAGCCGGGGCTGCTGAGGTTTTACTAAATGTCTGGATGCCTGCTTCCGGGGCTGATGGGCTTGGTCCAGATGCCCGGGGGTAGGCATCATAACAGAATGCTTTTCCTTTTTGGTCTTGGGGTTTTTTAGTGGGATGACTGGATCTAGGCCTTGCTGAAATAGGGTCAGCTATGCTTTGGCTTTGCAGTGGCATCTGGCAAGATGAATGTAGAATATCAGGATACACATGGCTGGACATTTTGAGTGTGTGTGTCCAAAGTCCTGTCAGCCTCCCTTATTTATAAGGCATGGTGACATCCTAGGATTATATGGTGGAGCAGGCTTAGCTGGGCGCGCCTCTAAACAACTGGATTGGTCAGGGATGATTGTTAGCGCCTTGCTGTCAGCTGGTTGGATTTTTAGTGACATGACATCAGCTTTATGATGTGGCTTTACAATGCAAAGGATCATCCCACAGTTACTTGAGCTAAAATCATTCTTCACATAAATCACACATTTATGCAATTGTGGCATTTTTACAAATTATCTAGGCAGATTACATATTTCACGCAGAGCATGACAGTCCAACTCACAGTTTGTAAGACTTTGTTTCATCCGCCTAATAATTTTGCATCATTTTCAGTGAGAAATATTCAACCTAACATACTATAACTTTATACATGTGTAGAGATTATCATAAGGCATGTAAGTATTGAATTTCACAGTGGCACTGTGTACACTTTTCTCAAAATATCCAATTCTCTGCCATTTCTGTCTACAATATGGCAGTGAAGGCTTCCACATCTTGTTTAAAAGCCACAGAAATGACATTTAAACTGTTAACTTTTTACATTCCTGCGAAGTCATGTTGCAGAGATAAGTCTTAAAAGTTTATTAATAAAATTGTATTCTGAGACAAATGGTCAGCATTGTCTCCCAAATAAGGTCATAGCTTACAAGGCTTCTCCTAAATTGGCTTTGAAGCTCCCAGTAGAAGTTGCAAGGGCGTGTGATTTCCTATTTCACACGCATGTGTCCCAGAATCTCTGTTGTAAGAGGTCTCTGCCCAGACAAAAGTCTGATGGGCCTGGGATGTTTAGTGCTTTTGGTCCATTCAAAGTTTTCAAAGGTAGCAATTAGCATGCATGTGTCCTAGAATCTATTGTAGCTCCCTCTTTCGGGGGTTAGGCCAATTCTGTTGTCAGCCAAATGTCCCTTGAGCCATGGCAGAAAACCTGTTTGGGCTGATTTCCCTAGAGTAGCCACTGCCATTATTATTTTTATTTTGTTTTGAATCGGAAGCAAGCCTGTTGAAATAAAACATCCCATATATGTTTCCCAGCAAAACTCCCTGTTAGGCAGAAACCTGTGCTGTTCCCTCTGGGACCACTGCAAAAGATTTAGGACTACAGGTGTATGGCAGTAAACCCACTTGGTAGCAGTGTGTACCACACAGATTCACTTGGTAGCTGTGGCTGAGCAGTCAGACTTCCCTCAAGAAGAGTTAGGCAGTATACAGAGTATTCAAAATAGGTCAAGAGAACACAGTAGAACAAGTAAACGCTGACCAGGGCTTGTTGTAAAAGAGATATAATTATTTATTTAAAACCACATCTAGAAAAAAAACACACAGGCACTAATAGTAAGCAATTCAAAAACACGGTCACTAAAAGATATACACTCCCTTAAAAGAATATTAGACAAGTCTTAAGTAAAGCTCCACTTATTTTCAGACAGCGGTGAGCGCTTAACATAGATGGCACTCTAATAGTTCATTTTAAAAAGGGAGAGAATAGCAGAGAACATGTTGAAACAGATCCCAACACTTTTACCAGAACATGACAAGAGAGAAAGGCAAAGTAAAACCTTGAAGTTAGAGTTCAAGAGGCCGGACCCACTTTCAGAGGATCCAAACGAAATGTGTCCAGGGTCACACGGTTGCCGTGCATGAAAATCTTGTAAAGGTTCAAAAAGGAGTTGGACCAACGAAAGGGACCAGTTAGAGGGTCAAGGCGGCCAGCCCAGTCCAGAAGGTTATGGGGTTATTATTACCTTGTAGCAATCTTTAGAAAGGGAGGCCTGGCGGACACGGTACCTGAACGCTCTAGCGGGGGCAGTTGTTCCTGGCAGCGGATGCAAGTTGGTGCTTCGTCCGGGGGAAGAGAGGAGCTCGTCGTGGAGGAAGACATGAGTCTGTTGCACTGCCAGGGAAGAAACCAGCTGCAGAGTTTCTCAGGTACAAGGAGCGGTCCGGTGATTCGCGGTTCGGTGGTGAGTGGCTATCCGGCCGCCGGGGTGCTTGGCACGGGCAGTTCGACCACAAACCGGTCTGGGTTGCGAAGAAAGAAAGGTAAACTGGTTGTGCCCACCAGTCAGGGGAAGAAGCCTCTCCAGCCGGGAGATCTTCTCTGTTGTCAGGAAGTGGTGAGTCGGTTCTGCAGGGCTCCACCGGTGGTGTCGTTGTGGTAGGTCGGCTCAGCTTCTCCCTCGTCGGATTCTCAGGTCCTGTGGCGACTTCTGAAGTTCCAGTCCCCAAAGCCCTGCTTTTATGCAGAAAACCCCCATTCACTCAGCCTAGCTGTCAATCAAACATGCTAAGTGTTGAGCCTGCCGGCTCACCACTTGGGCCAATCACACAAGAGTGCGACTTGAGTTACCAAGGTAACTCAGTCCAGGGTGCCTAAACCCCCTTCCACTCCCCCTGTGGTACCCAGACATAGTGGCACCACTTTTGGAGGCTTCTGTGGAGAAGCCCGCCAAAAAGTGGAACAAAGGGCTCGACTTGGGTTGGAGTCACAGAAGAGAACACAAACGCCATTTTAGAATCGAGTCTTGGCAAAAAATACCAACCGGAGAATTAATATTAATTAAATAAACCGGCGGTATGTTCGAGGCTATGAGAATTAAATAATTAAAGTTGGTAGCCTCGAACAATGGGAAAATCCCATAGGAAAATATTCGCGGTCGAATATAAACAGTAGTTTACACTCTCACCAGCCAAAACTCGATCAGGGGGGACGGAGACTGCCCCCTCGACTAACAGACCCCGGGGCAATCGAATTGCCCCGACCAGTACGTCCACAATATGATGGTTTGTACTGATTTCTGTTAATAATTTGGGACTAGTAAAGCCAATGGTGACTTTACATGCCCTGGGAGACAGTAGTCAGTCCCAGGGTATGGAGTCTATGGTGGGGTGTCACTATGACACCCCTGTGTTACTGCACGGAGGGTGCTGTGTAACACGCATAGGAAAAACACATGAGACCCTATGGAGTAAAGGACCCCATAGCCCATAAAACACATTACTAGTCAAAGGAATATCATGAGTCTCACTCTTGGCAGGATGAAAAAACAAACTCCAGAAATCCAGCAAAGCTGCTGGGGGACTCACTAGGTTAGGAAATTCAGCCTAAAGAGAGAATTCTCCCTAACACCCCCTTTACATTGCTACGCAAGGACACGTTTTTATTCAATGTTGTACTTTTAAAACGGGCATTTCTTTTTGGTTTTCAAAAGCCCATTTTGACACATGGTGAATGCTGCTGGGATTTCTCTCTCTCAAATTCGGGTATTCTCTTCCATCTGAATTCATACATTGTTCTGCAGCTCCAGCCAGTTTCTTTTATACAGCAATTTGTTCAAGACATATTTCACTGAAATTGACATATGCCCATAGAGCTAGGGTTTCTTTGAAGCATTGATTTTTGTCATTTTGTAACCCAAAGGACAAGCGTTTTCCTGTGCGGCTGAAAGTAAAGGTTCCTTTTAATTTCCCAGTTCTGGCCTGACACAGCCTGTCATGAAGGGATAATGCTTTCTTCTGCTAGAGCACAATCTGGATATGGATGAGCATTGTAGGGCCTCATTGATAAAAAGCAGTGTGATGTTGAACCGATGACAATAGCGTCAGGGCAGCATCCTTTTCAATGTAAAATATTCCCTTTTTGAATGAACTTTTTGCAAGCAGCAGAGCAGCGCTGCTTTTCAATTTGCTTCTTTTGGTGCACATAAAAACACAAACTGGCGGCCTTTCTCAATGTGCTCTCTGTTCCAACTTGCCCAATAGTTGTTTGGCAAGATGGCGCAGCCATCATTTTTCTTTAGTGTAGCTGCAAAACGCAGTTTTGATGCAAGGAAATGGTGCTCCAAGGAGCCCGCACAGCCATTTTGCTGTTAATTGCAGACGTGCAGCTTGATCATGAATGGGAATTCTGCTGAGTGGGTCAATGTACCCAAGAAAGACATCACAAACAAGAAATGGTAAAAAAAAGACAGGGGCCATTTTGACACAATGGTCACCCATGGGTGCTATACTGCAGCTGAGGATTCAGCCTGTGGTAGAAAAGCACAATAGTGCGAAAATTAAACCACTGCCACCAGCCATTGAAAGTAGTGAGGGTAACAAAAAATGTTACATGTGTAAGTTGGAAAAGGGGCTATTAAATAACCCCCCAGCACTCCACATATGATTGGGTGTGCTGGACCTACATAGGAAAAAAGGTAAGTAAAGTAAATTTCTCTTTACTACTTTTGGGAACACCAGTTCACCCAATAGAAGGTAGTTAAACCTTATGAGAAATCCAAAAAGGTGCTGTGTGTCACAATACAAAAGGTAGATTCCTATGGAGTTTGTCAAACTCCAAAATCAAAGAAAACACAGTCCAAATCAGATAAAAAATACATGAGTGAGAAAAAGGTCTCACTCGCTCAATGATTACAATTCTAAAGTCCTGCAAAAGAGCTGGGGTCTCTATGGTTGAAGGGAATTAGCACAGAAATGAAAATTCTCCCTAGCAAGGAGTGATAGAAATCGGGCGATAAGGAAGGGCTGCACAAGGGAGTGCTTGAGGAGAGAGGGGAAGATTTAGTGGCAAAGATTGATTGCAGAAATCGGCCAAGGGTGGAAATGTGGCCCTTGATTGTTCTGGAAGAACAGCGAAGCACCTGTTTGGACAACACTTTAATAAATTGGCCTTGTCTAGAAACATCTACAGGTGTTGTTGGAGATTAGGGGGGAAAAGGGAGGATGAGAGGAAGAGGCAGACAGAGGGGGCTTCAGAGAGGTAGAGGACGAGCAAGAGGAAAGTGAGGGAAGGGTGTCCTGGGTTTTAGTGGTGAAATGAGAGGCCAGCGCCGTGCAGAGGGCCTGGTAGGGAACGGTAGAGGTTGAGACTGCAGTAGGATTGGCCAGCTCCTTGCATATTTTAAAGAGTTCGGCCGTGGTGTTAGATGCCGCTGAAACACAGGCTTGGATATGGACATCCTTCTTAGAGAGGACAGAGAGTCTGTATTGCTTTTGGAGCAGGCGGCAGGCCAGTTTGTCAGATGATGCACCCAAACCCTCCACTCCCTCTCAGCCACCCTGCACTTGCATTTCAGGTTGGCGAGGTGGAAGTCATACCAAGAGTTGCACTTGGAGGTAGGCTTCAGGTGGATTCTCATGATGGGGGCAAGGATGTCCAGAGTTTTGGAGATAGAAAGGTACAGGTTAGAGAGGGCTGTGTCAGAGTGAGTCGGCCTCGAGAAGGAAGGACAGAGAAAGTACAGGTAAAGGCTTCCACTGACTCTCTCTTCATGGGCCGAATGACCGAGAAGGAAGGTGGCAGTGCTGGGGTAGGTGGTCTGCGGGACAAGAAGTTTCAGGTGGGAGGAGAGCAGAAAGGGATCAGTCCAAGAGAGGAGTGGCGAGAGGGTTGGAGAGAGCGATGCCTGAGGAGATGAGAACATTCAAGGTGTGTTCGGCAGAATGTGTCGGACCAGAGGATAGGATGGAAAGGGAGAGAGTCGCAAAGGTTGCGCAAGAGCCTGGAGGAGGAATTGGAGACATCCAGGTGGATGTGGAGGTCTCTGAGGAGAGGTTGGAGGCAAGGAGAGTAGAGAGGTCAGCCCATTCTGAGAGGAAGAGGGTGACCTGACCATGTGGCCTGTAGATGGTGGCTACAGTGAAAGAGGGATCAGGATAGATGGAGTGCCTTCAGACCAGGAATTCTTTTTTATTTATTTTTTATTGTGAATTAGTTTAATACAATAACATTTTTGACACATTTCCTTATGCCGGTCTCCCTGGTTCTGTTCCCGTTATTGTCTCATTTTCTAATTCATTCTCTATTTCACTCTTATTAGAAGTTCTTTTCTCTCTGAGTTCATTGTTTTTTCTAGCAGGTTTATTCCTGCACAAGTTAGTCTTGTTTTCTTCCCATTTAAAAATTCACTCCACCAGTCTTCCTTTGTTCTTGTAGAGTACTGTCTTAAGTACTTGCTCAGGACCTTGTCTCTGTCTTTTAATATTGCTTTGCTTTCCAGTAGTATATGCTTTACTGTTTCTAAAGTGTCTTTGTTACAGAATCTACAGTCTCCTTCGTTGACACCTCGACCCCTGTTATGTAGGAAACCATTTGTCGGATATACATCCATCCTTATTTGTAGAAGCTTTTCTCTGTGGAATTTACTGGGGAATCTCGCTAGGTATTCAGGCTTTGTCTCTTTTTCTATGAGCATTTTCGATGTTCTCTAATTGGTATAAAAAAGTTATTTTTTTTGTCTTTATCCAATCATGTCTTTTTAGCTTTTTTTTACTTTTTCAGGATTCTCGATTGGCTTCGACAGGTTCGAATCAATCTGTGCAAGATCGTTGGACCATTTATCTTTCCAAAGGTTTAGTAGCGTTCCACTTTTTCCTTTCCCGTTTGTTGCAAGGATTTTGGATCCTTTTAGTGGTTCGTCTTCAAGTATTTTTCTTAACAAAGCAACTGATTTCCAACATATGACTGAGTATAGAGATTGCAATCCTAGTTCAGTTCTTATAGCAGATATCAGAAGACATTTTGGAAGATTTAGGGCTGGTTTCCAAATCCTGCTTTCTAGTTTGTCCCACAGTTTCTATGATAAGTTGAGGCCCACTTCTCCTCCACATGTTAGTATGGGTTGGACTGTCTGTACGTAAAACGGGATCAGAGAGAATTTGCCATAGTGTCCGTTTATGATTTTACCTTTACTTTTGTTATTGGGTCTTTTCCCAGTTTTCTTCTGCAATTGACTTGTTGAAGAGTATGCCCAGATACCTGATTTCTTTCACCGATTTCAAGTTTCTCAGCTCCAATCTTCCATTTAAATTCTTTCATCGTTGTTCTTCTGCTTCCACCTATCGTTAGGAGCTTTGACTTTTTGGTGTTTATTGTGAGATCGTTTTTCTCCATGTATGTTTGTAGTTTCTCTAGTAAGTGCTGTAGTCCTATTTCTGTTTGATTTATCAGCACTATATTGTCTGCATAGCCTGTTTTTTTTAAAAACAATGTTTATTAATTTTCAAAACAAGCAAACAATCGACTTACAGTACATAGAATAATACTCTGAGTTTCACACAGGTCACTGAATGTCAATTGCGTCCCCGTTCCCCTCCACCCCCCCTTTACAGGCTTACTCCACCCCGCGCTCTACAACTGCTTCATGCGGAAGGGATTCCTCCTCTGTTTTCAACTGAATCCTGGTCGCTTGACCAGTCCTGGGCTGGCCCATACAGTGAAGCCATTAACTTTTTCCAGGCCGTCAGGGTTCCCATTTCCTCCTCCCCACCAGTATTACCAGCATCTTGCCATACCGCTGTTTCTGCTTCAGTCCATTTCTGGAGGTCTTTCCACCAGACCTGTCTGCATAGCATGTTATTGCAATCTCATTGTTTATTTTTGCTGGATGGTGGTTTGTGTCTTTCATGAATGCGTCTGGGAGATCGGCTATGTACAGCTTAAAGAGGGTTGCGGCCAATCGACATCCCTGCTTAACCGCTGTTTTCTTTTTTATTGCAACTGACAATGTACCCTTGTTGTTTATGCATACTCTTGTCGATGTGTTGCTATGTAAAGCTCAGATTGGTTGTAGTATTGCTTCAGGACAGTTCCACTTTTTTAGTTTTTGAGAACGTATTTCGCGGTTGACTCGATCGAAAAGTTGTTTTAAGTCTTTGAAGGCTAGATGTAATTTCTCTTTTGCTTTCATCGCGTTTAACTTCAATATACATAGTATAAATAAGTCGGGTTCCGTGCCTGTTCCTTCGTAAATCCTGATTGTCTTGGATCAATTATACCTGTTGTTTTCGCCCAATCTGATCATTTTTCCAGTAGGAATGATGTATATAGCTTTCCGATCACGTCGAGTAGTGTTATTGGCCGGTAGTTTGCAATCCTCTCGTTGGCCTTTTTTGAAGATTGGAACTATGGTGCTTGTTGTCCACGATGTTGGAATTGTCTTACACTCTTCTATTTGTTTGAAGATTGTTAGGACAAATCTTCCTAAGATTTTTTAGTTTCAGGTTTGTTAACCCGTCTGGACCGGCTGCCAACAAGTTTTTTTTTTTTGTTAGCCCTTTTATTGCCTTTTCAATGTCCTTGTAGACCATTGCTCACTGCATATATTTTGTTTGTCTGGGTCGTTGCTGCCAAATACTTTGGAGTAATGGGCAAACCAATCAGTTTCTGTTACCCTGTCGTTTAACCAACTTTGTTGGTTTAGAGTGTGGTTGTTTAGGAGTGTACACATGTCTGTTTGTTGTCCTATTGCTTTAAGCATCAATTCTCCTTGTTCTTGCGCTCGCTGTTTTTTTAATCCTGTCAGACAATTTATATAGTGCTGTCTTTTAGTTGTGATTTGGTTCAGCTTCAATGTAGGGTTAACACTGTTTTTCTTTATTTCTGCTATTTCCAGTTTCAGCTTCTTCCTTCTTGCTGCGACCAGTTCACTATATTGATGATTTGGTTCTAGTAGAGGTATTTTCATACCCGTTTTTCTTGTTTTATATGCCATTTGTAGCCATTCGTATGATGTATCCTCTCCATGTGTTCTCGTTTGATCTTTGTATTTGTTTGTCATTACTGTTATGGCTTGTTTATTTAATCTGAGTCGAATTCCTCCATGATTTATTTCAAGATTTTCTTTTCTGTTTTCCGTTTGTTCTTTCTTGCTATTCCATGTTAGTCTTACGATGTTGTGGTCACTAACTTGTTGAGGTAAGATGTCAAGGCAGATGATTCTTTGTTAACCATATGTAGTCAGTCATGGATTTCTTTTTTCTATTTTGCCACGTTTCTTTCCCGGGAATATCGCCTGTTACCTGTCCATTTAACATAAATAGGTTATGTGCCTCTGCCATCTGTACCCATCTTGAATGATTCTTTTCCCCCTGTTCAGTGTTCTAGGCATGGAATGCCATAATTGTTGAGACATTTGATGTTCAAGTCTCCACAAGAAATGATTATTGATCTTTTTCTCGTGTTTTTGTGTGCCTCTTATTAATTCCATTATTGTGTTTATTAGCATTTCAGTTATCATTTTTGCTGGGTTCCACTAAATATTTATCACCATTACAAGTTTGTTGGTTAATTGTACTAGTGCCCATTGTACAAAGGGGTTTGGCTTCCCAAAGTCTCTTACTTTCATTTTCTTTGCATGTTTTATCAGGATCGACTGACCTGAGTAAGGTCTTTATCACCTTTAATTGCCAGGTTTATTAGGACTTTATGGCTCTCACTTGACAGAGCTTACTGTAGCCATGTTTCCATGTGTCATGTAGGCATATTTTTGTTGTGTTCTTTGAGTTTATCTGGCTTGTTTAATAAATGTGTGTCTTCTGTTTCAAGATGTCAGTAGGTCCTCTCCTTCATCCTCTTCTGTTTATTATTCCTTATCTGATTTTGCCAGTGTTTACTAGCCATTGCCAATCGTTCTCCTTTCTTACCATTTTTGTTTCTTTATCCCTCAATTGTTCACCCTTTTTTTCCTTCATTTGATTATCAAAAGTCACCTTTGTTGGATTTCTTCTCATATGTTCCTCTGTATATCTTGTCTTTTCAGTTCTACTAGCCCTCTGTTCTACAATTCTGTTTTCTTCTGTGTTACATCTTTCCCTCGAGGTCTCTCTTGTTAGTGATACATGATCGCTTACCCTGTATCCATTCTTTCTAAGTCGTGTTTTTTCTTCAGTAGTTGTGTTTTCACTTGCTGTGACTGAAGATGTAATATGACTCGTTTTTCATCAATGTATTCAACAATTGCAATATCGTTGGACGAGATGTTCCTCAAAGTCGAGATTTAATTTAGTAGATGTATTAAGTTGTTCCTGTTTAAGTTGATGGTTCTCTTTTCTTTGAGTATACATTCAAGTCTCACTTTGAGACTTGTGTCTTTTATCTTCGTTTTTGTTTCGATTTTTAAGTCAATGTTTTTCTTTGCATCTTCTAGCTGGGCCACTTGGGTTCCAATTTGCATATGTCTCACGATGTGTTTTTGCCTTGCTCGTATGTGGCTCTAGACTTGTTTGATGGAGTATTTTCAATTTTTGCGCTAAAGTGCGAAATTGTGGTTCCTCAAGTGGGGTTTCTGATTTCTGGTCACCGTTATGACGTCTCTACTGTGTTGTTTGTTTTGCCCTTGCTTGTTTCTTTGGTCGTCGATCACATCACTTTCCTCTTCATCCTCGTTGTTTTCCGTCCGTGACTCATTTATTTCTATATAGAATGATGCGTCATCAATTAAGTCACGTGTCTCCTCTTGTTCGTCTTCTACCTGGTCTGTCTTGTTTTCTTCTATTTTTGATTTTGTAAATTCCATTTTCTGATCTTTCGTTTTTTCTTGGTGTTTGTTCTTTTCAAATGGTAGGGCTGTTTCGCCTGCTCTTTATCGATTGGGTGTTTGAATGTTCCGCAAAAACTCTTGTGATCCATTTTCTTTTTTCTTAGGTATGTTTATTATATTTTTCATCTTTTTTTCTTTTGTATCGTCTATTTATTTTTAGTTATTAGTTGTTGACCTTCTTTGTTTTCTGATTCCTTGTTTTTTTTGCGTTTTTCTTTTTACTTGAAATATAGAGTACATTTCACTAGAACTCTTTTCAACTTCATCCTCCTTGATCTCCTTTCTATTTTTTTCCCCAATTCCACTTCTATGTTCACTTTCTTTTTCTTTTGAGTTTGTTGTTTTTGAAGCTCCTTCTGCTTTTGTTTTTCTATGTTCAAATATTCACCTTTTTCTGAAAGATTTCTGCTGCTTTTCTGATTCATGTTGGGTGTTTTTTCGATTCTTAGTTGTTTTTATAAGACTTTCCATTCTTGTTTAAAGTTTTACTTTTTTGGTTAGTGATTTCTTCTAGTTCTGTTACTTGTGTTTCCACTAAACACACTTTCAATTCATCTTTCAATTCAGATTTCTCAGTTTGCTGCTTTTTTGATCTTCCAGTGATATTTTGTTTTTTACGTTTCCCGTTTGATATTGGCATGTTATGAGTGTTTCAGATGTTCTAATTTCTCTCTCCTTTCGCTCTGCTGATTTTCTCCTCCATTTTATCGTTTCCATCAAGTCTGCTGGTATTTGGTTTCTTTCCTCCTGCTCGTTTGTTGGCAAATCCCATAATCTCTGTTGCCATGATGGTGAGGCTTCTGCCTTTTGATTCAATATCTCGCCAATTTTCGTCGTAAATACCTCCATTTGTGTCTGTTTGTTTTGTATTGTAACTAACATTTTCTTGTTATCTTTTACGTTTTCATTGACGGCTTCATAAAGTTTTGTACATGGTGCTAATGAGATGGTCCTTGCTGCCATCACATTATTGTTGATCTGTATCGCTGCTGCTGTTGATAGTTATTTTTCTATGGTTACTGTTTTTGCATCTTTTAATGTTGATTGTCCATATGATTTTTTTCCCCCTTACTCATGGGTCTAGGTCCATTGTTTGTTCCTCGCTGTCCCCTGTATTTGCGTCCTCCAATTGTTCTCCGCTTGTTGTGTTTTTATTGTTTTGTTCCTCTTGCATGTCTCTGTTTTCACTTGTCTTCTGTTTGCTATTCCTAAATTTGTCAAATGATTTCCATTGGGAAGCTTTACCCCTTTGGAGTTCGATCTTTTTTGTTCTGTCCACCTCTACTCTACAATGGTTAGGAATTTCACACTGAGCATCTTCTCTGTGTCGCTGTAACTTTGAGGTGTGTTGAGGGGTTTGCCTTTTTGGTATCCATGCATCCCCTACCTTCATCTTCTCAATAAAGCATGATAGTCGCTCAATTTCTCTTTTTTCGTCCGCCAGAGATATTTCATGGTAGTTTTCTCTTCTGGCGCCTTTCCTCTTCCCCATCGTCGGTGTAGACATATATTCCTCCTACGTCCCGTCCCCTTTGCTCCATACTTATGGGACATTCCTCCGTCCTATGGGACGGGACCGGAGCACTTTGTAAAAAGTATCAAATTTTTCAATAAATGTTACGCGGGGTACTGCACCAGGCTGTAACCCCGCACTCCTTAACTCCGCCCAGCACATTGCCCAGCGCATCGCCCATCAGTCCTTTTCCCTGCACGTTCGGGACTGGACACACTTGCATCTTCGGAATCATTTTTCTTCCAGTATCCTTCTCTGATGCTCCGGCCTAGCTGTCGTGTAGTAGTCCATCTATGCCGTTTTGATTAGATTTTCCTAATTGTTCTTCCTGCGAACGACGCTTCGCTAGGGGGATCCCCATCCTCTTTGTTTAGAGTGTTTGGGTACGGACCACCGGTGGGACTTGCTTCTACTGCGATTCCCTTTCGGTCAAGGGCACGTCAACGTCATCTGGAGCGGTGGGAAGAGGTGTTTCAACAAGTTCCTCCTCCGCATTTTCAGAGTTTCATCGATGAGAAGAGACGCCCGTTAAGTCTTTTTATTTTTTTTTAGGGCACCCCGACCAGCGGACTCCTTTCCGGGGTCTTCCCGGGTCCCGGAGGAGCTTTAAAAGCTCTATTACCAGGGTTTGTTTGGTTTGTTTGTTTATTTTGTTTATATAGCGCACCAGATCCTGGAGTAAAAGGGCGCTTAAAGACAGGTTACAGAAAGGTACAATATATATAGAATTTACAGTTATACATTATGAGGAAGTGATATACAATATATACAATCAGCGGTAATTAGGGCATACAATTGAGACATTTGAATAGTATGTACAGTATATACAGAAATCATGGTCTTAGTCGGGTTTTGGATTGGTTTTTGTTTTGTCCAGTAGCCAATCAATGACTAACTTCCTGAACATATGGAATGAAGCGGCTGATTTGATATCCAGCGGCAAGGAGTTCCAAAGTTGAGGGGCGAGGACCGTGAAGCTTGAGCCGCCAGCTCTTTTGGAGGTGAATCTGGGCACCATGAGGCATAGTGTGTTAGCGGATCTAGTGATTTTGGTATTCGGCTTCAAGTAGAGTTTGTTGGTGAGTTATGGGGGGCTAGGTGGTTTAAGGCTTTGTAGGTAAAACAGAGTTTTTAGGTCATTTTTTGTTGAATGGAGAGCCATTTGCAAGAAGTTCTGATGGGGGAGATGTGCTCTCTCCTAGGGATGTTTAGTGCTGCTCGCAGCGCATTGTTTTGTAGAACTTGGAGTTTATTCATTATACCTTGGTTCACCCCTAGGTAAAGGCTGTTACAGTAGTCAAGCTTAGGATTGTATGAGCGCCCTCGCCAATGTGAGTCAGCTGTTCGTAGATAAAAAAAGGCCAGCAAGCTCTAATTAGTTTCCCAGTGTAGGCGGTAGCAGAGGCAGTCATGTTGACTTGTTTTGAAAGATTACTATTGGCATCAAGATAGAAGCCTAGGGTTTTCACAAATTTAGCGATGGGGATAGTGTTACCATCAATGATGATGTTGGTGTAGTCAGGGCTGAGTTTCTTTAAGGTATTGGGGGAGCCGACCAGGAGGAGTTCCGTCTTCTCATCATTCAGGCAAAGGCCATATGTGGCCATCCATGCCTGAATGATGGAGAAGATTTGGTTAATTCTGGTGACGTCAGCCTGGTAGTTGCCAGAGATGGTGAGGAGTATCTGGGTGTTGTCCGCATAGGTTGTGTAGGTGACACCCAGATGGTCCAATTTGTCAAAGAGCGGTTTTGTAAAGATGTTGTAGAGGGTGGGGGAGACACAAGATCCTTGTGGGACACCACAAGTGATGGGGTTGGGGTCTGCGGCAGCTGTAAGTGATAAAACTCATGGTTCTATTGGCTAAGAAGGATTGTATCCACATGACAGCTGAAGGTGAGAAGTGGGCAGCCGATGAGAGGTGGTTGCAAAGTATTTTATGGTCGACCAAGTCGAAGGCTGCTGAGAGGTCTATAAGGAGCAGGATGGCCGCTTTTCCTTTGTCTTTGATGTCATCAATCTGACTTTTGAGGTCAACAAGGGACGTTTCTGTTCAGTGTTGAGGTCGAAAGCCAGATAGACGTAGCCCTAGTAGTTGGTTGGATTCCAAGTAGTCCTGAATTTGCAAGTAGGCAACTCTATCAAGGATTTTTAGCAGGAAGAAGACCGTAGTGATTGGCCTGTAGTTGGTGGGAATAGCTGGGTCTAACAATTGTTTTTTTAGGTGGGGGGAGAACCCATGACTGTTTCAAGTTGTTGGGTATAGAGTTGGTGGCGAAGGATAGATTTGAGTTTGGAGATGAAGGGGGAGAGGTCTCTTGCAGCATCTTTGATAACCTGGGCTGGGCAGCTATCCCCTTTGCACTTAGACAGTTTTGAGGGATGCTATAATTTTTTGGGATTTCTGGTATGGTAACCTTTTTGAATGTGAAGCCAGCGGAGGTATTGGTAGGGGTGGATAATACTGGGGGTGGCGGAGTTACTATTGGATAGTTGTAGTCGTTTAGCCTCAATTTTAGTTTGGAGGCCACCAATTTTGTTGGCAAGGGCATATTGGATGCTGGTGCACCAAGGTTTGTCTTTCACACAGGTGTCTGTAGGTGGGTTAGGGTTCTCTAGTTCTTCAAAATAGTGAAGAGTTCTTTAGCAGAGGATCCTGCTTTATCAATTCTCACATTGTAGGCTTCCTTCTTAGTGCGGATTATCTCTTTTTTGTAAAGGGAGGAGATGGTCATAAGATTAGTTTTGTTTTCAACTGAGGGAGTAGTTTTCCATATGGTTTCCATCTTGGCTTTCTTTTTTCTGAGGATTTTGAGTTCCGGTGTGAACCAGGAGTTCAGATGCACTCTAGCTTTACCTTTGCGTCACTTTAGAGGGGCCATGGCGTCAATGGCGTTAGTCATGGAGTCATTATAGGTGCTGACTAGGAGGCTGAGGTCAGCAGTAGCTGGAAGCGAGTTAAGGAGGGGGAGGACCAGTGGTATGAGGGTGTCCGCTGTAATGTTGCGCTTATTTCTTATTTCTGGTTAGATAGGCAGGCGCGAGAGGGCATTGTTTGGGATTAGGGTTGTTGATGCTGATGTCAAAAGGTATGAGGAAATGGTCTGTCCATACGAGAGGTTGGGGTGCTTTGCAGGTGATGTTACAGTTATGGGCTGCGACCCAGTCGATGTTTCTGCCTTTCTGATGGGTAGAGTGTTGATTTGAGTATAGTATGCTCCGATAGGGCGTTGGCGAGGGATGAGGCAGGAGTGTCATTTGGGTCATTGTACCCAAGGTTAAAGTCTCCTAGAATGATATTTTGTGAAAGAGGCTTGGAATTCTCAACTATTAGTGAAGTAATATCTTCCTCAAATGTACTTGTGGGACCTGGGGGGTCTGTATATGAGTTGCATGTTGATTGAGCTCTTAGGGGTAGTTTGTAGTTTGATGGTGAGGTTCTCACATGTTTCTAGTAGGAGATGATGGATCTAAGGTCAAGTGAGGATTTAAAAATGAATGCAACACCTCCTCCGCGAGCATTTGCTCTGTCCGCTCTGTGGATAGAGTAATTGTTGGGAACAGCAAGGGTTAGATGGGGTCCTGCTGCCTCATGTAACCAAGGTTCTGTCATAGTAAGGAAGTCAAGATCAGCTGAGAGGATGATGTCGGCGATTTCAGTGGGATGAGCGACAACGGATCTGACATTGAGTAGGGCTCCTTTCAGAGATGCTGTTTTGGTAATATTAGTACCTTTCGTATTGGTCTCTTTGATCGTGGGTCTTGTGGGTGACTTATTATGTATAGTGTGGAGTCTCGAGCCAAGTCTGTTATTACGGGTGGAGAGGTCAGGGTTGGCGACCTGGTAGTCTGGGCTGGTTGGTCTTAGTATCCGTGTAGTCATTCTTAGGGAGGCTAGGAGTGTTAAGAAGAGTGTTATCTGGTGTAGGTCTAGCTTTGGTAGTATGATGTCTGTGGACAGTGGAGGGGGAAGGGTGGTAGGGTGCGCAGGAAAGGTGTGGGGCAAGGGATAGTGTAGTGTCTTGGGCAGCCAAGTTTGGCTAGTCCATTGCTAAGTGATATGTAATTGTTTGAGCTACAAGGTGTGTTGTTATTCAGGACACAAAAAGGGAACATAATGAAAGTGAGCCAGGGGAGCATAATTGTGAGTACGAATGAGAGCGGTCGGTTGAAGGCTGGGCGCAAGCAGGTGGGCACTGTAGGCGATTACAGCCAGCTACAACGTAGCTTTGCTGATAAAATACAGAGAGTAGGCTACTTCTGATTTTACTGGTGTAGTGCAAAGGTAGGCTAGATCAGCTTAGTGGTTACAATACAAGGATAGTCAGATTCAACTTTGCTTATACAGTGCATAAATGGGCTAGTTCAACTTTGTTAGCACAATGAGAGGGTAGGCTAGTTCAACTTTGCTAATCAGATGCAAAAATAGGCAGATTCAACTATGCTAGCATAGTAAGAAAGTAGGCTAGTTCAACTTTGCTAATCAAATGCAGAAATGAGCATATTCACTTTGCTGATGCAGTGCATAAATGGGCTAATTCAACTTTGTTAGCAGAATGAGAGACTAGGTTAGTTCAACTTTGCTAAACAAATGCAAAAATGGGTAGGATCGCCTATGGTAATACAATACATGAATGGGCTAATTTAATTTAGCTATCCCAATTAGAACGTAGGCTAGTTTAGCTTCGCTAAACCAATGCAGGGGTGGGCTGCCTCAGTTGGTGAGTTTATTGCATGAATGGGCTGGATATTTTAACTAATATAGTGCAAGGACTAAAGACCAAAGAATATAATGCAGGTCGTATGGATGTGGTGAGACCATGCTAAGCAGAGTTAAGTAGGAACCAGTTATACTTATACATTGCAAGGTTGGCGAGCACAATGGGCGTTGAGGCGGGAGCAATGAAACAGCTGTTCAGGATGAAAAGGTAATGGGGCTGCATAGAGTTCTTTGGCGTACAGACCATAGATGTAATGGGCGACTTGGTACAGTTACATGTAGAGGTGTGCTTGTTTGATTGCTTTAGAGCAAGTGAGCGATTTGTAGTTTTTGGTTGTAACGGCGTCAGGGGGAGTGAAGCGAGAAGTTGTGCCGTGTCATAGAGTGAACTCACTGGGTGCAGCGCGCTGGTTCGGTAGATAGTGGAGCGGAATCAGAATGCCGGCTGCGGGGGCTGGGCAATGATGTAGAGAGGAGTATCAAGCTTACCCTGTTTGTAGGAGGTCCGGCATAGGGGGCACAGGGGTCGTGGCCCTCGGCGCGATGGCGTAGACAGGCTAGAGACAGGCACTGTGCCTTCGTTATGTGCCTTAGTGCGTGGGCCGGCTCCCAGCCTTCCCGGCTTGTGGTTGGCTACAAATGTGGAAGAAAAGCCAATCACAGTGTGCGCAGTGCAGTGGGGCCGGATAGATGATGGTAGGGAAAGCGGTCGGCCATCTTTGAAAGTGGAAGTCCTCGTGGCTACCAATGGAGGATGAATGCACTCCCAGTGCACAAAGATGACAAATCCTCGTGTAAATAGAGCAACTGGGCAATGCCAGGCGTGGCACGATTATAATAATTAAATCGCTGCTGATTTATGAAAAAAGCGCATACGTGCTGCTGGCAATGCATTTGGGAGAGGCATATGGGCCTACCTTGCATCTAGCAGGGCTCACGGGCATGGATCCTCTTGTCTGCTGCTCCTTCAATGGATGGGTGGAGGGAGCTCCTGCTCCTCCAGGCTTCGGGGTCGGATGAGCTTCAAGAGGTTAGAGACAGGCACTGTGCCTTCGTGATGTGCCTTAGTGCGTGGGCCGGCTCCCAGCCTGCCGGCTTGTAGTTGGCTACAAATGTGGAAGAAAAGCCAATCACAGTTTGCGCAGTGCAGTGGGGCTGGATAGATGATGGTAGGGCAAGCGGTCAGCCATCTTTGAAAGTGGAAGTCCTTGTGGCTTCCAGTGGAGGATGAATGCACTCCCAGTGCACAAAGATGGTTTCCGCTGAGGTGCCTTCCGGGCCTAAGAAAAGTACCTGAGTTTTCTCCAAGGGCCTCCGTCAGGGGCCTGCTCACGCCGGATTACAATCTGAGGCCCCTCCTGTGGGGGCTATTCAACGGCCCAGTTCCACTGAGGCAGTGGGTACTGGAGCTTGCTTCAAGGTCTCCTTATCTGCAGCCTCCCATACAGACACCGGGGCGTGCCCCGAGGCCTCTATCGGGGTTTTCTCTACCGAACCGAGGTTCAAGGCCCCTCGTGAGGGAGCTGTTACCGGACCCGGGTCTGAGGTCCCTCTATCTGAGGCTAAGGTGACTGACAGAACTCAGAGGCCTGTTAAGGTCTTGTCAGTGAGTTGGGTTCCTCACCGGTCCCGCTCTAGTGGAAATACCGGTTCTGTTGAGGGGGCACAGAGTGAGGTCGCTGACCGTAATTCCTGTTACCGGCGTGACCAAGGTTCTTCTTTCAGAGGCTAATTTGGTTATTAGTATGTCTCAGAAACATCGTAGGCCACACAGTACCGGCTCTGCCGAGGTTCCTTGTGTCAAGGCTAAAGTCAAAACCCCAGACCTGTCTGTGGAGATCCCTGCCTCACACACACATGTGACGCAGTTCTCCTCAGGCGTTGGCAAAATGGCGCCCGTTCCGGTGCGAACTACGACAGTCATTTTGGACTCTTTCTTTACACCTACACCATCGGCGTTTGGTGCTGGGAGCATTTTTTCGGGTGAACAGCATTTTCCTTGTGCACCGTTTCGTCCATTGTATGACTGGAACGCTCAGATGCCATTACAGCACTCGGTCTCGCTCCCTGCGGCGTCTGCGCCATTGATCTAGGTCAACCCGGCTGGTGAGGGCCCCTCTTGGCAGCCCTCTCCCTTGCGGCCCTGAAGCTATTCCTCTCATGAGAGGCCTCCGTCTGCCACAGTGTCTAAGCCATAGGCGGAGGATGTCTTCTTCGGAAAATTTCAGAAGTTGATGCACTCCGACCCCATGAAGGAATATTTCTGAGGTCTTTTTAAGGAAATCTGCCCTCCGGGCCGAATCCTGTACCGATGGTTCCCGTTGCAGCACCAGTTGTTCCGGCAGCTCCCCCACCTCTACCAGTTGGCCCACCTCCAGCCCTTCCGCCTCCGCCGCCCTTGTCTCCAATAGACAAGTCTTCAGCGGAGCCAGACGTTGACGCTGTCATGATTCCTGCCCCTCATGTCCCCAGCCCTCCAAGATGTCAGGCTGGAGCCAGGCCACGATCACCTACATGGCCCTCAAGGGCCTCTCATCCCTCCAAAGACCCACTTGGAGTCAGACTTGGCGCTTGTGGCACCAGACTCACTCACTCCCATAGGATAACATTGGGGATTGGACTTGTAGTGCATTGATGGGGACAAGATGGATGCCCCCACATATTTCTGTTCCCAGAACTGCATGTGCGGTCTAGTCTTTTGGGTGTGGTTCAGCCCAGAGACACCTGGGATACCCAGAGACTATTTAAGCCACACCCAGGGTGAGAAACATGCTTTGCATTTTCTGCACCTGCAGCGTGACTCTCCAGTAGGCCTGCATCTTTCTTCTGCGCTCAGCTCCTGCAAGAACACTGTTAGTAACAGCCTTACCTTGCGGCGCTTCTGCCCATCATTCATCGCTCCTTCTGTTCTGCAGGCATCTTCGGCGGTGTCATTCCCATCCCGGCACGCCGCTTCCTAAGGAAAAGGGAAAAGAACAGAAAAAAGGCACTGGTAAGCATTCTGCAAATCTTCGCTTATTTTTAAATACTGTACGAGCTTCAAACACTTACCTGAATCCCAGCCACTCTGGGGGAACTCTGTCTCTGGAACTTCTCTTCCATCTGCAAGAGGGAAGACACTCCAGGTTAGCGGGGAAACATCTAGAGGCGCCGCATACCGCGCTTACCAACCGCATTTTTTCTTCATAACCGGCATCCACGCTGAAAACGTTGTGGCACCTAAACGACACAGAAAAAGAACTCAGTTCAATGCAGATACGAGAGGGGTGCATCGTGCATCACGCTCTCACTCACCTTCAGTGCTACTCACCTCAGTAACACGCCGCCATCCCCGGACGCCGGCCATCATCTAAGGAAGAAAAGAAACTAAGTTAGAGAACTGTTCAAAAGACTCATTATGCTTATCTGTCGGACTCTTGCCAGTGAAGTAACTAGGCAGCAATGAGCCCGCATCAATCAACGCGCCCCTGCGAAGCAGGACGGAGAGCACACTATTCAAGAAAACAAGGTGAGCTGTGGATCAAAGGGAAGGGTTGGACCCCGGGGAGGAAGGGGTTCAAGCACACAGAGACAATAGGGAGTTAAACTCTACCAAACCTGTCTTTCAGGCTCAGTCTCCAGTCGAATAGCCTCCAGGGAAGGGTTTGAGGTCGTAAGAGGTCAGAACAGGCTGAGTGACGTCCCAGTGGATACCAAGTGAGCGTTACAGACGCAGGTCGATTCGGACGTGTTGGATGACACGCAAGGGGATTAGGATAGCGATGACCAGCCCCGCTCTGTTGGTGCTTTCCATGACCGGGTACTGGACATGACTCTTTTGGATGTTACAGTGCCTGAGGCACCCCATCGGCAAGAAGGGGTGCTTTGGGGGGCGTTCACCTTGTCTCCTCAGGAGCACACCGGCTTGTTCTTCCAAAGGACGTTTTGGCCGAGGTCCGCAAAGTCTGGGATAAACCACACTCTGGACTGCACGTTAACAAAAAGATTGACGCTTGTTATAGGCTTCATACTTCGGAGGAGGTAGGCTTAGCGTCTTGCCCGCTTCCTTCCTCCACAGTAGTGGCGGCCGCTACGCTTCAATCCTGACCGGCTTCAGCATCGTCTACAGTGGCGGCTCAGGTTCTGGCCAAAGAGGACAAGCTGCTTGACTCTTTAGGGAGGAAGATCTTTGCTAATTCGGCCCTGCAGATGCGCCAGGCGAACAGAAAGCTCATATTAGCGGGGCCGAATATGAAAATGTGGCAAGGTCTGTCGGAATTTGAGTTCATTCCTGTGGACAAACTGGACGATTTTAAGTCTGGCCTGTCAGATGCTAGAGTCCTGGCGCAGGAAATGCTTGAGGCTGTGGTGCACCATGTTGACACTCGGCTCGGGGCCTCATGCTTGGCGTGGAGACCTCTCGTCAGGATTGGCTTCATGCCACCAAGTTTTCCAAGGAGGTTCAGGATAAAGTTCTGGAGCTGCCCTTTGACGGCAAAGAACTGTCCATTTGTCAACGGATGTAGAGCTCACTAAAACTAAGGACAGCACCCAGACAGCCAAGCCCTTGTCTGTTCTAGTGAAACCTCCTTTCAGGGCTCAGAGAACGCCCTCGCAGCCTCAGTCGTCCTCTGGTTTTCAGGGGTTTCTGGATCGAAAGACACGTAGAGTCAATCCTCTAGCTGGAAACTCCCATCGGTGTCAGCAGCGAGGCCGATTTTTCTCTCGGTCCTCTGCCTCCTCTTCAGGATCTGGGGGTCTTGCTACCGAGAAACCCGCTAAATAAGGTTTTTCGGCGCTAGCACGATAACCCGGTGGGAGGACGCATTGCGTCTCATTGGGAGGCGTGGCAGACCATCACTGAGGATCGGTGGGTCCCCCAACCCCAGCCTTCAATCCTTCATTCCAGCAGTCGGGGACACCCTCCTTCATAGCCGAAGTCCTGAAACTTCTGGATCTCAGGGCGGTGGAACCCGTTCCCATAGGGGAGCGAGGGGAGGGCTTCTACTCCCATCTGTTTACAGTGCCCAAACCCAACCAGGCTGGCCTGCGCACCATCCTAGACCTTTCCCAGTTCAACCTCTCTCTTCCCCAAGAGAAATTCAAGATGATCACCCCCTGTCAGATAAAGTCCTCTCTACAGAAAGGCGACTGGCTCAGCATGGTGGACCTTCAGGATGCTTATATGCATATCCTCATTTGGAGCCCGCATCGGAAATACCTACGTTTTTCCCTGGGGGAGGAGCATTTCCAGTTTCGTGTGCTCCCGTTTGGTCTCAACTCGGCACCGCGTGTCTTTACGCAGATGTCGGTCATCGCAGCTCATCTTTGGCTACAGGGTATCTACGTGTATCCGTATTTGGACGATTGGCTGCTGCGCAGTCCTAGTCCACTGAAAGCCTCGAGCAGCCTTCAGTCTCTCCTCCAGCTCCTGTTCCACCTTGGGCTGTCTGTGAACTGGCGGAAATCCTCCATGACGGTCTCTCAGGACTTGATTTTCCTGGGTTTTCATTGGAACACGATCGATTGCAGTGTGTACCTGACTGGGGACAGAATGGGGGATCTATTTGCCATGTGTCAGGTGTTTGTGCAGTTGGAGAGCATGTTGACCTTGTGGTTCCAGAGGCTTCTGGGCCTCATGGCTATGTGCGTGCTGGCTCTTCCTCTTGCTCGTCTCAAGATGAGGCGAACGCAGATGGCTCTTCGGAGCTCATGGCTTCAAGCAGTGGATCCAGTTTCCAAAATGATGCTTGTTCCACCTTTCATGAGGGCGGACCTCTTGTCGTGGTCGTCTCTCAGCAATCTGTTGGTGGGTGCTCCCTTCCAGGACCCTTGCCCACTGTTGACCGTCACTACTGACTCCTCCCTTCTGGGTTGGGGTGCAACACTGGGTCATCTTCAGGTTTCAGACCTTTGGTCGCCACAGGACAGACAGCTTCATATAAATTATCTGGAGCTCCTGGCGATATTCCTGGCGCTGAAAGCATTCAAAACAGGCAATGTCAACAAGGGGATCCGCACGGATAATGCGGTGTCCATGTTCAATATCAACAAGCAGGGGGGTACCAGGTCTCCTCCTGTTGTGGATCTTGCCATTCAGATCTGGGAATGGGCCATTGAGCATGGTATCTGGCTGGTAGCAGTACACATCCCGGGCCAGCTGAATGTTACTGCAGATGCCCTCCGCCGACGAGCAATAGTCAGCTACGAGTGGGAACTGAACACAGAGGTCCTCTTGGATATTGTTTGCTGTTGGGGCACTCCAGAAGTGGACCTCTTTGCCACATCTACAAACAGGAAGCTTACCCTGTATGCCTACAGGAACGGGGTCGGAGTCTCCTCACTGGGGGATGCTCTTGAAATTCCATGGCACAACATGCAGGCCTATGCTTTTACGCCTCTCCCTCTGGTCCATCGGGCGCTTTGCAAGCTAAGGAACACTGTGAATTGCTCCCTTCTGTTCATAGCCCATTGGTGGCCGGCCAGGTTTTGGTTTTCGGAGCTTCAGCATCTATCAGTGTGCCCACCGCTCAAGCTTCCGCTGGTCCCCGACCTGCTTCACCAGAGCGATCAACAGCTGTGGCACCCCTCCCCACAATCGTTCAGCTTGGCGGCCTGGTGCCAGAGTTCAGTTCTTTAGAGCGCTTCAATTTGTCTGCGGATAACACGTGCATTATCAAGCGGCCAGGAAGCCTTCAACAAGACATCAGTATAGAAGCAAATGGCTACGGTTCTGTCACTGGTGTTTGGCTAGGCAGCTACTATCGACATGGTCCTGTCTTTCGTTTCGCATCTGGCAGAGTCAGGAATCCATGTCTTGTCCTGCTGGACATATTTATCGGCTGTTGCTGCTTATTTGTCCACGGACCAGGGCTCTTTTTCACTGTCTAATCCAGTCATTAAAAGACACTTTGCAGGCCTGATGCATCTTTATCCTCCTGTTCGCAACCTGCATCCAAGGTGGGATTTGAATGTGGTTCTTACGGCCTTGAGTCATAAGCCTTTTGAGCCCATGGCTACTGTCGATTTTAAGTACCTTTCGTGGAAAGTGTCCTTTTTGATTGGTGTGACTTCGGCAAGGCGTGTAAGTGAGCTTCAGGCCTTGTCGGTGGAGCATCCATTCCTTACTTTTCATAAGTATAAGGTTGTCCTGCAAACGAATCCCGCCTTTCTTCTGAAGGTGGTCTCTGATTTGCATTTGAATCAGTCAATTTAATTTCCTGTCTTCTTCCCAGACCCGGCCTCAGAGGCCGAAAGGGTTCTGCACTGCCTGGACATTAGAAGAGCCCTTAAGTTCTATCTGGACAGAACATCTGGGCTTAGGAACTCTTCACAGCTTTTTGTGACCTTCGGAAATCCACAAGGAAAGCCGGCCTCTAAAGCGACCATCTCCCAATGGATCGCTGCCTGTATTTCTGAGGCGTATACCATTCAGGGTCTTTGGGCCCCAAAGGGAATTCATGCTCATCTGGTGCGGGGCAAGGCGGCTGCCGTTGCCTTCCAAAAATATGTTCCCTGGGAGACCATTGCGAAAGCGGCTACGTGGGCCTCACCATCGGCTTTTTGTAATCATTACTGTCTAGCCTGAGCTCCAAGGCGGATGTTCGGTCAAGCTGTGCTTCGGAACCTGTTTCAGTAAGGAATTTTCCATCCACCCGTAATTCCTGTGAAGAGTGCTTGGGAATCTCCCATAAGTATGGAGGAAAGGGTACGGGATGTAGGAGTATAATAAAGTTACTCACCGTAGTGACTACCTTACTACTAGTCCATAGTCCCCTTTCCTCCATACGCCCGCCGTCCCCTCTAAAATATTTCCTCTGTTATTGCTTAAAGGTCATAGGCCTGGCAATAGAAAAGGACTGATGCGCTGGGTGGAGCTAAGGAGGGTGGGGTTATGGCTCGTGCAGTACCCCGCGTAAAAAGAGAGGAAGGACACATTTTTGAAAAATGTGATGCTTTTTGCAAAGTGAAAAAGAGGTTTGGAAAAGTTACTCAAATGTGCCAAACTTATTCCGGTCCCGTCGCACAGGACGGAGGAATGTCCGATAAGTATGGAGGAAGGGGGACTATGGACTAGGAGTAAGGTAGTCACTACGGTGAGTAACTTTATTAATTTCCTGCACAAGAGGGCTTTTCCATGTTTTCCTGCAGGTGTTTGAGCCCACAGTTGTTTATTATTGTCTACATTTGTACCCATGTCGTTATCATCAAAGACTTCATCGTCTATCCTTGTGTGTTGCCCATTTTCACGGAGAGCTTCAAGCTGTGTGTCCGTAATTCTGCCCCCTGCGCAGCGAATCTCTCATCCATTGGCAGTCTCTCCTCTTTCCACTTCAAAGTCTTCATAATCGGATATCATTGTTGCACTTGGTTTAATAGACTGATTTTCTGCGCTTTTAAACGCATCACGTGCTTGTTTCTCAAATACGTTTGAATTGTCATGTGCAGTTCCGTTGGTTACAGGGAGCGTTTCCTGTGTGTCCTCTCTTGCTCTTGTTTTCCCAGTCGTGCCCTTCGTATCACCTGGTCTTAGTCGACTCGATTCGGTGTTGCTCTAGCCCTAAGCACTGCTTCACTGGCGTTTACTTCTACCATAACCAGTGCTTGTTCTGTTCACTTTCTGTTATCCAGATCGGGAAAAACTTTGTTCCCTTTTTCCATCGGAATCTTAAACACAGTCTGGAATTCATTTATGGTTCTCTCTGTATCGGTGCTAGCTGTCCCGTCCTCTCACTTTCGTTATCACTTTCCTTGCTTGTTCTTGTTTGCCGATATGTGCTGGGATCTACACGGCGGGTTGCTGACTGAAGGACTCTGCCTCTAGCAGCTCTGTATCGGTGATATCCGCGTTGTGATTTGGAACGGGATTGTGGGTCAAGTAAGTGCTTGGATGAGTGTTCGAGTGAGTCTTAGGGTATGATGCTGTGTGTGACGTTTGTACACTGTGTGCGAGCGGGTCTCTGATGCTCGTTGCCCCGCCTTTGCCAACTCCTGCACAATCGGTCTAAATTACATTCACATTCACTTGCTCAGTTGTTCTCAGTACAGATTTCAGTTGTCGCTTCTTTGTATTTACTTCAGTTTGATCTACTTCCTCCACATCGCCTGCATGAGGATTTGCTCTAGTACATGGTCGAGTGGCGATAGCGCCGGCAGTCGCTTCCATATTTTCTGCTACTCCAGTCATTCCTTTCAATCGTTGGGATAAGACTGGGGTTAGACTGGACTCCTGCCCGGACTTGCGTGTGGCGCTACGTACCTGTGCTGGGTTTTTAAAGGAGGTCCTTTCACTTACAGTTGTAGTTAAAGAAACAGTGAATTCCAAAAGCAACTTCAGTGAAAACGTGGGTCCTTGACTCTTGTAGAATGCTGGGGTTATACTGGACTCCTGCCCGGACTCATGCGACCAGGCATTCAAAGGAGGAGTTGGCCTGAGTAGGAATGACAGAAGCAGGGACCCTTTCCAGAAAGATTAGGGCCACTCCACCTCTGGGCTGATTGGTTCTGGGCTCAGAGAGGATCTTGTAGCTCTCAGGGAGGAGTGTGTCAAAACTCGTGACTGAGCTCGCCTTGAACCATGTCTCGGTGAGAGCGAGGACAATCAAGGTAAAGGTCTTCGAAGAGGTGGCATTTGTCAACGGAGTGTTTGCAGAGCGACAGTTCAGAGTAGTGAAGTGGAGCAGATTGGCACATTTGAAAGACGTTATGATATGGCATTTATAATGTGCCTATACACAAGTGTTTCAAGGCACGATGAGGCAAGGGAGGGGGAACAAAGGGAGGACAGACAACAATCATACTAGGCCAGGTGTCATTAAGGTCACGCAAGTGCATGGGAAGGGGTAAAGTGCGAGGGGTGGGGGAAAGGGACAGTGCAGTACATGGGAATAAAATAACAATAGTAAAGTAACGGCCAGCAGGTGGCAAGTGCAAAGTTGAGTGCAGACATCCGGTTTCAAGTGCTGGTGGTGGGACTGAAGGGATACAGTACCATTTCGAAACTGTTGGAAATTGTGAACGAGGAATAAATGCTTACACTGTTGAAAATGCAAAATGCTAACCTTTATGCTAACTCTGACATGAACCAGGATGTGACCAACGCGCAGCTGCTGGAAATTGGATCTTTCAGTGGGTAGCCCGCGTTGGCGCATTCAGAGCCTGAAAACGAGGAACAAACAGTCACGCCTTTTGCTCCGGCAAAGGGTAGTGCTCATAGTGTGAGCAAGACCTTAGCCGCAACACAGACAGCTGACCTGGCAACCTGTGAATGGGAGGAAAGGACTGCATTGAAAGAAACTCGTCAACTAGGTGTAACTGACCATATTGACTACATTCATAGAGAGGAAATGAGACCTGACGCAGCTGCATTAATGAGTGACCTAGGACAAGCAAACAGAGTGACTTGAGCGGCATAAACGGCATAAGCAGCAACATAAGCAGCTAAATAGTATCCTCAACAAACGCCAACAAATTAAACTTAAGAAACAACAGTAAAACACTTGGCAAAAGGCAGCGCAAAGGAACATGGAGCGATAAACATCAGAACGGAAACTAAAAAGCACATTTTAGAAGTAATACAGCTAATAAAGTCGATGTACAAAAGTGCAAGGGAGAGGAACATAACACAAATACAAACTTGTCCTGGTGAAGTGTTTGCTAGGAAGAGAATGCCTCTGGAGTATGAACATAATCTTGTTGAACTACATGTAACGATCAACCGGCCCTTTGAGATTCAGCCCTATTTAATCTTGGGTGCACATAAAAAAGACTGCTGGTTAATCACTCGGGCAAGGTTCGACTGTCTCCTCTTGCGAGGGAACACTGTGAACCGGAAAGGCTACCTGGATTCCGCTGCCTGCCCGGTGTGTGGGTATAGCACTGAAAATTTGGTGCATCTGTTAATATTTTGCCCGGGGTACATCGGGATCCGGAGAGTGACATTAATTCCAGTTCTCAGGGAGTCGGCTATTTCATTTCTTATAAGTGCACATACTGTTTTGGTTGCATGGGCATTACTCAACTTTCTGAAATGAGCAATTTATTTTAGAAAGGGGCTATTAAGGTTACACGGCGAGGAATGATGTTGAATCCTCTGTCGAGTGGCAATGAATAGGGCATATTGCTTTTAGATATGTTTTAAAAATTGTATCGTATTGGCATTATGTATTGTATTTTTTTTGTGGTCTTTATATTATTTGACTGATGATGTACAATGTGTTTTTTTTGGATGCTCTTAAGGGATGGGTCTAATCAATTGTATGTATTATGTTGGTTCTATGTGTTTTATGGATTTTTAAATCCGAAATAAACTTTTTTTGACTGACTGACTGACAAATACCAATAAGATTAACGAAATAGACTCAAATGGAAACTGAACAGGTTGCTTACAACTGCACAAAAGAGGCATACCCCAGAGAATCGATGGACGACGACCAGCAAATAAGTAATAACGAATACTCAATGAGTATTGGAGACGTCTTCGACAAAAACGACAGGGCTCACCTGATGCAAAAGAATTTGAATGTAGATTAGAGGTCACTGAGCAGGTCTGGAGTAAGCAACCACTCGCAAGGAATCCATATGTCAACACCACTAATTGGCAAAATGCAGAATACAAGACGCGTAAGCCTGCACGAGACCTCAATTGCAGATGAAATCGGAGAACTTGAGCAATGCTCAAGCTTCATCGAGAAAATGAAACTTGGTGATGTTTGGGCATTAAGAAGACAAGCGTACAAAAGTACCTTAAAAAATCAGATTCAAGAAAACAACTCACAGCAGGATTTAATACAAAATCAAAACAGACAACCAAAGAAAAAACGCACCTAGCGGAACTCAGTGTAGTACTCCCAGGTGTGGTAAAAACTGCAAACACCGGATGAGAGGACCATGCAGCACAAATAACGATGGAGGTAGCCACAAACAAAGTAAAAGGAAAAAGCTGTGGGATGTATTGACCCAACTCGGCTGTACTTCCCCACATCACTAAGCTGCATTTCAGCAGAAAAAACAAAATGGCTGTGCTGGCTCCTGTGCGCATCATGTCCTCAAAACTGCATTTGCAGCGACAAAAAGATGGCTGCACCGTCTTGCCAAGCACATATGGGGCAGGATGGAACATGGGGGCACACTGAGCAAGCCTGCCAGTGTGTTCTTACATATACAAAAGCAATAGAGTGGAAAATAAACGGTGCTGCTTGCTGCCAGCCCAAAGTCTCCATTGAAAAGGGGGTAGTTTACCTTAAAAGGATGCTGCTCTGATGCTATTTCTATCTGTTCTTCCTCAAACTACTGTTATGAATGGGCATGGCAGGGACTTATTTCTATCCCCATTGTGCTTTAGCAAAACCAAGCATGACCCCTGAATGACAGGCTCTGTAGAACCAAATCTGATAAAAATCAACAAAGAAACATCATTTTCCGCCGTACGGGAAAAAGCTTCACTTTTAAGTTAGAGTGTCAAGGATCAGTAATTCAAAGAAACTCCAGCTCAGGGCTATGTCAATTTCAGTGCATAAGTGGTTCAAATAAACTACTGCCTAAAAGAAAATATATATAGCTGCAAAACAGTGTGGGAATCCAGATGGGAAGTCAAAAACCGAATTTGAAAGCAAAGTGCTAGCAGCTTGCAACACATGTGTAGAAATAGGCTTTGCAAATTAAAGAAGAAAAATGCCTGTTTGAGAGTACTATGTTGAACAAAAACATATATTCTTGCATAGCAATGTGAAAGGGGATTGTGCTGTGAAAATACAATGTATGAGATGGTTCTATTCTGCAGATTTTCTTCCAATTCAGAAAAAAATAAATACAAGTAAATTAAACTTCAGTGGCTGCACGGGGGAAGGAATCAGCCCAAGACTGTTTTCTGCTGAGAGGATGACAGAAACAAAAGGGGCCCTCTCAGTAGATACTAACACCCCAGTGATCATTACGAGGTTGGACAGAATCTGATCTGGGCTGAGACCTCTACAATGGAATTTCCAGGACACGGATGTGCGAAGTGGAGAAGGGGCAATAAACCTTCAATCAAGCTGGGAAAAACCCATCCTCCCTCTGGGGGAAGTGACAGTTGGTGGTAGCTGAAAAGGAAAAAATGGGCTAGTGTAGGACAAAGGATGCCCATTTGTTTTTAAAAGACTATTTTACTAAGAAACTTTGAAGACGGTAATCTTTGCAACAGGACTTTGCAAAAATGTAAATATTTAGTAGTCTAAATGTGATTTTTGTGGCTTTCAAATAAGAGGTCTTGGCTGTCAATAGCATGTATGGGACACAAATGCTAGAAGAATGTGCATCATGGGGGAAGGACACATGAAGGAATGTTATAAATTAACAGAAATAGGCCCCATGATAGTATGTACGCACGTGTAAAGTCACAGAATTTTACACCCAACATTTCACACTGAAAATGACCAAAGATTATTAAACGTACAAAACAATTTCTCACAGATTGCAGAGTTGGACTGCAATGGTCTGCATATAATATGTAACCTGTTTATGTAATTTGCTAAGAGACTTCAACGGTATAAATGTATCATTTGTGGCAAAATCAGATTTTAGCTAAAGTAACTGTGGGAGGTTTTTGAACATTGTAAAACTCACATCATAAATCTGACACCCTGCCCTAGAAATCCAACCAGCTGAGAGCGAGGTGGGGAATAGTACCCCTGACCAATCCAGGTGTGTTTAGCTAAGCCTGCCCAGCCATATACTTCTATGATGTCACTATGCATTATAAATAAGAGTCCATGACAAGACTATATACACACACACACTTCCTGAAGTTCCTGCGCTGCGTTCCTGATCTGCTCCATTCATCTTGCTGATTCAAACTACAAGGCCAAAGCATTGCTGACCCTACTCCAGAGCCCACTGCAAAACCCAAGCATAGCTGATTCCTACTCCAGCAAGGCCATTGATCCAGAAAAATCCACTAGACTCCCATTAAAAAGGGGAATAGCTGTGGTACCTTTTGCATCCTGAAATCAGACCGGCTTGCGGGCCACTAACTGCTTGTCCACTGACTGCATCCAGCGGTACCTGTGCCATCCAGTGACCCGAATTGTCCAGCTGTTCGCTACCCGGTGACCAGACCTTGCCCAGCTGACTTTGGCCAGACGCGGCACTGTGTGGTGACCAGACCTATTGACTGCCCAAAAATCCCAAAACCAAAAAGTGGACTGCGAGTAGAATCCCCACCCCATAGAAACACATAGCCTATCTTGTCTTGCCTTTGTTCTTATTCCACTCTCTAAGTAGTCATATGTATACCCTGGTAACTTGTTGAAACTGTTAGAATTATCCTCGTATCCTGTCCTTATTGTTTAAGTGCTAACACCATCTGTTTTCAATTTTGTCTGGTGTAAATTATAAGCCCTAAGTTATATTTGGAGTAATCAAACTAATTTCCAGATATTTTATTGTTTGGGCTGAGCAGTGGGGTGACCAGGTTGACCTCGTGAATCAACCTTGGAGTTTACTAGGTTCCTCCTTAAAAATATAGCCTAGATAATTTAGTGCAAGTAACATTTTCCTTTCTTTCAAAACCGATTTTCTAACTTTGAACTGCTCTATTTGCCTAAAAACTAACCACACGCTACCTTCCAAATCTCTCTCAATTCACCAGCTTAGATACCTACTTTCACCTCTATATTGTCCCTGTGATATATATCTATTCCCCAGCCCAATAACCGCACTCCAAATCAGAGTATTTCACCCGTTTTTATTATAAACCGTTTGGGTAATTTAAACGTGTCATTTGGCTGCAGCATGCTCTAAACTTTCCACTAATTTTCCAATTGTATGCCTTTTGCTGATCCATTGCCTTGTGATTGCCAGTGATATAACATACCTACTATTGTGATAAAACATATGTATATTAGAATTTAACCAGACCTTCATTATTTGTAAAATTTGAGTGTTATTTTAGGCATTTGCTAGGGGTTTAAAGTATCTCCCTCTTATTCCTGACTACCTGCTGCTTCTTTCTATCCACTCAGAATTTGATTATTTGTGGGTTGAGGGATCATTGCAGGGGGAAACCTTAACTTGGGTGTTGTCTTTCCTAAAATCAAAAAGTGCTCCTATTCAATTGTGCAGTGTATATGTTCTGGGAGAAGGTTAATTAAGTGCATGGCTTACATTTCTATTGTAATTATCACCCCACTTGTGATTGCTGCCCCATATTAAAATTGTCTGATTTAATTTGATTTTAAAAATAAATAAATATTGCATTTTCACCAACAGGCCTGGTTCATGGTCCATTGTGACCCAGGGTATTTGAAAAAGGGGGTGTGATACGATTTGTGTACCATCTCAAATTGAATTTGCATAAAATAAAGAGAAAGGCATATCAATTGAGCGCTACATCCTAGGCTGAGACCAAGGTGTGTGTCGCCTGATTGAAATCCTTAACAGAGTGATGTTCATAACAACTTAACAAGAGTCGACTTAACGGACACAACAAATGTCCACAATGGCGAATATAGCATAGAGGAAGTGGACGATCAATACGAAATCTCAGTGCTACATGATGGGAGCAAGACAACAAGTACGAGTACAAAGAAAAAGGAAGTAAACACAAAACCTCTGGACAAAACTCAATTATCCATCGCAGCTGGGATACAGATCCACAATGTCATGGCTGCCATGACGATCCCGTTAGCACCATATACAAAGTTATATGAAATGATTAACGAAAATGTAAAGGACAACTCTACTATGCTTGCCATGTTACATAGTAAACTAATACACCTGGTAACATTCACATCAAAAATAAATTGAAGAGCGACTTAATCAAGAGGCAGAAGTCTCTGCATCGTGGCAAAGGAGATTAGTTGACCTGGCAAGCAGTGATCAAGGGGGAAAGAAATGTCATCATGTCTTCACTAATGGATGCAATTAAACGGATGCGAAAACTAATGGAACAAAAAGAGAGAGAATCCTATAGATCCCACAGTAACACTTGTAACACATGCAAAAAGGAAATAGCGGGGAATAACTGGCCCCAGAAGGGTGAAGAAAAACTGCCACAGGAGATAAAATACCCGAACGCTCTCAAGACCTAATGTTTTTGATGTATGGGTCAAAAACAAACAAGAGGGAGGCAAACATCAGGAACAATTGATTGTGAAGTGCTTGAGACCCCAAAAAAAAGGTAAGTAATATGAATAAGAAATAACAAAAGTAATAAAAGTAACAAAGGAAAATCCGTGCAAAGTACCAAAGGAACAGGAAAGAAGCATGAAAGAGACGACGGCAGGAATAAAGGAAGAGTTTATTTGGTCTTTCAAAGAAATCGGCTCAGTCAACGAATAGTGTAATTCTAGAAAAGAAGGTTGAAAAATCGGAAAAGAAGTAAAAGCAATACAGAGGACAAAACAAAATTTTAAAAAAATAAAAACATAAAGAACATACCTAAAGAGAAAGTCAATGGGTCCAGGGCGTTTTTGCGAAACCTTCAAACGCCCCCGCAACAAAAACCAGACAAGACCAAGGAACAAAAAGGTAAAAAAACAGGATGTCAAAGATAGTAAACCGAGGAATCCTCTGAAGAGAGTGAGATAGATTTAGATGAAGATCAGGATGATACAGATGATTTGATTGATGACTCGTATATCGAAATAAATGAATCTTGCTATGAAAGGGAAGAAATAGAAGAGAAGTACGAAGAACAAGAGACACAGACTGAAAGGTCTAGTAAACAAGCTTCCCACCCGGGGAACAGTCAACCAAGACGACAACCGGGATCACAAAGATTCAATTGAAGAGTCACAATTTCTTACAATGTCACAAAAATTTAGAGTATATAACAAAGGAAAGGAGCGTACAACAGATTGGCAACCGAAAATGCCAAAGAAACAACTGAACTGGAATCCTACAAGACCAGCTGGAAGAACACAAGATGGAAGTCAGACTGACGGACACTAAATTAACGGAAGAAAACACAGAGAAGACGACAAAAGTCAGGCTAGAGAATATATTCATGGAAAAGTGACACTAACCTAAATTGGAAAAATGTCATACACTTGCTACACTGCATACCATTGTTAAGGAATATTTCTTTGAACGACATTACCATTGCAGAATACATCGATGTAAAAACCAGTAGGCAATTTGATTCTAAACTTAAACTCAGCAAGAGTGAAAAACCAACTGCTGAAGGGAAGCGCAGAACTCGCTCGACTAGGATTTGAAGTGACCGAACAAACTTTCGTCATTAGCTGAAACACTGAAATCAGGATACCAAAAGATACAAAATATCAAAGAAAAAACAGAGGCATGAAATAAAAGATGAACCAAGTGGCACGGAATCCTTGAGAAGGAAGTATGGAAAAGTGACATTTAACAGAAGAAAGGAAGACCAAAATCTTTACTCTGACAAAACAGATCAGCAAAAAAAAAAAAACAATTGGTCATGGCTGGGAAGTCAACCAAGGATTAACAAACAAAAGAGAAGGACAAGCGGAATGACACGCTTATTTCCTGGAATACAAGGTGCTTCAGGCACCTATCAATCAACCGGAAGGACATTTGAAGAATGCAACAATAATTAGCCTACAAGAAACATGGCTCCAGGAAAAACCGACATGCGAGAGCCATGAAGTCCTAATAAACCGAGCAATAAAAAGAGTAAATGTAAGACCATATGCCAAGTTGATGATCTTGATAAAGCAAACTACAAACGTTATGCTTCTTCCGACTGTTGTAATTGTATTTGTAAAGTTTGTTCTCTGTCCTTTGTATGTAATGTCTCTTTTCTCTGCTCTCTCCCCTTGCAGGTGGTGTAGCAGTGCCGGCGGTAGCTGCGGTAGAAGAAACTGAGCCGGCAGTACGGAGGAGCGGGGCTGAGATAGTGCAACAGCTGGTAAGTAGCCTTTAATGGTGCCTTAGGGTGCGCATTGGGCTTTAAATGCGCTGTGACCCTGTGTTGGGTGTTTTCGGGAGTTCTAACCTTGTCTTGTCGTCTTTTCTCATTTCAGGACTTCGGCTCGGTGGGTTTATATAGTCTTGTTCCCGGCCACGCACAGTAGCTCTTGGCTGCCATGCCCTGCCAGACCAAATGAGTCAGCACCTGAAGACCAGGCCTAGGGAGCCACGCCTGATGAGTCAGCACATGGGGATGTTCACTGGAATAAAGGCTTTCAGCACCTGGAAAGTTCTTGTAAAATAAAAGCACTCCTGCACTGAAATAAAGAGTTCCTGCTCACATCTTTATACGAGCCTGGCGCCAAAGGCGCCAGGCCTGAGTCCAGTCCAGGGCCCCTGTGTTTGAGTCCCAAAGGGACATAAATGAGTCAAGTGACCCATTGCCCCCGTCACTACATGGTGTGTTTTTTGTGTTCTGGGGCCCGTGGCCATGACAAAATGGGTGCCGATGGCAGGCTCCCATAACCTATTCATGTTGAATGGGCAAATAAAAGTGCACATCACAGGTAGAGAAACCTCGCAAAATGGAAATCAGAAGTCCACAATAGATTACATGTGGATATCCAAGAATCATCTATACCAAGTTAAACGTCTCGACATACTACCCCAACAGGCAAGTGACCACAACATTCTAAGATTAACATGGACGAGAAAAAAAGAAAATGACGCAAGCGGAAAAGGTGAATTCTTAGAAGTCAATCACGGAGGTAATGGAGTTAGACTAAGAAAATCGGATATAACGTCAATAACAAACAAATACAGTAAAGAAACAAGAAGTGGGACAGATAACATCTCCTATGACTCGCTATTAACGGCTTCAAAAAGAAAGAAAACTGGAATGCAGCTCACCTTACTAGAGACAAAACCCCAATATAGCGAGCTGGTCATTAAAAGAAGGAAGAGATTAAGACAAGAAATAACACAAATAAGGAAAAGTGGTAACAACAGTGCTGTACAACTAATACTAGCAAACAATACTATAAACACTGGTTGACTGGGTTTAAACTACAGTGAGAACAAGGGGAATTGATGTTCAGAGCAATGAGACAATCTTCAACAAGAGACATGTGAACTCTGGAACTGGATAAATCACTACTAGTTTTCGGCAGCACAGACAAGGATCCAACGGCCATAGAGAACAAGACAAGCCAACTATGGACACTGAAAATAGAAGAGAAACTCATGGAAAGTATGATAAAAAAGGGTTGAAAAATTCCTCTGCGGTGGGACCCGATTGTCTAACAAACTTGGAGCTAAAAAAAATCCAACAAGGTGGGCAATGCTTATTCGAATGATTTTCTAAAACATCGACGAGTGTATAAAGATACCAACGTCCTGGACAGCAAGTATTATAGTCCCGATCTTTAAAAAAGGCCAACGAGAAGATCCGTCAAACTATCAGCCGATAGTGCTACTTGATGTCATTGGTAAACTATTTGCATCAACTTTGCAGAAATATCTCTCTGGGCAAAAAAACCAAAAATAATCGATCCCAGACAGACGGGATTCACGAAGGGGACAGGGACGGATCTTAACTTGTTCATACTATCAACAATAAAACTAAATACCTTGCGAACAAAAGAGAAACTATGCTTAACCTTTATAGATCTAAGGCAAGCTTTTGAAACAGTGAATCGGCAAAATTTGTTGCAAAAATTACAAAATTGGGATTGCCCCGAAGAGATCCTGGAACCCATTTAGGCCCTACATAGAAACACGATAACGAGATAAGAACGAACAACAAAGGAATTTGTCTGCAGCAATTATAACAAAAAACGGTGTCAAGCAAGGCTGCCCACTTGCAGTGACTCTTTTTCAGCTATATATATAGCAGACCTGCCGGAAGCCCTGAAAGAAACAAAACATCCCCCTAAAATCAACAATGAGATATCGGGTCTATCCTACGCCGATGACCTGTTCCTAGTAGACCACGTGCAGATTGGGCTACAGCACCTATTGGATAAACTCAAAACCTACATGGAGCTAAACGAGCTTGTTATTAACACTGACTTATCGAAAATCCTGATGATTGGTGGAAACAATAGAACATGCGCCAAATCATTTAGATGGCAAATAGGGCCAGAAAAACTGGAAATAGTAAATGAAATGCATTGCCTGGGCATACTATTTAATCAATCAATTGCTGAAGACAGATGGGAAAAAGAACTCACTGCTCTTAGAGAGGCACAGCTTCACCTCACTGATGATGCCCAACTAGGCTGAAACACGTGTATGGGGTTGCTGTGGTACTCTTGTTCAGAGGAGACTTGCCTAGCATTTCGGTGCTGGACTGCCCCAGGGCAGGACAAAGACTGATAGGCTGGGAAATGTCTTCACTGTGAAAAGAACAGTGAGCTAAAGATTTGGTTGACTCTCCCATGGGCCATCCACCCAAGAACAAGTCAACGGGCTGTGTTCGTGCTGGTACAGATTTTCCCAGACCCCCCTCTGTTCCACAAGTAGCAATATTGGATGGATGCTATGGGAAATTTTCATTAATCCCACTACAGGCTTTCTATATCCAGAAAGTACTACCGATCATCATGTACAGAGGCGAAGCAGGCCTCAACTTTTCATGGAAGATCTGGGATAGGTTAGAAAGTAGGTTCTGGAAACCAATCGTAAAACTGCCATGATGTCTGCCAATAGCTGCTTTAAGAGCTGAGCTAGGACTACCATTGCTATATTCGGCGATACTTTGGAAATCACTCGCTCTGCTAAGGAAAATTACTTTTCATGACCCAGTGATCGGCTATAAAATTCTTTCAACAAAGGGGGGAAAGCAAGAGTGCTATGCTACTGAACAGGGGGAGAGAAAAATGGAGTAAAAATGTAGAACAGCTAGACTTGAAAACAGAGGAACTAATCGAGAATCCCGAGAAAGTAAAGGAAAAACTAAAGAGGGAGGACTGGATAAACACACGAGCGAGAAAACTATCCTACAAAACACAAGCAAATGCAGCAAATGAGCATAGGGAAAGAGATACTGTGCCACAGTACTTGATGCAGTTCCCTAGTAATTATCATCGAGAGAAGCTGCTACAATTAAGGCTGGACATATACCCGACAAATGAATACTTATATACTAGAGGACGTCGAGGTGTGAACAGTGGACAATGCAGATTCTGCAAAACCAAGGAGACACTAGAAACCGTTAAGCACCTGTTATGTGGATGTATAGCTGTAAACACAGATGGGGATGAAGTATTAAGCAAGCATCTAAGAGAATTTACAACAAGAATGAATGGAGAGTGGTGGAGTGAATTCCTACAACGAAAAGACTCATGATTGACATGTACAGGAATAAATCTGCTTGATAAACTAATGAAACAACAAGAAAACAAAGCAGAGAAGTTCACTGATGCAAAGAGATAATAGTAAAAAAGGACTGAAATTCAAGAAATTACATTTTTAATAAAACTTTGGATTGTTTGGAACCAAAGGGAAAACAATAGAAGATCAAAGATATTGATGAATAAGATTGTGAATGTAGAGGATTTCAAATGTGTAAAAAGTGTTTAATGAAACTAAATCACAATAAAAATAAATTAACAAAAAGGTTAGGTAAGCAAACTAAATCAATCCTAGTCACTAGGATAAGCCTAGGAAGGGATCCTTGACCATGCATTCACCAAAGGTCAGGAAAGAGTTTAGGGACAGGACTTTACGTCCATGTAACACTAGTGATAACAGAGAGAAGGGATCAGGTATGTTAACTTACCCTCTGACTTTCATTTCTCCAGAGACCCCTACTGAGGTTCCAGATGTTGGGGACAGAGTCTTCTGTGCTTGGTGGTTTTGAGGAAAGCCAGGGGTCATTGGTGTTTAGGTCCATTTTCAAGCTTGGGATTTAGTTTCGGCCAGTCGCTGCGCTTAGGAATCTGTTCCAGACACCTTCCAGTTCAATATCAAAGCAAAGAAACTTTTCATTCAACTTCAGGACACTTCTAACATTCAATGAAGTTCGATGGCAATGGGACAGGCAGGTGGCGACAGGCATCTTCCAGGGATAAACAAAGGTCTGTTGATGAAAAAAGACTGAAAATGCAGGACAGGTTTCTTGTTGTAAAAGTTCAAGATCCTCCTAGTCCCAAAGATGCACTTTTAACGGCATCAGCTGTTGCGAGGTAACCCAGGAGAGAGCTGGTCCATACACTGGTTGGTCCAGGGACCTTTCCGAAGGCCCACTGCTTTAGTATAAGTTGAGACATGTTCTCACTGATCCAAGGATCAAAGCACTGACATGGAGTTGTGTTCAGATCAGGCATAGGAGCAGGGCTTCACTGGAGTTTTTGTTGGTTAGCTGCAGGGGTCTTCAACATGCTGTTCTTTGTAGAGGACTTGGCTCCAACGATGATATTAAGAAAGGAGTCCTTCTTTTTTCTAAGATCTGGACTGGAAGCTTACCCAGGTCCACCAATGGTAAATGGCTGCACCATTCAGACAGGCAGTGGCCTTCCAATCATGGCTAGCCTCTGGTACTCCTTCCACAACTCTACTACTCCCTCCATCCTCCTACTTCCCTCCTCTGTAGCACTGTTTCCTTATGAAACAAACATCCTTATGAAACAAACATCCACAATGCTGTCTGGCTAGAACAACTACATGGTATTCATCACCGATATATATATATATATATATATATCTGAGGCTTTTGGAATCGGCTTAGATCACATGCTGCATCTAGTGAAAGCTGCAGAGTATTACAGTTATCGAAACTCGAAAAGGGACGTCGACAAGGCGTGCTAGTGTGACGTCCACTGTACCCATGGTCCTTCACACGTTGAGGTCCCTCAGATTGTTTTTTTCCGCCATCATAGACGGATGCTATTTCGCAGAGTTCTTCTTTCGGCTCATCGCCCTTTATTGTTACCAATTACCGATTTGTTTTTACTATCCTTTATATTCACCGACTATCGAGACCATCCGACAGCGGTGAAGGAAAGAAACGACCGTTGAAGACTCCCGTCGACGGATCCATTCCGGCCTTGGAAGGCTGCTTCAGCCCACACAGTAGGGAGAGAACATTTTAGAATATATACCCTTTTTCGTACACTACATTCACCTAGCTGCCGTGTCATTCCATTATGGATAGGACCCCCTTTAAATTGTGCCCTAAATGCAACACCTTGTGTGTAACCTGTGTCTCCCTCGGGACCACGTCGAGGGTTCCTGTCTAGCGTGTAGACTCTTCCAACCCAAGACATTGAAGGAGCGCTTAACTAAAAGCTGAGCCTACCACACCAGACAGCTCGAGGCCATGGAAGTGGAGGGTGCCTTCATCAACTGCAGCAACGCCGCGGTATCCGACGGAAAAGGCAACAGGGTTACTCCTGTTTCCCAAGCGCAGGCCCCGACCCCAACAGACAGGCCGGTGACCTTGTTACGGGGACGACACCCGGTGGCGGAAGCGCTCTCACTACCCCTCAACCAAACACACAACCCACGGCTGAGACTCGACACATGTGTCGAGCAAACGGCAATGCACGACGTCAAGGGAGAGGTCCGTTAAATCCCTTTCCTCTGGCCACTGCAGATCGCCACATGACAGGCCACGACTGTCAAAAGACAGAGCAGATGTCGTGGATAAAAACATTCCCGAAGGTCGTGAGTCAGTTGACGAGGCTTCAGATCTGACCGTACCCGAGATTCAACGTTCTGCGTCGATAGCGGTAAAAAAAAAACATACAGGCCGGACTAGCCCATTTAGTTAAAAATCACTTCCCAGAAGGCCTTGTTAAGTCAAAGGAGTCTAAGAAGAGCTCTTCTAAGACCCCTCATAGGGATAAATCACAGAAGGATAGGTCCCCTCACAAGAGTAAGGAACCTCAAGTACATGATTCCCTGTCTTCAGCCTTAAAGAAAAAGGTTACACCTTCTACTGTAGTCCCACCCACTCCAGAAGATTTAGGTCTCCCACCTCAACCAATGGGCATTCCTAGTTCTGCCAAATGGTCAGCTGAAGATATAGATAGGGTCATGAGAGGAACGTCCTTCATGGCAAATTTTTATGAGAAAGAACCTAACTACTTCACAGGTTTTCACTCCACCCCTCCCACAAAAGCGGCATCTGGGTCCCAAAACCCTTTTGAATCCCCTGCTAAAATGTCTTGTCCCAGTGACCCAGTGCAAGATCCCACGATCATTGACCTATGTGACCCGGACACTGATCACAAAGACCTCTATGTCCAAGAACTGCAGACCCTTATTATGGGGATAATGAGAATGATGAGGGTGATCCAGATATAGACATGTACAACATGGACCCCCTTGTTGTAGACTCACCCATACGTAATCATCCTCTTCTGAATGAAGTACTCATCAAGGCGGCTGAGCATTTCCAAATATCTACCCAAGAAGATCCACAGGACAAGGATTTCGTTGACGAAATCTTGGAAGATAAAAGGGCTGTAACTCAATTTATTCCCCTACTAAAGTCTGTCCAGCTAAAAGTACACCTCTCGCTGGAAACACCGAATCATACGCAGGCGGTCAACCCCTGCATAGAAAAACTTTTCAGTCCTGCACCATCAGACCCGCTGTACATCAGGGGGCAGCTAAAGCCTGACTCGCTCGTTGTTACTATGACAAGGAAAAGAGCAGGTACTCCTCTAGCCTCCTCTGATGCTCCTCCAGACAAGGAAAGTAAAAGGCTGTACACAATGGGCAGGAAGGTTACATCTTCTGCTGCATTGCAGACTAGAATAGCTAATAACTGTACTTTATTAGCTAGTTACAACTGCCATAAATGGGATGAGGTCTCAGCTTTACTTTCCTCAGCCCTGGAACCCCTCAAGACTCAATTAGCACTGGTGGCTTCACAAGGAAGGGCAGTTTCAAACTGTTGCTAAAAAGCAGTCTTGACGCCACAGACAACGCCGGCAGAATCATAGCTGAAGTAACCATTATTAAGCAGCACACTTGGTTACGCCAATCCGGGTTTAAACCAGAGACGCAGGCCACTCTCATTAACATGCTAGTCGAGCCCAATGTACTCTTTGGCAAGGCCGTTGAGGACGCCTTGAAAACAGCCAAGGAAGAATGATACATTGAAATCATTGGGCCAATTGACCAATGAACCTCCTGGCCGGAGCGGAAACACCAATTTTCGTCGCTCACGCAGACAATTTTCCCAGAGGGGTTCCAGCTATAATCAAAATTAGGGAACGGCATGGGGGAACAATCAAGGCCAAGTCTCAGAATTACCAGAGAGGACTGCACAGATCACGTGGTATGCGAAGGGGTCCTTCCTCCAGAGGTGGTACCCCACTTGAGAAACAGTGACATCCCGCTTCAGGTGCCCTCCCATGCCTCTCCAGTAGGAAGGCACATTTCCAACTTCAGCCAAGCATGGGAGGGAATGCCCTCAGATAGATGGGTGATGTGCACCGTAGCGGGGGGGGGGCATTGTATAGAGCTCCTAGAGCCACCCCGGTACTACCCCCCATGCCAGAAAACCCACTCCAAAGAAGACCAGCGCATCCTCCTCGAGGAAATCGACCATGCTGTTCCAAAAGGACGCCATAGAAACCGTCCCAGCCAAACAGGTAAACAAGGGTATTTATTCAACTTACTTCCTTGTGCCAAAGAAAGATCTAACAATGTGCCCTGTATTAGATTTACGCCCTGCAAACAAATATGTCAAGCCACACAAGTTCTGCATGACTAAGCTACAAGAGGTAATCCCTCTACTAAAAAAGGGGGATTACATGGCAACACTAGATAAGAAAGATGGCTATTTTCATATTTCAATGTTCCCAGCACACAGAAGATTCTTGCATTTCAAGATAGCGAACCAGCATTACCAATTCAAGGTGCTGTCCTTCGGAATAGCATCTGCTCCAAGGGTATTCACAAAGGTACTGGCGGTGGTGGCAGCACACCTGCGCAGGGAGGCAATCCCAGTGTACCATTACCTGGACGACTGGCTGATTACAGGGGAGTCTCCCCTAATTTGCAGGCAAAACATTCAAAGAACTATCAACCTTCTCTTTCAAACGGGCTTCTCCATCAACAAGAAAAATTCAAGCCTAGTGCCAAGCACAACCAAACAGTTCCTAGGAGCAAAACATATTCCTGCAAATACCGCATTATCAAGCCGGCCGCCAGATAAGGGTGCGCAAAACTATGAGTTTGCTAGGCATGATGGCATCTTGCGTTTACCTGGTACAGCCGACGCATCTGTGCATGTGACCCATGCAGGAGTGGTTGGCGAAACAATGGTCTCGGCGAAGCAGTGGGACGATCTAGTGGTCGTTTCTCCTACAGTAGTATAAAACCTTCGCTGGTGGACAAGAGAAAATCTGTTGAAGGGGAAACCCTTCCACAATACCGAAGCACAAGCTATTTTCACGGCAGACGCCTCACTCGCCGGGTGGGGGTGCTCATTACCTTCATCACACAGCACAGGGTCTGTGGTCTCATGCGGCGGCACAGAACCACAGTCTGCTGGAACTATTGCAGGTATTCAAGGCCATACAGGCATTAGAGTTTCACCTAGCGAACCAATCAGTGCAAGTCCTGACAGGCAGCACTACGGCAATGTTTTACATCAATGAACAGGGGGGCACACCTTCTCCAAATCTGTCCTGGCTTGCGCAACAAATGTGGAGATGGGCACTCAAACGGAACATATTCCTATCGTCACAGCACGTTCCAGGGGAACTCAACTCTCTGCACGAATGGCGACTACACGCAGCGGTCGCAGAGCACCTCTGTCTCAATGGGGTTTCCCCACAATAGACATGTTTGCTGCAAGCGAAAACAATCAATGCCCAGACTTCGCGGCCAGGTTCCCCCAGCCAGGCTCCAAGGGAAAGCCCTATGGATGAACGGGTCAGGGAAATTTGCTTACACATCCCCCTGGCCCCCCGCTTCCCCTACACCTCTCATGAAGAAGGTGGTGAACAAGATCCACAAGGAACAAGTGACGCTCATCTTAGTTGCTCCTATGTGGGCAAGCAACCTTGGTATCCATATCTGCGAAAACTGGCGATGTGCGATCCCATCAAGCTCCCATGTCTGACCATCCTGCTCACTCAGCACAGGGAATTAACAGTGCATCCACAGCCTCACTCAATGAACTTGGCAGCATGGCTCCTGAAGTCATAGAATTCGGACATCTTAACCGGCCACAGAGGTGTATGGATATCCTGAAGGAAGCATGAAAGCCTAACACAAGACACTGTTATTTGGACAAGTGGAGAAGATTTGTAATTTGGTGCCAGTCTAAACAAGTTAACCCCATAGAATGTACCCCATCCCACATTCTAAAATATTTGCTCCACTTGCTAGTCTCAGGATTAGTATTCAACTCTCTAAAGGTCCACCTTGCGGCCTTGTCAGCCTACACCACCTCCCACAATAGTCTCATGGTGGAAGGTGCCCGTCATCAAAGCATTCATGGAGGGAGTCGAAAGACTTCACCCTCCGATTTCAAATCCGCTGTCAGGATGGGATATCAATGTGGTGCTCGCTAAGCTCTTGCGACCCCCCTTTTGAGCCTATGCATAAGTCAAGTCTTAAACACCTGACTTACAAAACTGCTTTCTTAGTGGCTATTACTTCCATAAGAAGAGTTAGTGAAATACAAGCATTGTCAGTGCAGGATCCTTTCTTTGTCATACACAAAGACGAGCTGGATTTACGTTCTCACCTTAGGTTCTCCCCTAAGTTTATCCCTAAGTTTCACGTAAACCAGTCCATTGATCTTCCGGCTTTCTTTCAGAACCCGACCAGCTCAGCGGAGGTAAAACTCCACACACTAGATGTGAGGAGGTCGGTCCTTTACTATGTAAACAAGACCAGACCGCTAAGGAAAACAGATCAACCATTTGTCTCCATAGCAGCAGGCAGAGAAGGAGACCGCATTTCCAAAAATGCCATCTCCAGATGGCTAGTCGCATGTAAACAATTGTGCTATTTATTATCAAACCAAACACTGCCTTTCACACCTAGAGCTTACTCCACAAGGAGCAACTCTGGCTTTCATTGCAAATGTCCCTCTAGATGGCATTTGCAAATCAGCTACATGGAGTTCAATACACACTTTCACTCAGCATTACACTCATTCCAAGACACACACACACAGGTGTGGGACAAGCGGTTCTAAGACATTTGTTCACCCATGAACCTTCACATCCCACCACCTTCTCCTACCACTGCTCGCTAATCTATGCACAGCATGTGATCTAAGCAGATTCCACAAGCCTCAGAAGGGATACATTACTCACCGTAATCGTATTTCTGATGCTTGTATCTGCTTAGATTCACATGCGCCCACCCTTCCTCCCCTCGGAGAGAAGGCGCATAGAATCTTATGAGCTTGTCTGATACATATCTGCTTGGATACAACTGTACTCGCGCTACACTTCATGCTACCTCATGTCAGGAAAATAACAATCTGAGGGACCTCGCCGCTTGAAGGACCATGGGTACAGTGGATGTCACACTACAGATAGTATTACTGACACGCCCTGTCGACGTCCCTTTTCGAGTTTTGAAAACAACTGTAATACTCTTCAGCTTCTACTAGATGTCGGCCTATGCACAGCATGTGACTCTAAGCAGATACAAGCATCAGAAATACGATCATGGTGAGATATATAATTACACGGTCCGCTGTAGCGGCCGTGTAGTTATGGTTAAGTTGCTAAACTCATAGGAAGAGCACTTTTCCAGCGGCTTATAACTTCGCTCCCCCTGGAGGAATCCTCACCAAACTGCAAAAAAAGTATATGGCCGGCTCTGAATTTTTATGCCAAGTTGGGTGAGGTTTCGTGCAGGGGGGGGCAAAGGTATAAGGGAGGCCCAACATTTTTTTTTTGCCTTAGACTGAATGGAGAAAAACTTTGCGCACGGCTACAGCCCAAGCGGCTGGATGGATTTTCACCAAATTTGCGGCAGGAGTGGGGGCTTGGCTGTGAAAGGATGCTTTTGTGTGTTTGGTGGAAATCCGACCAGTACTTTTGTTGCAAATTACTGAAATGTACTTCCCAAAAAATTAGTGATATCTGGGTCCGCTCTACGGACCCATTTCCCTGTTGGCTCCGTGGACCCAAGTCTCATTGGCCTGCGGCACGCCGTGATGTCGGCAAACGTTGGATGCGGCCGGTAGTTGGCTGGAGAGAAGCGTGCTGTGCGTCAACGTTTTTGGGAAATGCCACCATGGTGTATCGGAACACAGTGCGCCGGCGGATGGGTCTGCAAAATATACCGTACGCCATGTGTTGGCCGCAAGAAGGGAGGGAAAGGGTTGGGGAGTGAGAAGTGGTTAATGTGACATATATAAATAGGGGGAAGAAGACGGAGGAGTGGCAGCAGTATTAGTGCGTATTGCGTCAATTCACGGGTATGCAGACAGCTGACTACTTTGCGTGGTGATTGTAGACTGCTGTCATAAAGGCCTGATGGTTTGTGCCACGACCTGTTTGCAGCGACCACTTTCCATGGTGAGGGGTGGCAGATGAATTTCAGAAGGGGAGTGAATTGCACATGGCATAGGCTGGGTGGGAGCGCAGATGCCTGTGCTATGTGAATGGATAGCAGTAGTTGGGCACATGGTGGCATGCATGGGTGCATGATGTATCAGTGGGTCTGTTGAAAGATTAGACTATTGTGTGCATGGCCAAAGGCCATGCACTGAAGAGCCTAGGGCTTCAGCTCACCCACTGTAGCAATGCATGTCAGACTCTGTATCCGGTAGAGGGGTGTGCGTGCATAGTGTGGTGTGTGCAGATTGTTTGGCGTAGGTTTACTGTTGCGAACATTATGTGGGTAGGTTGGCAGTGACACAATACTTAGTGAATGGAAGTCGGTACGTTCGTAGTATGTGAATGACAGTGCACACGGTTGCAGGAGAGAGTGTTTAAATTTTACAATATGGTAAATGTTGCAATTTAGTACTGGATAGCTCTATGGCGGTGCAGAGGTTGGGTTAGGAGTGCTGGTGGGAGTGCTGTGTATGTGGATTGTGTTAGTTGGTGACATTAGGTTAGGGTGGGTGTGTGCAAGGCCTAGACTATTGGGCCTAGGCGTTGAGCAGAACAACGGCACTAATGTATTGTTGACTCTGCATCCTGTCAGTATGGTAGAGGGTATGGTTGAAGGGCAGTTTATATGTGCTTGGATAGTGTGCTACGTGCAGATTACTTGCAGTATGGGTAATGTGATTAGTTTGTGGTTAGGTTGGCAGTGACCCAATACTTTCTGAGTGGAAGTGAGTAAGACAATAGTATGTGAATGAAAGGGCGTAGGGGTGCCGGAGACAGTGTAATTTGAGTACATTATGGTGACTGTTGCATTTAACGCTGTGCATATGCATTGCGGTGTGGATGTTGGGTAGGAATGCTGGTGCCAGTGGTGCGTATGTGCATAGTGGTACATGGTGAAATTCTGACATGATTGGAAGAGTTACGGTGTGGGGAACGTGTGCAAGGAGCACACACACGGCAGCCTTGCAGGTTTGACAGTGCATTAGGCTCACTCTCACGAAAAGGTTGCGGATTGTACGGTACTTTTAGGATTACCCGTGTCACATCCTGGGTGGCCATGTGGATATATACGGATGAAGAAAGCATACATAGTTTTACAAAACTTTTTAGTGGACATGCTTTGGAATGGCACGACACTTGTACTGTAAATGTGTAATGGTACATTTGAAGTGTTGTACAGGAGTGACAGTAGTGGATGATGGCGGCTTCAATGCGATTGGTGGATGCGTGTGTGCCTATTAACGCATAAGCCAATAAGGTAGTGCCGCAGAGAAGACAGTGCAAACGGAAGGACGCCTCCTGCTTTACTGGGGTCCGGCCATTGCACTACTTGGGGAAAGGCACGTGCCACATTCTGCCCTTCTCACCATGCTGGACAATGGAAATGGCCAATCAGGTGTTCAGGGTGTACGTGACAGGAAAGAGCACCAATAGGGAAAAGGACTCCTCCTGCTTCACTGGGGCACGGCCCTTGCGCTAGTTCGGAAAGCGCACATGCCACATTGTGCCCTTGTAAGCATGCTGGGCAATGGGAATGTACCTGTCGGGATTATCCAATTAGCTTCCTAGGTTCCGCCTCACAGGAAGGGGTGGTAACAAATTGGTACTGTACTTCGTGTACCCAGACTGGTAGAAATGGAGAGACGCAGAGTGTGGTTACTGGGGGGAGAAGGAGAAAAAGCAGAAGCAAAGAGAAAGGTATTGCGGTGCTTCCGGAACGAGAGATGGTTCTCCTCAAGTTTCAGGGAGGCAGGGAGGCTGTTACAGAGGGAGGCCCCAGCTGAAGAAAGAGATCTACCCCCAACTTGTTGCTTGGAGAAGCGACTCACCCTGAGGGAGTTGGAGGGAGATGAGTGAAGAGCTCGAGAAGGAAGATATTTAGGATGAGAGAGTTGAAGGTATTGAGGTCCCAGGACCCAGAAGGCTTTGTGGACAGTGCAGACATACTTGAACTTAATCCTTGCAGCCACTCGAGCCAGCGCAGAGATTTCAGTCCTGGAGAGATACGATCCCTGGGCTTGAGGCCAAGGACAAGTCTCGCAGTCCTGTTCTGGATGAGTGTTAGAGGGCAGAGAGTAGAGGCAGGCAGATTTAGAAAGAGGCTGTTGCAATAGTCCAGCCTGGAGAGAACCAGAGCTCTGGAGACGGTGAGCCTCTGGGGGAAGGAGAGGAAAGGAAGAATACCTCTGAGGAGGTGCAGCTGGTAGTGTGACTTCTTAGAGACGTCGGTGATGTGAGGGGAGAAGGAGAGTTTGGAGTCGAAGATGACCTCGAGGTTTTTAGCCTTGCAGGTGGGAGCAGGAAGAGGGCCAAGAGAGGCCGGCCAGAGAGCGACAGGCAAGGAGGGAGCGGGTGTGCTGATGAGGTGAATCGTCATCTTGCTGGCATTAAGGCAGTGGTCATTGGCAGCACACCACTCCTGGATAGCAGACAGTGGGTGATGAGAGTAGGAGAAGAGGTCGCCCAAGGTAGCCTGAAAATGAGCTGAGCGTCATCCACATAGCACTGAAAGTTGGGGCAGAGTGCAGCAATACGGTGGGCAAGAAGTGCCAGGTATTGTTTGAACAGCCAGGCAGAGAGGTTAGACCCCTGGGGGACACCGCAGGTGGAGAAAAAGATAGCGGAGAAGAAGGACCCAAGTTGGACCTGGCGGGGGAAGGAAGTCAGCGTAAAAAGCCAGTGCCTGACCGGTGATACCCAGGTTATCACAGAGACATTTGAGCAGGATGGCATGGTTGACCGTGTCAAAGGCAGAAGAGAGATCAAGCAGGATGAGGACATAGGGGGTTTTAGAATCCAGGTTGGAGAGCAGGTCTTCAGGGATGTTCAGGAGAGCAGTTTACGTGCTTCTGGCAGCTCTGAAGCCAGACTAATGGTCATTAAGATAACCAACCGATTCAGCGTGGAGATTATGCTGGGAGATGGCCAACTTTTCTAGGAGTTTGCCCAGGAAGGGAGGGATGGAGATTGGGCGATAGTTAGCTGGGCAGGAGAAGTCGGCAGAGGGTTTCTTAAGAGGGTGCACAAGGGAGTGCTTCAGGGGGGATGGGAAAACTCCGGTGGCAAAGGAGTGGTTGCAGAAATCGGGCAGGACAGGAGCCAGGGAGTCGATGTGGTCCTTGATGGTTTTGGAAGAACAGGGGTGAACCTGTTTTGACGAGACCTTCATAGATCGGACTTGTCTAGAAACCTTGTCAGCGGAGAATGGGGAAAGACAGAGAAGAAGGGAGGAGAGGTGGCTGCAGAAGGGCCAGAGGATGAACAGGGAGCATGGGGAGGGAGGGTAGAGGAGGGAGTGAGGACAGGATGTCCTGAGTTTTAGAGATGAAGCGAGAAGCCAGTGCCGTGCAGAGGGCCTGGGAAGGGACAGCAGAGGTAGAGACTGCGGAAGGATTGGCCAGTTCCTTGCAGATTTTAAAGAGTTCAGCTGAGTTGTTAGATGCTGCAGAGACGCGGGCTTGGATATGAGCTCTCTACTTGGTGCGAACAGAGAGCCAGTATTGCCTTTGGAGCAGGCAGCAGGCCAGCTTGTCAGGGGATGTACATGAAGCGCGCCATTTCCTCTCAGCCACCCTGCACTTGTGTTTAAGGGTGACGAGGTCTGAGTTGTACCAGGAGTTGCACTTGGCTTTGGGCTTCAAGCGGATTCTCATGACAGGGGCAAGAATACCAAAAGTATCAGATATAGCAGAGTGGAGCATGGAAAGGGCTGTGTCAGGGTGAGAGTCAGCCAAAGGGGCAGGGGGAGGTGAAAGTGGTGGCGAAAGCCTCAACTGACACACACTTCATGGGTCGGATGACCGAGAAGGTAGGTGGCATTGATGGAAGTGGCTTGGCCTGAGGGGTAGAGAGGGTGAGATGGGAGGAAAGGAGAAAGTGATCACTCCAGTTGAGAGGAGTGGTGAGATGGACAGAAAGGGGAAGATCTGAGGAGATCAGAACATCCAGAGTGTGCCCTGCAGAGTGAGTCGGGCCAGAGGGGAGAATAGAGAGTGAGAGTCGCAGAGGTCGCGAAAGAGTCCGGAGGAAGGACAGGAGGCATCCATGTGGTTGTTGAAGTCTCCAAGAAGGAGGAGTTGAGTAGCCGAGACCAGGAGTGAGGAGGAGAGTTCTGCCCACTTGGAGAGGAAGGAGGAGATCTGACCAGGTGGCTGATAGATTGTAGCCACAGTAAAGGAATGGATAGGGGAGAGAGCGAGCCTGCAGACGAGGCATCCGAAACACGAGTAGACCTGCCTAGGAATGACAGAGGTAGGAATCTATTTGGGGAAGATGAGGGCTACACCCCCTCCGGAGCGGTTGAACCTGGGCACAGAGAGGATCTTGTAGTCATCAGGGAGGAGCGTGTCAAAGCTTGTGACAGAGCTGGCCATGAACCATGTCTCGGTGAGACCGAGGACATCGAGGTCAAGTTCCTCCAGAAGGCGGCAGATGTCGGAGGAGTGTCTGACAACTGAGCGAGAGGAAGGTTGCCATCCTTGAAGGACTTCCAGGGAGGGGTATAAATCGGAGGTATGCTCTGCAGAGGTGTAGAAGGAGCCCAGGGGGTGGGGGGCAGAAAGGGAAGGGGAGAGGGGAAGGTAGCCGAGGAGGAGGCAGAAGGAGGAGGCGAGGAAGCCGTGGAGGGGGGAGAGGGGACAGCAGTCGAAGAAAGGCAATTGATGAGTAGCAGGAAGCATCTATCGAAGAGGAGAAGGTTGGCCTGAGGGCCTTGGACCAGGACGGTGCCATTCACATAAACATTAATGATGAACTTAGAGGAGTGGAACGAGGCGAGGAGGGCATCCCACCGATTCCCACCATTGACAGAGACGATATGTAGGGTCCATAGGTCTGGTGAGGGAACGACAAAGAGGATGTTGGTGAAAGTTTGCCTGGAGGAGGCACTGGTATTGGTGTCAGCGATAGGGAGGCCTGGGTTGGAGACCAGGATGTCCTTTTGAAACTTCTTCCTACCAGATTTAGTGAGGAGAGCAGGATAGTCGATAGAGAAGCAGTTAGAAAAGATAGGAGAAACAGAGAGTTAGTCTAGTATTGAGTGAGAGTATCCAGTCAAGGGTTCTATCTTTGATATGGGTGGGGGCATTCACCAGTTGGGTGAAGTTCATGTCTTTGAGTGCTGAGTGTAGGACTTCAGCTTTGAGATCTTGGTCGTCAATGAAGCCCAGATTCAGGTCTCCAAGGATAATGCATTTCGTGTTAGGTTTAATAAAGGATGAAAGAAATGGCGGGATGTCTATTTTTGGGTGACTGTTGGTACTGGGTGTTCTATATATTGCCACTATGTTAATCGTAGTGTTCTCGTTCGTAGCAAGTTTGGCTAATAGAAGTTCATACCCTACAATGTCTTCGATAGAATTTGATCTGAGTTGTAAGTTATTCTTGGCTATGATGGCTACACCACCTCTGGTGGTGTGGGTTCTATCAGCTCTGAGGATGGTGTAGTCCGGCGGGATAGCTAGGGCTAGCAGAGGTCCCAAGGCTTTGTGGAGGCATGATTCAGTGATTATTAGTAGGTCCTTGTAACACAAGAGCTTCTGCTACATCATTTTACAACACATTGCTTCAAAAAATGAAGACTTATTCCATGACAATGGCATTTCTTTGTGCAGTATTGGTCGTGATGTTTTGTAGTTGCATGTACAGGATGCGGTGAGGAGGTTGTTGTAAGAATGGGCAGAATGCATAAATATAAAAATCTCTATAGAACCCAAGGAAAGAGTTTTCCCTTAAAAGCATCTACACAAACAAAACCGCGACCGCCTCTTATTAGAGCCACCACTACATATAACATCCGCTGTCCTGGTTGAAATGTATTCAGCCACGTCTGCACACCGCACGAAAAGTACACGTAAACCCCATTACTTTTGGGATTCCACGTGCACATCCGGGCCATTTGCAGAATGGCGCGCATCGAAATGGGTCTGTGGAAGCTACGACATTGTGTGGTGTGAGCAAGAATGTGTTGTAAGCGTACTGTTTGTAAATTAGTCATCAACGGAATATTACAGTACCGTATATGATGATGATAGCAGGTAATTGGAATAGATACTGCAAAGGGTGGGCAGGGACTTGGACATGCATGTCATGGGTGTTAGTCCTCGCAGTGCACACTGGTGGCACAAGTTATGGCTGCTTACCTTACCATAACTGGCGACACACACGCACACTTTTTGTCATTGTGGGTTTGTATACCAATCCATTTTATCTGCGTTTTATTGTACAAATATTTGAATTCATTTATAGGTTTGGAATTCTATTCTTTGTACTGTACTGGTACTATGCACGTCTGTCTGCTCCATAGCTCTTAAAGGCATCTGTGTTTTACAACGGCAGCGCACAGTTCCTTATGGGCAGTGTTGCTGGGGACCCTTACGGTCCTCCTTAATCTTTTTCCATATCCCCCTCTCACTGAGAGATTGGCACACACCACCTTCATTGGAGTGCCAAAGGGACACATAGTATCCCCATTCTCTCTGCTCCTGTGACTTTTCAGTCACATAGACAATCACCTAGTTATGGCTGGTGTTAGTGGATGTGTTCTACCAACTATTTTGTATTCTTTATGTCGCAGGCTATGCCCATAGCCTCGGTAGTGCACAGTAGGGGCACCCAAGTACCAACTTGGGGCCTCCCTTCTTTTTTCAACATTTCTAGCATGGTTGTTCTTTGTTAGCCCTACTTCCACGTTTCTGGGAGGGGGAGGTCAGTGTGTGTGTTTTGCCTTTGACGGGAACACTTGGGTATCCCCATCTAGGCTCCAGAGTTTCTGGGCAGGCAGCAAGCGGGAGGAGTTTTCTACCCCCTGTCCTTTGTCTGCCAGGGTGTCTGAATATGTCCAGCTCCCACAGGGGGTCTGGCTGTCCTGATTGGACAGCAAAACGCCCCTTTCTATAAAATGCTGAGATTGCAGAGGAGTGTGTGCTGGAACTGTATAAAAGTCGAGGCTTCTGGAGTGAAAAGCAAGTCGACCAATGGAAGCTGAAGTAACTGATGAAGAAGACAACCACCAGAGATGCCTGCAGACCCTTTGCAACACTGTGAAGTGACCACTGCAGTCTTGACCCCATTTTCTGTGCGACTGAGGAGCTCCGAAGAGGACTCCTCCTTCCCTTTGGCTGGTGGGAACAACCAGTCCCAAGACAAACTTTGAAACAAGCCCCCTCTGAGGTCTTGGGAGTTTCCAGTGCCGCAGAACCCCAATACCAGGAGATCTCCTACCCATTTTGAGTGCCTCTTCGTGGAAAGGCCGAATCAGTTCAAATCTTTGCTGAATCCGTAAGGACACTCCAGAGATCCGATCCAACTTGCCCAGACCCCCTCAACAGAGCGTGGCACTGCAGGAAGTGAAGAAGATTGACTGGGCGATGACTCTCGTTTGTTGGTGCTGCAGAAAAGGCGTCAAAACTGCAGTGACCCCAGAAGTTGCTGAAAGTTGTGCTACAGGTCCTCCCTCGAGACTGCTGCAAAGCAATCCCATCCATTGTCCTGCCTTCAGTCATCAGACCAAGCAATCCGGAAGTCAGGTCCAGAGCTGCAACATCGCAGAGCATCCAGCACGAACATTTTCTTCTAATTTAAGGTACTGTGGGGGAAAAAGTTATTCCTTACCCGATTCCAAGAATTTGATCCAGAGCGTTGGAGTGCAAGTAGAGGTGTCCAGGGTATCCCCCTCTGACCTCAGACCCAAGCCGCTGCTTGTGTCCCCTTCTCAAGTCTGTTTTAAGTTATCCCTTGTTAGTTGTTAACTTGCTGCTTCGATAACACTAGAAACTACAAGAAATCCACAGGAACTCTACGTAATACGCTGCTTGTCAAGTCTTCAAGCCCTCTCCGAACTGCCTTTAGCTAGGGTTGCATTTTTGGACATTGGGCAAAGAAAACATCTCTTGAACCTTGAACTAAGCTTATGTTACATGAGCTAACCATTTTCCTCCCTTTAAGTGACTTTGCTATGTGTTTGCAGAGTAAATGCATTACCGTATAAACTGTTGAAAACCGCATGAGCGCGCAGTAAAAGATAATACTGTAACATTGTCTTTTCCCTTTTTAGCGTTGCTACAAATGTAATCGCAAACAAACACAAAAGGGAAAGTGCCCTTTGAAGTGTATTATCCAGTATTCCTAAGTGTTCTAGTATAAACATCTAACGTATTTGAGAGATTCTGGTTTAAATATAATAAATATATACTTTATATAACTATAAGTGTAAGTACTACTTTGCTGTCCCTGTCTTAACTAAGATTCATTGTACTTACCTACAGCTCACATCTTCCTCTTAAGATAAGCCTGACTGATCTGCCACTCTACCAAGGTCCTGAGCTAGTACAGACTGATACTAAGAGTTGGGGGATCTACAATTCACTGGGATAGCTTACTAATGTCTTACTGCCAGTGAGACTTTCAGAAATCTCCCCTAACACTATTTAAGCTTGTAAATTGAGTAATACTGACTTTGGCCTTCAGGTGGCACTGGCGATGCAGCCCTGGCATTCTCCTGCCTGATAAAAAAAAATGTAAAGGCAAATTTTCTTTTGCTTTTGTTCATGGAGATCAGTAAGCTCTCCCTCGTGACCTGAGTTAATGTGTTTTCTGAGGGGGGCTGTAATGATCTATGTGATTGGTCTCTTTGAAGCTCACAACCCTTTCATCTGGCAGTGTCTTTATTTGTATAATCTTAGGAACCAGTTTAAACTTGTGAATTCAGTAGTATAGTGCTGTGCGGTTTCATATCTTGTGACTGCATTCCTGAACTTGGGTAAGGCTTTCGAAATTTTGATAACTTTGAAGTTACCCCAAGCTGCATCCAGTGATCTGTTCGGACATTTTCTTTCGAGTTTAAAAGAAAACATTATTCCAAGGAATTGAAAATATTGGGAAAGACAATGAAATCTTCAGCTATATTTTGTTATGATCTGCAGTACAATTTCTGCAAACAATATTAAAAAAACTCTAAATATGTGTTGTTGAGGCCTGCTGAACTTCTTTGGATATTGCAAGTACACTCTGTACATTTGGCGCATTCCATTGCCGTGTGCATTTTTTCAATATTTTTAACATTGATGAGACATCAGTTGAAGAAATGTGTGATTTCAATTTCTTTTTTTTTTTTATTTGCTTTTATTGGTTTTATCATAAACAATCAAAGAAAAGAAACCAGAAAGAACAATAAAGAAACAAGATGCATACCAAATAATGCTCACAGTGTCATACAATTATCTCAGTTCTCAATTAAGGTGCATTTCCTGATACTCAAGAAGAAAAGAAAAAACTTCCCCTCCCCCCCCCATCCCTTATTTTAGCACCAGCCCATTTTTCGCAACTAAAGCGCCGAGACGTTGCTAGGGCAATATTCCTGACTCCAGTGTCTGATCGCACAGTGATCACTTGTATCGAAAGTTTTTTCCAATTACTGCTACCTGAGCATTGGATTTCCATTAGGTCTCCTCAGGTTCGTCTGATAGGGACTCATTGTCTGGTGTTAAGTGTTGACTTTTAAAGTCCATCCATAGGGTATCACATTGGGCTGCCCTTCCGTGCAGGGTAGCCGTTATGGTTTCCATCAAGTAGATATTCGTAGCCAGGGCAATCCATTCACCCTTTCCAGCGATTGCACCGGATTTCCATTTGATCGTGAGGAGAGCCCTGGCGGCAAGGAGTAGATGGTGGGGGGGGGGGGTGTCAGGCCTTTAACTCTGCTCCATTCGTCCGCGTCTCTTTTTAATGCAAAAAGCACAAGATGGGGGTCAGCATCTCACTGAATGCCATCAATTTCCTTGATCCACCCCAGTACTTCGTTCCAGAATACTTTGACGCGCGGGCAACCCCACCACATGTGCCAGTAGTTAGCCGTTTGACCACATTTCCTCCAGCATGTCGGGCTCATTGACTGAGACATTTTGGATAGTCTGAGGGGGTCATATTGCCACCTGTGCAGGAGTTTGATGGCATGCTGTTTGTACTGACAAGATAGCGATGTTCTGGAGACGGCCCTACACATTAGGTCCCATTACTCAGGGTCTATTTCTTCCCCAAAGTCCTTTTCCCACATAGCCCTCAAGGGCTCAATGGAACCATCCCCCGCTGCTATTAGTTCCTGGTACATTATTGATATGAGACCTTTCCTCTCCACTCTAGAGTCCAATATCTTCTCAAATGGGGTCAATTCTCTGCACAGTTTGTCCCTCCATTCTGCCTTCGTCAGGACCCCTTTCAGTTGGATGTACTGAAATTTGGATAGTGTCCCTATGCCCAATGCTTCCGTCAGTTCCGGAAGGGTGACATAGGAGTCCTTCCTCTGGAGCTGGCCCTCTCTCCAAGCCCGCCTCGTACCAGGATTGGTATCTGCCCACATCTGGTATGCGATCGTTCATGCCAGGGGACCATAGGTGGCTAAGCGGGGACGGCCAGGTGGTGATCCCGCGCATCTCCCGATTTGCATGCTATACACTCCAAATCGTGCTCAGTATAGGGTGGCCCTTGATTTTCCATAGTACCCTTTTGTGCGGGGTCTATAGCCATTCTGATACTGTGGCCGGGGCAAGGTAATGGTTGTCCATTTGGACCCATTGAAGGTTGTGTTGTTCTCTGATGTGGGGGAATCACGACTCGTAACTGGGAGGCAATGTAATATGATCTCAAGTCCGGGAGCCCAACCACTCCTCTATCCTTGGGGAGTATCAGCGTGGTGTATGCAATTCTTGGTTTCTTACTCTGCCATATAAATCTCATCATGATCTTTTTGGCTTCACTGAAGAACCCTTTGGGTATTTCAATTGGCAACATTTGGAATGGGTACAGGAAGCGGGGGAGGCACGTCATTTTAACCACGTTGATGCGGCCAAGCCAAGAGATCGTAAGTTTACCCCATTTCCTAAGGTCCGCAGTAAACCTCTGGAGGAGTGGAGGGAAGTTAGTTTCGAATAATCATTCAGGTTTCTAGTAATCTGTATGCCCAGGTACTGTATTGTGAGGTGTTTCAGCTTAAGGCCTAGTGGAAGAAACTTAAGATCATTTTCTGTCATAGTTCCCTGAAGGGGGAATAGAATGGATTTTGTCTTGTTTACTCTAAAGCCAGAGAATTGGCCAAACTCGTCCATTAGTCTAAGGACTTGGGAAATTGACTCTGCGGGATTGGTCATGTGTAGGAGAATATCATCCGCGTAGAGCACTATTTTATATTCCGTCAGCCCTAATCGGATCCCTTCTATCGCAGGGTCAGCTCTTATCCTTTGTGCGAGGGGTTCTAATGAAAGGGCGAAGAGAATCGCAGAGAGGGGACATCCCTGTCTAGTCCCTCGTTGTAATTCAAACCAACGGGAATATTAACCGTTTACGAATATCGAAGCTGTGGGAAATGTATATATTGCCTGTATGCCCCTCCTAGTTTTTGGGCCTATTCCAACCTTCTGCAGGACGGCTCCCAGAAATTCCCACTCCACTCTATCAAAAGCCTTTTCTGCATCGATTGACAGCAGGACGGGGTCCCCAGGGAGGTTGCGGGCCACATGGATGAGGTGCAATGTCTTGCGCATGGAGTCAGCTCCCTGTCTCCCGAGTATAAACCCAACTTGATCTGAATGGACCAGGCGGGCACTAGCGTTTCTAATCTGGCCGCCAGTACCCTAGAGTAAATGTTTGCGTCAAGGTTGAGAAGGGAAATAGGGCGATGAGATCTGCAGTTTTTGGGGTCCCTACCCTCTTTGGGAATCACCGTTATCAACGCTTTTTTAAAGCAGTCCGGGGCCTGTCCTGTCTCTAGTATTTCATTAATTAGATCCGAGAGGAAGGGGGCTAGTTGGTTGGCAAACGTCTTATAGAAACCGGCGGTGTAGCCGTCTTCTCCCAGGGATTTACCTAGTGTTAGCCTTTTGATCGCCTCAAGAACTTCTTGTTCAGTAATTGGGGAATCCAGAAACTCAGTTTCTGCGTTCGTTATCGTGGGCATGGTGATTGATGATAGGTAGGCTGATGGATCTGATCGGCCGGGAATTATCTCAGAGGTATAGAGTTTCTCATAAAATTTGGCGAAGGATTCTGGGATATTACAGGGGGTACTACAGGGCGTATGGGGAGGAGGGGCAGCTTCCTCGATGATTTCATTCACTCTACGGTCCGCTCTTTGTTCCATAAGTCTAGCCGCCAATAACGCATCGGCCTTGTCTCCTTTCTGATAAAATTTCCGTTTCAAAAATTGCAGTTTACGCACTACTTGGTCTTTTTCCAAGAGCCGCAATTCTTCCCTTTTTAGCTGCACTGTTTTCACTTTTCCGGGGTCAACTCTGTTCTTTTCTCATCTCCCCCTCTAATTGACCTATATCGGCCCTCAACCTTTGCTCTATAATTTTCCGTTCCCTTTTCTTTGCGGCCCCCTCCCATATTAGGGTCCCTCGCCATGTGGCCTTCCCTGCCTCCCAGATCACTTGTTTGGAAACCTCCCCATCATTATTAATTTTAAAGTACTCTTCAATTTCGTTCTCCATAGTTGTCTTGAAGACCGGGTCTTTCCAGAGGGTTTCGTTGCACCACCATTTCCCTCCCATGGTGGGTAGATCCGCTCAAGAAATGTCTGCCAGAACCATATCATGGTCCGACCAGGTTATTGGAATAATGTCTGAGTGTTTTGTAGCTGGTATGAGGTCGTTCAACATGTGTATATATATATAGTCGATGCGCGTAAACGTGTGGTGGGGATTTGAATAGAAGGTATATCCAGCTGCACCAGGATGCATTATTCTCCATACGTCATTCATGTTGTACAGCTCCATTATCTCAGCAAGGTCGCCCGTCCCCCTTTAACCTGATTCCTTGTCTCTGGATTACCCGGTTTCCAGTCAATACCTGGATCAGCCCATTGGTTGAAATCACCCCCCAGGATTACGTGCCCCGTTGCCTCCATCATTATTTTTGGGATTACTCTCTGGAGGAATGCAGTCTGTCCAGTGTTCGGTGCATATACAGTGGCAATAGTCACTTTCACTCTGGCTATTTTCCCTGTGATCAGGAGGGTCCGACCTGCCACATCAGACCATGTCTTTTCTACCTCAAATTGGATGCCCCTCTTGAGCAGGATACCAACCCCACCTTTTCTCAGCGGGCCTGAGCCCCAAAACTCTAGTCCCCCCGCTTCCCGATGATACTTCTTTCTTCCCCTTTGGCAAACTTGGTCTCCTGAACGAGCATTATGTCAATGTTGGATCTGCGGAATTCCCTTGTCACTAATGACCTCTTAGTTGGAGAGTTCAGCCCTTTTACATTGATGGATGCCACTCTGAGTGAGTCTCTCTTTTTTTGGCTATCAAGAGAGGTTACCAGTCAAATGGTCGAAAACATTTGGTCGACAGGACAATTGGTCGACACCATTTGGTCGAATGCCAAATGGTCGAATTTTTTTTTTTTTTTTTTTTTTACCCATTTTTTGGGTTTTTTTGGGGGGGTCCCTCCCCCCAACCCCCTTTTTTTACTTTTTTTTTTCCCCCACACGAAAACCCACAAAACACATATATAAAAAAAAAAAAAAATTCGACCATTTGGCATTCGACCAAATGGTGTCGACCAAATTGCAGTCGACCAGTTTGTTGTCGACCAGTTGACTGGACACCATCAAGAGAAGCCATCCTTGAATGTGTTTGGAGTGTCTTTCAACACTGGCGACCAGACAATTGCTCGCTTCTCAAGGCCCATATTAACGTTGGTGTTGCAAACAAATTCAAATGGTGCTATCATTATTCCAACATCCCTTTCCCTCCGATGTTGCTGAGGCTCAAGAAAGCCCAGGAACTGAGGGTGCTGCGTCAGCAGCTTTTGACGGCGTCCGGAACGGACTTGGTGACAGTGTTCCGTCCATTGTCGGACCATCAATGGGGACGTTACCTCACGGTCCCAGTCGAATTTTCCATCTCAACATAAGGGTGAGCCCCCGTCCCACTTCCCCCCCTCCCAACTTCATGTAATACAACAATGATAACAACAATAATCATACAAAAAATATAACATTACGTGCATTCCCGGGGTCGTCTCACGCGAGTTCGTGCCCCATCTTACTTCAGAAGGGTGTGTGTCTTCTGTCGTCCCCCGGGCACTTGACCTCCAAGCAGCTCTCGGTCCCCATATGACCAGAGTCTCGTGCTTCAACCATAGGTACCAGTGCTTCTGGTCGTGGCATCCAGGAGGTACATCCTCATTTTCCATTATCAGGCATGTTATTGGGGCGTCTGTATTTTCTGGATCCTTTCACTTTTTTGCGCCTAGGGACCTGTTGTTCCCATTGCATTCCATCTCGTTCGGTATCCCCATTTTCACTGTCCTTTGGGCCCGTGCTCAGAAGGTCGGCAATGCATTCTTTTATGTCATCCTCTGATCTAAGGACGATTTTCCTACTCCCAAGTTCATAGGTGAGTGAGAACGGATAACCCCATCTGTATCGTATGCCCTGTTCCTTGAGCCATTTTGTCAGGGGACTGCAGAGGCGCCTAAGCGCTAACATAAGCGCAGAAAGGTCCTGAAAGATCGTAATTTGAGCTCCTCCCATCGTGAGTGGGCCTCCGGATCTGGCCTTCTCAAGAATCCTAGTCTTGTCCTGATATCTATGGAATTTGGCCAGGACCGAGCGGGGACCACCAGAGGGTCTACCAGCTCGGTGTATCCTTTCGGTTTTGGGCTCATCAATTTCTTCATCCCGTTAGGATTTTTATAATATCGTGGATCGTGTCCTTGAGGTCCTTTTCAGTTTCCCCTTCACGTTCCGGGTTTCCAAAAAAGCAAAGGTTATTCCTTCTTTCCCTATTTTCTAAATCGTCCATTTTAAGGCGCATCTCCTCTTCCTTTTTCTCAATGTTGCGTATTCTCACGTCCATTTGTGTCTCAAGTGTGTCGATCGACGCCTGGTTGTTTTCGACACCCTCCAGTCTCTCCTCAAAGCTCTCCATTCACTGGGTGATTTTATCGAGTTTTGCCACCAAGGTTGGAGCCCATGCTTTTTATCTCACTTAGTAGTGCAGCGATGTCTCCCCTAGTGGCCGCGGCTCCCGCCTCCGAGGCCTCCAGCGACATGGTGGAAGTATGTCGAGCAGTCGGAGAAGATCGGGTGTATGCGAATCTAGAAAGTCTATGTCGCACGTTCATAAGATGGGCCCCGAGTCAGAGGAGGCACACGCCCCTCGATCGGGGGCCTTACCCTCTGCGGAGTCGCGTGGAGTCCTGAGAACACGACAAACTCAAATGCTTTGTTGGTGACTTGACTGGGTATGTGGTCGGGGAGGTCTTCAATGGGGATTCCGAAGAGCCGAGGGGCAGCAAGTCGTGTGCGCCCAGGCTGTGCCGGCCTACCCGGGGCTGGGTTGTGCGGATCACCAGGCCACGGTCCCTCTTCCTCAGTCTAAGGCCGTTAACTCAAGTGTAAGGGCTCTCGGAGCGTGTATTCAAGGAGGGTTCCAGTAGTCTCTGGGTTCAGGGGTCCAAGGCACAATAACAGTGGGGTACCGTAGATTTTCGGACTTACTGATCAGGGAGTAGGTCCAGGGTGAGAGGAGGCACACGCCCCTGGGTCGGGGGCCTTACCCTCTCCAGCGTTAGCACAGGTGAGTAAATTCCGCAGGTGCTCATACACCGATATAAAGGTGTCATTCAAGGCGGCTAGGCAGGGTGGCAACAACTGTCTCGGGTCCTGCTGTAATCGCCGTATGCCGACAGCTTCAGAGACTGCAGGGCTCTTGTGAGGGGGAACACGTGGCAACAGGGTAGTAGTAGCATGCAGTGTACAGGGGGGGCAGTGAAAGAGTTGAAGAGGTTTCGCCTCATGCGGCACGTAGAAGATTGGGGTGCACTTTCTACAACAGTCTTTCCAAGACCATATGCTGTCTGGTGTCACTCAATGCAGAGGTCCTGGTGATCCTCAGTACAGGGTGCTGCTCATCTCCTCATTAGTCATGATGAGGAGTCAGGGCATGAATCAGCGTGATACTCGGGGAACGACTTACACTGAGCCAATTGGGCACCCCGCGGCGGTGTTAGCCTTCACAGGTCTAAGTTGTTATGGTTCATGCCACACGGCTGTGACCCCTCTTACTTAGCCAGAGATCGCAGACTCCTGCGTGGGAGCACTCAGTGCGCATATCTAATGAGGGCTCTGGTGGGCTGCGAGGTCCAGGAGCTCAGGGCACAGTGGTGGATGGGGCCCGTAAATCTTCTTTCCTTCTCTTCAGGCACACCGTTTTGAAGTTCCCTGGGAGGGACAGATCGCCCGCAGGGGGCCGCAAGCGGATGGTCTCACCTCCAGGGGTCTCAGAGGGAGCGTCGCGCAAGGGCGCACCTCACTCCGTTGGCTCGCGGGGCGGCTCCCCACCTGGTCCCGCTACAGTGCGCTGGCGAACACCAGAGTTGCGGAGCGTCAGGATCGTGCTGGGAGTTCCCCTCGTAGCCCCCACCCTCCGCCGCGTCCCCACGGGGGTACTCGGACGGGCCGGCGAGGAGAAAAAGGCAGGGGAGATCAGGGGAGGGCCTGCACAGGCCGCTTGTCCGGGCCTCGGTCTCTCGTAGATGCCACCACCAGGCGGCTGCGTAGTGCAGCCCAAGTTTCAGTTTTGTTTCGCTTTCCCGTGGCCGATTAGGGCCGCGTTTTCTCCTGCAAGTCGGGGGGGGGGTCCTCACAGATCACCACCTCAGTTTATATCTCGGGGGGGGGGGGTCGTGAGACGGGGGCTCAATTCGTCTTAGGGACCTGAGGCATTGGAGCTCACACGAAGGCTGAGCTCATCCGGGCGCCCCCTGGTGGCCAGTCCAATTTGTCACTTTAAAGTATGCAATTGGGCCTCTTGCATTGCCACGTAGAAAGTCTTTTTAGTCAGTTTCCGGCCTGTCTTTCACCTTGACAATAAACTGAATTGAAAAGGACCTTAGAAATGGTTGCATTATGTAAATATTTGTGTTACTTTGTTGAATAATGCTGTTCATTTGTGCTCATTTCAATGTGTTCAAGGTGCTAATTTATTTGCCTCTCACATTTTCCAGGGCCATGCTTTTCATCATGGCAGCAAGCAAAATCCACAATACAACAGAAGGCATACTTTGGTGATTGGCTTCTCTCTCTCTTTTAGAACAGGTTCTCTTTTGCCTGATATTTTTAGGCCATCTGTGTTCGGTTCCATAATTCCTCGCCATATTATTTCTAGCTATCAAATTTGCTGAACGTTTCCTTCTGTTTTCTATTCCTCTGTTCTATTCCCCTGCTATTTTGTGCCATTTTTTTCTCCCCTAACCCCTTTTCCCGTTTTTTTCCCTGCCAATATCCCCCTTTACTCCCGTTGAATCTTTTTTTAGTACATTTTTATTAAATCAGTTAAACATTTTTTATTTTTCATGATGACTTGATTTTCATTCCCTCTTGAATTTTGGTTTCATTCTTAGCAAGCATCACTGATGACATCACCGATACAATGCTGTCATCAGGTAGCTACGTGCATGCAGTCTTGCACACAATGCAGTTTGCATGCTTTGTTTTCTTGATCCAGTTGATCCAAGGTCTCCTAGTCACTAATTACTGGCATACATACTGGTAGCCATCCTGCCCCATTCTTCTTCAGCAAGTGTGCATTTTTTCAATGACAGTCACTGGATTGTATTACCCTCAGTGCACAGTCCAGGATTACCATTCTTTGTTTTTTTCCATTCAGATCAATTTTTTCAATTACTGTTATTTTGTGTGTATTTTTCACGACTTGGTCCTGTATGTAGTTAGATGAAGTGAAATAAATACCTGATATATATTTGCTATTATAATTTTTTTTAAAGTCACTGTTTGTTAAAATAGTTATACATTCTATTACTTTTTTCTTTGCATAGAATACAGAATCTGATTTAAAGTATTTCCCTTGTGTATGGCCTTTGCGACTCATTGTTCAGTCAGGTACATATATTCAACACCCCATATTCTTTTTTTTTTTTTTTTTCTTTATATCCCTCGTTGTTCATTGTTAATCCAGTGCTCCCAAAATCTCTATGCCCAATCGCATAGGCGAGGAGATTTTATGAAGGGCGAGGACAATTTGCATTGTCCTCGCCCTTCATAGTGAGTCCATGGATCTAGGAACTTTTAATTTGCTAATTACTGCAAAGAACTTTTCTTTGCAGTATATAGCAAATAAACGTTTCACTGTGCATGGATGGGGACTGGGTGGCAGCATTGCACCAAATGAGCTATTTATTAATGGTGACATGCACCATTTTTAACACAAAAAATGATTTTCTTTTAATACTTTTTTGGAGGGACGCGATTATTTTTGGGGCGAGTAGGTGAAGTAAATACCTAGGCTAGTGACATTTTTAAGAATTAGCAAGGCCTAGTTAATCTTTTAAATGCAATGTTTCCTTTGTATGACCTGGATCATCTAGTTTTTGCACATTTTACAAATAACGGATCTATCAGACAAATCTTCTAACCGGGTAGGATCTTTCTTCCTTCTTTTTTATCCCCTTCAATACTTGGTGGACCAAAACACATAATACAAACCTGGATCACTGCAGAATGTATTGGTTGTTTACAGACATTGCCCTGATGAAGATCCCTGAATGTCCAAAATGTATTAGCCAGTTAGTGCCTGCTTGCTGACAATTGAAGAGGATGTAACCATGCACAAATATGATGCTGTTGATATAAGAGTTGTCTACGGTCTATGCACACTTTAATGTAACTTATTTAGTGTTTACAACCAAGGTACAGACACTACTGAAGTTAATTTCCTCAGTCTCTTTAAGCTCTCATAACCATTTGGGTGCAGGGAGGCTGTACGGCTAAGCACCAAATTATATTTAACAATTGGGTTTACTCGATAGAAATTGTGTCCACTGCACATTATTCTCCCATTGGAGCTCATTTTGCACCATAATGTAAATTTCATGGAGAGGACTGCTTGCATTTGCACTTAAATGCAAACGGGTACCCTACGGGCAATTTTCGAGATTTGCACTGCAGAGTGCAAATGAGAAGTGTAAAGAGACCACAGAAGTCTCTTTACATCTTTCTATGGCAATCCACAGTGCGGTTACAATGATTTCCGTTGGAATCTGCCTGCTTTTTGCACTATACGAAATGATTGTTTTTACGCCAGTATGAAATCTCATGATGGTGTAAACAAAGTTGCTTTTGAGGGTGGAGGGCAAATGGGAAGTGGTACCTTAACTCCTGTTCCACCTTCAACAATTATGAAAATCCCACGGAGCGTGATTTGAGGCATTAAGACAGGCGTAACACCGTCTTTAGCGCTTCCATTTATTCTCTGGAGGACTCGAAAATGGGCCCCATTGTTTCTATGCCAGTCATGAAATAGCTATTTTCATGTTGGTGATATAAAAACATTTTTTTAGATGTATGGTTCACACCTCCTGGGTCGGGTGAGGTATCTACTGGGCTAGATGCATAGTTGGCACCTCTGCGTTCAGATGCATGGTTGGCCCTCCTGGGCTTGGAGCAAGGCACACATTTTTTCCCCTTCTCTTCCCATTCATTTTGTGATTGCCCTCCAGATCAGGGCTAAAGGTTAAATGGGTCTCTTGTTCTTCACTGAGGTCTGGGTTTCTGGCCCCCCGCAAGGTTTGCAACCAGAGTTGAATTGGTCTTCTATACGCTCGCCATTTGTCGGGTTAGCTTCTCCCCAGCAAGGTTTACAGCTAAAAGAGTTCAAGGAGTCCTACTCCCCCTCTTCTGGCTTGGTTCAGGATCACAGTTGGAACCCCCAGTAAATCATGGGTAATGACCTCCCCCTGCTAATGTAGACTATCCTCTCCTGTTCACACTACCTTTCTCCTCCTTTTTCTGCTCTAGTTATTCTTACCCGCCTCTTACGGATTTCGTTTGCCACTATGCTTTTTCGTCAAGTTAGCCTTGCCTCTTCCAATGGCGGGCTCCTTCTCTACTCCACATTCTCTTTTGCAGTTTCTCTTCTCCTTCCACTCTCACTTCTCCTTTCCTCCTCCACCCACTCTCCCAGCAGACTATCTTTTACCAATCTTTCTACCTCCTTCCTCTGTCACAGCTCTCCGGCATGTTTATACGTGAAATACGTCTAAACTTTGCTGAGGACACAGACCCTCTTATGTAGTAGTCATACCCATACCATGTGACTGTTCCTTGACTGGCTGTGGTGTTTAGTTGATCAGCAATCTGTCACCTCCCCTTTTTGAAACTTATCAATAACTGAGGCTTTGCTTGTTACAAGAACAAATATGATAGCCAAATCATCTACAATGAACTTGGCATAAAACAGGATCTTAGTACATGCTTTGCACATATTGACTTATGTATGATCACAAAAAGATTGAAAGTTAACCCAATCTGAACTAATAATTAGAGCACCACAACCTTGAACCCCACATCAATACTCTGTTGATAGTGTGTATAAGTGATTTTGATCCGGCACACACCCGAGTCAACGCCTACCGTGTAGTGCACAATTGAAATCCTTATTTATTTTTGTCTAAAAGTACTTTATTCTGAATGACATACCACTCGTATCGCGCCCCTCTCCTGGAACCCCCCCGGTCACACTGAACTAGGAATCAGGCTGGTTTGCAAAATTAAAATATTTTTTTATGTATTTACAATTTAATCACACTGTTTTAATGGGTACACAATAATCACCAATGGGGTGATGTAACACGGAATAATCTCTTTGATACACAAGGAGTAGTAAGCAAAACAATTCAGCACAGAAATAATACCTTTGTGTGTGTGTTCAGATCAGATATGACTGTGGTTAGAGGTTCCCCCTGCACACCCCTCAACCCCCCAATAGGCAATGTAAAGACATAGGAGGAGAGGGCAGGTATTCAGGAATGGCAGAAGCAAACAGAATATCAATCCCACTTTCCCCCCAGCTAACGCAAGACAAAACGGAATTGATTGTCAAGCTGTCAGAATGGCTTTTAAAGTGATCTTAGAATGGACTGGGCAAAAACACTAAATATGGTCAAAATTGCTGAAATTACTATAATTTCTTATAGGAGCCACTTTGGATAGTTGCACACAAACACAAGCAATGATTTAATACCAAGAAACAATTTGAAATCTTAAAATTCAAGTCGGGAGCAATCAAAAGCTGTTTAACACATGTCAGAATTTCCCAAAAATGAAATTTGCGGCAAAGTTTTCACTGCGCGATAATGCGATTACGGGAGAACCGTATGGATTTGGGATTTTGTTTCTAGCACAAAAACTGAGTAAGTTATGGACGTTTTAGTGGAGGTCGTTTTTTCGAGATAGGTGCAAGAATGGAAAACAGGAATGCACTTTTAAAATGACAAAAGGATTTCTTACATTAAAGGATGACTATGAACAAAACGAACACCCCATAGGAACACAGCCACTTGATCAGGGTGACTGCCTGCAGAGGAACTCGCCTTCTTCAGATGAGAAAAGATCAGCGCAGTGATAGTTTTAGCAATACTAACACAGGAGGAAGATAGGAGGGATTGGACAGAGTTCAGACAATTTAAAAATACTCCTAACAATACAGGTTCTAAATACCAGATAGGATGGGTTTAAGATAGGGATTAACTAAGCAGGGTACATATGCTAGTGACACAGTTCTTTCTATAGATACTCACTAGATATGTTTTTAAACGGAACCGTCAGGATTCTGGTCCGTCAAGATTCTGGTCAGGGAATTGGATCTGGTTCTAGGAATTGGATCTGCAATCAGCAATGTGCTCTGGTCACAGCACGGCACAGGACTGGACTGGATCTGCAATGGCTCTCTGGTCACAGCACGGCACAGGACTGGATTGGATCTGCCCTTCTTGGTTCTGATAATTTTTCAGCAGGCAAGCAGTACAGCACAGCCCGGCTGTATTTTGATGCTTCCCTTTAGGTCTGTGGGGTTTTGGTTCTGGAATTGAGGCCTAGCTGAAATGGTTCAGCTATGCAATGGGTTTCTGCTTTGCCAAGTTTCTAAAGTCTGGAGCACGGAAGATGTAGAGTTCAGCAGCAGGGTGCTCCGCCAGTATCAGGATAGTGGGTGAATCTGTCTCTATGCTATGATAAAGGGGTGTGTGGGCTGGTTTATCCTAAGCAAGCCCCTTTGGCAGGTGATTGGGCCAGAATCTCCTCTCTGCCTTGATAGGAGGAGAGAAACAGTGTGTCACCTTTATGGTGTGATTTTATGAGGCTGAGAATTCACCCCTAGCCCCTTGAACACAAAATCTACATTTGGCACAATACATATTTACACATGTGCAACCTCTATAACAATCACATATACAGATTACATATTTTCCATGTCAGCTATCCCTCAAAACCCTGTAGCTCTGGGATCTTGTCTCGGCTTTTCAGAATTTTGCCCTTTTCATCAGGAACACAATTTTTAAGCAAATTTCTACATGTGTGCGCGTTTAACATGGGCATAAGTGTATAAAGTTTCATACTTCTAGTAGAAATACATTTTGCGTAAAATCACATTTTCTACCATTTCTTTCCAGAACATGTCGCACGATTTTGCCGCCTCTTGAAACGGGCAGACAAAATTTAGATTCACAAATGTGTTACTTTTATAATTTTCCCAATTTTAACTGGCAAATAATAAGTCTTTTAAAAAAGTGTTCTTTGTAAAGGTTCAGCTACAGAGGGTTGTTCTGGTCCGCCTCTTTTTGTCTCCCTGCAGTCCAGGAGTATTCTCCTCACTGTTTGCTCTTGGCAGAGGGCATTTACAACTGTCTGCACACGTTGCATTTCCTCAGTAGCAGCTGTTCATTGTTCCTCTTGCCTCTGTAGACCAGGTTCTTTCCAAACCCTATAATTATCGCTTTGGTGTGATCGAGCCGACCCGGGTCAGTCCTTATTAGGGCATGCATTCTCCTGCGAAACGCCAAGCTTTCGCGGGCTTCTGCATGCCTTTTGCATTTGCTTCCAGGATGTGGGTTGGAATGTCTGGTTCCAATACACATCCTGGGTGCCAGAGAGTCTGGTGTGCTGTGAATGCCTGGGACCACCATGGTCCATGATTGGTCCACGTATGGTGTGCCTGTATGTGAGCAGATCTCCCATTGGGTCCTCTTCGTTTTGGCATGAAGGACATTCTGTATAAGAGAAAGCTCCAAACACCCATACCAGGTCGATCTCTTGAATTCTCACTGAACGAAGGATAGGATCAAAGTATCCTGAAACTAAGAAGCCGAGTCGAGGAACCGCTGGTGACCCGCTGGAAGGTTTATCACCCTGAGCCTGCTGTTGTCCCGCTGGACCCCTCTGCATCTGATCAAACTAGGTCTGCAAAGGCGCTTCGATCCTTTGGGAAAGTGGGACTAACTATTCTTGGCACCTTCATCAAACCCTACAAGTAAGCCTTCTCTGAAGTGTCCCTGGGCCGACCAGTGGGCTGACCAGCTTGGGCAAGACCTTTGCTCTGATATCGCTGCCGTTTCGAGGAGGCCCTTGAAACTTGGTACATCGCAAGCTCTGTGTTCATGGCATTCACACCGAATTTCGTACACTTGGCCTTCCCAGGTATGGAGTAAAAAGAGCACCCAAACCAGAGTACACGCGGTTACCATGTCGCCCAGCCGTGGTGACAAACTTTGCAGTTGCATTTGCAGCTGTGTCCCTCTGTGCCCCAAAGCGTGCTACAGTGAAACTGGCCTGATCCATCCACCAGGAGCAGAGAAATCACCACTGTCCCGTTTGGGAATCAACGCTGTAACTTCGCTGCAGAATTGCCGCATTTGAGCCTGCAACCGAAGTGGACTCGACTGCTGAAGTTTGGTCCAGAGAGAAATTGCCAGGGGTCGGTGAGAAATTGCAACCCTTACCGGTGTCCCCTAGCAAATCCATCCATTTTTACGCACAAGTGGCCCCTGAGGGCACCTCTCCTTTCCACTGAGTGCCTGGGCTATCAAACTATTCCCAACTCCTGGAACCTGTTCTGCCCTCAGTGGGAGACCCTCAAAGAATAGTGGGAATCTATTCTGCATCACCTCACCCACCTTCCTTAGCTGCTACAGACCCTAGAAGTGACCCGGTTTCGCCCATCTGCACTACCGCGTGCTCCAGCATTGCAAGTACATTTGAGCAACAGGCTCCTCTCTTCTTAGTGACTGGACTGCCTTTCAGTTAGGATTGTGATTACTGCAGAACTGCCTAATGACTCTTTACACTACCTGCTTCAGTCCCGTTTCTAGGTTGTGGACGCATTTTGTGTATTAACCATTTAGACCACTTGGTCTTGTATATATGTATTTTAGTAGGATTGTGTTGGTTTAAAAGTGTTACTGTTAATAACTATTGTGTTGAAACTCAAAGGCCTTGAATAAATGCATTTGTATTTTTAATATATATATACACATGACTGGGAGTGTCCTATATTCTGTGTGCTCATTGAGGTCTCTCAGTCTCCCTCACCCCTCCTGAGACTGTCTTGACTGCCGCCAATGCTCTCTTGATTGGTCTGGCTTGTCCAGAAGGTTACCCTGTTCCAAGAAACTAAGCTGGCCTTCTGAACCTCTGCCCACCAGGTCAGAGTTCAGAAATCCAGCTTAACAGCGTCTCTAATGTAGAAGGCGAGGGATAGCCAGCCCTGAGAAAAGCCGCAGAGACAGCGTCCCAGAGAGCAGGGGCTGCTGGATTCTGAGGCACAGGGAAATCTTCCCAGGACACAGCAGCAGGCTACAAGAAAGGACCTAGAGGGGCTCCCGGGGCACAACCACCTATCCTATGAGGGAGAGTCGGCTTCAAGTGGGCTATTGTGGAAGTTATAAATGTTGCAGTGAAATTACACCTCCACTTTGGTGCTACAGCTGACTCTGAACAGCGACGGAAACAGAGAGGGCAGTCGGAGCAGGGAGCCCAGAGGCATGCAGGGAGACTGGCAGTGTCCTGCGTCGAGGTACATCTGTCCCCTACCCTGGTATAGCCTATAATGCCTAAGGAAGTATAGAAAGAAGACAGGGGCGACTGGGGGATACATATTGGAGAACTGCCTGGAGAGGGACTAGGAGACCAACGCTTGACCAGGCAACAGATCGGAGAAAAGTGCACAGCCCATACACAGCCTGCAACTGCCACCCCACCCCAGACAAAGGTGACGTGGTCTACCCAGGGAGACCAGGGCTGCCTAGAGTTGAACCTGTCGTGAGAGGAACGACATAGCCCCTAATGCATTGATTAGGCAGTTACCGTTAAACGCAAAGGCCTTAACATTTCCAAGAGGATTTGGGAATTGAACAAGCAAGCAGAGGAGGAGCGAGAAGTATCTGATCCGCACACAACAGGATAGTACCCCTCAAACAACACAGTTGGGTGAACAGCCTCGAGTTGACTGTTGACAGCTGCATTGCCTAGCTGGCCCTGACCACACCATTTATGGAGACAGAAGAATGTGTACCTCCCCCCCCCCCAAACCCCCCCAGCCCCCTGAGATTTTCAAGACTGGGGGAAGGAAAAGGTGACAAGATGTTGGCATAGGTGCCTCCGGCGAAGACTACTATCTTGGTCATAAATCAAGATGTGAAAGATCGACTTGGGGAGTTAAGGGCCATGAGATCAGAGATACAAATGATGATTGCTGAACTCAGAAGTAGAGCTGAGAAGGCAGAGGACAGAATAGAAGCATTATAAAGCACAATCAACTCTCTACTTCCTCAAAATGAAATGTGAAAGGAGACTGAAAGCCTCGAAAACAATTCTGAAGAGAGCCTTCCTAATAATTGGATGACATTGAAAACAATGAGCGGAGATGCAACATAAGGGGGTTTAGAACTCTTGACAAGCCAAATGAAATGAACCCCTGAAAGTATTGAGAGGGTAGTTCATAAAATACTATATAAGCTGCTCCAGGAGTACAAAATCAAGGACAAGATGCTGTAGAAATGTAAAGGGCACATTGACCACAATGGAAATACAATCTGTCTCCTTCCGTACTTATCTGTTTACCCTGGTGAAAAGGAGAGACTGCAGATATTTAACAATGTGGCTGCAGCAGCAAAACGTTAATTACAGATGGCTTTACCCATTCGCCCTTGTGTTTGAACTAAGAGAGGACAGATATCTCTTGATGGACTCTGAAGAAATTGGCCAAGTTACGACTGATGGACAGTGTGGCGTAAATGAGTCGCAGCAGTCGGGGACCGTTGGAGAGCAAAAAACCCAGCCCAAAAGGCAGACGCTGGGTATCAGTCTATGAAGTTGGTCTATTAAATGATATAAAAGGAGGTAGAGGAAGATATTGAAACTAAAACGTAGTATGGTGGAACATGTATATATGTGCACATTCAAGCACCAAGATCCATATTTTAGGTCCCCCAGGAGGACACCTTCCCACTAAGTAAAAGTACACAGAGAACAGAAAAGGTTCAATGCAATGGTCCTTTTCTGGAAGAGGGTGGAAACTTTATACGGTTCCAAATTAGCTATTCCAAATAGTTTAGTCTTGAGTAGGATCAGAAAAAGGAGGCAGGGTGGAGCTTCTCTGCCCTTGTGCACGTAGACTCTTGCACTGGAAGATTAAGGTAGTCTTAATCATCTGGGCTCATAAACCCAGTGTTTCGCATTGGAAATTGGAGCACAACTTACTGGTTTGAGTTTCACAGCGCAGTTGAAAGGCCTAGGGTTTGTGAAGGGGAATGGAAGGGTGGATGAAAGAGGAGATTGGAGACATGGCTGATACATTGCTTGCAAAATTTCGTGGGTGGACCCTTCAGAAAGGGAAGAGGGGCAATGTTAACCATATCATGGGCAACAGGCGCACAATGGGCAAAGCAAGTTTAGGACACAACGACAAAGGGTTTCTCAAAAGGATGGTTGGACATGACTGCCTACCACAGGGGTGGGGGGTAGCCACCTTAAATGTGAAAGGTCTTACCCTACAAAAGAGGTTTCTGTTATTAGGGAAATATAAGAGGTGTGTCCTACATTTTAACGATTTAAGAAACCGACTTCATGGGGGACAGGAGAGATCCTTGGAAGGGTAGAGATTGATAATTCATTTGGGGCATTACGGTCAAAAGGGGGAGTTGGCATTCTCCTGACCAGGTACCTAGCAGTGACAGACTTGGTGATAATGAAAGTACTTGACAATATGCTGCTTCTGATTAAAGGGAAACGCAGGGGGGGAACAATCTGCCTTGGTTACGTGTTACATGTCTAACAAGGCTCAGCAAGACTTTGTTACCAGAGCATTGTGCAAGTGCGGGGAATGTCCAGAGACGCACATTCCTGGTAGGGGACTTCAACCAAGTGCTCCACCATTGGAGGGATAGCTTAATTGTAGGTAGGAAAAAGCACCCTGATGACCTTCCTGAACACATTCAATTTAGTATCTTACAGAGACGTGGGTGGGCAGACACATGGCATGTTGTGAACGGAAATAAGAAGGGGTTCACCTTCTTCTCCCAGGCACACAAGAGCTACTCTATAATAGAAATGATCCTCCTCGAGGAGCATAATGTTCATATGGTCGAGGAAGCAGTGAGGATACCCATCACGTGGATGGATCTCAAACATGTGCATATCCAACTGAACTTGCCAAATGTGACCAGAGGAAACACGCGCTGGCAATTTAATGAACACCTGGTGAGGGAGGAGGAAATGGAGACCTACTTTGATATTAATGAAAGAGGAGGGTCGAGCTGGAACACCAAAAAAGCGTTCTTTATAGGGTTGCTCATAGAAGGATCCAGAAGGAAGAACATTAAGAAAGATTTAAAACTGAGAGGTTATTAGGGTAATGGTAGACAACTGGAGGGAGGGAAGGTGCGTCAATAGCCAAGGTTCGGTGAAGAGAGGAGTTAAAGGAACATACTGCAAATTAACCTTCCTAAAGCAGAGCTATTAGGAAAAGGGGAGAGAGTGGATACCATGTTAGCTAGGAGGCTTAAAAAAGCAAGGAATGGGAAAGGAGGGTTTGTGAAGTTAGGATTGAGGAAGACCCCAAAGAATATAGCCAGCTGTTTCGCTGGGTATATGCTGAGAATCTATATACCAATGAATCTCAAGGTGGGCAAAAACATGTCCTGGAATACCTGCAACCCGTCCACTTAACTAAAATTACAGTGTAACAGTTGGCGAGGATAGAGGATCCCATAACGGAATACAAGAAGAGAAGGGCCATAAAAGAGATGAAGTTCGCTACCACTTGTACAGATGTTTTATAGATCAACTGGCCCCTATGATGACAGATGTATACAATTCATTACTTGATGGAGATGAGGCTCCTCTCTCATTTATGGATTCTATCATAGTGGTAATGCATAAGGAGGGGCATGACCACCAAGAACTTGCCTCCTATTGGCCAATATCTCTCCAGAGCACAGACACAAAAATATTTACCAGAGTACTGGCCACCCACCTCAACTTGGTCATGGCAGATTCACTACTTTCAGACCGGGTAGGATTTGTACTAGGTCTACTATGTCAGAAAATTGAGCAATTTAAAAGCCTGTATGCATGAAAAGGAGGTTAAATCAGTCACAATATCATTATATGCAGAAAGGGGGTTTGTCAGGCTAGAATGGGCGTTCGTGTAGGGAGTTGTAAGTAAATTTGGATTTGGGCAGAACTGGATCCGAGTGATATGTGCCTCCCGGAGCGCCACGGTCCGTGTCAGTTAGATCACTTATCTCCCTTTCAGAGTGGGAGGGAGACAAACAGGGTTGCCCACTGTCCATCCCCTCCTGTTTGCCCCTGGTGATGGAGCCACGCACTCAAATGTTCAGAGATGCTGAAAAGATCAACAGGTTTGCAGTTAGAGACCAGGACCTCCGAATTAGCCTTTTCACAGGTGTCTTACCAGTGTCCATGCGAGACTCTCTATAGAGGCCCTGCTCAGGGTGTTGCAGGAATATAGGATACAAAATCAACAACGAAAAATCTAAACTTCTCACTTTGTCTCTGGACATAGAGGGCACAAAATATGGTGAGGGGGGTTCCTTTTAAGACATGTGACACCAATTTAAAACATCTGGGAAGCAGGTTGGGGAGAATAGGGGATGAGCTGTGGAAGTTCACCTTACCACTCTTGTTGGCCCCAAGTAAGGTGGACCTGGATAGGTGGGGCACTCTGGGCTTGGGTTGGATGGGATGGGAAGTTTGAACACAAAATGAACATATTTTCCGGACTGATCTACCAATTAGTCTCTTTTCTGGTAGTGGGCCCTAAACAATTCCTAAAGTACACGAGGGCATCCCTCCAATATCTGTGGGACTTGTGAGAAACCTGAGGGAATTCTCACTCCTACTCACCATGGGTCCTTAGAGCAGGTGGCCAGGGAAAGGCCATCGCTTTTGGATCCTGACCCTGGGTGTGGACAAGCGAGGGAGGATCACCTGGGTGGACGGTCTGTGGGGACTGGGAGTGGGATTCTCTTGGGAGAGACATGGTATCCCCCTTTTCCTACTAATGATTAATGCAACCCTTTTCCTGCCTTCATAGGCATTATGAGTCAACTCCCCTAACTTCCTTATATATATCTACTAACCGTACTGGGACGCGGAAGAGGCAATCGGGAGTAATGAAGACTAGGTGTTGGTACCACTCTGGTACTGGGAAGAGGCCTGCTGGGAGTAGTAGAGGTCAGGCATGTTCCCTTAATGATGGTCAGGCAGGGCTAATTGTACACTCCCACTTGCAGCCTGTTAAAGGGCTACATGTGTATAAAAAGCCCAGCCCAACAGAAGCAAGGAGAGAATCCGTGGCATTGATGGTAGAGCAGCAGCAGAGAGGCCAAAGGAAGCATCGTGGAGCTGTATGTACGTAGCACGTAGGTGGTTCAGAGGAGTGTAAGGGAAGAGGACCCAAGGTTGGAGTCCTCCCGTCCCCTGCACACTCTTGGACTACGCAACAAGGGCGTAGATTCTTAAGGATATAGTTAGCAATATTCGTTTTTAAGCACTCTTTAGAGAATTGATTCGACAAAATGTATAACATCAAACAGAGGAACAATGGTTTTTGTATTTTAGGTGTTCAGGGATGAAGTGAGCACCTATTTATTTATACATAAAAATGTAGTGAAGACAGGAGAAATTGCATAACAACATTATAATGTCAACATAATCAAAAGTTGATGGAAATTCCACTCTCAATGGCTTGACGCGTTTCGAGGTGATACCTCTTCTTCAGAAGCCTCTGTGGATCTACTGTCTAGTCAAAATGCATTTAGGGAAAAAATCAACAGAAGGTATACTTGTAAGTTCGTCAACCAAATAAACAACAAGCAGCATTACTTCATTCAAATTAAGTATCGACATGTAGTGTGTTAAACAGTGCAAACATTCAATTTAGTTTGACCAGAGTAACTATCTGGCCATGTTTTTAAAAAATTCAAAACACTGTCTAGTATAATCCCGTGCACCTCTAATGGAAATCAAACCAAATAGAATATCAATAGTAATCTAAAAATGGAAGCTATAATGAAAGCTTCTAAAATTCAATTCAACAAATGAAACATATTCGATTTTAAGGGCATATTCAACCAGTGTAGGTTTACTGTTAAGCATGGTAAATACAAACTACACACCAAAGAAGGGTTTTTTTCACAAAGAGGATATTTTACATAAAAAAGTACTAACCTATTGAGGTTTAATGTTGTAGCAGAAAAGTCATCTATGGCGAAAAATAAGTCCAAGTGGACATGCTTGCAGTGCCAAGACCTCGATTTAGGTATTTTCTTGGTACAGAAAGGTACTTCAATACTTCCGGTAATCTCTGTGGATAGCAATGTTAATGTACAGGTCACTGTGTGTGACTAAATATCTATTCACAAGTACAATAATGCGTTCATTAGTGAGGAAACGACCATATACCTGCTATAATTCGTGCGGTAGAGCACGCGGGTAGGTTGCGGTAGGGTTCAATGTACGGCGGACGTGCAGGATTCCTCTGTGTTGCATCTAACGTTGCAGGAATGACGGGTGCAGATAGATCTGGGAGCTCGTAAGTACGAATGCTTTCTGTGGAGGACAGTGTGGTGCTAGTGAGTGTTCAAGATCATATGGATCATTGATCACACGGTCAAAAACGTGTACAGTATTCTATACATAGCGCGTACCTGTTCAGCCTCTATGTACATCCAGTTGTGCTTCTCTCTGCTCGTTGTTTGCACGGTGCCCATGGAAACGAGGGACCATGTTCAAACAGCCTAGTATTTGGCGGGCCAGATTCTGGGGGTAGAAATCAACAACGGACTAACCCGATGTTCGAGAAATGTGGCGGCCATCTTTAGCTATGTAAAAGGACCCTGTTAGTAAAGGTGGTTACGTGTGTAAAATTCTGCAAGTCATCATCTTCAGAGGAGTGCAGCCCGGGAACCGAAACTCTGTGGAACCGAGCAAACTCTGTAAGGGGAGCCGTGACTGGAGGCTGCCCCTTTTCGTGGAGTTTGCAGTGCTTGTTCTCCTGGGGTCAGAAACCAATCCAGGAGTTCCTGAGGGGCAAAAGGTGGTGGAGCCCAGAGGCAGAGAACCAAAGGCAGAGAGATCTGCGCTGCAGGAACGGCGAAGGAAGCAACCGTTGAGTTTCTGTATGAAAGGAAACCTGGTATGCAAGTGTTTAAAGTTACGCAGAGGATTACTTATTATGCAGTCTTTATAACAAATCTTTTATGTAGACATGCACATATAATTAAACTTTTATAACGAAAAATATAATGAAAATGTATGTGTGGGTGGGGTAAAGGATTAAATATTGTGGGGAAACTGTATGGGGTTTTTGGGGGGCGAACCCCCCAAAAACAAAAATAAATATTTGTTATGGTTTTTTGTTGTAAAATGTTCAGTATGTGTATTCTGCCTAAAAGGTGTCGTTACAAAGTCATGTAACTGATAGCTTTGTATCGGAGTGGTCGCGTGCATGAAAAGCCACGTTGTCGAAGGTCTTCCATTGAAATTCTCATTTACTTTTGAATAAATGGGAATACTGTGTAGCGGAGTGGTCACATGTACATGAAGACAGATTTTCTGGGCACGATTCAAAGGCAATTTACGGATTTATAGCAATGAAATGACTGAAACCTTTTTCAATTGTCAAAGTCTCAGAGTGCTGTGCACGTTATTAAAGACATTCTGTAATGATATATACCAACAAGGTGAATTGAGTTAAGATCTTTAACACTTATCGAATTCCGAACCAAATTAAAAGTATATCAAACATATTTTCATACTGGTTAAATCCCAAACTGAAAGAAAACTGTTACCTATGAAGATCATAAATGAAAGAAGCATTTTAAATTCATCATGTGTCTAGCTCAAAAGTGAATACAACTTTAAAAACAAGTCAAATTATATATGTTTAACCTTTTAACTGCCATGGGTTATCCCCCCAGTGCCAAGGCCTTTTTTGGCGATTTCAGTATTTCACCATGCAAAGCCTTCTAACATGTCTCGTTCATTAACTCCTTAAGTGCCAAGACGAGCTATCTCCTCCTTGGCACTGGGGAGGTAATCCCAAGGACAGAGCTACGAACTTTGTGTTGAACACTGTTTTGTTGGTTGCTGACATCCTTACACAAAGATTAGTTGTGAGTGCAAGTATAGGTTTTGGACACAAGCAGATTCCTAAATTTTACTTTTATTTTATAATTTAAAAAAGTGTTTATGGTTTTTAAAAATTAAAACCTTTACAAAATTGTTATCTTACAAATTTAAATCATAATTTACAATTTAGACTTTTATACAACCGAAATCCAAATCAATGTCTCTTCCTATAATGATTTTTCATCCATTTTTAGACAATACTTTTCTTCATTTGATCTTTACAAGTTCGGCAAGAGAACAAACTTAGCGGTTGTTATCTGAATTGTCTTATTATTTGTTCCAAGAATCTCATTCCATAGATCTTCAGTTGTTAATAACACCCAGTTTCCAAATAAATGTTTAAAGTATAGGATCCTCTTGTCTTTGAGCTTAACTCAAATTTTAACTTTTTGGACTTTGAGTTTCCTTAGTTTTGGTTTGGTAGGGAAATGTTTTCATCATGACTTTTAAGTTAATAATAAAGTTGTATTGTTAATTCAGAATCTGTTGTCTGTGTTTACTCCAAGATGCCCTCACAGAAGGCAAAAGGGCTTGAATCCCCTACTAGTGATAAATCCTGCCTAAGGACAAAGAAGGTGTCCGCTTTCCAGATGTGGAGGCCTATCAAATAGATTCACATCTCAGAATACTGTACTACCATTTAAGGCATTCAAAAGACAGATAGTGGACCACACTCGAGAACACAAAGGAAACCTCTTCCCCCGTAGAATCAGACAACATCAAACATTTGATCCCCAATGGGAGATATGGTGAGAGAAAAAGGAGACCAATGTTACCTATCTGGCCATCCCACTAACCTCATTGTGGGCTCCCCCCTTTTTGATTGACATGGAGGCCCCAGAACGTTTTCAACAGTGGTTTGAAGGTGATCTAGATAGGCTTGAAATGCTTTGGGTATAGGAAAGCTACTGATATTTTAGGTACCTCCCAGTTAATGGGAATCAAGTTGCACACAAAATGGAGGCGGAAAGTGGACTGGCCTCTTATGAGATTTGTGAGGTTACTAGATACAGCACATGGGAGTCGAGATCTGATCTTGGTAATATATGTGTGTCGTTGACAGTTTGGAGATTAACATGGAGACCCTGATGGTGAGATTGTAAGATGATTTACGCCGACCCTTGCCCTTTTTGGAAAAACTGGGCATATATGTTTTAGTAAAACATCTATAGCTATGCAATTCAGGCAAAATTGTATAAAACTGTTCCACAGATGCCAAAACTCCCAGTCTAGCTATTGAAAATGTTCTAATTTGTGTTGTAGAGGATGCAGGGGCCAGGGAAACCTTCATACATGTATAGTGGTTGTGCAGGGTTATACAAATATTCTGGGTGGAAGGGTTTTTCTAGAAAAAGGAACTTGGGATCACAGAGGTGACTATGAGCCTGTGCTAGATGCTATTAGCAATAGGAGTAGAGGATTACCATCTATGATTAGTCCTGCATATGGCCCACCACCTGCTTTTGGCCGCCAGAGCATGTATAAGACAAGGCTGCAAAAGAGCTTCCACCAGCCCCATTAGGAAGACTACTTCAGGAAGGCCAAATAACTATACTTGATGAAGAAGCTCACTGAGCAGATCAATTATATGGATGGTGACCTGGATCTGGAATGGCTTCCTTCATATGTCAATATAGACACTCTTGCCAAACACCCCACATACAATACCCACTGGGACAGCAGGAAACTAATGCTTGGAATGCCTCGCTTAAAGACAGTAGCAAGCTTTAAGGTATAAGGTTTCCAACAGCCGGCGTGGCTTGGGGAGTCATGGAGTGAGTCGTGTCTTCTTGCTGCTCCGGACGATCCGCGATGATCCTACATAAATACTCCTAATATGCCAGTGTGGGACCCCGTGCACACATTACCGTGCGTGTGAATATGGAGGGCATGTACTGGTGAAAGCAGAGGCTTGGATGGCCCTCGTGAGACCCGTGGAATGGAGGGAAAGGTTCTGGACGTTGGTAGCTGCCGAAGAACAAAATGGCCAGCGGCACAAACAAAAGACTGTAAGAGCTCCTTAACTGAAGCTGATGGTGGCCAGTGCGGTGCGCGTCGCAGCCATTGAAGTGAACAAGGCATCAGACAGCGCGAGACATTGCAACAAGTACCTGCACAGACCAGGGCTACACCAAGCGAGGTATTGACTCGGCCGTGACCCAGAAGGAACTGAAGGAAACAGCCTACGAGAGCCGCTGGAACTACCAGGAGCCCCCAGTTAGCGACCCGGTGTGAGGACTCTGGGGGCGCTGAGAAGACAGCATGGGCGGTCTGGAAGGGGCGGGAGCCCGCTCCGAGTGCGCCCTGTGGCAAGATTCCACTTGTCCACTTAAATGAAAGAGCAGTAGGCACTAGATACAGTGTAGCGGCAGGCGGCCACTGCTGGGAACTCAATACTAAGGAGCCCTGCAGCACCCCCTAACCAGCAGACCCTGTGTCTCCCCACATCCACAGAGGGAGTGCAGGGCACGGTCTGTATAGGCTGGCAGACTGCACTGATAGACATGCCGCCTCACAGGGGAGAAGACAGCCGCCCCCGGGGGTCTGGGAATGACAGATGGCAGAAAGGGCAATGGGGTGTAAATGAGGAAAGTAAGCCTGATGGCGGATTGAAACTAACTACAAGAAGCAACGGCCATCGGTCCCTATATCCCACCTAGGAACCCCAAAGGTGCCCTGCTACCTGACAAGTGCTAGGGGTCACAGGAAGCTTGCCCCCATGGATTACAATACACAGGAATACGCCTGAGGGAGAGTCTACATAGGAACCTCGGATGGAAATACACAAACAACTACAGTAGGTGCGCAAACGCCAGGAGACTGCTAGAGCGAAGGTAATTGTCAGCGGCGCAGAAAGGCAATCCGCACAGCCCTCCAGCACACAGGCAGTTGGCTGGCAATGAAGGACCATACACCTGCCAAGCACAAAGTATAGCTGGATACTCAATCTGTGACAGGAGGCAACACCCAGGCGGGTAGCACGGAAGACCACGACCAACAAAACATGGCTAATAAACAACCGAAACAGAAAGGGAAGCAACAGACAATAGAAGAATTCACCAAATCCCCTCCGGTGACAACAGGGGCAAGACCCAAGGAGCAAATAGCGCAAGCCGTAACACCCCCAGAACGCAAGGATCAGCAAATCCTGGATGCTGTCGCAGACTTGAAGGTGTCTGGGGCGAATAAGTTGGATGCAGCAGTTGCGGAGCTCAAGACTGCATTGGAGCTCAATATAGATGCGGTGCAGATAGATGTTAATCTGCTACGTCAAGATGTGAGAGCGTAAGCAGAGCGCACAACCAAACTGGAAACGGAAGTGAAAGACAACACAGGCACCTGGACAGCGAATGCCATGGAAATGAAGACACTGATACAACAAGTGTGGAATCTGGAGAGCAGAGCTGAAGAAGCAGAAGGGCGAGCGTGCAGAAATAATGTGAGGATCGTAGGACTGCCGGAGGGTGAGGAGGGATCTGACCCAACCAACTATGTGGAGACCATGTTGCGGCAGGAAATTAAAGGCGGTGCGGTCACCCAAGGATTTACTGTTGAGAGAGCACATAGAGTGCAAGTAAGTGTGCAAACCACCGCCGGGAGCCACCCCGTGACCGATCATTGCCAAGATCTTAAATTACAAAGACAGAGAGAAGATCCTGGAGCACTTCCGGAAGGGTGGGACGATACACAGAGCGTCAGCGTCCGTCACGGTGTACCCTGATTACACATTTCTGGTACAAAGACGGCGTCTACAATTTGGGACGGTCAAGAGGAGGCTACGCAACGCGAGATACAGGTACATGCTGATGTACCCTGCGAAACTGAAGGTGTTCCACAGAAACAGGGCTTTGTTCTTCGAGTCCTTGGAGGAGGCCACGGAGTGGTTGGACACCCAGAATTGTCCAGCGACTGCAGATGACCAGACGGATGGCGTGGCGGAGAAATGACCCAGAGTTCTCTGATACGAGCTGGAGTGAGGTCGGACCTTGGGACTAGAATATAGCGCGGCAAGTAAGGATTCAGAGTCCGGGAGAGATGACAGTCGCACATCAGTGCAGAGAAGATGGTTGAAAATATTTGCGCAAGGAGGCACACTCTTACCCGCTAGGTTAGGTTAGAGAGGATACTGATAGATCGGTATCCCCCTGCTGGGCTCTAGGAAGGTGTTACTGGAAAAGGGCCAGATGCGGGAAAGCCCGAGATCCAGGGATGGAGCTGGGCAACAGTTGGGTATGGGCGGGGTGGGCGGATGCAGGGAGTTTGGAAGGGGGTTTGGGGGAAGTAGAGTGGGGGGCAGGGTAGAGGTAGGAGGAGTTTTGTTTGGGGTGGGGAGGGGGGAAGGAGGAGGGTGAAGAGGGAGTTAATAAAGGAACGAGCTTACATCCATGCGCCGAACCGTAAGATACAGAGGAGGAAAAGGGAGAAGAGCGGGACAGGGTACGGATAATGATGGGGGACCTCAAGATAACTTGGAATGTCAGGGCACTAAATGGTTATCTCAAAAGAAACAAAATTATGATGTACCTGAGGAGGCAGTAAATAGATATTGGTTTATTACAAGAAACCCATCTTGCAAAAGAAAAACAAGAGGTGATTGGGAAGAAATGGTAAGGGACCACAGTGGGAGCAGCATACTCTGCATATGCTAGAGGGGTAATCACCTGGCTGGCACCGCACACCCCCTTTCAGCTGCTACAATCTGTGGTGGAGCCAGATGGGAGGATGGTGACGGTACGAGGAATAATAGAAAACAGAGAGGTGTGCATTATTAACACATATGCCCCGAACCAAGATACCGTGGCTTACTTCAAGACCTTATACAACAAAATAACCCCATACTTGGGGGGGGGGGGGGGGGTGGGAGGGGTGCAGTTATATAGGGAGGTGATTTTAACTGTGCGCTAAATCCCAAGACTGACAGGTCAGATGAGAAATTCGACAAACCCACTCCGGCAGCCAGGACCTTGCAGACCATGTTGACAGACTTTAAGCTAGAAGACATATGGAGGTTACACCACCCTGATGATGGACATTACTCGCATTACTCAGCCCCACATACTTTGTATACATGGTTAGACTACATGTTTGCCTCCCCGGAAATGATAGAAGAGATAGTACAGACGGAATATAGAGCGAGAATCCTTTCAGACCACTCAACATTGGTCTTAACATGGCAATATCAAGCCCCCAGAGCTAGAATCCCCACGTGGCGGCTGAGAGCCGAAACATTAAAAGACACAGGCCCTCATTACGACCCTGGCGGAAATCGAAAAACGATGGCGGAAATGCAATACCGCCATCGAATAGCGCTCGGTGCGATCATGACCCGTCACCGCAAAGTACGATGCCATTAGCGACACCGTAGTGAACGCCAACGCTAACTGCACCAAGTATGCGCGCGCCATGCCAAACCGTAATTACCACCATGGCGCAACGGTACGCGAATTCCGACCCTAGCGGACATGCACCTAACGCCATCAAGCACGGCGGAAAGTACCATTCCGCCATGGTGAGAAGTACGGCATCGCGAACCAACCGTAAACGGCCCTACTGAGTGCCTGTACACCGCTCCCTGGCCACATTGTACAACCCCCCGTAGGTGCAATGAAGTCACACAATGCAACCAGTGAAATGTACTAGTCATCCATGCCTGCCAACGAACAAATGAATCTCAAGAGGGCCCAATGGGAGCTGCAGGGCACAGATGGCACGAATACAGAAGCTATACAAATGGACATGACCTCAGTCTCCCACCAAGAAACGCACGCAAACACAGGCACCTGTGACCAGCAATATTCCGATAATCACATCATTACACCAATCCAACTGGCTGACCGGCATCTGTTACACAAAAGCTAATCCCCCGCCCCTGAGCATGACAACATCAAAACAGTCATAATGGCAGCCCCTAACCCTGACCTCACTGGGCTTCGTAGGCAAACGCGCCCAGCACAGTACCACGCAACTATACTCCGAAGCTGGAACCCAATGCAGATCTCCTCACAATACATCGCTCCCCAAATAGGAATATGCCACATCACTTGCAAAGAAGAACGCTACACGGTTCATATCAGAATAGAAATTTAATGCACAACAAATTCTCCAAGCCCATACAGCCATTAGGCCATGAACTCCAAAATACATTTCACCATTGTGGGCTGCATCCGCAATAAATGACCAGCTACTTCTTGTGTGACGCCCTGTTCCTTCATGGTACACAGGGGCTACATTCTCGTACGAAAAGGCAACATGGAAGCGCCTAGAACGGCAAGGCCGTCCCAATAGGGAGGCACTAGTCCAGCTGAAAGGCCAAAATGTTGCTCCTAGCCACTAGTACTGCGTAAGGGCATGTGGCCCATTGGCGATCGTCCCATAAGATCGTAATGCTGCTCCACTGATTAACACGAAGCAGCAGGTGTCGGGAGTAAAATCCATCTGCAGGAGTGGCATACAGATGGCAGTGGCAAAAGGGGAGGAGATACCTGTCAACCAAATGAAATGAAAAAGAATAGTATGGCCTTCAGAACTACATTTGAATTACTCACTTCAATGATCACACCAAATCCACAGCCATATGCATGCTAGCCCACTCCAAAGGATCATCACCACCCAAAAACCACTTGCGAATCATAACCATCCATATCGAGGTGAAAACACTATCACAAACAAGTGTACCTGTGCATGCGTCTGTTAAAACAGAATCCATCAGATGGGATTGGTAACGTGCATAGACACAAGTGTTTGAAGGCGCGTCGAGACAGGGAGGGCTCAACAAGGCCAGATAGACGATGGTCCCACTATGGCAGCCCTGCATCACATAGCGCAGGGGAGGCAGATAGATTCCAAGAAGCCCTGTACATGGCAAACTCTGTATCAAATCATCTGTCCATGCATCCATACATCATTCCCTCATCCCGTAATGAAAACGCCTGTTTCCATACTCACATAACATGTGAAATTTCCATTGAGTCTGTGCGTTATGCAGCCTGCAAAATCCACTGTGCCCCAGCCCGTAATTCCAGTGTTGTGAAGTAACATGTATTTGGGAACGTCCGGCCTCATCGCCCACGTCGCTATTGCGCATCCCAAACTATTCATATCAATCATTGCATCCTCGCCATGGCCCCTGTCCCAAGGACATTGAACAACAGAACGTTACATTTGCAGTCAGACCTGTGGGCATCTCCTCGCCGCTAGCTGAAAACCGAAAGCGCCGCCCTTCGAATTCCTCATTTGCAACATCACGTCGAAAAGGCATCCGTGGCCGCTTGAATTCACAAATTAATCCATCTAGTGCGGCTGTGAGTGAAAATGGCAACTGCCTTCACTCACAAATGGGACGCCCCGACCGTCGGTGAACCTCGGTACAGTGTTGCATGAGGGTCCACCGTTACTCGAGTACTACGTTCCACTGACCCTTCACAAGTCTGTTCGCGACTGCTAAGATAGTATGTGAAACAATGGGACCATAGCCGAATGAACATATCAACCAATGTTACACTGCCATCGGGTACAAATACATGATTGTAATAGCAAGATGCCATTCATCGAATTGCAGCGTTGTGTGCTGGACGTGCTCGCCCAAAGGGGAGAGCAGCTTGCACAGGTGGAATGAATCACCACAGGTGGAGGCCATACAGCCTGAAAACACATAAATTGCACACCCAGTCTCCTCCCACAACCACACCCACTCCGAAATGCTACCGGCCGGACTAGCTATGTTGGCCCTGGGGGACCTGATAGCACTGCAAGTACTCCAACTTCAAGAAGAAGACGAACACCAACTACAACCGGCCGCACGGCGGAGACGCAGGAGGAGGAGGAGGAGGGCAAGGCAGGGCCAGCAAGGGCCGCCAGCACAGCCACTACCACCACGCAGGCAGCCCGCAATCCCACGCCTCCGAGCACATCCGTTCAACCTCACTGATGAGCAGATCCACACCCTCTACCGTTTGGACCGGGACACCATAACCGCCATTGTGGACATGACGCAGGCTGACCTTGTCAGCATGATAGATAGCCCAACCGCCATCCCACCCCTACTGAAGGTGGTGTCTGTACTCCACTTCCTGGCCACAGGCACCTACCAGCACACAGTCGGACAGTTGCATGGCATATCACAGCCACTGTTCTCACGGACACTATTGCAAGTGCTCGATGCCCTCCTGAAGCACGCAGACGACTACATCTCTACCACGCTCGGAGCAGGAAATTACCAACACAAAAGTGGGATTCCATGCACTTGCCGGCATACCGGGTTGCATTGGTGCCATCGACTGCACCCATGTGGAATTGGTCGTCCCACATGCCGTGGAGGCCCAGTACCGCAACCGAAAACAATTTCATTCTCTGAATGTACAAATGGTGTGTGACTCCAACAGGATCATTACACATTGTTGTGCCCGATTCCCTGGATCAACCCATGATTCTATGGTCTTGAGGAACTCTACAATACCACGCTACATGGAGCGACACGCAGGGAACAGATCCTGGCTACTCGGTGAGTCTCATTTCATGCATGATGATGTGGGGTATGTGATGCGGCAATGACCTGGCAGGAAGGGGGGGGGTGCGTACGTAGCAATGGCATTCCTCAGAATTCCTTTATTGTCCACATACAGGTGATGCCGGGTATCCACTGAAGAGATGGCTCCTCACACCAGTCCGGAACCCACGGGACCAGCATGAGGAGGACTACAACCATGCCCACTCACGTACCCATGTAGTCATAGAACAGGCATTCGGCCTACTGAAGACTAGTTTCCGCTGCCTCAGCAGGTCTGGCGGGGCACTCCTGTACCGCCATGTGAAGGTTGCAAAGATGGTCATGGCATGTGTCATGCTCCACAACATGTGCGTACGTAGAAATGTGCCCATGCCCCCTGACGCAGAACTGCAAGCACCTGATGATGGTCATGATGAGGGTGGGGATGTGGCAGCACCTCAAGGAGTCTGCGAGGCACAGGAGGGCCGTGACATTCGTCAGCATCTCATAGATGCATGCTTCTAGCACTCACGCCTGGTGGCTGATACATGGACACGGGACTCGTGGCACTGTGTGTGTCTGGAACATGCACAATATGGACTGTACGCCTAGAATGGCCTCGTACACAAAGATCAATGTCCACACATCTCATTGGATGATCGTGCATTGTTTATGGCATATGTGATATCATGTTAAACACCCTATCGACCCGCCACCCAAGTGAGCCCAACACACCCCCTCCACCCTCCTACCTCCCCCCCGAACACCAGTGTCCAAAGATGCTCATTGTCAGTGGGCAGTCGCTATTGCAAGCCCCCTCTGCGGGTATCAGGGGCACCCCTGCCTGTGGAGCGCAGGTTCCTCCCAGATCTACGTTGGGGGCTGCCCTGGACGGAACTTGCAACGGATGATGTCTCTGCCTGCTCACGTCCATGCATGTCCCTAAGGGTTTGTGAGAGCTCAGTGAGCACACGGCGCACTGCGGCAAGTTCGGCACATACGTCTTTGGACGTCTCATGCAGTTCCCCCCTCAGGCTCTCGGTGCTTCTCTCCATTTGTACTCTCAGGCTCTCGGTGCTTCTCTCCATTTCTACTCTCAGGCTCTCGGTGCTACTCTCCATTTGTGCCCTTAGTGTCTCTGTACTTCTCTCCATTTCTGCCCTAAGTGTCTCAGTAGATGTTTCTATGGCTGCCTTAGTACCCCCACATTCATCGGCATGGTCCTTGAGGAGCGTGGCCAGTTGCTGCTGTTGCACGATTACCTGGTCGAGGGACTGTTGCCTCTGCTGGGCCATGGCCATTTGCGGTGGTGTCACAGAGTGGCTGATCACCTCATGTTGCCTTGCCACAGGGCTTGTGGGGGATGGCCAGTCGTCGTCTTGTGGGTGCCCCTGCGTGGTATCCTCATGGTGTACGGGATGGAACAGACAGGGGGATTGAGACAGGTCATGGATGGATCTAACTTCGACATCCCCGTTTTCTGTGTCGGAGCATGCTGCCATTAATGCTGTGTCACCTATGGTGCTGCTGCCACCAGAAGCAGTGCCTACTGTGGCATCCATTGGGGGGACCTGTGGTGGTGTTGTTGTGGGCATGCTGGCTGCTGGGGTGCCTGTTGGAGTTCCCTCCTCTGTGCTGCCACTTGATTTGTGCTGCTGCCGTGTCTTGATGCGTGCAGCTGAGGTGGAGGGTCTTTGGCCGTTGGTCTTGGCCCTCTTTGCAGGTGTGCTGGTAGGGGTGTCCTGGAGCTCGTCGTTTGGATCGGACCCTGTGGTGGAGTAAAGGAGGGCGAGCGTTATTAATGGGTCTGTGGGAATTGGAATGGCAATGTATCACATGCATTGGGGTGGTACCTGAGGGTGATTTGGGTCGGGGCCTTGGAGGTGGTTTCATTTGTGTGTGGAGTGAGGGTGCAGTTGTTTGGCAGCCTGCAGTTAGGGTGTGCCTGCTGCACGTGTAGAGGGTGTTTTTAGGATTTTTAATTATTTATGTATTTGATGTGTGTTTTAAAGTGTGCTATCAGGCCTATGTATGTGGACGTTCTCCTGGACATGTGTTCCTGTTGCACTATGTGGGCACATGGTACTTCACATGATTGGACATTGTGGTTTTGGCATTGTTTTATTTGGGACACCTACCTGAATCTTCGGATGTCTGCACTCCTTTCTCCATCCCTCCGACTCCCTCTATGCTCTCCATTCCAATGGTGGAGGCACAGATTTCTTCCCAGGGGGTCAACTTGATGGGTGATTCCGATCCTCCCCCGGTAGCTGTGGCAATGTTGCGGTTGGCAGAAAGTATGCTACGGACGCGTATCCGCAGGTCGTCCCATCGCTTTCTGCATTGCTGTGGGTTGCGGGGTGCGGTCCCCACCGCACTTACCCGCTGTGCCACCACTTACCCGCTGTGCCACCAGGGCCCATATGGCCTTCTTGTTCGCAAGTGCCGTCCTGGTCATTTGCGTGGAGAAGACGGCGGCAGCATTCTCCTGGAGGGTCTCTGTGAGCACGGTGAGTTCCTCACGGGAGAAGTGGACCTGCCGCTTGCGGTCGCACGCTTTCTTCGCTACTTTTCCCATTTTTCTTGGTTTCACTAGGGTGGATGACGGGTTGGGATGTGTCTCAGGGTAGTATTTTTAATGGTTGTGTGGAATTTGTGGTTTTATAGGTGTACGGCGGGATGTTTCCCGTTCCGGGACCATGCTTTTACTTCCGTTTCCGTATATTTCCGGTCACCGTACTTTCCGGTTGGCGCTCACTGCGGTGTCCGCTGAGATGGGTGGCGGTATTGCACCTAGGGCGCCGTACGGCGGCGGTGTGGGCCGTTTTGGGGTCATTTCCGCCATCGCGGACTTTGCACTTCCGCCATGGCGTGGTGCTCGTGCCTGATGGGTCGGAATGAGCCGCACTTTGCTCCATCGTGCAATGGCGGAAACGCTATTTACGCTATGGCGGTCCGGTCGGTTGATTTCCACAGTGTTTAGAGAAGACTTAGAAAGGAGACTGTTGAATATTTTGAAAACAATACTGGAAGCGTAAAATCTGTAGGAACCCTATGGGAGGCATTCAAAGTGGTGGTAAGGGGAGCAGCGATAGCTAAATCCAAAGGGCTGCAGGGGGGGAATATTGTAAGAATTGCCGGTGTTAGAGGAGGAACTTGAGGCAGCTACGCGCAGTGGAGTTGACTCCTTAGACAAGGCGGATACCATTCACCAGCTGCAGCAATCATGCGAAAGACACTGGGAGAGGTTATGCAATCTAAATGATAAGAAATACATAGAGAGGCAGCACGCTGGCAGAGACAAACCGTTGCGGCTGTAAGCATGGTTGTACAAAAGTGAAACACTGAGATCGACGATTAGAGCAATACAAGGGGAGGGAGGACAGGTTCTTGATACCCAGGAGGGAGTGAATGAAGGGTTCTTTGAGTTTTATAGATTATTGTATGGAGATACAGATGAAGGGGAAGACAGCAAGATCGTGGAAATACTGGGAGACATCGGTCTACCAAAATTGAGTGCTGAAGAGAGAGAGAACTTAGACGCCCCTGTCACACTAGAAGAACTAGAAGCAGTGATCAAGGAACTGCCCACTTGCAAAGCCCCGGGCTCGGATGGACTTCCTAGCGAGTTCTATAAAACATATAAGACATAAGTGCTTCCCCCACTACTGGCCATGCTAAACGAAGCTCTCGAAATAGGAACGCTGCCAGAATCCCTAAGGGAGGCGATAATCATCCTGATCCTTAAACCTTACAAGCTGAGCGTAGATCGTACAGACCGCTATTCATGCTGAACCAGGATAGTAAAATACTCAGCTGTGTTGGCTGGGAGACTGAGATGGGTTATAAACAAACTTGTACATCCCGATCAAACTGGATACGTCCCACATAGAAATATATCAGATAATCTTAGAAGGGTTCACTGGGTAATGGAACAGACAGAAGGGGAGGCACAAGAGGTCGCAATAGTCTCATTGGATACAGTGAAGGCCTTAGATTCTATGAAATGACCATGGTTAATGGCAGCTTTACTGGTATATGGTTTAGGGCCTGAGTATCTAAAATGGGTTAAACTATTATATAGCTCACCACTAGCCAGAGTATAGACTGGAGCAGTTATTTCAGAGAGGTGGGAACTTAGTAGAGGCACCAGACAAGGGTGTCCTTGGTCCCTGATGTTATATATCCTGGCATTAGAGCCTCTAGCGATATACCTTGGACAACAGTACGAAGAAGTGGGGATTCACACAAAAGGAGGGCCACATCTAAGGATGATATGTTATTATATCTAAGATACCCGGAGGAAAACCTGCAATATATCCTAGAAGTAATGGAGCGATTTGCGTCGCTCTCGGGTATTGCAATCAACCTAAAAAAAAATCGTGCACATTCCCCCTGGGAAGATATAAAGGGATCCCGCAGGAGCAATTACCCATTCTACAAATACCCTGGGAGACTACAACCTTCTGATACATGGGGATAGATATCTACCACACAGTGGAGGATGAACACAAACACAACACAGAGAATGCTATAACAAACATCGAGAAACAGTATGAGATTGTGGTCTAGGCTCCCTCTGGCCATGGTGGGGAGGGCGGCCCTGTTGAAAATGGTTGTATTACCAAGGCTGATACACTTTTTTGGAAACATACCATATATGATGCCGAAACGATTTTGTGCTAAACTCCAGAGCATATGCAGAGGCTTTATCTGGCATAACACTAGGAATAGAATAGCCCTGTGGAAACTACAAAACACAAATGACAAAGGTGGCATAAAACTTCCCAATTTTGGAATTTATTACTGGGCCATTCAGCTACAATATGTGGCCAAATGGATATCGTAAGACCCAACAGCGGAGTCCAGACTGCTGAGTTCAGACTGTTCCCCATTCTTCTTGAAAGAATGGATATGGTTGCCCACATTGGAGATAAAGGAAGATCCAAGAATGTTGAAATTGGGATGATCAATGTGGGATGATCAATGTGGCGGAAAGCTTGCCAGGCCATGGAGAACCCAACCCTGTGCTCCCTGCAGATACCACTAGTAGCACTAACCAAAGGGGACGTGCAACTGAGGAAAACAATACGCATGCACTGGGAATCGGTTGGCATTGCAACAATGGGAGACATATGGCAAGATGGGAAAATATTGGAGTTTGATGCATTGGTAGAGGAAACAGGCGTGCATCTGGGGCAATACATCACATATACTAGATTGGTGCGCCGAGTCAAAGAAACATGGTCTGAAATAGTGCTGGAAGACCAGCCAGATACAACCATTGAAACAATCTTTGACATTGCAGAGGGAGGGCACGAGGTCTCCCGAATTTATGAACTATTGATGAGCAGGGTGGGGAAAGAGATAACACAGTTAAGACGGAAGTGGGAGGAAGAATTGGGGGAATGTATGAATGATGGGATGTGGGAGAGCGCTCAACGGTATCATAAGAAGGTGGCTAGAAATGCAAGGCTGCAACAAATCCAGCTATTCGTAACTCATAGAGCATACATGACCCCTCAGAGGATAGCCCAATTTAAAAGCACAGGAATGCAAGCATGTCCCAAATGTGGAGAAGCGAATGCGGAAATGACCCATATGTTCTGGGCATGTCCGGAAATTAACAAATTCTGGAAAGAAGTGCCCCACTGCCTGATAGAAAAGGGGCTCACGCTGGAGGTGGAATCGGTATGGGCATGTATTTGGGGAGGGTTCCCCAGACCACGCAAGCTAAAGCATGTGAGCAAACTTAAAGACCTGGCTTACATATTGGCCAAGCGTAGGATTGCCATGGGCTGGAAAGCAAATATATGATATGATATATGATCTGGCATTTGTAATGTGCCTATACACAAGTGTTTCAAGGCGCGACGAGGCAGGGGGGGGAACAAGGGGAGACAGACAACGATCCTACTAGGCCAGGTGTCATTCAGATCGCGCAAGTGCAAAGGGTAGAGGGAAAGGGAAAAGTGCAAGGGGGAAAGGGAGAGGGGAAAGTGCAGTAAAGGGTTAATAGCATACAGCAAACAGGATAAATAACAAGGGCCAGCTGGTGGCAAGTGCGAAGTAAGTGCAGACAAGTGCTGGGAAGGGGGGCTCTAGGAATACAGACACAGTCCCGTAGTGCAGGGGTTGCCATGGAGGCACTGCAGGGGAGAGTGGCTGGGCCAAGGACCGAGACCGGTGAGTGGCCCAGTTGCAGATTCAGTGCAGTTTCAGTAGTATTAGCAGGGGAGAGGGGGAGAGAAAGCGGAGGCAAAGAGGAAGGTTTTGAGGTGCTTCCGTAAGCGGAGATGGTTCTCAAGTTTCAGGGAGGCAGGAAGGCTGTTCCAGAGGGAAGCCCCTGCAGCGGAGAGAGATCTGCCCCCAACTCGTTGTTTGGAGAAGCGGCTGACCCTGAGGGAGTTGGAGGCGGATGGGCGAAGAGCTCGAGAAGGAAGATATTTAGGAAGAGAGAGTTGAAGGTATTTTGGCCCAAGGCCCCAGACGGCCTTGTGGACAATGCAGAGGGTTTTGAACTTGATCCTCGCAGTCACTGGGAGCCAGTGCAGTGATTTCAGTCCTGGAGAGATACGGTCCCTGGGCTTGAGGCCAAGGACAAGTCCCGCAGTCCTGTTCTGGATGAGTTGCAAAGGGCGGAGAGTAGAGGCGGGCAGATTTAGATAGAGGCTGTTACAGTAGTCCAGCTTCGAAAGAACCAGGGCTCTAGAGACAGTGAGCTTCTGGGGGAAGGAGAGGAAAGGAAGGATACCTCTGAGGAGGTGTAGCTGGTAGTGTGACTTCTTAGAGACGTCGGATATCTGAGGAGAGAAGGAGAGTGTGGAGTCGAAGATGACCCCAAGGTTTTTTGCCTTGCAGGTAGGAGCAGGAAGAGGGCCAAGAGAGGCCGGCCAGAGAGCTGCAGGGAAGGAGGGAGTGGGTGTGCTGATGAGTAGAATCTCAGTCTTACTGGCATTAAGGCAGAGGTTGTTGGCGGCACACCATTCCTGGATAGCAGAAAGACAGTCAGAGATGAGGGAAGGAGAAGAGGAGGTCGAGGGTAGCCTGAAAATTAGCTGGGTATCATCCGCATAGCACTGAAAGTTGGGGCAGAGAGCAGCGATGCGGTGGGCGAGAAGTGTCAGATACTGGTTGAACAGCCAGGGAGAGAGGTTAGATCCCTGGGGGACACCACAGGTAGAGAAAAAGATGTCAGAGAGGAAAGACCCCCAGTTGGACCTGGGAGGGTCGATTGGAGAGGAAAGAGGTCAGCCACGCCAGAGCCTGACCAGTGATACCCAGGTTATCACGGAGACGGTTGAGCAGGATGGTATGGTTGACAGTATCAAAGGCAGAAGAGAGATCAAGCAAAATGAGAACACATGGAATGTTAGAGTCAATGTTCGAGAGCAGGTCCTCACGGATGTTCAGGAGAGCAGTTTCTGGTCTTCTGGCAGCTCTGAAGCCAGACTGATGGTCATGAAGACTACCAACAGATTCAGCATGGAGATTGAGCTGGGAGATGGCCAGTTTCTCAGGAGCTTGCCCAGGAAGGGGGTGATAGAGATTGGGCGATAGTTAGCCAGGCGGGAAGGGTCGGAAGAGGGTTTCCTAAGAAGGGGTTGCACAAGGGAGTGCTTGAGGGGATGGGAAGACTCCAGAGGCAAAGGAGTGATTGCAGAAGTCAGCAAGGGCAGGAGCCAGGGAGTCTATTTGGTCCTTGATAGTCTTGGAGGAACAGGGGTGGACCTGTTTTGATGAGACTTTCATAGATCGGACTTGTCTTGAAACCTCGTCAGCAGAAAAAAGGGGAAAGGCAGAAAAGGAGAGAGGAGGGGTGGCTGCAGAAGGGCCAGAGGAAGGGCAGAGAATAGAGGGAGGGAGGTGATGGGAGGAGAGTGAGGACAGGATGTCCTGAGTTTTTTAAATGAAGTGAGAGGCCAGTGCCGTGCAGAGTGCCTGGGCTGCAGCAGGGTTGGCCAGCTCCTTGCAGATTTTAAAGAGTTCGGCCGAATTGTTAGATGCCGCACAGATGCGGGCTTGGATAAGGGCTCTCTTCTTGGTGAGAACGGAGAGCCGGTATTGCCTTTGGAGCAGGTGACAGGCCAGTTTGTCAGAGGATGAACATGAAGCACGCCATTTCCTCTCTGCCACCCTGCACTTGCGTTTGAGGGTGACGAGATCCGAGTCATACCAGGTGTTACATTTGGCTTTGGGCTTCAGGCAGATTCTCATGACGGGCAAGGATATCAAAAGTATCAGATATAGCAGAGTGGAGAGTGGAGAGGGCTGTGTCAGGGTGGGAGTCAGCCGAATGGGGGAGGAGGGGGCGAGAAGGTGGCAGCGAAAGCCTCAACTGACACGCGCTTCATGGGTCGGATGACCGAGAAGGAAGGTGACAGTGATGGGGGTGGCTTTGCCTGTGGGGTAGGGAGGGTGAGGTGGGAGGAGAGGAGAAAGTGATCACTCCAGGAGAGAAGAGTGGAGAGAGGGACAGAGAGGGGAAGGTCAGAGGAGATCAGGGCATCAAGAGTGTGCCCTGCAGAATGAGTCGGCCCAGACGTGAGAATAGAGAGTGAGAGCGAGTTGCAGAGGTCTCGAAAGAGTCCAGAGGGGGGACAGGAGGTATCCAGGTGGATGTTGACGTCACCAAGAAAGAGGAGTTTAGTGGTTGAGGACAGGAGTGAGGAGGAGAGGTCCGCCCACTCGGAGAGGAAGGAGGAAATTTGACCAGGTGGCCGATATATAGTAGCCACGGTAAGGGAATGGCTAGGAGAGAGAGAGAGTCGGCAGACAAGACATTCAAAAGAGGAGTAGGTCTGCGTGGGAGTAACAGTGGCAGGAATCCACGCGGTTGGGCCTGGGCACGGAGAGGATCTTGTAACCGTCAGGTAGTAGTGTGTCAAAGCTGGTGACAGAGCTGGCCGTGAACCATGTCTCAATGAGACCGAGTACGTCAAGGTCAAGTTCCTCAAGAAGGTGGCAGATATCAGAGGAATGTTTGGCGGCAGAGCGAGAGTTAAGAGTGGCAATGTGGAGAAGGTTGCCATCTTTGAAGGACTTCTTCCGGGGAGGGGTACAGATCAGAGGTACGCCCTGCAGAGGTGGAGAACGAGCAAGAGAGGGGATGGGGGGCAGGGTAGAGGCAAGGTAGTCGAGGACAGAGGAGGGGGCACAGCAGGAGAGAAAAGGAAGTTGATGAGGCGCGGGAAGCGTCTATCGAAGAGGTGAAGGTTGGCCTGAGGGCCTTGGACCAAGACGGTCCCATTAGCGTAGACATTAATGATGGCCTTAGAGGAGTGGAAGGAGGCCAAGAGGACATCCCAACAGGTGCCACCATTAATGGGAGAAGAGGAGAAAGGAGAGAGCACAGAGACCATATGAAGGGTCCATAAGTCAGGTGAAGGCACGAAAAAGAGGATGTCAGTGAGCGTTTCCTTGGAGGAGGAACTAGTGTAGGTGTCAGCGATAGGGAGGCCTGGGTTGGAGACCAGGATGTCCTTTTTAAACTTTTTCCTACCAGATTTAGTGAGGAGGATAGTCAATGGAGAAGCAGTTAGAAAAGATTGGTGAGATAGAGAGCACCATGGAATAGGAGGGAGGGGGGGAAGACAGGACAAGTGCAAGCGGACAGGAAGAGAGCGGCAGCCCTAGTTTAACACAAAATCAGAACACAGTAATGCGTATCAGGTACACAGTGGAGAGGCCACCTAAGTTTGAAAATCCTGCGGGGGGAGAAAAACCCTAGTTTACCACAAAATCAGAACACAGTAATGCGTATCAGGTACACAGTGGAGAGGCCACTTGGCTACAAAAAATAGGCCAATGGTAGAGGTATGGTGGAAAGACCTCAAGAGATGGGCTGAATCCAAAACGGTGGTATGGACTGAAGCAGCCAGTAGAGGGGGGGGGGGGGGGGAGACAGATACATTGACGTCCTGGAGGCATTTAGTGGCCACATTGTTTGGATCCACCCAAGTATGCTAAGCAGGGTGATACCTCCCAGAGTACGGAAGAGGGGACACCCCAAGAGGATGTAACGGCAGAAGGTGGAATGGAGTAGGCTCAAGTTAAGGGGGAGGGTAAAGGGTAGGCAGCGGTTATAGTTTGACGTGATATGTAACATTCAGTAATGTATAACATGCACCGCTAAGTTTTGTTTTTGTATGTTGTTTGGTTGTTAAAAAAATTAATACAATTAAAAAAATTTATAAAAACCTTGCCAACAGCCATGTCTAATCTCGCAAGTTGGGTAATGGATGGGGGAAGGAATTGGGTCAAAGGGTTTATACTCTAGTTGGTTTAAAGTGACCACTGTCAGTGTGTGTTTGGAGGCATGGGGGGCCGGACGCTGATTTAAGTTCAGTTTAACTCTTAAAACTGTAAAAACAGTTAGAAAAAAGCACCGTACAATGTTTTATCATGATCTTGCTTTGACAAATGGTTTGTATGTAAATATGCTATGGATTCTATGAAAGGTAAGGGTGGAGTGTATGGAGAAACTATTTTGTACTTTGCTGCTTAACAGCATCAGTACTGCGCTGAAAGACCTTGCCTCACTACCTCTTGGGAAAATGCTGGCTGATGAGCTTGTGGACTGCAATGGGACACAAGGTTTTACAGCAATGATGTCAGTTTGAGGTGCAAAGCAACCCAATGCGCGAGCAGGAATCGGTGTGGCTACTTTTCAAGCAAGGCCCAGTGGCTCAACTAAAGCAAGAACATTCTGCTCTCCTTATCTGGGCAAACGGAAGCCACAGCACAAGTGCAGAGCCCGTGGGGGCAAGAGAGGAAAACCAGCAACAACAATATACAGGCGGGTCCTGCTTCTCCCCGGAAGGAGATGGTTTGGCATCCTGGTTCAGGGGTGAACCCAAAAAGTATGCTCATCTCTGCCTTCTGCCAGGGGATCGCACTTGAAGCACTTCACTGTATCCACCTACAAACGAATTATGCCATGAAAGTGAGCAATGAAGCTGCACAGTCTTTGGTACAAGTGAAGAGTGCCTCAGTGACCTGCAGTGGCTCAAGCCTGGGCTGTCGGCTAGGGGCAATCTGCCTGGCCAAACCAGAGGTGGTACTGAGGGGGCACACAGTGTGAAGTACTCATGGCAAAGTGGGAGAGGACTGGTGGTGGTCTCCCAGGTTGTCGGTATCTTTCCTATTGCAGCCCGCATGACACGCAGTGTGCGCCCATCCACCGTCTGACACTCTGGGAGGCCCCCCGTATAACTGATGGCCAAGAGCTCCTCCACCCAAATAAGTCAAGGCACAAAAGGAACTGGCATAGCAGGTGCAGGGCTCTGAAGGTTCCCACTAAGAGCCCAATCACCAGAGCCGGGGAGGCGGACTGGCACAGGGGTTCTTGAAAGGCAGCCACAGCGCATGGAGGCAGCGCCCGAGGGTGCTTCATCACCCCGCCTCGTGGGGTACACATTGCAACTCCACAAAGCACCATGTCAAAAACCCCCAAGGCAACGAAGCAGGCGGGCATCTCCACCTTGCTGGCGAGAACCACAGACAAACCAATAAAGGGAGAGCGAGTTGAGGCCATGATCCACACAGAGGATGCTGTTCCATGCCCCCTGCCTACCTCTCAAATGGTTATGAAGACTGGCCTGAAGGATCTCCTTGCCACCATGAAAAGAGAATACCAAAAAGGCACTGATGAGCTAATGAAGAAAATCACCAGCCTGGACAGGCGTGTGGAGGAGGTTGAGAGCAGAACAGCTGAAGTGGAGACTGCCCTGTGCGAGCAGAACTACGAAATAAGCGAAGGAGCGGACCGGATTGCTGCATTGGAGGCCAGGTTTGAAGCCCTAGAAATGAAACCGGAGGATGCGTAAAATCACTCCCGCCGCAATAACATTCGCCTATGAGGTTTTCTGTCTACGGTCCCTGATGCAGATCTAGAAAAGTTTGTCCTGGACTTCTTTCACTTTATATTAGCTCTCCCACACAGCGCCTCACTGGAACTGGATAGAGTTCTCCCACACCCAGTCACGGCAATTGCAGGCTTTTCACCTCAGCGTCCTGGCGAGGGTCAATTTCCTTAAGGTCAAGGAAGAGATTATGAAAGCAGCCAGGGACTCTCCTCGTATCCTGTTCAGGGATGCCTCAGTTGTGTTGTGTCAGGACCTCGTCGCTGTTCTACTGGCGAAAAGAAAGGACCTGAAACCACTGACTAAATGGTTGCGGGAGAGGAAGCTCGCCTACCACTGGGAGTTCCCCATAGCACTGCGTTTCACATCTGAGGCCATGGAAGGTGCACACAATGAAGGAGCAGAAAAGCTCCTCAAACCGGATTGCCCAGGCGAGGAGGGCAACAGCAGCTCTGCTTCAAACTCGTGCCCCCTGAGGGGGTCTGTGGAGTCTTGTTCCTGTGTGAGCAGACGGCAGAGACCCAACGGCCCAACCCGCTCGTTGAACAAGAAAGGCGCAGTGGGTTGAAGCAAAAAGGATTGCCAGTCATCATAACGGGCCACTCCTGCTCTGAATGGTGGAGGGAGGAAGCTGAGGTGGGAGAACACGGGCCCACAAGAGGATGCTATTTAGCCACCGTGGGCTGAGGCTGGAGGAACGCAAAGCCTGCAAGAGGGTTGTAGATCAATGTTAAAGTAGTAGTGGCTGCGGTCCCAGGCAAAGTCATATTTGCTCCTTTCAGGGTTTGGCTGTCTGGGCAGGGCGTGGTCTGGTTGCCCCAGGAAATGTGGGCTTTGCTCTTTTACTGTTCCCTTATGGTGCGGCAGTGGGTTTGTGGGGGGGCAGTTGGGGAGGGGACATGGTGGCGGGAACTTTATGGGGACTTTACTACATCACATTGCTGCCAACGTAGCATGTTCTCTCGGTGCAAGTAAATGATTGGGTACCCGCAATCTCCCACAGTTTGAGGCTTACGTCAGGGGTTGAGCACACCACTTATGTAGAAAGCCATGGCTGACAGTACCACTAGAGAGCTCTGTAGATGACATGGAATATGCAGTGTCTCAACTTCCCAGGGAAACAAGTCAGTTGCTCGCATGCTGGCAGAGATATCTGCAGGCATAGTCTGCCTACAGGAGACACACCTCTTAGCCACTAACGAGCGGCATCTTAATTTTGGCCGATTTTCTAGGGCTTACTTTGCTACATTGGGGGAAAAGAAGAGGGGCGTTGTGCTGCTCTTCAGTAAAGAGGTAACTAACCGAGGTTACAGTGAAGCGGGACCCAATGGGGAGATCCATACTAGTGAAAGGGTGCCTGCATGAGCAAATCCTCACATTTGAATCACTTTACTGGCTGAATAACGCACAAGATTAGTTCCTGCGCACAATTGCCCCAGACATTATCTCCTTTGCAGAGGGTCGGATCCTCGTCTGAGACTACTTCAACTTGATCCTTGTTCCAGATGCCCATAAAACTCTACCTCCCACTAGAGAAGAATAAAGGAGGGCTGTGGGGTTCGCCAAATTTCTCAGGGAAGTTGGGATAGTGGACGTTTGGAGGTTATCGAACGCAGGCTCACACAATTACATGTTCTAGTCCCACATCCACAAGGGCCTCTCAACAATAGATCTGATCCTCATGTCCAGCAAGCTCTTCCCCTGCCTTGAGGAGGACAGCATTACGCTAAGGGTCATTTCGGACCATGCCCTGCATTCGGGCCATCGGCTTCCCGGTCCGGCTTCAAAGGCCTTGGAAGCTGCAGGACTCCTTACTACAAGATGCGGCAATAAGCTGGGAAATATCCACCGCCCTAGCCAATTACTTTGCGGAAAACTCCTCTGTGGATTGCTCACCCTCAACGTTCTGGGATGCCCTGAAAGTGGTGATATGGTGGGGGGGGACTTATTACGTGCACTGCAGCACTAAGGCGAACAAGTCAGCTGCAGGAGGCACAGCTAGAGGGTAGGGCTGAAGAGCTAGATAAGGTGTAATCCATCTAGCCAGTCCACCAATGTTGCAAGTCTCTCCCCTTCTCACCTGTCTTTCCTGTTGGTTTGCAACCTTCTTTCGTGACTTCTTCCGCACAGTCCGGGATTTGTATAGAGCTGTGCCCGGGTCTTCGGATTCCAGCGTGCTTCGTTCAGACTGTCTGGGATGGAACCAGGAAGGAACAATGTCCGTGCACGGAGGCACGGAAGCCGTGATTTGAGCGCGGTGAAAATCCAGGAAGTTGGGTAAGTTTAGAGGATGTAAGGGAAGGAGGAGGAATCAAGGAACCGGGAAAGAGGAAATTCAAGAGGAAAGCCCAGAGCGCACTCCGGCAGCACACGTCCAGCTACGGCGAACAGCATCGTTGAGATGCACAGCGCCGTGGGGGTGTGTCTGTTTAATAGTGTGTGAAGCGCGGAACGTAAAGGCTGGTAAGCTATGTTTCGTATACGACGGCCATGTTGGGAGGGTTACTACATTCGGAGCTCGATGGGTCAGGGACCAGGAGGTCCAAAAGGGACGCAGGCGACGGTTCATGACAGCATGCCTCCTCTGAAGCCCAGTTCCTCCGGGCTTGCTTGGATGGATAAGGTGGTATCTTCGAATCAACCTGGGGGCATTCATGTTTGAAAGGGGTTCCCAGGTTCGCTCACTGGGTGGATAACCTTTCCATTCAACCAGGTACTGCAGCTGACCACGTCGGTACCTGGAATCACATATTCTGGAGACCTCATATTCGAGTTGGTCATTGACAATCACTGGCGTAGCTCTATGAGCAGTTTGAGAGAGTTGAACATATGGCTTTATCAGAGAAGTATGGAAAACGGGGTGGATCCTTTTCCATGATTTAAGTAGTTGGAGTCAAAAGGCCACTGGATTGATGATTTCTTTTATAGTAAAGGGACCGTAATACCTGGGTGCCAATTTATTTGGACGTAAGTGACGTGGGAGGAGTTTTGAGGATAACCAGACTTTATCGCCTATTGAATATTAAGGTCCTGGTCTTCTTTTGGAGTCAGCATAAAGTTTCACGTCTCTTCGAGCCTTTTCCAGGTTTTCTTTAGCTTCATTATGTACATTGATTAATGTTTCAATCCAAGAATCAACCGTAGGAACTGGGGTTGGATGTGAACGAATGGACGGTAGGACTGAACGATGAACTCCTTGACTGCAGAAAAAAGGACTGGTTTTGATAGCCGAATGATCCGAATCATTGTATGCGAATTCAGCCACAGGCATTAAGAGTGACCAATCATCCTGGACCTTGGTGGTGAAGCAACAAAGATATTGTTCTAAAGTTTGGTTAACATGCTCAGTAGCTCCATTGGTCTGTGGGTGAGATCCCAAAGACAAGGCACGCTGGATTCCCAGTATACGACATAACTGTTTCCAGAACTGGGATATGTATTGGGGCCCTGTATCAGAAATGATCTTGGAAGGTATCCCATGAAGCCGGAATATGTGTTCCAGGAAAATTCCAGCAAACTCAGATGAGGATGGCAGTTTGGATAAAGGTGTAAAATGAGCCATATGAGTGAACAAATCAATGGTAACCATTATAGTTGTGTAGCCCCTGGAAGAGGGTAGTTCCACTATGAAATCCGTGGCAATGATTTCCCAGAGTCTTGTTGGTATCGCCGGTTGAAGCAGGAGACCTGCTGGTTTTTTGTCATTGTGTTTGTTCTGATTGCAAATTGCACACATCTGGATGTGGATCTTGATATCCTTCATCTTTGGCCACCAAAACTGTCTTTGAATTAGATGGAGTGTGTTGGTGATGCCACAGTGCCCTGAATGGAAAGTATCATGACATAAGCTTGTGATTCTTTGTCTCAATCCAGGAGTGGGAATGACCAAACGATTGTCCTTGAACAGGTATCCGTCCTTTGTTTTGAGATTCCATCGATTGTTTCTTTTAAACTCCTTCCATAGTTCAGAGGACTGGGTTTGAATTTGAATATCCTCCAAGAGGGTGATTGCTTGGGCAACAAATATTGTGTGGGAAAACATCTTAGGAAAGGTCCGATCCTCAAGGGGCGCATAGTCGGGACGCCTGGATAAAGCATCAGCTATGACGTTATGAGTTCCAGGGAAATGATGGATTTGGAATTGGTATTGGGCAAAAAAGAAGGCCCAGCGAGCTTGGCGACTGTTTTTGCATTCTAGGGATTGTAATACTTGGAGATTCCGATGGTCTGTGTGAACTTGAACTGGGTGTTTTGCTCCCAGAAGGAGATGACACCAATCCGTGAAGGCTTGACGGATGGCTAACAATTCCTTCTCCAGGACGGAATAATGGGTTTCACAGGGAATCAAGGTGCGGGAGAGATAGGCGATGGGATGTTCTAGTTTGTCTCCAAGTTCTTGTTTCAAGACTGCCCCAATGGCGTAGTTGGAAGCATCAGTTTCGACAATGAAGGGTTTGTGTCAGGTTGAGCAAGGATGGGGGCTTGTGTAAACTCCAATTTTAATCGCTGAAACGCCGAATCTTGGACTGAGGTCCAATGAAAGGGGGTGTCCTTTTTTTTAACAACGTGACAATTGGATGAACAATTTCAGAAAATGCTGGAATAAACTTTCTGTAGAAGTTAGCAAGTCCCAGGAAGGATTGAATTTGCTTAACGCTAGTGGGAACAGGCCAAGATGGAATGGAGTCCACCTTCGAAGAATCCATTCCAATCCCTTTTTGGCTAAGAACAAATCCGAGATAGTGAACAGTGGACACGTGAAAGAGGCATTTCTCGGGTTTGGCCAGGTGTTTGTTGCCGTAAACGTTGTAAGACTGCCTTTACGTGTTCATGTTTTTGATGGTCCTTGGAGTAGATCAGTATGTCGTCTAGATATACAATGACGAAGAGGAACAGCATATCAGAAAATACCCGGTCCAGGAAGCATTGGAAAACTGCTGGTGCATTAGCAAGTCCAAAGGGCATAACTAAATACTCAAAATGGCCAAAGGGTGTTCTAAAGGCTGTCTTCCATTCGTCACCTTCTTTTATACGAATAAGATGGTAGGTGCTCCTGAGGTCTAATTTTGTGAAGATGACTGCTCCTCTGACGGCTTCCAGGATGTCTGAGATTAAAGGCAATGGATAACGATCCTTAAGAGTGCATTGATTAAGGCCACGGTAATCGAGGCATGGTCTAAGCTCCTTGGAATCCTTCTTGGGAACGAAAAACCGGGAGGCGCCCGCTGGGGACTTGGATGGACGAATTGTTCCGTTTTCCAGATTGGTATCCAGGTATTCCCGGAGGGCCTTCTTTTCAGGTTCTGACAAGATAAACATTCTTCCAAACAGAATTACAGCTGAAGGTTCAGTATCGATGGCACAATCTTCAGGTCTGTGGGGTGGTAGAGCTTGAACTATGGCAGTTGAAAACACATCTGAGTACGCCTGATAGGCCCTGGGAATCTGGATGGCGTTCGAGACGGTGACTGGTATTTGTTGATTCTTTGGGAAGTCTTCAGAGGCTTTTGGTAAGGTGTTCAGGGACAAACAATGGGACATACAATGTTCCGAACCAAGAAACAAGGAGCCTGCTGCCCAATTGATGTAGGGGTTATGCTTCTGTAACCAAGGCATACCTAAAACCATTGGATAGTGGGCGGATCTGATAACATCAAATTTAACCTTTTCTTGATGGTGGTTTATGGAGAGAAGAAGCTCCTTGGTTTGAAGGGTTATGGGTCCTGAAGACAGGGGTCTTCCATCGATTGCTTCGACAGGTTGCATAATCTCTCGTGTTTCACATGGGATACGATGAGTTGTAACCCAATCCTGATCTATGAATATGCCCATGGCTCCGCAATCCACTAATTCCAGGATGGGGTAGGATTCTTTCTTGGAAGGCGATAGAAAGGCCTGTAGAATCCCAAGGTTATTTTGTCCAGAAGAGTTCAAGGAAGGAATTGATGTGGAGCAGACATCATTCTCCCGAAACTGTGCCCCATCTAGGATCGGGAGCTGGCGTTTCCCGAACGCCGTGGAGGAGCAATAGGGCACTCTCTCACAAGGTGTTTATCGGAGGCGCAATACATGCAGAGACCAGTGTGAATACAGCGCATCCTTTCTTGTGGGGTAATGGGTTCACGGAAGGCCCCCAGTTGCATAGGTTCTGGGTCAGAGAAACTGCGGATTCAGGACTAGAAGGATGATCGATGACAGTCTTTGGGAATGATGATTTCAACTTCTTTTTCTCCGCCTTTCTTTCCTGGATTCGAAAATCAATTTGCAAGGAAAGATCCAATAGGGCCTGGAAAGAATTAGGGCGAGCTACCCTGGCTAGCTTGTCCTTTATTTCTTCATTCAACCCTCTGCGAAAGAGGGTGAAGCTAGCCTCTTGGGACCAATCGGCTTCCTTCAGAAGTTGTTTGAAACGGGTGACATAGGTAAGCATATCCTGGGATCCTTGTCTAAAATCAAGTAGACGTTCTTGAGCGCTACAGACCTGCTCAGGACGATCAAACATGGCCTTTAGGGCTTCCAAGAATAAATGAGGGCTGTGGGGTTCACCAAATTTCTCAGGGAAGTTGGGATAGTGGAGGTTTGGAGGTTATCGAACGCAGGCTCACACAATTACATGTTCTAGTCCCACATCCACAAGGGCCTCTCAACAATAGATCTGATCCTCATGTCCAGCAAGCTCTTCCCCTGCCTTGAGGAGGACAGCATTACGCTAAGGGTCATTTCGGACCATGCCCTGGTAATGGCCTGCATTCGGGCCATCGGCTTCCCGGTCCGGCTTCAAAGACATTGTAGTCATCCCGGAGGGCATCGCCCGAATTGACTAGGGGAGTAGCCCAGGTTAATGCGTTGCCAGTGAGGTGTGATATCATAAACCCTACTTTTGCTCTAGGGGTGGAAAAGTAGTAGGGCTTGAAGGAGAAATGCATTAGGCATGAATCCAGGAAGGCACAAAGGGTCTTTGGAGAGCCATCATATTTGTCCACCACTCCTCCTAATAACACACTTTCCTTGGTAGCAGAATCCCAAGACAATACCAGCTGTTTTAAGGCAGCGTTTTGAGCTTTAAGGTTTTGAACTTCAGCGGTAAGTTTCTGCATGCCTCGCATGAGGTCTTTAACCGCGGCTTCCATCCCTGGATCCGTATTGACTTTTGGGTGTCTCAATCTGTCGCAAGTCTCTCCCCTTCTCACCTGTCTTTCCTGTTGGCTTGCGACCTTCTTTCGTGACTTCTTCCGCACAGTCCGGGATTTGTATAGAGCTGTGCGCGGGTCTTCGGATTCCAGCGTGCTTCGTTCAGACTGTCCAGGATGAAACCAGGAAGGAACAATGTCTGCGCGTGGAGGCACGGAAGCCGTGACTCGAGCGCAGTGAAAATTCAGGAAGTTGGGTAAGTTTAGAGGATGTAAGGGGAGGAGGAGGAATCAAGGAACCGGGAAAGGGGAAATTCAAGAGGAAAGCCCGGAGCGCACTCCGGCAGCACACGTCCAGCTACGGCAAACAGCAGCGTTGAGACGCGCAGCGCCGCGGGGGTGTGTCTGTTTAATAGTGTGTGAAGCGCGGAACGTAAAGGCTGGTAAGCTACGTTTCGTATACGACGGCCATGTTGGGAGGGTTACTGCATTCAGAGCTCTATGGGTCAGGGACCAGGAGGTCCAAAAGGGACGGAGGTGACAGTTCATGACAACCAAGGCATGGAGTGACCTTAAAAAGGCAAAATCCATGCAGGATATACACTTACCCGACAAATCCGCTGGAGCCCTTGCATGCACCAAGCAGGTCCACTACATGATATGATCGTTTATTTATATAGCGCCTATACACAATGTGTTTCAAAGCGCTTCAAGGCAAGGGAGGGAACAAGGGAAAATATAACCACATTCTTACAGGCCATGAACAGTAAGGATGTGAAATTAACTATCGTACTCGGCCTGATGACATTTCAGATAGTGCAAGAGCTAAGACATAGATAAGGAAGGGAGGGGGAGAGTGGGAAGGAAATGGAAACAGACAGGCGCCTACCGTACTAGGCCTGACGACATTTCTGGTAGAGCTGGAGAAAAACAAAAGGTGAGGAAGAGGGGTGCAGAAAGGGAGGGGAGGAACAAAAAAAGCGACTATCATACTAGGCATGACGACATTTCAGATAGTGCTGCAGGCGTGATGGGGAGGAAAAAAACAGTAATGGGAGGGTGGAGGAAACAGACGAGGTTGCTATCATATTAGGTCCAGGAACAATTCTGATAGAAATTGGATACTTAATCACCTCTTGGACTAACAGTTTATGCTCATCATTGGAGGCGATTGCCTAGGTTTCACAACACCCCATCTGAACAAACCCATTTCTAGACCTTCACCATACAAATGATATGTTAGTTTATAGCTGCCTCTATCTGGTGCTGGTACATTGCTGATAATAGTACCTGTTGTGCAATAAAACCAAGTACATATGCAGGCATTTTTATTCACTTAAAACGTAGGAAAGGCTCAGCAGCTTTGCTGAAATGTGCTATTCTAATCTTGCACATTAACACATCTCTGCAATGAGTCCTTAACACACTGAGCTAACTTCTTAACGATTGTGGCATTCAATTTATCAATTTGCATTTCAACTTTAGGTATTGCACATGATCAACATAATTCCCACAGGAAGGAAAGAATGCTACAGAGCTATGCTGTTAGGAATACACAGACTATGTATATCACAGTGAACACAGTAGGTATTACATGATGAATTCATCAAGGCAGAATGTACTTGTTAAAACAGACGGGCAGTGGGTTTAGAACCTCAGCAGCGTGCCATAAAATATCCTGACATGTGCTATTTAAGTCTGGTGAACATTGGAATCTTACTTCTTTAGATCAGGCAGCCTTGCGTCCCCCTCTAAGGTGGGGGCCCTGGGCAAGTGGCCCTTTTGCCCTCCCTTAAAAACGTCTCTGCTGAGCGAGGCAAAGAACACAAGCAAACAGTTCCAAAATGGCAGTTTAACGAGCGTAGAAAAACGGCGATACAGAAGGGGGTCGCAAGGAGGGAAGTTCCCCTGACCTTTTCGACAAGGAACTGTTACTTTCACAAAACCTCGAGAACAGAAAGCGTAAGACCAGGAAACCAGGCTGAAGAATCCTGCGCTGTGTGTCGGAGGTACCCGGGGCCCTCCTGCGTCAATCAATGCGGGAAGAAGCACCAGCTGCCATGGTACTGTCTTTGGCTCCAAGAACAAAGCAGCGTCAGCGAAATCAACACAGCCTGTGAGTTGGGGAGACTGATGCAAGACCGGTCTGTGTTGAAGCCAAGGTTGCAAGCAGCAACATTGTGTGGCGAGCGCTGGAACGAACATAAAACGCATGTGATAAGAGACGCGAATGAAGTTAAACTGCTGATGAGTCATTGAACTTTAAAGCAAGCTACAATACCTTTTGACCGAGTGATCCGGGAGATCAATTGAAAGAGAACTAATAAATGTGAATCGATGTGGTCCTGGGCCGGGTCAAGTCAAATCCTGCTTATTCGAAAGTCTTTGATTTCTTTGAAGTAGAGAAAGTTTGGAAAAGCACATGGAAGAGTGAGATCAGTTGAAAGTTTTTTGTTGAAGTGGTTCTGAGCCTGGTGGAGGGGGGCCGGGGTGAATCGAAAATCACCCAAGAAGTTGTACATGAGAATCCTGAGGAGAAAGGAACTTTTGAATGTTTGTCGTGTCAGGCCCTCTGAAGTAAGAGACTTTGAATGGTAAAGAGACTTTCACATAGAAGGCCCTGATACTGAGATTTGAACTGCATCCTCGTGCTAGAGAAGCCAGAGCCTGTGCTAAGCTAGTGTGACACTTTGTCCTGTGCTGAAAACATGGGGAAGAGAAACCAACAGCTTGAATATCGTGACATATCATTTCTTAAACACTTTTCTTTTGCATGACATTGTTTCCCACACTATTTGTATTTAGAAGTAAGGATTGGCAGTTTATTAGTTTAGGTTATTTTGACAAGACACCACTAGGACTGCTTTATTATTATTCGATGGTAGTAGCTTGCTCCTGTCTTTAAATTTAGTATTATATAGGTGTTTTTCAAACCCGATTGAAGTTCAATAAACACAGTTGAACTGTGATCACTTGTGTCTGTCTTACTGTTTGATACCATGCCTTCCTTACATATGGCACAACATCTCTGCATTTTAGGGTCAGTTATTCTAAATCTAGTGCCATTGGAGTAAACATCCCTCAGGGGCGGAGGGAACTGGTGGCTAGCAGCAGTTCTGTCCCATGGGGTAAGGCCCACATCACCTATCCTGATGTCCGGATCCTGAGTAAGGTTATGCAAGCCTATTGGGCATATTTCCTGCACCTATTTAGCAACTTGCTGGACAACCTAGACCGTTGGCATAAGCTGTGTCGTGGTATGGGAGGATCACCGGTCTCAAAATGAACCTATTTCTGAGGTTCCTTTATCTCTGTCCATAGTGATTCATGAGAAGGAGCTGGGGAAATTACAGATGAATTTCATATGGGGCCGAAAAGAGCCACAGGTTGCCATGCGGATTGTGCTCCGGGAGTTCTCATCGGTGGCCTCAGAGTCCTAGACGTCTCCAGGTACTGCCTAGCAGCACAACTATCCTCCTCCTTTGCATGGCAAGAGACCGATGACCCGCCCCATGGGAAGCAGATAGAGGAATCATGGGCCCTAGGCCCCCTTTCAGCCCTGCCCCACCATAGGCCGACACTCCAAGCCCCTGGGATGGGCCCACTGGCTTCTACCAAGAAATCCATCTGGTGCTGAAGGAGGGCGGTCAACCGATGGGTCGTTGGCACTACCTTGGGCCCTCTCACTCCAGTCTGGGGCAACCCAGATTTCAAACCAGGATTGAGAGCAGCAGGGTTGCGTAGATGGTAGATGGTGGGATATGGTGGTAGATGGTGGGAGGGAGGCTTACTTCAAGTGAAAGACTTCTTTAGCAATGGGATCCCCCCTATGCTTTGAGAAATGCAAAGCCACATTTCAAATCCCAGAAGACTGGTACACTCAACTTCAACACTGGATGTCACAGCACAGCACAAAAGCACAGGGTGGGAGGGAGATCAACACACTAGAATATTCCTGACTGCTGCAGCACCCAATTTTATTTTAAAATGTTTTTATTGGCATTTATAGTTCACATTAACATTTTGCTTCTTATTTTGCCATCATTGTCATGCATGTGCGTAAAAACAAGTTAACAACAAGTAACGTTACAACAAAAACAGTCTTGACTGCTAGATTTACCCATAGGGGCGCTCGTCTTTGCGCTTAAAACAGCTCCAATGTGGAGGACATTATTGTGGCTGTTGGGGGTAGAAGGGTATCCATCCAGAATTCCTCTTTCTTATAGCTCAGCACCTAATGAGTCCTAGAAGTCCCAGTAGCGGTCTCAGTTCTTTCATGGGGGTTTGTCGTCTGACAGATGGAACATGTCCCACATTAGTGTTTTCCAGGCTTCATATGCCGGGCTTGCATCACCTCCTGCCTTGGACACCCCATCGCCCCATACCCTAGTTTCTGCTCCTGTCCAATATTCCAGTTCACTGTGCCATCTGGCATATTGCGGGGCCCCCGCAGTTTTCCACGCCATTGCAATGGACCTTTTGGCCAGCACGCCTACCATGTCCATACATTTAATCACATGGCTGAATTTGCTTATTCTTGGGTAGGCTCCCAGGAGGCACTCCTTCGGTGTCCAGTCATATCTAACTACCCCAGCCTGTCTGCAAGCTTGTTCTATCTTGGCCCAGAAGCGCTGTATCTTTAGGCACCCTCAAAACATATGCAACATTCCCGCCCCGTTCGACCCACACCAGGGACACAATGGGTGTGTACTGCTGCTAAATTTGGCTATTCTGCTCGGTGTGATGTAGGTCCTGTACATTTAGATCAACCTAAATCTGGCGTTTCTTGACACCTCCCGGCGGTACATTAGTATCCTCTCCCATTCCTTATCCGTTATGTTGATTCCCAGATCTGCCTCCCACCACTTTTTCAACATGTCGCTTTTGGGCTTGGCGTTGGGTCTGTCCACTAGCTGACTATAGAGCCTGGACACCGGCCTCTAACCATCGGCCAGGTTATTAAGTAGCATTAGTACTGGGTCTGCCTCTGGCTCCTCAGGCCATATTTTCCATTTCCTCCTTGCTACCGTCCTAGCCTTCCCATACCATAGGAACTGGCCTTTGGGTAGTCCCTCTTTCCATACCAGAGATTCAAATTCCGTGAAAATGCCCTCCTCGTATGTGTCCCCCAGGTGTAGATGCTGTATCTTTCCCAATGCCTTACATTTGCCAGGTCCGCTCCGACTGTACAGACATCAGCTGCAATCAGGGTCCCTGGTGAATAGGAGTGCTCACGTCACACCAGTTTCAGGGCCCTGCACCAAACCCTCCTGCCTAATGTTACTATAATTGGAACATCACCCAAACACCTCAGCGGGACCCAAAGTATTTCTTTTAAGCGTGCAGGCGCTGCTAGCTGTTTTATCAGCTTTGTTTCTGAGGTGGTCTCATCTGCAAGCCACTTGGCCACGAAGCTGAGTTGCGCTGCCAGGTAGTATTTCTCGAGATCTGGTAATTGGGCCCAGCCCGCCTTGTACGGTAGCATAAGTGTGGTCAAAGACAGCCTGTGTCTGGCGGGATCCCAGAGGAGCACCCTCAGCAGTTTTTCCAATAGACTAAAGAAAGAGGCCGGGATATAATAATGAACATTATGGAAGAAATATAGAAACCGTGGTAGGACTATCATCCCATCACCTATAGCGGTAGTGTAGACCAAAACTTCATGGACTTCCTGAGCCCCTTCACCACCAGTTCGGTGTTGCCCCTGTGCATCAGTTCAGGAGTGTGCCAGACATTCACCCCCAGATATATAAACGATTTCATCTGCCACCGAAGCCCAACTTTCGGGAGGTCCTCCTCCGTTTTTCTTGCCAACCCCGCCAGTGGGGATATGCAAGATTTCTCTGTGCTAAAAGAGATGCCTGACACTTCTGCAAAGTTCTCCAGCGCTTCCAAGATCACTGGTACATTGACATGCGGATTTCTTAAGTACAACAGTACAACAGTACATCATCTGCATATAAGGACACAACGTGGTACACTCCTCCCACTCTGATCCCTGCGTCAAAGAATTGTTTCCTAATATATATTGCTATCAGCTCTAATCCCTAAACATAAAGCATTGGCGACAGCGACAGCCCTGCCTGGTGCCCCTTTGGATGTCCTAGATTGCTGACACCATTCTTCCAGTCTTTACCCTAGCCACCGGTGCCTTATATAGTAGTTTAATCCACCCAATGAATTGTTCGCCTAGCCCAAACTTTACCAAAACAGCGGTTAGCCAATCCCAATATATAGAGTCGAACGCTTTTATGGCGTCTAAGGAGACAATTGCATACTGTTCTAGTGAGTCAGTCGTTTGCGCCATGATATGTTAGACGACGCAGATTTATTGCTGTGCTTCGGCCTGGTATAAATCCGTTTTGGTCCCCATGTACTATGGTCCCAATAACCTTTAACACCTTTTTGGCCAGTATGGTCGTCAGTATTTTTTCATCATAATTCAACATTGCTAATGGCCTATATGAGTCGCACTCATCCATAGGTTTACCCGGTTTAGGTATCGGGACCACTAATGTCTCCCTCATGCTCCCCGGCAGTACCCCTGTACTATATGCTTCCTTAAATACCTTGTGTAGGACGGGGGTTAATTCTGAGCTGTACACCTTGTAGAACTCGGGGGGTAACCCATCACTCTTGCTAGTTAGTGATTTGATCGCGTCACTTATGTCCTCAGCCGATAACTCCCCATCCAGCATTTCTTGTTGCGTGCTATCTAATGCAGGTAGGCTTCTTTCTTCCAATGTGTCCGGTATGTCTGCCTGGGGTACTGACGTATCGTGGCAGTACAATTGGGAGTAAACATTTTTTTAAATGTCGTTAATTGACGATTGTGATGTGTGCACCAAGCCTGTTTCATCTTTGATTTCTGTGGTCAGGTGTCTCTGGTTTTCCCTTTTGCACAGCCACCTACTTGGCTTGTCACCTTCTGAGTGCGTCCTAGTGGTTTTTGCAACATAGTCAAACTTCGACACTCTAGCCCAGGCACCTTTTCCAGCTGTCTCTGGCTGCCGACAGTTCTGATTCCTCCCCCCTGGTTTTCTGGGCGCAAGCCTCCATCTGTCTAATCTCTTCCTCACCTGACTCTAGTTCATTCCTCAGCGACTTTCTAATGCCCCCAGCACTGGCAGTAACCTCCCCTCTAACCGCCACTTTCAGTGCCTCCCAGATTGGGCCCCAAGTCTATACGCTCCCCACAATTTTATCCATATATTTCACTAGTTTGCTCCAGAGTCCCTCTGAAAAGGCACGGTCCGTCAAAGCATCTGTTGGCATACGCTACAGTGGTATGGGTGGCCTAGGGCCCCTCATCTTCCAGTCCATGATTAACGGTGAGTGATCTGATATTGATCTACCCAGTTATCTACTTGGGGCAGATGTGATCTGTCTATTAATGGGTAATCTATTCTGGTAAATAGCCCGTGGGGCGATGAGAAATAAGAAAATTCCCTGCTCACCGGATGTAACTCGCTCCACACTTCCACCAGGTCTAGGTTCGCTATCACTTCATTCAATGGCGACGTGATCATTCTTGCCCCATTCACCAGCGGGCTAGACCTATCAAGGGTAAAGTCGCAAACACAATTAAAATCTCCCCCCCCAGATAAAGAAGCAGTTGCGGTTAGGGGCTAGTTTCATGGCCAACCTGGTCAGGTGCGCTGGGGTCCCACAGTTAGGGAGGTAGGAGTTAACTATACTCATCTCCAACAGCGCAATGCTACCCCCAAGTATTGGGTATCTCCCCTCTGCGTCAACCACTTTTGTTAATAGCCGGAAGGGTACTGCGTCACTAATCCATGTGTACACCCCTCGTGCGTACTTGGAATATGGTGCTCCAAAACCCTGTCTACCCCAATGCCCCACCACTTTGTTAATGCTGTCAGCCATGAGGTGGGTCTCCTGCAGCAGTGCGATGGCATTCCTTGTTAGCACTTTTATATCAGCCGCCATTGCTGCACAGTGTAATCCCATTCTGTTCCACAGACTCCCTTTGTTTCCACCAAATCATTACACCCATTCCGCCCACATCTCTGCCTATGTTCTCCCAGTCAGGTGCCTCTCTTCCCCTTCTATCCATTTCTGTGAAGACCTTACAACATTTCGAATAACAGCAAACCAAACTTAACCAACTGCACCCAGCAGTTGCACTGGTCAGGCAATGTTCAGGTGCCCCCGCTCCGTCTTGGCCCATCTGGGTCTTTGTGTGTGGGTTGTGATGGGTCAGCAACAGGCCGACACCAGTCCTTTCGCGGGGATGCGCCTTTCGGCTCAGACCAAGTAGCCCAACAGTTCCCCCGTCCGTCTTGAGCTCTGTGTTTTGACTGCGGTGAGTTTAGGTGTCCCTAGTAGTATCCCACTTCAAGTAGGTTTCCCAGTTGCCATAGTCGTCAGGTGCTCTTTCCCTTGCTTCTGTGTCTCAGACTATGTCACAGCTTCTTTTCCTTCCGCCATGTTGTTATGTTCCAGTCACATGGTGGTCGCCGCGGTGATCTCCTAGAAGACAGCTCGCCCCTTGAACAGTACTTTAAGCCTCGATGGGTACATCAGCATGTATTTGAGGTTTAACTGACAAAGTCTGGCTTTGATCGGGACAAGAGTTTCTTGCTCTTGGTATCGCTGGGGTGTAATCCGGGTATATTGGGATTTTAGCATTGTCTGTTCTTATTTCGCTCCCTTCTCGCAAGTAGCGCAGTATGATTTCTCTGTCTTGGAAGGTCCGGATCCTTGCTATCATCGGCTGGGGGTGCGATCCAGGTGGTGATCTTTTTTTTTTTGTAAGGTTCTGTGGGCCCTCGCCACCACAAATCCCTGTGAAAGTCGGTCGACGCCAATCTCTTGTTGTAGGGTTTCTACAAAATGTGTGGGGTTGGGGCCTTCCATCCCTTCCGGGATTCCTAGGAGGTGCACATTGTTACGTCTAGATCTTCCTTCGGCATCCTCCACCCTCTCTTCCATGATTTGTACTCCTCTCCAGTTCCTGCACTCTCATCTGAATATCTTTCAGTGCTTCTGCTGTTTCTTGTTGCCCAGCCTCCCTGATTGTTAGACGTTCCGTAAGGTTGCGCATGTCTTGCAGCATCAATTGCATGTCCGTCTTGACCTCTTCTATTTTGGTTTCTATATAGGAGCCCAGCCCAGCAATAGCCTCCGACACCTCCTTGTCTTTGTTGGTTTCATCTGGGGTTGCTTGGTCAGAGCGAGCCGCATTGATGTTCTGCGACTGTTCTTGTGGTCTGGCTGCAGCAAAGGATTCCATAATTGTGGAGTTATTATTCTTCTTGGTTGGGGACATAGCCTCCTATGGTGAACCAAAGCAGTGCCGACCTGTAGGTTGTTGTTGTGTCCTGTTAGGCCCAGTTGAAGTGAAAGGCCACCTTCAAGGTTCTTAACCGAACCCCATCCTCCGCCCGTGGCATCCACTTATGCTGCAACTATCATATGTCTGTCTTTTCGGGCAGATTGTGTGGTTAGTGGTTTCCCCTTTTTGTTTACCCAGGATTCACAATGTTCCACCCAGAGTCTCTATGCAGGGCAATGCTCTCAGCAGACCATGGGCTCCCCGGTATTATTGGGGTCATCGCTAGCACCCTTCTTGCCTTTGGTCGCTTAGATGCTGCCCTATGTGTAGCGTACGCTGGGGCAGCTACCTTCTGTGGGGTATGCCACTGTCTGTTTAGGGCCGCTCCTAGCGGGCCCCTGGTTCTCTAGAGGAGCATTAGTTGCCCGCCTGCCCTAGGTTCCAGGTTCCTGCACGCCCCCTTTTGTGGCCCTGTGCCTCTGGTCCAGCCTTATTGTGTGGGGGGAGTCAATAACGCTTACTGGAATCACCACTCCAGCAAGTACTTATTGGTAGAAGCAGGATCCAGTAGTCTGCTTCCCTGGCGCCAGTGCCGTGAGCCCCAAGCCTCCTATGCTGCGCTTGATGCGACCATGCCCCATAGTTTCAGGTGTCAATAGCGTGAGGGGTACTTACAGTTCTTGTCAGCAGCTGTTGATGATATCCGGATGTGCGGTAGCTCGATCTTGTATGACGGTGGGCACCACCATGCAATGCTGTCTCCTCGGTTGGCTCAAGATGGCTCAGTCTTGTCCTGCAAGGGAAAAGTTTTAACCCTCTGCAATCTCTTAGACAGATCAGACCCCGTTAAGGAGAGTTTCATGTCCAGGTGGGAAAGGGACGTAGGGAGAAAGCTAGGGGTGGAGGAATGGAGCCAGATCTGGACCCATACATTTAGAACCTCCAGTGTGTCACAAATAGGGAGTGGGCAGCTAAGGTGTGCTACAGTTGGTACATCACACCAGAAACCTTGCATAAGAGTAACCCGGCGCTGTCAACACTGTGCTGGAGGCGGTGCGAAACCACTGGCTCGCTCTTCTACCTCTTGTGGTACTGCCAGAATTCTGCTCAATTCTGGAAGGAGGTACTGGTTCTGATCGAACACATAACGGGGTTGACGATCCCTTGGGATCCAGGGATAGTACTGCTGGGCGACACAGGTGATTTGGGTGTTTCCCCTGATAGGCCCTATGGCCGATCTAATCACACACCTCCTCACGCCAGCAAAGATTACCATAGCGCACCTCGGACGTGCCCGAGGGCGCTGTGATTACCATGAGGTGGGTGAATGCTAGGACACAGCGGTTGCAGAGAAAATCACAGCAGCACGCTTGGGGGCATGGGAAACTTCCACAGCACCTGGTCCCCCTTCTTTGAGTATGCAGAGCAGTCCCCAGGGATTCTGCGTAAATCGCTGACCCTCAGGTAGTGCACAAAGTACAAACTCCTAGAGAGGGTCGAGACTCACGAAGCTGGCACCTTGGGTTGAATCCGAACAGACAGTGCATAAGAGCCCTCACTATTCCAGTCGCTGCATGTACTAATGGTGAAATCCAGTATCGCGTTTATGTAAAGATATTATAATGATCTTGATGGGCCATGTGATTGATCATTTGGCTGTTTAATAACTCCCCTATGCCTTAGTTCCTTTTTTGTTTGTTTGTTCCTTAACTGTTAAAGTGAAAAGGATATATTTTTTTAAATGTCCCTTTTATCATACCACTTTCTCCTTAAACTTGTGGATTCTTATTGTTTCTTCTAGAACGTCATAAGCAGTTGGTCATATTTGTGTGCAAACCACATTTTTTTATTTCATTGATTTTAAATGTTAGTAGCCTGGATCCTTAACTGGCATTTTCTTTATCTTCTAGCATTGGAGGAGTTATACTTGTTAGCTTGTCTGGCTCTGATGAATCAAGAGGAAAGGACAAAATAGGTAATCGTAATATGCCACATTTTTCATTTTTTTAAGTTGTCCAAGTAAAATTACAGCAGTTCCTCTGTGTCATTTATCTTAAAATGTTTGTTTGCTATCTGTGTTTGAAATTAGTAAACCTTGCTAGTTGCATACTTATTTAACTAATGGGTTTTGCTTTTTTTAATTTACGTTTTGTTTTCTAGAAAATTGACTCTTGCAGTACCAACGCATTCCCAGACCAGCAATACATTGATAAGATTTAAGACGTGTTCTCATTGTGATGTGGTTCCCTGCTGGGATTAAGGGGTGCTTAGTAGGTTGACTCTAAAACCATCTGGGTCACTCAGCAGCACCCGCTCCTCAAAGCAGGGAATTGTCAGATAACTCACTTGGCTGTAACCACTCCACCTGAGCGAAGTTTATTCTTAATTAACCATGCAACTATGGGAAAGATGAGACAAGAGTACTACCAATCCCAGAATTCCTCATTCAGTCAATGGTATGACCTGGACCAGATCCAGGAAGGTGGACTGAGGTTTTGAGATGGAGATCCCCATGGGGAATTCTCAGCCAAGCCCCAGAGGGGTTAAAGAAAACCAGGGAATGTGTCCCCAAACCAGGACAGGAGCAGGACTACTAAATCTCTTGTAATACCCTCTGTTTAAAAGGAAAGGACCAGATCGGAGAATCAAAATTGCAGCTGAGACAGGAGGGTGGGGGGGTGGCGGGGGGGGGACTTGTGAACCTACAGAAATTGTTTTATGTCTCAGTGAAGAGGACACTGTAGAAATCAAAACTATTGTTAATAAGGGTGAAGAAAGTACACATCTGCTATTTTCTTAAAGGCAATTAGAAAACCAAAATGATGCCCTCCCTCATTCTGCTGGTGCAAAGGAGCAGGTCAGTTTGATTAATTGTCAGCTAGGTACAGCCATGACACCACAACCACTTAAGAGAGCATTACAGGAGGGAGAAATCGCTAATTATGACAACATAGGGGGGCACTTACTATTAAGCTCTCAGGGGTGGGGAGGAGGGTTGACTGTAGACACTGGCACAATCAGAGCAGCAAATCCAAAATGACTGTCCTAACTCTTATAGCATCCGTTCCATTTAACCCACCCCCAAGAGAGTCGTATAAAGGAATTGATCACAGCCAACTACAGACTTGTCCTTGCCACAGGTGCAAACAGTCAGCATAGAGAGGAGCAAAGACCATATAAAATCCAAACAACACACCTTCATTTTTGGGCTGATGGAGACGGAGAACATTGTGCTGAGCAGGAGGAAGGAGCTTGGAGCAGGAGCAAGGAGATTGCTGGAGAGTGGCACAGAGGGATTAGATAAGATGAGTGAAGTAGAGCTTAGACCAGGAGGAGAGAGCGAGGTAAAGAAAGTGGCAGTAAGATCCGAAGAAGTGGGTGGCGATAAAATTGTGCAAGCAAGTTCATTGTAGATAGTTATGAGAGGTCCAGAATTAATAACAAGAGGGCATTGCAGAAAGGAAAGAGGAAGTAGTAACGTTGGCGGAAGAGCACAGATGGAAGCAACTTAGGAAGAGGCGTTGTTTTATCAGCAGTGGGAGGAAGGTTTGAGTTATCTGGGATTGGGGAAAGGTGGTAGGGGAAGTCAGAAGATAGATGTGGCAGGACAGGTGTGGTGTTCCGATGACACCTGGTATAGGGAAAACTGATCTGGGTATTGAACAGAGCATCATATCCGCACCATATCCCTGGGAGGCGAGCAGTGCATTATATCCCAAGATGTAAATGGAGTTGGAGATGGAAGGTGTGAAGTTAAGGAGGTGGCTGAATAGCAGGAGGTGGTCACAAGCGAAGTGACCACAGTTGGGGAGTCTGGGCAAAAGGGACAAAGAAGGAAGGCAGATAGGAGTCCAGAGGGGTGAAGGGGCTTAAGGAAGACATTGGGATGGATCAACCCACTAGTTCCTGGGGATCTGTCATAAGGCGGCCAGGACACAGCCATCGCTTTTGGATCCAGTTCCTGGGAGTGGATCGGTCCAGGAGGACCACTTGGGGAGGGGGCTTTGGGGAGTGGAAGTGGGACACTGGATGGCGAGACGCAGTATCCCCTTCCCTGTAACCCCCACCCCCTTTTTACAACACAAACACTTTCTCACGGACAGCTCGCTATGATAGAAAACAGCTGTATACCTGACATGTCCCAATACAATGGTCAGCCAGGGACAGGCAATTACTGACCATTACACTTCCCCACACAGATAAAAGGCGGAGCACGAGAGCTCACTCTGAGCAAGGCAAAGCATACGAGGAAGCTGCATTTCCAAGAGGGCAGTTTAACACGAGGAGAAAGATGGCAAAACCGAAGAGTATCGAAAGGAGGGAAGTGTCCTTGACCTTTTCGACAAGGAACTTTTACTTTCATGAACCCTCGAGGATAGAAAATGTTAGACCAGGAAGCCAGGCTGAAGAATCCTATGTTGTGTCTCGGAGGTACATGGGGCCCTCCCTTGTCGATAATCAAGGTGGGGAGAAGCGCTTGCTGCTGTGGTACTGTCCTTGGCTCCTACAACAAACAGTGCCAGTGGAATCAACACAGCTGGTTAGCTGGGGAGACTGATACCAGACCGATCTGTATTGAAGCCAAGGTTGCAAGCGGCAACATTGTATGGTGAGCACTGAAGTGAACAGTGAATGACACGCATGTGAGAACCAACGCGACTAAAAATTGAACAGATGAGTGATTGAACTTTGAAACCAAGATACGATACCCTTGACGGAGTGATCCGGCTCCATGTGGGTGCTCATTCGAAGGTCTCTGTAAGGTATCCAACTGAGAGTTGAGAAAGGTGAAAGAGTGGCAAAGAACTGTACAACGAAGTGGTCCTTCGACGGGTCAGCAAAATCCTGTGCACAATCGAAAGTCTTCGATGTTGATACTGCTAAGCAAGTTGATGACAAAATAGAGAAAGCTGGTCTGAGCCCAAACAAGGGAGATCAATTAAAAGCTTTTGGGCTAAAGTAAGTTTGTGCTAAAGTAAATTAAATTGGTCCGAGCCCAGCGGAGGGAGACTGATTGAACATTGTGTTAAAACAGATCTGAGCCTGGCTGAGGGAGATCCGGGGTGAATAGTGAATCACCTGAGAAATGGAATATGTGTTAAATTCCGAGAGGAACTTATTATTTGTTGGTGGCATCAGGCCCTTTGCAAGAAGAGACTTTGGAAGGCAAAGAGACTTGGGCACAACAGGCCCTGCTGCTAATGTTAGAACTGCACCCTTGTGCTAGAGAAGCCAGAGATTGTGGTAAGCTCGAGTGTACCACCTTATCCCGTGCTGAAAACCTGGTGAATGGAGGCCAACTGCCTCAACTTCCTGACACATCATTTCTCGAGCACTTCTTTCACATAACATTGTTTCCCACTCTATTTGTATTTAGATGTAAGGATTGGCAATAGGTTTATTAGTATATAGGCCCTTTTATTTTGACAAGACACCACTAGGACTGTTATTCTATTTTGATGGTGGTAGCTTGCTCCTATCTGTAGATTTAGGATTAGATGGGCGTTTTTCAAACTCTTTTTGAAGTTCAATAAACACCCTTGAACTGTGGTCACTTGTGTCCATTTTACTCTTGATACCATGCTTTCCTTGCACTATCCATCGCCCAGGCCTACCCGACCAGCCAAAGTGATCGCTAGAAGAGCAGAAGAAGGGTACAGACCCCTCAAACACACCTGTGGTACCCACTTTTTGTTGTACCAGGCGACCCTCTCAAGAAGTGGGGGTGCAGGTTCTGGGAAATACAACAGTAGGACAATCCATGGAAGATCCTTGTTATGAGCTTTGGACATTTACTTTTGACGCTGGGATTTAAAGAAGAGCCTTATTTGACTTCCCCATATTATTTTGGCCACACTATGTTCACTTTCCCCAATAGAAATCACACATCTTTTTAAATTTCTTTTGGCCTTTTTCATAAACTAGAAACAGTAACAGTCCCTCCCCAATACCAATACCCACCCCATCCACCTGTTCCCTCCTTTTAACAATATTATCATTGACGTGAATGCATAAACAACCCAAAACAACCCCCCCTTCACACAGCCGTCTCATCCCCTAGCTTTCTCTCCCCCTAATCCTCCATTAACCCTTCAATACTCTTGGGTTCCCCCATATCTATCAGCTCCATTGCAAATACATAATAAAAGACGATCTCATCTAACCAATAATCCACACCGTAACCTTTACACCCCTCCCTTTCCTCCCAACCCCTGTTCCTTTCCCTCTACCACAAAACAAAGGAGGTGATAGCTGGAAGGGTTGGAATGAATCTTATGAAGGCCGAAACATGCCTGGGATTGCTTGTGTTCCTGTGCAGCTAGGACCTGGCCTAGCATTTCGGGCTGGGCTACCACCATTGGTGGCAGTACCTGACTGATTTGCATATGGCTGGACCCCTTTTGCAATTTTGCAATGGCGCAGCCGGGCTAAGAATCGTTGGTGTGGAAGCTTGCCCAGAGCAATGCCAGTATTTCAGATTCATTCAAAACCTTCCACCCATATGTTTTGTGGTTATACCATTTCCCTCTACACCAGCCCTTTTTTTCCACCCCATTGTCTTACACATCATACCCCCTAATTTCTCCTCCTCATCGGGGCTTCAAATCTCTCGAGGAGCACAGCTCGTTCAATATTTGGCTCCAGTCCACCGTTATTCCTTCCTGCTGCACCGGGTCAATATTTTCCTGCAGTATCTCCAGTTCCGCCAACCCCCACCTGTGAACATCTGCCCTACACTGCTCCACCGACGGCCCTTGCGGTTGCTTCCAGGGAATAGCTATTCGCCGTTTGGCCAGTATCAGTAAAAACCGAGCCAACTAATTCAGCGGTTTGTAATCTTCTCCGCTGATAGCATACCCCACAGACACCTTTGGGTCACATTCCAGATCAGAGCTCAGTAGTTCATTGATCATTTAAATGATCGCTCCTCAGTAACGTGCAATAAACTTTTACTCCCAGATCATATGCCAATGCCCTGCAGGTCCCATCCCACAACGCGGACAATCATAGCTACGGGTACTGTTCATAGCATGTAGCTTAGTTGGAGTTACATAAACTCTGTACTTAAACTGGATCAGTTGAAACCTAGTGTTTCTCGAGACCTTGTGAACCTACCACCACATTTTTGCCCATTCCTTCTCCGATATCTGGAATCCCCATCCTCCTCCCATTTGCTTTTCACTGCTAATTGTTTCAGGAGAACTTCACTCCTCACTGCTTTATAAACACTGGAGATTTTGGCCTTTTCTCCTGCCTGATCCAGCAACTCTTCAATCTTCAATCAGTGGACTTAGGCTTGGTTGCTCTGGTTTCCCCGTCCATATTTCTGCTAGCCTTTTCACTACCGCCCCATATATTAAAAAGGGTCCCTTTGAAATCCTGTACCATGCACTCTACTCCGCAAATGTCATCAGTTTCCCTCCCTCGAATAGATCCCCCACTACCTGGCACCCCTTCTCCTGTAGCTGTACCATACCCTCTCTCCCAATAATTTTCCGTAACTTTAAGTCTGCACTCCATGGCAGGTCTCCACTACATAACCCTACAAGTTCCCTCTTTCCCATATACTTCTTCCACACCGCCCTAACCGCCTGGAACTCGATCAGTGTCCCTCTACCTTTTGTAACCCATAACATTTCCACCCCTCGTCGGTACACTGGTAGGCTTCCAACCAATCCCTTCATGAACCAATCCCCACACCCCAAGATACTGTCACCATCTGCAGCTGTGCCGCCATAAAATAGGCCTCATAGTCTGACAAGTTAAGACCACCGTCCAGGCTTGGATGCCGCAAAGTCACCAGTGACACCCCCCACCTCCCCATATTCCACAGCAACTCCCCAATCTTCTCATCCAACGTCTTGAAAAACACCATCACATATGGGCCCTGATGCCTGCGGGCTGCCGGCGTGTTATAGAAATAGAAATTAACAAAATTATAGATCAACCTCGGCAGTATCACCATTTTGCAAAACGCAGCTCTCCCCATAAGTGACAAAGGCAGCTTCTTCCAAAATTGAATTGCGACTTCTATCCTGGATAAGGCCCTCCCTGTATTATATACAAAAGTATCTTCTTTGTCATAGAATATCTGGACCCCCAAGTAATGGAACGACTCCCCCTCCCATCGTATCCCCCAGTCTGGTAAGTCAGACACTTTCTTCTTCTTACGCCCACCCAGCAGAAGATCAGCAGGGATTTGTTATTTATTCAAAATCCTGACGGCTTTTTGTCCAGAACCTTTAGCATCATCTGCATGTTGTCTCGCAGATTCCCACCATAGAGCATCAGATCATCTGCATAAAGCGAGACGACGTGCCTTATCCCACCCACCAGGATCCCTGCCTCACCCATCTCCTGTCTTAGGAACCCTGCCAGCAGCTCCAGTGCCATAGAAAACAGGATCGGTGAAACCAGGCATCCTTGCTGTCTCGCACTGCCCACATCCACTGCCTTGACACCCAATCATTAGTCTTTACCGCTGCCACCAGACTTTTGTACAGTAGACTCAGCCACTAGCAAAGGTTCGCCCCGAAAACATATGCCCTAAGAACCCGGAATAAACATTCCCATTCCAGGGTGTCAAACGCTTTCATTGCATTAAAAAAAAGGCCAATGCCATTTCCCCTTCCAGGATTTTAACCTGGGCCATCACAAGATCTTTGCGTCCGCATTTAATAATTCAATGGGGGCGATAAAACGTAAAGTCCAAAGGATCCCTCCCTTCCTTCAATATCGCTGTTATGATAGCCTCCTTCATGGATGCAGGAAGAATCCCCCTCTCAAACACCTCATCATGTACCCCTTTCAGCTGCGGGATCAACGGGTCTACATATTCCTTGTAGAACTCAACCGGGAAGCCATTGCTTTCTGGGGCTCTACCTCTCCTCATTGACTGTAACGCCCCCCCCCCCTTTATGTCTACTTGCTCAATTGCACCCTTCATCGATTCCCTCAATTCTGCGCCCAACACTGGTAACCTAACCATATTCATCAGCTCATCCGCCTCCTCCTTTGAGTACCCTCCCTCACTCATGTATCATTTCTGGTAGAATACCCGAAAAGCCTCATTAATCTCTTTCTGAGTGCGGTCCAGTTTCCCCGTTTCCCTCCTAATTTGGGTAATAGTGTGCCACGGTCGTTCCCTACCTATCAACCACGCTGATAACTTCCCAGCTTTATCCCGCCTACTGCTCTCAAATTTGACAATGTGGTCAACGCCCTACCATGTGTACTCAATACCTGGGCCAGCTTTTCTCCTACCTGCTTCACCGCAACTGCTTCCTTATCCAGCTTCACCACTTGCTTTTCTGCTCTCTCCAGTACCTCCTGCAGCTCTCTTCTAGCTCCAACAATTTTTGATAAACAGACCCCTCTAGCTTTAAACGCCTCCCGCAAGAACCCCTTTGCCTCCACCAACCCCTTATTGAGCTCAAAGAATAGTTTTACTTCCATTCTTAATTCCCACGTGAACACCCTGCATCCTCAAAGGCCATGGTCTGCAAACGCCGAAGCCTTCTTGGGGGCTTCCGCCTTGGTCCCTGCAACCTTATCACTAAGGGAGAATGGTCTGATAGGGTTAGCCCTAAGTATTCCGTTCACTCAAATGAATGAAAATCTTCCCTCCCCACCAAGATGTAATCTAGGCTGGAATGTCAACTATGTGCCCCCGAGAAATGAATACCCCTGCTCCTTCCCATGCGTCTCATGCCACATTTCCACTAGATCCATCACCTCCACCTTTCTCAGTGCCATCGCGCCTGACTCCTCTGCATGCCTGACGTCCCAGTGTTGTCTAATTTAGAGTCCAGCAAGCAGTTAAAATCCCCGCTCATATAAACAAGCCCTCCCTGTATTCCCCCCCGGGGACACAATCTTTATCATCACTATTCAGCGCGTAGGAGTTCATAACACACACAGCTTTCCCTTTTAAGCTCCCCAGAAGCACTGTTGTCCTTACAACCCCATCCATCAGAACCTTCTCTGTCTTGAAAGTAACTCCAGTGCCCTCCCAAATCATCACCCCTCTAGCATGGGGCGAATAAGATGTTCCCACCACTGTCCTCATGTGGCCAGGTAGCAGCTGCCATCCCGTTGGAGTCATCACAGTTGCTACAATATCCTTCTCTATTTCATTATTTGTTCCTGTTTAGCCCCAGTTTGCCACAGGTTGCCACAAAAATACCTTACACACAGCACACATTCAAATCTAACTCCAACACAACACTCCACCTAAACAACCTCTCGCAGTTTATTACACGACACACGCCAGCCAGGGAACTCCCTCCCCTACAATGAATGTGGCCCACAATAAAACGCTTTTTATTTTTTAGTATACTATGGATTCTTTTTGCGTAGGTCTCCAACCCGTCTCGCACCCAACCTCCACAAACACCCTGTGTCACAATGGACTAGGAACCAGGCTGTTGTGTGTATCAATAAGATATTTATTAACTTATTATTTAATGGAAAAGGAAAATCAACCAATTACACAGCCACCAATGTTGTGAAAACACAAAATGCAATAATCTACAAAACAACCAGGTGAACTATTACAGTTCTGTTTTTTTACTGGCAGAACAGAAAACTGTCAATTTACCACAATGATAGCACTTCGTTTAAGTACTCCCCCCTGCAACACTCACCCCCAAACATCAACTGGACTTGATACCTTTGAATGTAATGCAGTGGCAAGGAGTCGGAATGTAGGGGGGAAATCTGTTTTGAGGTGAAGCCCACCACCACAAGATGGGAAGCCAGCAAAGAAAGGGAAAACCTGTTTTTGGAGCAAAATGGAAGAATGGGTTTTTACAATTTCTCACAACTGCTAGGGGACTGAATAGAAGAATATTTGTATTTCTTACACTTAGGAGACAGGCAAACATTTAGAGAATACTACTCTGCACACCAGAGAAAATATAAATAGAGTAAGAAAATCGTTTTTTGGGAGATAGCAATTGCAAAGGGAAAATACAGTGGCAAATGGAAATTTGTTTACACTGAGGCTTACAATGATGGGCTCTGGGAAGGGGTAACCTACAATAGGAAAATCGGTTTTCAGTTAAAATGACAGAGGCCTTCTGGGCAAAGGGATTGCTTGCACTAATGAAACCAATTGGGGTTTAAAGTGACAGATGCAATTAGGGATTTGTTTCGTAACGCACAAATTCTGTTTTCAACTCACAAGGGGAATAATTATTTTGGGGCAGCACTTTAATTACTATAAAGATGAACAAAACACTGGGAACAAGATTGTTGGTTTTGAATTTCAACAATCTCGATCCGTGAAATTCAATGGGGGAATTACTTAATTTACTTACAAAACTACTAAGGATTTACACAGACAAATGTGTTTATTTTTAATGGGGATATGCTAACAGACGCAGGCAAACAATAAATTCTTCTATTGGGAGATGACTGAATCACACGGGCAATTGGGGTTTTCAATGGGGAAATCTAGGATGCACTGCTAAAAAAATGAAGGGTTTATGCAATTTAGGACGGGGTTATTGTTACTTACCAAGCAAGCCTTTGTTTAATATTCAGCAAAGCCAGATGGATTTCAGGACACTCTGGAAAAATAGTGCAGGGGTCTGGTCGCTGCACTCTCAAAGATGGTAAGTTTCAGCAGCCTTCTCTCTGTCCTCCTTTTTCTGTCTTCTCCGGTTGTTGTCTCCCCTGTCCTAGTACAGTCCCCCTTATATAGCAGAAATGACATCACTAATTTTATAATCTGGAGGGAGTACCCTGCAATTATCCCTGCCGCTAGGATTGGACAGTTTCCATCCCTCTCTCTGCCCCCAGTCAGGATTGGTTCAGGGGAGGAGAGCACAATCTGTCTTTTTCCATTTGTCATCATCCTTTGTTCTCCTTGCAACTTTTTGGCAAAAACTAGTTATGTATCATAATTTCATAATTGTACTAGGCACTGCCATATAAAACATATATTCTGTTTGAGCTGATCATGGGGAGTTAGATAAGCCGACCGCCAAATCTGTACAATGTAACATGGCCATGTGTCACATTTTTGTCATTTTCATATAATGTACAACTGTTATGAATATGTAAGTTATCAAGCATGTTCCTAATTTAATTTTCCACCTTTTCATCAACTCTCATAATTGTCACATGTCCAGATCCGCAAGAATCCTAATCTAACTGGCCATTACAGTTCCCAGAGTCCCAGGGAGATGCATTATATATCCCCAAAACCGCCTGTGAATTACATGAACAATGGCATAAAAATGAAATCAATCTGATTGCTGCGTAAAATGCCTAAAACTAAAATAGTCTTTTAAAATAATTGGGAGTGTCTCCTGTTCAACAATTGCGAGGGCTACTTCATCCACCACAGCCATCTGTCTCCCTGGGCTCGCCTGTGACCACAATTTTTTATGAGTCTCTTTGAAGTCAGTGTGGGCTCTTTTGAAGTGGGTGCAACAAGGACTCTCACCTTAGTCATGTTTCAGCCCAGGATGGCTTTCTTTAAAATCCCTGCTTTCCTACCAGCCAGTCTGCAGAATAGGGAATGTTGACGCTTTGAGCAGCATCAAATTTATTGTGGTGTTAGCTGGGAGGTTCACCATCCAGTTGGAATGGGGCTTTTCATTGTGAAGTTTTTGCACCCAGCCAGAACAGGTTTTTCCTGAAGTAAGTGTCTCTCTAACTGTCACTGGAGTTCTCTGGGTGAAACATAATATACATTTGCTTTGGTCACCCCACACATTTTGTTTTGCTTTCCTGACATTTTTCTGTGAGCAGTCATATCTTTTAACATGGTGGCTTTTTAAAGCCGTTTTTATGTGTAAACACACGTGCAGGCAGTTTTTGCTTTTAATGTTTAATCCTGTTTTCCATGTCATAGGATTCTTTGATTCCTCCTTCTTAGGCGAATTAACTGCTGCTTGTCCATTGATAATGATAGGTATGCCCCTTTCCACGTGGCTCTCAAACTTTACATGAAACAAAAGAAAAAGCCAGGCCGTTTCTGTTGCAATGTTTAAATGGCTGCTGTTCATGTAAAAACGTACTTCTGTTTGGGACCTTTAAATGCACTCCACAAACCAGTTGCATACACCTGCACCAGTGAGTACCCCAAACCTCCAAATTACTGCACTCTCACTTCGCTATTCACCTACAATGCATTCGCTCCTGCTCCTCATCACCTACGCTTTCTCCAATCACGCTACAACGTCCCCCTTTCATAGCTCTATTATAAAACTCACAAGTGCAAATCCCACTACTCCATCTCTCATCCACCTCCTTCCAACAAACAAAGCTGACGACCTAACCATACCTCCTCTAACACCTATCCACCTTGCCCCTCTTCTTCTGAGACTCAACTGCTCTACTCTTCCTTACTTCATCAACTAAGCACTGCACTCTGGAATGCTCAGTCTGTATGCAACACACCGCCCTTTATCACAGACTACTTTCATTCCAGCTCTCCTCCCCTAGACCTTCTTGCTATCACTGAAACCTGGATTTTTCCATCCGACAGTGCCACTCTGGCAGCCCTACACAACTACAAACTATCCTTCATTCACGCTCCTCGACTGAATGGCAGAGGTGGAGGCATCAGACACCTGCTCTCTTCCTGCCTCAATGCCTCACAAATATCCAACGCAATGTCCTCTCCTACCTTTTTTGAATTCCCTATCTCTACTATTGTTCTGCCTCACTCAGTTCACCTCATTTCCATCTATTGCCCTCCTGGTCCCACTGGACAATGCTTTGATGCTCTTGGGCAACTCCTTGATCCTCTTTCCACTGAACAGCACCTCATTCTCTAACCCCCTTTCAGCCACTTCTCAGAAATCTGAACTTATCTTTCCTTAGTGATCACGCTCTATACTCTATAATCTACCTAACCACGCTCTATACTCTAACCAGACAGGGCGGTAAGTCTTTTGCTCGCTTATCTCCACCTCTCTCTCTCAGCCACTAATACTACTGTCATGCCATCCTGGTCTGATGACTCAGTTGCTTCCAGCATCATCTCCTTTCCACCCTCTGACCTTTCCGCATCACTTGCTTCACCTATTACTAAAAGGAAATGTAAACCTTCTGCCATTTCCCCCCTTTCTCTCCGACCTACAGTTCTCACTCTCCTCCTTCACACCTTATGCCTCTTCCACCAGCATTGCCTTTTCCAGCTTCCTATCCCTGCCATATGATTAATTATCATATCACATGGCTTATCCCATCCATACACTCTATCTGCACAGACATGCGTAGTCTGCTGCGCAAATGGAAGAGAACCCACTCACAAGAGGACCAGCAACTCTACATTTCTGCCCTGAACTCTCTCGAGTCAACTCTTGATAGAGTGAAAAGGGAATACTACTTAACCCAAACCATCATTGACTCTAATTCCAACCATCCTCGCTGGATACAGGGCACTCTAATTTCATTCCTCACTCCTAGGTCTATGACCATCAACTCTACTCTCACAGCTAATCACCTAGCTGAATACTTTGCTGGAAAATGTCAAAAATTAGAGACTCTCTCCTGACCTTCCTCACACTCCTCCTCCTACATTTTACACTCTGCCTACACTACCATCATCCTCTCCCTCTATCTCCAACTTTTAATCACATTAAACATGATGAAGGCTAACTCCTCTTGTGCCACCTCAGACCCTCTTGCTCCTTTGCTAGTAAAGCCAATTGTCCCTTTAGTGGAAGCTCACCTCACTGAACTCTTAAACCTGTCCTTTAACTCTGTTTGCTTTCAAAGTTGCTCTACTGTCTGACATTGGGTACAGTCTATCTGCGGTTGAATCTCACAGTATAATAATTAATGTATCCCATGGGATAGTGTTGCCTGCAATATTCTTAATTTGTGCTAGGATTTCCTTCCAATAAATTATGATAATCCGATATCCCCACCATAGGTGCCCCATGCTACCTGCAATGCTAAAGCCTTTCCAGCAGAGTTAAGAGACATTGAGCAAGATTTTGCGGAATGTATTTGGATGAATGTGCCACGAGAAATAGATTTTGTAGGCACTCTCTTTGATAGTGACACATTTAGAACTTGTTTTGGCCCGTTCCCATGTATGTGACCATGATTCTGTACAAATGCTATACTGCAATTCCTTTTCCCAAGCACTCATACATGGTCATACCTTCTCAAGTCCCGCCGAGTGTAATGAACGTTAACTTCTCAAAACTATCTTTTCTGATGCTTGTGCATCTGCTTAAAATCGCATGCAGTGCATATAGTCTGCCATCCAGTGGAAATCGCTGAGTATTGCATCTTTCTTTCAAAGACAGAAAGGGGATATCGAGATGGGCGTGACTGTAACACTATCCTTAACGTGACATCTATTGTACCCAAAATCCCTCAACCGTTGAGATCCCTCAGAGTGTTCCACCAACCTAGTTGGTTGCCTTTGCGGAGCTCGCAAGAGTTTTATATTGCTAAATTGCCCCCACGACCTACGGTTGTCTAGTCTCCCGACAAACCTCAACAACTGACAACTGCTTTGTGGGTTTCCTGCCGCCGACGCATCTACAACTGCTCTATGACTCTTCAACTGCTCAACTGTCGACCGCGTGGCCTCTGCCCTCCAGCCAGACCCTTATAGTAGGGAGAGTGGGTCCCTGGGTTTATTCCTCTCTGAGAATGTATTTCCTTTATCCCTCTCTTCCTCTTCTTGGTCTGGCTGCCACTAGCCTCTGCTATGGCGAGGACTCGCTTTAAATTCTGCCAGTCGTGTAATGGCAAGTTTCCTTGGAAGCACACCTATCGCCGATACAATCAGTGTCTTCCCCGCGACCACGATGAGCGCTCATGCAAGGCCTGCAAGCTCTTTCGACTGAAAACGTTGAAAGACAGGTGAAATAAACAGTGGGCGGCCTACGCTATGCAGGCAGAAAGCATTTCCCATGTTGGCGCTGTCGCTTCGGACGATGAGAAATCCGTCAGCAGTCATGGCTTCGAATTGGAAGCCATCGACCTCTCAGTGGAGCCCTCGGGCTCCCAGATGCCCAACCCCGACAGACAGGCCACCAGCACTGGTACGGGGAAATCGCACCCCCGGCAACAAGAGCACCCACTCACCATGTGTACATAAGCACACAACCTCTGAAGACTCTCTGACGGAGTCGTAGAAGAAGGGCACAACACCCACAGGGGCGCTGAAAATTTTTCAACTGCGCCTTCTGAACCTCGCAGTTCGATGCCCTCCACGCAACCGCCTTCGTGGCATACAACTGGATATACCTCTGGAACGGGCATTCAGAGGCGTATTCTGAGGGCCCCAGCTTCTCTCTAGGCCTTTTTTGGAAAGTCTCCACCTCCTGGGCAGCCCTTTCCACCTCCAGACCCTTCTGCCTCTTCTCTATGGACTAGGGAGAGGTTTGAGCAATACATGGACAAAATGGCTCGGTTCATTGACTTTTTAGACCGGTACATTACACCCAAGGGAAGAGGACACCTGCCCCATTCCTTAGTCATTGTAGAAATTAGCCATCTCGGAAGATATCTTGGAGATCCCAGATGACTCAACACAGGAGGATTCTTATGTAGACCTTATTTCCTTTTGCACAAGACACGACTGATCAGGACCCAGACTGGGAGCAGGATCAGGGCCTTTGGCTATCATCAACGCATACCCCTGACCCGGACGCCATCTGCCTCGACCCCACCTTCTACTCCACAGAGGAATTTGTCACCTGTGACGACCAGATGTTGTTTAATGCCATTTCGAAAAGAGCAGCGGTTCATTTTCAAATTGCAACATATGAACCTGCTCCAGACTCGGACTTCATGGAGGATATCCTCAAGCAGAAGGCGCTGACTAGTCAAGCCATCCCCTTACTAAACTCTATAAAGAGGCGCCTGGCCCCTTCCTTGCTTTCCTCATCTCTCACACGGGCGGTCAATCCCCGGGTTGAGAAATTATTCCACCCATCACCTTCTGACCCCCTCTACATCAGGGGTCATGCTACACCAGACTCCTTGGTGGTTACTACCATTCGCAAGAGGGCAGGGTTCCACTGTCCTCGGCGGAAGCCCCTCTGGACAAAGACTGCAAGAAGCTTTATGTCCTGGCTAAGCGGGTTAGCTCCTCTGCGGCCTACAAGTTACAGTGATGTCCAATGGGGCCTAGTTCAGGATGATCTTCAAGATGTTCGAGCCCCACCAATAGTGCCTGCTGGCAGTCGTGGCTGAAGGCAGACAAGTAACACATAACATACTGAAGAACACGCTGTACTCAGCTGAGACTGCTGGACACACCCTAGCCCAGGGGACCATACTTAAGACACGCCTGGTTGAAAAAAACTGTCTTTAAACCCCAAACTCAAGCCTCTCTAATCAACAAGCCAGTGGAGGACTCCAAACTTTCTGGGAAGGCAGTGGTTGATGACACCCTAGAGAAGGCAAAGAAAGAACACGAAACACTAAAGTCGCTTAGCCAGATCATGGCTAAACCCTTCCACCAGCATGGAGCCTCTAACTCACCCCGGTCGTTTCATGGATAATCTTTTTCCCGCTCTCCCCAAGGACAATGAGGCGCAGGGACTACCCCCTGGTCCTCTGGTAGCCATCAATACCAATAAAGAGGCCCTCGTAGGGGCAAGGGTAGAGGCAGGAATTCTACTCCTAGAGGCTCCCCGGTCTCCAATTCAAAGTGACTCGCCGGTTCGTCGTCATTCATCCACGCCTGCAAGGGGATCACATCAGAACAGTGGGTACTAAAGACCATTGCCCACGGGTATGGTATTGAGTTTCTCCGGCCACCTCGATGCCACCCACCGAGAAGCATGTGCCTGTCTCCAGGACAACTGCGTATCCTGCTGAAAGAAGTTCAGGTCCTGCTGGAAAAGGGCGCCATGGAAGTCACCATTCTCCAGGTAAACAAGGACATTTATTCAGTGTACTTCCTTGTACCCAAAAAGGATCTCCCCATGCGCCCTATTTTAGAACAAGTATGTCAAACCTCAAACGTTCAGGATGACAACACTGCAGGAGGTAATCCCACTGCTGCAGCAGGGGGGATTACATGGCCACATTGGACATGAAAGATGCATACTTTCATATTTCAATGTTGCCAGCGCACAGAACGTACCTCAGGTTCATGATAGAGGACACCCACTATCAGTTCAAGGTTCTCCCCTTCGTCATTGCCTCAGCACAACAGGTATTCACGAAGGTACTGGCGGTAGTTGCTGCTCACCTGCCCAGGCAGTCCGTCCTAGTCTATCCTTACCTCGACGACTGGCTCATAACAGGGGATTTGTACGGAACATGCCGAACAAATAACCTGAAGACGGTAGATCTCCTCTTCAACCTAATTTTCTCCATCAAGGAGAAAAAAATCCAGCCTAGACCCCAGTCAAGTCAAACAGTTTCTGGGGTCTCTATTCCGGACCAAAAACTGCCTCGTTTTTTCCTCCGAGAGGATTCAAAACATTCTGTTCCAGATCCCTCACTATGTAGCAAGTGACCGTATGCAAAGCCATGCAACTGTTGGGGATGATGGCTTCCTGCGTCTACCTAGTTCCTCATGCTCGTCTGCGCATGTGCCCCATGCAAGAGTGGCTCTCAAGCCAATGGTGTCAGGCCAGCGGCCAGTGGGACCATCTAGTGGTTGTCTTGGCAGCCCTCGTTCAGTGTCGGCAGTGGTGGTCAAAGTGGTGGTCAAAGGAAAACCTTCACCGCCTCCGCAGTAGAAGCCACTCTCATCACATACACATCTCAAGTGGGGTGGAAGGGCTCACCTCCTTCAGCAGACAGCGCACGGTGTGTGGTCCCCAACGGTTCATCCAATCACATCAACCTGTTGGAACTGATTGCAGTGTTCAAGGCGCTTAAGGCCTTCCAGACACGCCTCCAGGGGAAGACCGTTCTAGTCCTCACGAACAGTACTACGGTCATGTATTACTTCAACAAACAAGGGGGCACTCACTCTCTAGGGCTGTCCCACATGTTCTGGGACAGTTTGAAGAGGACTCTCAAACACAACATGTTCCTCCTTTCACATCATGTTCCAGGGGAACTCAATCTTCTGGCGGACATACTCAGCAGACCCCCCCACCCTGCACCCATAGAGCACAAGTGGCGGCTGCAGGAGGACATTGTACTCAACGTCTTTGCAGAATGGGGCTTACCACAGATCGACTTATTCACCACTCTGGAGAACGGCCAATGCCCAGATTATGCCTCCAAGTACCCTCAGAACCGCTCCAAGGGGAACGGTCTTTGGATAACATGGTCGGGGAAATGTGTCTACAGCCCCCCGCCCCCCTGATTCCCCTGCTCAACAGCATAGTGCACAAGAACCAGTCAGGATTCTGGTGGCACCTATGTGGGCCCACTAGCCTTGGTTCTCCCATCTCATGTCAATCTCTTCTCCCAGGAAGCTGCCGTGCCCTTACAACATGCTGTCGTGCCCTTACAACATGCTGTCTCAAGACCAGGGGGAAACACTGCATCCATGCCCTCAAACTCTCAATGTAGCAGCCTGGCTCCTGTGACCAAAGAGTTCCGGCACCTCAGCTCCCTCAAAGATGCATAGACCTACTCGGAGAGCTCCCTCAAAGATGCATAGACCTACTCGGAGAGGCACGGAAACGTACCACCAGGCATTGCTACTCAAGAAAATGGAAGCGCTATGTCATCTGGTGTTGGGGCAAGGGCATCAATTCTATTGAATGCTCACCTAAAGATATCGTCCTTTACCTAACCTATCTGTTAGATTCAGGACCGGTTTTCAATTCCCTTAAAGTCCACTTAGCCACGCTTTTGGCATACACCACATTCCAAAGCAAGGTTTCATGGTGGAAAACTCCTTTAATCAAAGCGTTTATGTAAGGGGTAATAAGACTTCATCCCCCTATTGCCAACCCAGCTCCCGGGTGGGACCTGAATGATGTTCTTACCAGACTAATGGGACCACCCTTTGAACCCATGCACAAGGCTAGCCTTCAAGCACTCACCTACAAGTCCGCCTTTCTCGTGGCTATCACCTCTAAAAGGAGAGTTAGTGAACTTCAGGCCCTTTCAGTTCAGGACCCATTCGTCACGATTCACAAAGACAAGGTGATTTTGCGCACACACCCTCGCTTTGCGCCCACATTTAAAAAAAATATATATATATTTCTGAGGCTTGTGGAATCTGCTTAGATCACATGCTGTGCATAGGCCGACATCTAGTGGAAGCTGCGGAGTATTACAGTTTGTTTTTCGAAACTCGAAAATGGGCGTCGACACAGGCGTGCCAGTAATACTATCCCTAGTGTGACGTCCACTGTACCCAAGATCCCTCACGCGTCTAGGATCCTCAGATTGTTTTTTTCCGCCATACTGGTCGGAAGCATCTTGCGGAGTCCCCTGGCCTTAGCCATACTTTTGCTAATAATTGAAATTTATTATTCTTTATTGACATCCTTCCCCACACCAACGTCGACACTCGACGACGGCTGGAGAAGACATCGACCGTCGGCTGCGGCACGACGGATCTGGGCCTCGGAAGGCCGCTGGCCTCGGCCCGGGCCTAGTAGGCCGCTGGCCTCGGCCCTGCAAGTAGGGAGAGTGGGGGGTGGTACATACTCTTCACTCTTGGTATATACATACACTTATATATTTCCTACACTTATCAGCCCGCTGCCTCAAGGTGCGTATGGAGGGTACCCCTTTCCAATTCTGCCCCAAGTGCAACCGCAAATACCCTTGGGTCGACGGGCACGCCACGTGCAACCTCTGCTTGCCGAGGGACCACCCCGAAGCGAACTGCAGAGCGTGTAGTAGGTTTAAACCTAAGACACTTAAGGACCGTTCGACAAAGCGTTGGGCCCACCACGCCAGGCAGGCGGCCATGGCAGCGGAGGGCGCCTTCAGCGATGGCAGCGACGCCGTACTTTCGGACGGCGAGGGCATTACGGCGTCGAAAGACAGCCGAGCGCAGGTCCCCGACCTCGGAAGGTCGTCCGGCAGGGCGGCTATGGGGAAGACCCCCGGCGACGCAAGCGCTACACACCCTACACACACTAAGCACACTAAGTCCAACCGAACCTCGACGACGTCGACTTCTCGGAAAGAGGCACAGATAGAACGGTCCGACTCGGTGTCCTCTGGGCGCTCTCGATCGAGATCGCCTCATGACGCAAGGCAATCATCCACTCTTGCCAAGAGTGCCTCGCTCCCTAGACTAATGGAAGTTCGATCGTCGGAGGACGAAGACGACTTCCACCCCCAGGCCGCGCTCCAAGAGACGGAGCCCGCAGTTAACACCAGCGAGGCCCCACGCTCGAAAGACACAGATACCTCTCCCGATCCTCGACGCCAGGCGTCGAAAGTCCCCGGGGCCTCCAAGGGACAGGGAAAACATTTTTCCACGCACGGGGAGGGGGGGAAATAGCGGAAAGCACATTCTTCCACTCCTGTAAGACCATCCTTCCCCTTTAAACAGACAAACAAATACAAGTCTACTGAGAGACCAACTTCCAGCATGGGTACCCTTGATAAGTCCCCTAAATTGCCTACTAAAGTCATCCCCTGTTCCAAAGAATGGTCCAGCGAAGACATAGACAGGGATGTTTTACGACAAGAATCCAGAGCATTTCCTCTCGTATGACCCTCAGGGGGCCACACCCTCAGGTTCCACTGATCCCATCCCCCTAAGTAAAAGGGCCCGGTTCGAAAGACCTGAACCCTTCGAGGTACAGCCTTACTCTACTCCATACTCTACTCCATACTCTACTCCACACCCCAGGTACCAAGGAGAGCCTTTCCCTGAGGGGGACCAGGAGTTTGGAATTATGGAGGAACAAACCGGGACGGAATACTATGCGGATGATGAGGACCAGGAGGAGGGAGAAGATGAGCAGGAAATGTACAGAGTAGATTCCCCGGTAGAGAACGAAGCCCCAGTTACCGACTCGCCAGTCGATAACCAGCCCCTCCTTAATGAGGTTCTCGCTCGCGCGGCAGAACATTTTCACATCGACACCCACGGTGTACAGGAGGAAAGGGACTTCGCAGAAGAGTTGGTGGGAGAGAGGAGGCCGGTCGCTCAGACCATCCCTATCCTTAAATCTATCCAACGTAGAATAGATCCGTCCCTGGTGAACCCAAACCTCACCAGAGCAGTCAACCCCAGGGTCGAAAAACTTTTCCGGGCAGCCCAGTCTGACCCTCTCTATATAAGAGGACATCTTAAACCAGACTCCCTAGTTGTTACCAACACTCGGAAGAGGGCTGGAACACCCTTATCTTCGTCAGAAGCTCCTCCCGACAAGGAGAGCAAGAAACTTTACGGGTTTGGCAGGAAGGTAGCCTCAACGTCCGCCTACCAAGCAAGGATTGCTAACTCCACCACCCTGTTGGCCAGCTACAACTGCCATCAATGGGAAGAGGTAGCGGCACTCATAGCCTCTGCTCCTGAACCGTTAAAGGGCCAATTGGCTCGGATCTTGGCAGAAGGGAGAGCCGTGTCTGGTTGCATATTGAAAGCAACTTTCGACGCCGCGGACAACGCAGGGAGATTGATAGCAGATTGATAGCAGAAGGTACTGTTATCAAGAGACATGCGTGGTTACGGCATTCGGGGTTCAAAACAGAAACTCAGGCTTCATTAATAGACAAGCTGGTGGAACCCGATCTATTGTTTGAGAAAGCGGTCGAAGACGCACTGAAAAACGCCAAGGACGAATACGAAACACTTAAATCCCTTGGCCAACTAACCAACAAACCCCCTAACCAGAGGGGGAACAGTAATTTTCGTCGCCCACGCGGCCAAAATTCACAAAGAGGCAACTATGCCCAGGGACAGGGTACACAGTGGAACAACAGCCAGCAGTCTACCCAAAGTTACGGCAGGGGTAACAAAAGAGGTCGTGGGAGAGGCAGAGGCAGCCCCAACAAGGGAGGTGGCACGCCTCCACGTGAGCAGTGACGCTCAGTTCAGGGTCCCTTCTCACGCAACCCCAGTAGGGGGACGCATTTCCAACTTCACCCAGGCTTGGGAAGGGATCACCTCAGACAGATGGGTGCTGTCAATAGTGTCCACAGGATATTGTATAGAATTACTGCAGCGTCCCCGGAACCATCCTCCACGACAAAAAGTACACTCCCTAGAACATCAGAAAATCCTTCTCGAGGAGATCGCCATTCTGCTAGAAAAGGACGCGATAGAACTCGTCCCAGGACACCAGGTAAACAAGGGCATCTATTCAACTTACTTCCTTGTGCCAAAGAAAGATTTGACAATGCGCCCAGTATTGGACCTACGGCCTGCCAACAAGTATGTCAAGCCCCAAAAATTCCGTATGACCACGCTACAAGAGGTAATCCCCCTCCTAAAAAAGGAGGATTACATGGCAACCTTGGATATGAAAGATGCTTATTTTCATATTTCCATGCTCCCGGCGCACAGAAAGTACTTGTGCTTCAAGGTGGACAGTCGCCACTACCAATTCAAGGTACTGCCCTTCGGGATAGCTTCAGCACCAAGGGTATTTACCAAGGTACTGGCGGTGGCAGCGGCACACCTACGCAGGGAGGCAATCCCAGTGTACCCTTATCTGGACGACTGGCTCATAACGGGGGAAACCCCAGGAATTTGCAGGACAAACATTCAAAGGACTATCGACCTCCTCCACGAATTAGGCTTCTCAATCAACGAGAAGAAGTCAAGCCTGGTGCCAAGCACCTCAAAACAGTTCCTAGGAGCAATTCTAGATACTCAGGAAGGGTTGACCTTCCCTTCGGAAGAGAAAATTCGGAATATACTACTGCAAATTTCACATTATCAGTCCGGTCAACAAATAACGGTACGCAAAGCAATGGGCATGATGGCGTCATGCATTTACCTGGTCCCCCACGCGCGACTGCGCATGCGTCCCATGCAGGAATGGTTGGCGAAACAGTGGTCTCAGGCAAGTGGTCAGTGGGACGATCTAGTGGTCGTTTCGCCAACACTTGTACAGAGCCTACACTGGTGGACAAGAGAGAATCTCGCAAGGGGAAAACCCTTTTACGATCCCGAAATACAGGCAGTGGTGACTACAGATGCATGCCTGACTGGGTGGGGAGCTCACCATCTCCACCACACAGCTCAGGGTCTCTGGTATCACTCAGTAGCCAAGAACCACATCAACCTCTTAGAGCTTCTGGCAGTATTCCGAGCGCTTTGGGCGTTCGAGCCCCAACTACTAAATCTGTCGGTGCAGATCCGGACGGACAGCACGACAGCCATGTTCTATCTGAACAAGCAAGGAGGGACTCGTTCGCCAAATCTGTCCAAGCTTGCCCAGAAAATCTGGATATGGGCACTCAGACGGAACATCTTCCTGTCATCGCAACATGTTCCAGGGGAGCTCAATTCCCTAGCGGATGCTCTAAGCAGAGACTCCCTCCCAGAAGAACACGAATGGGTACTTCACAGAGAGATCGTAGAAGATCTCTATTTTTTAAGGCACCTGGGATTGGTAACCCTAGGTCTCCTGGGGGCAACCAGACGTGGTCTCCCTCTCACTGTGCTTAGAGAGGCATCAGCTTCACCTCACTGATGATCCCCAACAAGGGTGAAACACGTGTATGGGGTTGCTGGTGGTACTCTCGTTCAGATTGGAATTGCCATTGTATTTCGGTGCTGGACTGCCCCTGGGCAGGACAAAGACTGATATGCAAATGGATATTTCCCATCTGTGAAAGGCACAGTGAGTAAAAGCAGTGGCTGCGAACTCTCAAGTGGTTAATAACCACCGAACAGGTTATCATGTCTGTTCTTGCGAGAGAGGGGCGCCCGCTACCTTTGTTAAACTATTTGTTAAGGAACCTGGGATTGGTAACCCTAGGTCTCCTGGGGGCAACCAGACGTGGTCTCCCTCTCACTGTGCTTAGAGAGGCATCAGCTTCACCTCACTGATGATCCCCAACAAGGGTTAAACACGTGTATGGGGTTGCTGGTGGTACTCTCGTTCAGATTGGAATTGCCATTGTATTTCGGTGCTGGACTGCCCCTGGGCAGGACAAAGACTGATATGCAAATGGATATTTCCCATCTGTGAAAGGCACAGTGAGTAAAAGCAGTGGCTGCGAACTCTCAAGTGGTTAATAACCACCGAACAGGTTATCATGTCTGTTCTTGCGAGAGAGGGGCGCCCGCTACCTTTGTTAAACTATTTGTTAAGGAACCTGGGATTGGTAACCCTAGGTCTCCTGGGGGCAACCAGACGTGGTCTCCCTCTCACTGTGCTTAGAGAGGCATCAGCTTCACCTCACTGATGATCCCCAACAAGGGTGAAACACGTGTATGGGGTTGCTGGTGGTACTCTCGTTCAGATTGGAATTGCCATTGTATTTCGGTGCTGGACTGCCCCTGGGCAGGACAAAGACTGATATGCAAATGGATATTTCCCATCTGTGAAAGGCACAGTGAGTAAAAGCAGTGGCTGTGAACTCTCAAGTGGTTAATAACCACCGAACAGGTTATCATGTCTGTTCTTGCGAGAGAGGGGCGCCCGCTACCTTTGTTAAACAAGGCACTGTTACTTTGACAAGAGGAAGAGATTCGTTATTTGGTGCCAGAATAAACAAATCAACCCTGTTGATTGCACTCCTTCCAACGTCGTGACATACATGCTCCACCTGCTCGATGCAGGATTGGTTTTTAACTCTCTGAAAGTACACCTGGCAGCCCTCTCGGCTTACACCACATCCCATAACAAGGTGTCGTGGTGGAAAGTACCAGTAGTTAAAGCCTTCATGGAAGGAGTAAAGAGACTTCACCCTCCTATTTCAAACCCACCGCCAGGATGGGACCTTAATGTGGTGCTAGCTAAGCTCATGGGCCCCCCTTTCGAACCCATGCATAAAAGTAGTCTCAAACACCTGACTTATAAAACGGCCTTCTTAGTAGCCATTACCTCTATAAGAAGGGTCAGTGAAATTCAGGCTCTGTCAGTGCAGGATCCTTTCTTTACTATCCACAAAGACAAACTGGTTTTACGCACACACCCTAGGTTCTCACCTAAATTTATATCAAAGTTCCATGTAAACCAGTCCATCGAGCTTCCGGCTTTCTTCCAGAATCCGCAAAGCTCGGCTGAGGTGAAACTACACACCCTAGATGTGCGTAGGGCGGTCCTCTACTATGTAAATAAAACCAGACCGCTAAGGAAAACAGATCAACTGTTTGTCTCCGTAGCTACAGGCAGAGAGGGAGATCGCGTCTCTAAAGCCGCTATCTCGAAGTGGATTATCAACTGTATACAGCTGTGTTACTCTCTTTCTGAAAAAACTCTGCTTTTTACACCAAGGGCCCCCTCTACTAGAGGCATTGGGGCCACTCTGGCTTTCATTGCAAATGTTCCCCTCGACACCATTTGCAAAGCAGCTACTTGGAGCTCTATTCACACTTTTACTCAGCATTACTGCATTGACGCTCATTCCAAGACAGATACACAAGTGGGACAAGCGGTTCTAAGACACCTGTTTGCTCATGACCCTTCTCACATCCCACCTCCTTCTTCTGGTACTGCTCGCTAATCTATGCACAGCATGTGATCTAAGCAGATTCCACAAGCCTCAGAAGGGATACATTACTCAAGGTAATCGTATTTCTGATGCTTGTATCTGCTTAGATTCACATGCGACCCACCCTTCCTCCCCTCCGAGAGAAGGCGCATGATTGCTTGTAGTCTTACCTTTCTGTCTATCTGCTTGGATTATCTGTACTCACGCTACTCCTCATGCTTCCTCATGTCAGAAAAAATACTGAGGATCCTAGACGCGTGAGGGATCTTGGGTACAGTGGACGTCACAATAGGGATAGTATTACTGGCACGCCTGTGTCGACGCCCATTTTCGAGTTTCGAAAAACAAACTGTAATACTCCACAGCTTCCACTAGATGTCGGCCTATGCACAGCATGTGAATCTAAGCAGATACAAGCATCAGAAATACGATTACGGTGAGTAATGTATCCCATATTTTTATAACCAACACACCAAACGTGCAACTTAGAGGGCATTTACATTCAAGTCTGTTAAAATATAGTCACACATCAAACATTACAGTCCTGCCCCTCCCTCCCCATTACCCCGAGCCGCTATTTCCGTGCCTCCTGCCAAAACATCTCATTGTGCTCCCACATCTCCTGCGCGGAGTCCCCATCGGGACCCGCCTTGGGGGTGCCTGCTAGACACCAGTTGCCTCCATTCAATCAAGGGTCCCACTTCTTCCTCCCCACCCCTGCTGATTGCTTCGTACCAGACTGTCGTTTCAGCATCCACCCATTTTAGGAGGTCGTCCACCACGCCTCTATTCTGGGGCGCCGGGCGGCCTTCCAGCACATTGCGATTCTGCGTTTAGCCAGAATGTAGGCCAGGTCCTTCATTTTACTAACATGCTTCAGTTTACGCGGTCTGGCGAACACCCCAAGCAAACATGCCCATACTGATTCCACCTCCAGTGTGATCCCTTTCTCCGCCAGGCGCAAACTTGATCTCTGTCCAGAATCTGCCCACCTCCGAGCAGGCCCAGAACATATGTATTAGCCCCGCTTCCACCTCCCCACATCGTGGACACTTTTGCGCCGCTGGGTTCCCAAACTGGGCAATCCTACCGGGGGGTCATATATGCCCTATGGGTGACGTAGAGCTGTATCTGCTGAAGCCTTGCATTGCGAGACACCTTCTTGTAGTACCTCTGAACTCTGTCCCATTGTCCATCTAGTAGGGGTTCTCCCACCTCATCCTCCCAATCCCGTCTCAATTGCAACACCTCCTTACCCACCCTGGGCATCAGTAACTCGTATATGCGGGACACTTCATGCCCTCCCTCCGAGATGTCATACATTGTCTCGATGGCCATATCTGGTTCCTCTGATAACTCTTCCACAAACCATCTGTCCAACACCAGTCTAATAATTCTAGTATGGGTATTGTGCATGCACTCCGGTGTCTTCCATCAGCCTACTGAAATCTAGTGCCTCGCCCTCTTGCCATACATCCCTGAGGTTCACAAGTCCCATTGATTCCCAGTATTTATGGACCGCCATTATCAATTGCGGGTCCTCTCTGCATACCGCTACCAATGGCGCCTGCGGGGATCACGGAATCTGGATCCCCACCAGCTGCCACGTCTTGTTCCAGATTTCCCAGCCCAGTGTTAGGAGCCCTGCCCTTCCCTGCACCTTAGCTTTGGGTAACCACACCACCTCCCTCAATAAATAAGGGGCCGGGTCCTTATACAGCAGCCTGGTCTCAGCGGACTCTTCCTCGGACAGCCACCTGGACACATACTGAAGTTGTCCTGCCAGATAATACAGCTCAAAGTTCAGTAAATGTATGCCCCCTTTGTCGCTCGGGTTTTGCAGCTTCCATAAAGCCACCCTGTTTCTGGTATTGTGCCAGATGAAGCCTCTACATAAACTATGGAGCATTCGAAAAAACCGTCTGGGCAGCATACATGGAATATTCACAAAGAACTACAAAAATCTCGGCAGGGCCACCATCTTAAGCAGCGCCGCCCTACCCATCATGGCCAAGGGGAGCCTAGACCAGAACCTCATACTGTTATTAATACCTGCTACTGCCCGCTCCGTGTTGTTTGTGTTCATCCTCCACTGAGTGGTATTTATCAATGCCTAGATACCTAAAGGTCCTTGTCTGCCAGGGTATCGGCAAGACCGGCAAGTTCTCCACTTGGACCCTTCTATATCTTCCCAAAGGGAACAGGTTCGATTTCCTGGGGTTCACCGCTATGCCCGAGAGGGTGGCATAATCTTCAATCACCTCCAGGACAAATTGCAAGTTTTCCTCTGGGAAGCGCAGTATAACAGGATGTCATCTGCATACAGCGAGGTGAGGTGCGTCCCTCCCTTTGTGGGGATGCCAATCTCCCCATACTGTTGTCTAAGGCAAATTGCCAGCAGTTCCAGAGCAAGGATATACAACATGGGCGAGCATGGACAACCTTGTCTCGTGCCCCTGCTGAGCTACCACTTGTCCGAGATCATGGCGCCGGTTGGGGAGCTATACATTATTTTGGCCCACCTCAAATACCCTGGCCCCATGCCATACTCCCTCAACGCCGCCAGCAGCCACGGCCATCTCACCGAATCAAAGGACTTAATGCATCCAACAAGGCTATCTCCATTTCGCCTGGGTCTTTCTCAGTTTGCTCGATTATGTGGTGGAGTCTCCTATGATTGTCCGTTATATTCATTCCTGGTGCGTACCCTGTTTGGTCGGTGTGGACCAGTTTCCCTATGACACGTTTAAGCCTGTTTGCTAACACGGCAGTGAGAATCTTAATATCCTGGTTAAGCATGGACAAGGGTCGTTAGGATCCGCAGTCCGAGCCTGGTTTGCCTGGCTTCAGGAGTGGGATTATTACCGCCTCCCTCAGGGACATCGGCAACTCCCCTTGTTCATACGCCTCGTTTAACATGGCGAGCAGCGGGGGGAGCACCTCCTGCTTGTATGTTCTATAAAATTCACTCGGGAGCCCATCTGACCCTGGGGTCTTACACGTGGGTAGGTGCTGTACCACCATCTCTAGTTCTTCAAGAGTGATTGGGGCGTCTAAGTCCTCCCGCTCCTGATCACTAAGCTTGGGCAATCCTATATCCTCCAGGGTTTCCCGGGTCTCTCTTCCCATGTCCTCCCCCGTGTCCTCGTATAAGCGCCTATAGAATCTGAGAAATCCCTCATTCACTCCTTCTTGGGTATGCCAAGTCTGGCCATCTTCGTCCTTTATCTCCCTAATCACTGGGCGCGGCGTTTCGTTCTTGTAAAGCCATGCTAGCAACCTCCCCGGTTTATCACCACCCGCATGTTCCCTCTCAATGTACTTTTTGTAATTTAATTTACAGAGCCTGCCCCAGTGCCCATTGCTAGCCTGCTGGAGTAGGGCCACCCTTGCCGTATCTTCCTGTGAGGTGCATCCCATCCATTTTATCTCTTCAAGCTCTCTCTCTGTCTCCTGTAGCTCCCGCTCTATGCCCCCTTGGAGCCCTCTAGACTTAGATATGCCTACGCCCCGCACTACTACTTTAAACGCCTCCCATAAGGTGCCCTCCAACTGCATACTGCCAGTGTTAATATCGAAATATTCAGTTATGGCCTCCCTTAGGTCCTCTCGAAATCCTGAATCCTGCAAGGCCTCAGCTGAGTTTCCACGTCGGGATTCTCGCCCTGGGGGGCCAATGCCTCCACTCCACCACTAGGGGGGAGTGGTCCGAGAGCACCCTGGCCTTGTATTCCAAACCTATTATTTCCCCGGCCAAGCCCGAGGACACAAACATGTAATCCAATCTGGTGTACAAGTCATGGGGGGCCGAATAGTGAGAGTACTGCCTGTCCCCTGGGTGCAGCAACCTCCAAATATCATCTAGATCAAAATCCTGCAGTAGGACTGTTAGTGCCTTCGCCGCAGGGGTTGGTCTCTCAAATTTCTTATCGGACCTGTGCATCTTGGGATCTATTGTACAGTTAAAGTCACATCACCAGATGGTAGCGCTGCCCCTTAGGGGTCTAATTTTGTCATATAGGGTCCTGTAATAGGCCGCTGTGTCCTGATTGGGAGCATATGTATTCACAATGTTGACCTCCCTATTCTCCAACATTCCCTGCACCACTAACATTCTCCCATCCGGGTCTGGCGTGGATTGGAGCAGCTGGAAAGGTACGTGAGGTGCTACCCACGTGACCACCCCCTTGCATAATCCGAGTATGTAGCTCCTGAGGTGGTTCCCCTCTACTTTCTCTTGACCATCTCTAATTTGTCCCTGGTAAAATGGGTCTCCTGTAACAATGCTATATCGACTTTCAGCCTTCTCAGATACATCATCACTTTGTTTCTTTTCAGGTAGCTGTTGAGACCTCTTACATTCCTGGTACAATCCGGAGGCTATCCATAGCCATGTGAAAAATGTTCCGCCGCCCATACCGGCCCCCCCTAACCCACATACCCCCCCCCGCCCCCGGGGTCACCGTTCCAGTCCCGGCAAGCATGAAATTGGGCTTGCTCCCCACCCCCCACTCAACTGTTCCCCATTGCACACTTCCCCTTCCCTCCCGCCCCCCAACCCCGCCCAAACCAATGCCCAGCTCCATCCCTGGATCTCAGACTCCCCCCCCCCCCCCCCCCTTTTGGTCCCACCTCGAAATACCGTGGTCGGGAACCCGGCAGGGTGTCAGCAATATTAGGTGACCTAACTAATATACTAACTATTGGGGTCAAGAGTGCTTTCCACACGTCTCCTGGTGATTACCGTAATACATTGTGCATCCCTCGTATTGCAATAAAGTACTTCGCCCCTGAGAGTCAACAAATTGCTACATTATATTATAATCAAGTCCCAAAGTCAATATGTACAGCACCTCGGTCCCATGATCGGGCCTCACTCGTCCGTATCGTCCTTCTTGCGGCCGTCTGCGCCTTCCGGGCAATTCTGGCCATCCAACCATTCCAACGCATCCTCCAGACTCTCGAAAAACAGAGCTTTTGTTTTGTGGAATACTTTCAGTTTAGCTGGGTACATCAACATGTATTGCAACCCAGCGGCTCGTAATCTCCTTTTCACCGTCCCATAGTTCAGCCTCCGCACTTGGAGCGTATAGTCAGGATATGCCGAGATGGTCGCGGAGGCCCTTTGTATGGTGCCCCCCTTCTTAAAATATTCCAGTATCTTCTCCCTGTCCCGATAGTTTAGAATCTTGGCGATGATCAGCCTCGGGCGGTGGGGGGACGTACCCGGAGGGGGCTTCCTCGTGAGCGCTCTGTGTGCGCGCTCCACCGCAAAGCCTTGCGTGAAGGTCTCAGCCCCTATTTCCTGAAGCAACATGTTCTCAACATAGTCCGTCCGGTTAGGGCCCTCTTCCCCCTCCGGAAGGCCCACTATGCGCACATTGTTCCTTCGAGCACGGCCTTCGGCCTCCTCTGCTCTATTCTCCAGGTTGGTCACCTGCTGCCTCAGGACATGAATCTCCGACGCGTGCGAGGTCCGGGCAGTCGTGTTTATGGTCACTTCTTTCTCTAGATCCTCTGTGTGTTCTGCCATTTTCCGCACGTCCAACCTGAGCAAGTTGACCTCCTCCTGCACTGTGCCGATTTTGAGCTCCAGCGCTGCCTTAAGCTCGGCAGTGGCTGCCTCTAGCTTGCTTTCCCACAATGCCTTAAGGTCTGCAATTGCCTCCAGGATCTGCCAGTCGACGCGTGTAGGAGTGATGGCCACTGGTAGATTCTTGTCTTTAGGTCTCGCCCCCTCCGCCTGTTGTGGGGTCTTGGTGAAATCTTCCATTGTAGGCTGCTTCGTCTTGGATTTGAGCAGTTTGGATGCCGTCCTGCCGTCTGGCATTCTCGTGCATTCCTGAGGTCACAAGCAAGGCCTACTGGTCCCTTGTCGCGGTGCCGTAAAACGTGTTGGCCCGCAGTCTCACCGGCCGGCCAGCCGTATGTTGGGGGCCCACTATTGGCCCCTGCCTCCCTCCAGTTCCGGGTGGATGCCGCCACTGTATGTGCAACCGCTCTAGGGGTCCCTCGTAAGTGTCCTATGTCGACTGCTTCAGGTCTACATGGCGCTTGTGCGCCGCCAATTCTATGGAGTGCACGTGCGCTCCCGTGTCCAATGACTGCCTGTATAAGCAGCACAGCTTGGGCTCCTCACGATTATCTTCTAAGCCACCATCTCGGCCGACCAGGGATGCTGCCCCTCAGGTTGCCCATCGAGGCCTCCTCAGTCCTTCCATTTCTTTGTTCAGAGAGCCCGTACTGCCGCCATCTTTGATTCCGGGCGCTGTCCTCCACCGCCAGCACAATTTGCAGCGGTAGCCGCACTAATACTTGGTGAATTTCGGGCGGAGTGCCGTCATTCGAAGCAGCTAGCGTTCCCACCGACTCTGGTCTGTCTTTGGTGGTGAATGTTCAGGATTACGGTGCCGATGCACCCAAGGATCATTCCGGATCGGCAGGAGATGGTCTGAAGCGCGTCTTACTCCATGGCCGCCTAGCCACGCCACCGCTTTGCGCCCAATCTCAAAGTTCCATGTAAATCAGTCCATAGAACTACCCATCTTTTTCCAGAACCCCACTAACCTGGCGGAAAGAAGCCTCCACACACTGGATGTAACGAGAGTGGTTATCTATTATCTGGAAAAACAAGGCCACTAAGAAAGACAAACCAGTTCTTCATCTCAGTGGCAGCTGGTAGAGAAGGGGACCCTGGCTCTAAATCAGCTATTTCTAAGTAGTTTGTAAACTGCATCACACAATGATACACTCTTTCCAAGAGAGATCTTCTGTTAGGGAGAATTCTCTGTTTAGGCTGAATTTCCTAACGTAGTGAGTCCCCCAGCAGCTTTGCTGGATTTTTTGGGGTTTATTTTTTTCTCCTGCCAAGAGTGAGACTCTTTTACCCTCACTCTTGGACATGATTTGAGTGTGTTCCTTTGACTCTAGATGTGTTTAATGGGCTATGGGGTCTTTTACTCCATAGGGCTTCATGTGTTTTTGTGATGTGTTACACAGCACCCTCAGTGCAGTAACACAGGGGTGTCATAGTGACCCCCCCCCCCAGTATAGATTCCATACCCTGGGACTGACTACTGTCTCCCAGGGCATGTAAAGTCACCATTGACTTTACTAGTCTTGAATTCTGAACAGAACCAGTACAAACCATCATATTGTGGACGTACTGGCCGGGGCAATTCGATTGCCCCGGGGTCTGTTAGTCGAGGGGGCACGTCTCCGTCCCCCCTGATCGAGTTTTGGCTGGTGGCAGTAGATACTAATTTTTATATTCAACCGCGAATATTTCTCTATGGGATTTTCCCATTGTTCGAGGCTACTATCTTTATTTAATTACGATAGCCTCGAACATACCGCCGGTTTATTTATTATTAATTCTCCAGTTGGTATTTTTTGCCAAAACTCGGTTCTAAAATGGCGTTTGTGTTCTCTTCTGTGACTCCAACCCAAGTCGAGCCCTTTGTTCCACTTTTTTGGCGGGCTTCTCCACAGAAGCCCTCCAAAGTGGTGCTACTCTGTCTGGGGTACTTAGGAGGGGTGGAGGGGGATTTAGGCACCCTGGAATGAGTTGCCTAGGCAACTCAAGTCGCACTCCGTCCTGATTGGCTAAAGTGGTGAGCCGGCCGGCTCACCAGTTAGCATGTTTGAGTGACAGCTAGGCTGAGTTAATGGGGGTTTTCTGCATAAAAGCAGGGCTTTGGGGACTGTAACTTCAGAAGTCGCCACAGGACCTAAGAATCCGACGAGGGAGAAGCTGAGCCGACCTGCTACGACGACACCACCGGTGGAGCCCTGCTGAACCGTCTCACCACTTTTCCCAACGACAGAGGAGATCTCCCGCCGGAGAGTCTTCTTCCTTTGACTGGTGGGGATAACCAGTTTCACCGTCTTTTCGCCTTCCCGACGCATCTCATGGCCGCCTTGCCTGTGCCAAGCACCCCGGCAACCGGAATACCACGTTTTACCACGACCGCGAAATAAAGGGTAATACCGTTAACCAGAAAACTCTGCGGCTGGTTTCTTCCCTGGAAGTGCAACAACCTTCATCTTTCCTCCAAGTCGAGATCTTCTCTTCCTCTGGACGACGCCGAGACTTGCACCCGCTGCCAGGAACAACTGCCACCGCTGGAGGATCCTTCCCACTTAAGGTACCGTGTTCCGCCTGGCTTCCCTTGCCACCGACTGTACGGGGTAGATTTAGCCCCCGGCTCTCGAACCAGGGTTAGCCTGGGACACCCTGGCTAAACTTTTCTGAGCCTCTCTAAACTCTTTTCGAACTCACTGCAAGACTTTCAAAGCCTAGTGTAACTGTGTGATCTTGGGCGCATTTGTGCTCTGCTCTCTCTGAGTGGGCCCAGCCTATGGACTTTGGCTCACCAGTGACTTTTGCTCTTCTGCCTTGCTAAAAAGTGTTCCTAAATCTTAGAGTGGTGTATCTTCACATATTCTGCCTCCCCCCCCCTTTTTCATGAACTTATTGGAGTGCCATCTATAGTTAAGCGCTCACCTCTGTCTGGAAATAAGTGGTGTTAACTAAGACTTGTCTGATAAGGAATAAGGGTTGTATATATCATAATAGTAACTGTGTTTAGAGTGTTTTACAATAAGAGTGCTGGAGTGTTTCAAACAGTGTGTTTTTAAATAAATAATTATATACTTTGATACCAAAGCTCTGGTCAGTGTTTGCTTGTGCTATTGTATCTGAGTGCCTATTGTGTATACTTTGCATACTGCCTAACTATTCTTGAGTGAAGTCTGACTGCTCAGCCACAGCTACCAGGTAAATCTGGGTGGTACAGACCGCTACCAAGTGTGTTTACTGCTAACCTGTAGTCCTAAATCTTTTGCATTGTTCCCAAAGGGAACTGCACAGGTTTCTGCCTAACATCTACCCTTCACGCCTAGAGCACACTATACTCTGGGCAGAAGGGCTACCATAGCATTCATTGCAGATTTTTCTCTTAATTCCATTTGCAAAGCAGCAACACTGTCTGATTCTCAGGTGGGACAAGCGGTGCTACGACATCTCTTTGCTACTGGTCCTGCACACATCTCACCACCATCTCTGGGTACTGCTCGCTAGTCTATGCGCAGCATGTGATTCTAAGCAGATTCACAAGCATCAGAAGACATGCATTACTCACCGTAATAGCATTTCTGATCGTTGTATCTGCTTAGATTCACATGCACCCGCCCTTCCTCCCCTTTTGGAGCAGAAGGAACATAGACGTCTTGCACCTTCTCTCTTCTGTACCTGCTCACGCTGACTATAAGGCTCTCATGGCAGAAAAAACACAACCTAAGGGACCTCGACATTTGAGGAATTTTGGGTACACTACATGTCACGTTAGGGATAGTGTTAGTTACACCCATGTCAACGTCCCCTTTTGATTTTCGAAAGAAAGATGCAATACTCTGCGATTTCCACTAGATGTTGGACTATATGCACAACATCTGAATCTAAGCAGATACAAACATCAGAAATGCTATTACGGTGAGTAATGCATGTCATATGTGGACCCTTGTGCAAGAAATTTTCTATTCCATTAAGGACTCAGGTACATGCCTCAAAAACCTCTCTATTAGTTACCAGTGGTGTAGCTGGACGTAACCAAACCTTTCTGTTCTGGGAAGAATAAATGTGTCCTTACATTCTACAAATGTACATGGAGAGTGCCCTTTGTATAGCTGCCCTATCACAAGGGGGTCGTTTTTCTACAAGTTGCAGTACGCCAAGTCTTGCATGCCCGGTGTAAACTCTGGGTTTATTGTAATGGCAGTAAGCAGGCTCAGGCAGTGTTTACTCCCAGGTGTCTGCAATCTCTCACAATACTTGAGGGTATTTTTTATTGGAAAGTAATAGTGAACCCTGTTGGTTTTGCAATCTCCTTTGGTATTCGTGGGAGGTCAGAAAAGGGGATTGTGGTAGCCCCTTGTTCTAGTGGGACTCCGCAGGGCACTTCCTGAGTGAGTGGTGATGTCAGGGTGGTGATGTCGGGTGACTCCAATGTGGAATGTTATGGGTTGCTTGAATGTCCACATTCCATGGTGTTAGTTAGATGCATAGCTAGCTGAGTAAGGATTGCCTGGGTGATGTTGCCTGTTACCATATGTACCATCTGCCTACTTCAGATGTAACCTATCCAATAAAGTGGACTCACCTTGCAACCTGATGATCTTGTGTCCACCTTTCAACCCACAACATTTTGCGACGAGTTAAGAACCTGTCTTCCTTCCTGCTGTGGCGGGTGCAGAGGCTGGTAACGGCACCCACGGCCCGGAGCGGTCCATGCTCCACCTTCTCTTGTAGTCTGGAAGACCCCAGGCCTTACAGCGATACCCATGGAACGTTTCTTGCTCCCTTTTCTCTTGGTTGTTGGGAAGCTGTTTCTGCTGTATTTGGATTGTGATCCAGTCCTCCAACACTTGCCCTGCACCAGCGAGCAAGACAGGGCAGGGCAACGGCTGTCTGCTGTAGGGAGCGCAGCTGCCATGACAAGTGCTGCTAGGGGGACTGGGACAGTGTGAGCTCCAGAGGTTGCGCCCAATGCTGCTGAAAGACCCGAAGCACAGGGTCAGCAGAGGCAGTGGCTGTATCCAGTGCTGCCTGAGGGGCTGGGATAGAGTCAGCACTGGCCAATGTAGAGCTGGTGTGCCTGCCAATGCCCCATGGGCTGTCGCTGGACCATCCGGTCTTGAGTAGCGGCACCCGGCCTGGCTAAGTCGATAGTTTTTCTTTAGTTTTTTAAACCCTTTATTTCTTATTTTCAACAAGATAAAACAAACAGCATCAACATCATAGGTCATTGAATCGCAAAATACACAACAGCGGAAAGCAAATGTAGTAGAATTTCACACCATAACCCTGTATCCCACCATATCAAACTTTAATACTAACCTAAAACCAAACCAGATGCACCAAACAAATAACAGACAAATGAGACTACACAAAACAACCACTCAAACAACACAAATCCCCCCCCCCCCATATGTATATTACCTGAAAGTGGATAATTTCATTCTACTCCATAACCCAACCTAGCATCATCCATAAAGATCCGTAAAGCTCTCCCGCATTTCTTCATAAAGGGCTTCCTTGTTTTGTTTACTAAACATAGTTTTCTCAAATCTTGATAAAGCTCCAACATCCAAAATCCACTCCTCCACTGTCGGCTTCTTCCGTGTCTTCCAGACCTTCAACACCTGTTTAGCCGCCACCAACAAAACTTTTCGCACCCCACACAATATCACCCAACTTGCATCACGACCACCACCGCATAACAAGAAGGTGACCGCTAAGGGATTGCATGGGTAAACAATGTCCCAGACCTGGTTGATCCTGTCAATAACCTCCCTCCAAAAACTCACCACCCTTTCACAGTGCCACAACATAAGTAACAAAGTACCCTGTTCTTTCCCACAACCCCAACACAGATCATCACTAACAAATCCCAATTTGCACATAACGTACTGGGGTCCAATATAATCTGCCCAATATCCTTTGATGTATGTAGCGTAACTGCAAATTCACTTTGGCTGTCGTCGGCACTCTCCAAATCTTTTCTCATTCTCTTGATGTGAGTTACTCCTCTGTCCAACTTTTCCCATGAGTCCAACCACTTCCCATCCGGTTGCATAAACTGCATAATAAACTGCAAAATTCTCTGGCTTTTTCAAAAATGGAGCATCTAACATGTTTTTCTGTTCCGAGAGTAAAGCTACCAGAATATCATTCCTTCTCAGTTCCCTGTTCCTTAAACCAAATTTCTCACCTAAACTCCCAAAAGCTACTACCCCTGTATCACTCCACACATCACCAATAGTTACAACACCCCTCTGAATCCAACTTTTCCAATTCAGTACCTTATTATTAAACTGCAGACCAGGATTATGCCAAGGGAAGCCTTGTGGTGAGGCAACCCAGCTATGAGATATCCTGTAAATCCCACCTGGTTGGTCCATAGTTGATTTCCATAATTCTTTAATATAGGCTTGGAACAAGGTTTGGTAGTGGGAGATAAGGTTGATTCCTAAGTACTGAAATGGGTCTTCCAACCATGTGTATTGTGATAGTGAGAGTAATTGTTTCATTACCTCTGGCAATTCTGTTATATTCGGCCCTTTGGATTTCTGTGAGTTGATCTTGAAGCATATTTTCCCCAAAACAGCTTACCCTTGAGGATAACTCCAGTAGGAAGTGTGCAGGATTCTGTAAGAACAGGATGTCATCAGCATGCAAAGACACCTTGTGTAGGGAGCCAAAAGCTGTAATACCTTCAATTTTAGGTTATTTACAGGGCGAATGAGTGGAGAATATGGGGCAGCCCTGTTGTGTGCCTGTTATATTGATGTGGTCACTGAACTTCTTCATTTGAGTTTTCGATGATATTTGGAAATTAGAAACTAACCTTATAAAATGTGTGTAGCTATGCCCAAGCTATGCCCAATTGATATTATCAAAGGTTTTGTCAGCATACAGTGCAAGCTGTGTGTACCTCTTCCCCGATTGTGTCCAATGCTGTCTTAAATTGAGTGTGCGCCTTATGAATATCTCTCTCCCTTATTAAAACATGTTTGGTCTGGGTCTATCAGTGCAGGGAGGATCCCCATTACTCTATTGGCCAAGATTTTGCCAATATTTTAGTACAATTTTTCTGAAATGTAATTTGTTTATTGATATACATATAGCCAAAAATAACAGGTTAGCCAGTATTACACATTATCAACATACACATATTAAAAAAGAAACAACATCTTACCGTCTTTCAACAAAATGTCATGCGCTGCCTCCCGTGGACATTATGGTCCAGGGTGCGGATTGGGGGCCGCCATTGTAGAGTTCCGCCACGTTCCCGAACGTCGCTGTAACAGTCAAGCGTTCCGACTCGCAGAGAAAAAAACACTAATCAGCCACGCCCCCCCGGCACACAGTGCGTTGCAACCCGCTTGGTCAGCTCCCTGACTGCTTTCTTTCGGTTGCGCGGACGCTTGTTTTATTCCTTTGTCCTTTTTCCCCTCTGTCGCCCTTCGGGCTGCTTCTTACCTTCCCGTTCACCGGGTCCTCTTGTTTTTCCTTTCTTCTTTGCTCTCACTCCTTTCCGGTTCTTTCTCTGCTCTGTTGTCTCTCGCTGTCCTTCATTATTGGCTACCTCTCCGTTCCTTCGGAGCCTGCCTTCCACCCGGAATCCTAACGACGGACCTCCGCTGTTGCTGTTTCACACGGAATCCTTACGACGGACCTCCGCTGTTGCTGTTCCACCTCTGGGGTTTTTTGTGCCAGACGGCTTTTTCCCCAGTTCGTCCCTCCCGGAAGAGGGGCCGCAGGTAGTGCTATTCACAGCAGTACACTGTGGCTTCCTTTCGTGAGAAAGACACTTTCTCAGAAAAAAAAGAAAGGAGAAAGAAGGAGAAGGATTATTGTGCTGGAAGGCCACAAATATCATCTATTCAAGACCAATCTTCAGGTGAGGAGGAGGAAAGGGGAGAAAGGTTAAGGGTGGAGATTGAACATTCTCAGAGGGCTGACGCAAGATCTTTTATTATCACAGATTAAAATCTACCATCTAGACAGAAGAGTGATTCATATTTACACGTGGGCATAGTTAAAAGGAGAAAACAAATTCATCAATAGATTAAGAACTAAAATGAGAAACACTATACTTGCAATATTTCAACCATAAAAGCAAAAATACAGAAATGAATGCAATGCATCTATAATTTCCAAACGTTTTTCAAAACATGTGATCAAGTGAAAGATGCATATCAAATCATTACCGTCCATTTGAATATTCCATAATTGGTCTACATTCCCAACAGGGAACATAGTATTGTAAGATTTTATTGCCTTATGTTTTAGCGATGGCAAGCGCACATTGAATATGTTTAGCAGATTCAATTTCCATATTGCCACGTAGACGACACAAGCATTTGTCGTTCTATACCGATTTGGGCACCCTTGGTTTCCAGTACTCTTGATGCATTACATTTAAATAGCAGATATTGCCTTATAAGGGTGCTATTAACGTATGCCTCAGTGTATTGGGGCACCTGACTATGTTCCATCCAATAGTCAAGAAAGGGGCCACTGTTAATACTGGATCCAAATTGAAACATATCAGACTCTTTACTATAGTCCTCAATGAGGTATATGATTTTTCTCGGATGTACTGATACCGTAGGCTAGTCTCCACTTTTTACTACTTTCACTTCCCACTTTCTGTAGCAGGTCGCTAAATTTCCCATTAACCCCAACCGCTCAGTGTTCTCAATTCTAGAAACATCATCGAACTACTCCACCATCAATGTATAATTATCAAATATTAGCAATTTCATGTACATTTTTATTTCAAGGCGAGCCACCACACTAATTTGTCCAATTTCTAAATGCATATATTCGATTGGTAGAGATCTCGGCATCCTAAATAGCAGTTTCATTATTTTTCCTTCTAGCAATTTCATGCCATTCTGATACTTTTCTCCCCACACCTTGGCACCATACAAAATACATGGCACTATCTTCTCTGAATACAGCTGCAAAATAGCTTTAATGGAACATCCTCCTTGTCTTCCGATAAATTTACTTTTTGACATGTGCAATTCTCATACATGTGTCGTATTATTCTTTTCAGTGCACTTCCCATGTCAGTTTATTGTCCACCACTACACATAAATACTTCGAGCTGGATACAGTGTCAACTGACTGATTATCTATATGCCAGACTTTTGATTTATGGACGATAGACCTGCCCACAAAGACCACAGTTTTTGTTTTTACTTATATTAATACGTAAGCCATTGGGCTTAGCAAATTGGCTTAATGTGTCTAACATATGTTACATGCCGGTAAGATAGCTCAACGGCTGGAGCGCTCACTGCTGCGATCTGAGTGCAATGCCAACTCAGCCTTTCATCCTTCCGAGGTTGATAAATGAGTATCATTTTTGGTTGGCTGATATTGTATGTAAATATGTGCTTTGTAAAGCGCTTTGGATAAAGGCAAGGTGCTATATAAATAACACATCATTCTTTTTTTAATTTTATTTATTTGTTCATGATATAAAAACCTTTACAAAGGTTTCTCCATATGAGTATAAAAAACATTACATTACCAAAAATATTTACATTTAAAACACTGTAGACATCCAATCTTAAAATATTACCGAAGTGAAAAGTCATCCAATTAATAATAATAATAATAATAATAGACAATCTTATGAATGGTAATCACGAGGGTGCTAAAGAGCCGTCCAAGATGGCGGCCTCCCTGTGAGCTCCGTGAAGCTCCCCCGAGATCCTGATAAATCGCAGCTATCGTGATGGTGATATTAAGCCTTGACGGCAGAAATATTTAGACGAAGCGCTTGCGAACCAAAATTAGCGATTAATCTGCTTGTTACCTGACGCTTCGCCTCTGAACACCCGGCCGAAAGGACCTCCCCCTTCCTCTTGCAGGCTTGAAGACGCGGCCTCTGCTCGGGCGTGGAGGGCCGGGGGCGCGGGAAGGCAGTCGGCTGGGAGGAGCCTGCCTCCCGTTTGCAACATCCGGGCGGTGCCCACTTCAGGATAAGCTCCGAGACCGCTGGATGGGCCCCGCAGTCACCGCTGCATCCGGGTGCGGCCTGAGAAGAGCGAGCGGCCCAACACCGGCACCAGGAAGAACGTAGAGGCAACCGGCCGTGACCCGCAGGAGCCCAGGTACGAGCGCCCTGCACACCCCTAAGCCGTATACACAAGCACGGCAGGCAGGCTGAATATCCCGATCTCCCCCGTGCGACAAGCAAGCAAGCAGCACAAGTCTCGAGGCTGCATCGGCCCGGAAGCCCGTTCCCTGAGAATAGGAGAGCTGCGGAGGGGGGCTCGAAGCGCGACACGGTTACACATGTCAGAGGGGACAGCGAGGAATACTCGGCAGCCAGCGGTATCCCCGGACTCAAGCAACGAAATATAGCGGGGAGCCCTGGTAACCCTGAGGTTCCGAATATCCAGCTGAAGCACTATATACGGACTTGAGCCCCGGAAATCGCTGCCACACCACCTCCGGGGAAACAGCCGGCCCTATCCACAACAAGAATGGGGAAAACTGATAGGTGGTCACAGAGAAAGCTGACATTTGAAAGCTGCTCCTCTACCAAAACGGGGCCCCCCCAACAGTAGATCGCAATCCCCCACCCAGGACCCACCACAAGACGGAGAAACGACACAGGACTTCGACATCAGGGAAATACTACTTGATCTTAAAGCTGACATAGGTGGCCTGGGAAGCAAACTGGACACCCTCTCCTCCAAAGTAGACCAGCTCCAACACCGGTTGGACAAGCATGCAGACCGGCTGGATGCAGTCGAGCAGAGGGTCTCCGACCTTGATGATGGGGCGACAGCCCTGACGACCAGAGTGTCCTCACTCGAGGCGCAAATGAGAGTGGTAATGGCCAAAAATGAGGACTTGGAAGGTCGCTCCCGTCGCAATAACATAAGGATTGTCGGAGTCAGAGAGCACCAACCGACTTCCAAGATGGAGGACCACGTGGAGAAGATCTGCACGGACTTGTTTGGCCCTGAGATCCTGTCCAAGCTTTTTGTAGTCGAAAGAGCCCACAGAATTCCTAACTCAAGACCCATCCCGGGGGCGAACCCGCGTCTCATCATAGCTAAGCTACTAAACTATAAGGATCGAGATGCAATCCTCAGGGCCGCAAGGGACAAAGGGGATCTACTATACGTTGGAGATAAGATACAGTTCTTCCCTGACTTTTCGCAAGCAGTCCAGACACAAAGACGGTCGTTCACAGCTGTGAAACGCAGGCTGCAAGAAAACCAAATTAAATATTCGATGCTATTTCCGGCGAAACTTGGCATCCAATTCGAGGGAAAAAAAGTTTTTCAGCACGCCTGAAGAAACAAGTGACTACCTGGATCGCGCTGGCTGCAGACCGGCCCAAAATAATGATCTCCCACAAAGGGGACACCGACCAAGAAGAGACCCGCCATAAAGTTATGTCAGGGTGCAAAAACAAATCAAAGGCTTCCATTTTCCCTCGACGCAATACATTCATCATCGCGAAATAAAAGCGTAACAGTGGGAGGGAGCAAACCTCCTCTTGGAGGGCTATCAGAGCCCCTTGCACAGCAATGTTGACAGTTTGGTTTATTAGGGACTGTTTGTCGTGGGCCAGTTGGGGGTTGCCCACTCAAGGGAGGGATACGAGTTCAGTACGGCCGCCTTACACCCCGCACTCCCATTCCACAACAATCACGCTGCACAAAGCTGTCCGATCAGAAGCCAAGTCCTCCAGTCACTCATATGGATCAAGCCATCAGTCGCAACATCCGGACCTGTCAAACATGAACTCACCAGATCTCTCTGATGACAGTGCCAACACTTAGTCGCCACCTGGAACATCCGTGGGGGCAACCAGCCAGCGAAAGCAAGGAGAATCTTCCAGTACCTCCGCAGACACAAAATCAACATTGCCATACTGCAGGAAACTCATCTCCTGCCACAGTCGGAACTGCACTGGGCCAAATCCTGGGGCTGTCACAGGTCTTTCTCATCGTACTCTTCCTATGCCAGGGGAGTTGCAATCTTAATAGACAGGAGAACAAACTTTAGTGTAATTGACTCGCAGAAAGACTCTGAGGGGAGCGCTCTACTGGTGAGGGGGGATAATCGCAGGAAAGGAAGTAAAAATTGTGAACTCCTACGCACCGAATACTGATAGCCCAAACAACTTTAACTGGGTGATGTCCCAACTAGGAAAGACCAACGCAGCAACCATTATATGGGGAGCAGACCTTAACACACCAATTGATCCCAGACTTGATAAATCCCACAACACAGCGGGGAATCCGTCCAGAGCCAGCGCTCAAGTTCGGGAGATCGGCCAGACATTTGGCCTATCCGACACCTGGAGGCACCACAACCGAGATGCGAAGGACTACACATTCTACTCCGCCGTCCATAACACCAGTTCCCGGATTGATTATATCTTGGCGTCCACCCACAGCCCATTCGTCTGGGTGATGAGTCAAATTTTGCCACGCACCTTGTCCGACCACTCAATGGTCACTCTCGACGCCTCCCTAGCAAACACAGCAGTTCCCGGCTTTAACTGGAGATTCAAACCTGGCACACCTGGCAGTTTTCGCAGATGAACTGCGCAAAGAAATAATGGCCTTCATCAAGACTAACGATGGCTCTGTTGACTCGCCCGGTACCATCTGGGAAGCTCTAAAGTGCTTAGTTCGTGGCATATGCCTAGCTAAAGAAAATGGCATACTAAAACTGATCTGCAAAAATTTATCAAAAGATGAACAACGTCTGAAGTCACTAGAGCTCCAGGTCCTCACTGCTCCAAACTCGCACACCCAAGCCAAACTAAAGGAAGAACTTCTGAAGTTCAAGGAAACGGCCGAACGAGAGATAGAATTCTTGGGTCGCGGTCGCCAGGTCCGACAATATGGGGAAGGACAGAAACCAGGCGCTCTGTTAGCCCGTCTGCTGTCGATGGACAGAACCCCGACTCGAGTTGAATGCGTTAAAGACGATCAAGGGCAGCGAGTGTACAGTAAGGAGGAAATTGCTCTCACATTTCGGAACTTTTATCAGAAACTGTACAGTTCCACAGGTATCTCAGATCCAAAATCTATACAAGAGTATCTCGACGACACCCAGTTGTACTGGGTGGAGGCAGACCTGCGAGAACCACTGAACGCACCACTGACGGAGGAGGAAATTCTGGAAGCAATAAAATCCCTTCCAAACTCGAAAGCACCAGGCCCAGACGGGCTCATTGGAGAGTTCTACAAAGCCCACGCGTCCATCCTCGCCCCGCTCCTGCTTCACGTTTACGAAGAAGCAATCGAACGTGGAAGCCTTCCCCCCACACTGCGCGAAGCCAACGTTATGGTGCTGCACAAAGCCGGCAAACCCGCAGATGACTGCGCATCTTACAGGCCGATCGCCTTAATCAACCTGGACAATAAAATCCTAGCCAAAATACTTGCATCACAGCTCCTCCCTCTCATGCCGGGTCTGGTGATTGGAGACCAAGCCGGATTCATCCCAGGACGCAGCACCACATACAGCATCAGGAGACTGTTAGTTGTCATTGAGGCCATAGATCCAACGCTACAAGCAATTGCGGTACTGCGCGACGCCGAGAAGGCATTTGACTCTGTAGAATGGCCATTCATGATGGCAACGCTTAGGCAAATGGGCTTCGGCAATTTCTTTATCAAGTTAGTATCTCTGTTATATAACGACCCACGGTCATATGTCACTCTAGGAAACACTAGATCCACGAGTATATCATTAGAGCGGGGAACACGACAAGGTTGCCTGCTTTCAGCCCTGATATTCGCCCTTCTCATGGAATCCCTGGCATCGACAAAAACCAAGCTGCTCCGCTCATGCTATTGGACCTCTCCACAGCCTTTGACCTCGTTGATCATAGCTTACTAGTGTCAAGGCTCAGAGAGGTCGCCAATTGCTCTGCAATTGCATCCAAATGGATCGCTTCCTTTCTGGGTCCCAGAATTGTAAGGGTTTACGTGGGTGATAAACAATCTTCTCCTATCTCTCAGACATGTGGAGTCCCTCAGGGCTCCTGTCTGTCGCCGCTGCTCTTCAACCTTTGCATCCGGCCCCTTCTCGATCTTTTGAACAAACTAGGAGTACAATATACGAATTACGCTGATGACACTCAGGTTGTTATTCAGTTGAGTGGCTCATACAGCAGCGATTCGGAAACCATTAACCGAATATATAAGGCCATACAAGATTGGATGGCTTGTAATTCTCTTGCTCTTAATGATAAAAAGACTGAACTCCTTATTGTGGCATCTAAAAACATCCAGGCAAAACTTGATCCTAACTACGCCTCTTTCCATATTGCCAATAACACCATCATAGTTTAAAAGAAAGTCAAAACCTTAGGAGTAGTACTTGATGAAGAACTCTCCATGAAATCCCACATTTCTAGCTTTAAATCTAGTTGTGGTGCTATAAACAAGAGAATTAGATATATTCGACCATTCATATCAGAAGAGAACTGTGCTCTATTGTCCACTGCATTGATAAATTCAAGATTGGACTATTGTAACAGCCTCCTGGCGGGCACCACAGCCTCTAACATCCAATCCTTACAAGTGGCACAGAACAATGCGGTGCGTAATATTTTCAATCAGTCACGTCGCACACACATCTCTACTTTTAGGAAAAAACTCCACTGGCTACCCGTCAAACAGCGCATAACGCATAAGATGCTTGCTACGACCCATAAATGCCTCAGTCTCAGCGGCCCAACTTATCTGTCATCCCGTATAGGCATCAAACCTAACGTGAGGAACCTTCGCTCTTCTTCTGCGGTCACTCTCAATTATCCTAAATTTAGGACAGCCAAATTTGGAGGTACTACATTGGATGCTCAGGGTCCCCTTTTATGGAACACACTTCCAGCTGGTATACATCAGATCCAGAGCTATACAGCGTTCAACCGTGCCGTAAAGACTCACTTATTTAACCTGGAATAATCTCCTGACTCGCTTCTCCATCTGCCTCTTATGCTTGTTTGTCTTTGTCTTGTTCTTGTTCTTTGTGCGCCCTGAGGCCCACGGGCATGTTGGCACGTTACAAAAATTAAAATAAATAAATAAATCGAGATTACGAGAAAACCACCTGCACCGAGGTCTTAAACTAGGCCCCCACAGGTTGATTGTCTCTCTTTACGCTGATGACGTTGTGTTGTTAGTCAGTGACCCCCAAGAGTATCTTAACCCTGTAATGCGTGAAGTGATAAAATTCGGCCAAATGTCAGGTCTTAAAACTAATCAATCCAAATCGGTAGTATTCCCCTTGACTCCCAATACAACTGAATTTATTGACGATCACGGTTTTAAATGGGAGCACTCAAAGGTGCGCTATTTGAGTATTTACATGTCACGTAACCATCATGAGATCTACAAAGATAATTATGTTGCCACGTTAAACTCTCTGCAGGAACGTATACACAGGTGGAAATCGTTACCACTAACGCTATGGGGTAGAACATCCTTGACTAAAATGGTCGTTCTTCCTAAGCTTCTGTATCTATTCATTAACATCCCACTACTCCTCCCCAAATCCTTTCTCCAGAAAGTCAAGTCGGCAGTCCTGGAGCTAATATGGGCGGGTAAACCGGCTCATGTCGCGTATAACACACTAGTTCTACCGACGTCAAAGGGAGGTCTGGCGCTCCCAGATATAGAAAAATACTATTGGGCGGCCCAGGCTCACTTCCTGAGCTTCTGGTATATGACTCACTTTGTTCGCCCACACGTGCAGGTGGAACGAGCCCTGGCCTCACCCGACTTGCTAAGTGCTGTCATCATAAGTCAGATCCCAGTTCCCGTACAGCACGCTCAACACAGTCTTGTCTACATACGCAATCTGGAAAAAGATGGCAGCCAAATATGGTGTGGACGTAAGATTCTCCCCTCTATTGCCTATCAGATTTATTCCCCCTCACCAATGAAAAAGTATTCCTAATATGGGCTGACAAGGTTAATGTCCACTCCTTCGGAGACCTGTTCCCAGAGGGCACCTTTCTAACGCCACAAATGGCCAAAGATAGGGGCGGAGACACTTGCCTGGATGTATTCCTTTACTTTAGACTACGCCACACCTTACACAAAATATTTCCTAATTTCCCAAACAACCCCCCACGTGGGAGTTACTGCATAACACGATTCAGGTGCGGGGGGAGGGGAGGTTAGTCTCGTTGCTATATAAATCCCTGGTGGTCGATATTGGGAAACCCAACCCTAAAACACAGCTAAAATGGGAAACTGCCATTCAGGAGACGATACCCACGGAGGACTGGTCCTATATCCTATGTCAAACTCAAAAGGTTGCACTAAACACTCTCTATAAACTAATAAACTTCAATTTTGTACACCAAACATATTATACCCCAGTTAAGAAACACAAGCTTCACCCAGAAACGTTGCCCCAATGCGATAGATGCGCGGCGGCCCGTGCGGACTTCCTCCACCTAGCATGGGACTGCCCTGGAATAAGGCCTTTCTGGAACTTGGTTCTACAAACAACTGCCGACATCATAGGCGAACAGGTGACCCCACTACCACTGGGGCCCCTACTCGGTCTCACTAAATACCTTCAACCCGCATCACGTAAATTAGCATCCCTTCTTCTGGTGCTGGCCCGTAGGAGGATCGCCATGTCATGGAGCCGAGGCCCACTACCCAAAATTGAAGAATGGAAAAAAGACATAACATACTGCCAGGACGTGGTAAGCGAATTTATAAGAACCCTACCATTGCATGCACCCCCCCCCCCGATATCTGGGGACCATATATTGCATATCTGCTAAATAGTAATGAATCTTCTGATTCATCTGGTACCTGAAAGGAGATTATGGAACTAAGATCCTCAACACTCCACTGAATTTTTAAACTATCAGACTCTGATGAAGGACTGTTTCGGGCTTTTTTTCATCTTGCAGGGGTGGGAGGGGAGGCGGCCTCGGAGGGGAACTTGGGATTGGGTAACGTTGTGGTGTTTTTCTTCCTTCTATCTACCCTCCATTTCCTCTCATGCCCCCCTCTTTTCCCTTCTTCCCTTTTTCCCTTTTCAATGGTTTCGACAGACCACCATGTTGGTGCGTTTGTATTCAAAATTCAAAAATAAAGTTTAAAAAAAAAAAATGAATGGTAATCACTTTCATATTTCCTCAATTGTTCTTAAATCAATGTCCATATATTTCCAAGTTGGCCTCAAGTACTTTAAAAAACTACCCAATCCAAAGATCAAAGGATTGTATATACCCAGCATCAACCTGTTCCATAAAAATTCAAGGCGGTCGACAAAGCCCACATTTACAAATTTCATTAAGAATTTTCTTCTGGCGACCTTAAAATGTTTACATTCGAGCTTCAGGAATGGCTGCTTAGGTGCTGAGCTCCTGTGCCAACTGCTGAAACTACTATCCATCATCATTATGGCTGAGGTTTCCTGTATTTTTGAGACTGTTCAACCAGCCAAAAGACAAAAAGGAGAAGAGGAAGGAAGAGATGACAAGATTTTGGACTTGCTTACCAAAATGATGGCAGATATGGCTGACATCAAGGCTAACTTGATCACCTCTGAGGAGAGAGATTTGGATCTCACCACAAAGGTAGTTTCTGTGGAAAAACACCTTAGAGCAGTGGATGATCAAGTTGTACTGTTAGCAGATCAAATCAGACATCTGGAAATGGTGAATGAAATATTATCTTCAAAGCTCTCTGAGCAAGAAAGCTTTTCAAGGCGCAACAATGTGCGGATTGCGGGGTTTCCTGAAAATGCTGAACATGGTAATCCCATTTCATTTCTGGAGAAGGTGTTAACCTCTATGCTTAACTTAGAGCCGAAAACACCGCTGGAAATTGAAAGAGCGCACGGGTCACTTGGCCAAAAACCAGCTTTGGGTCAGAGACCTAGACATTTTATTGTAAAGTTTTTAAGGTACCCGACCAGAGAGCTCATTCTGAGGAAATCCTGTGAAAGTGGACATCTTGCCTGGGGAGGAAATAAAATAATGATTTTTGCTGACCTGAGCAAAAACATTAAGTAGAAAAGAAGATGTTTTCAAGTGGCTAACGAAAAGGCTAAGAATAAACATCTCAAATACTATATGATTTACCCTGCAATATTTCGGATTCTAGTGGAAGGCCAAACTCATTCATTTGTGGACTGCAAACAAGCTGAAGCCTTTTTTTACTGATTTGGATGCTGAACCCGTGGAGCAAGCTCTGCCTCTACCTCGGTGTCTCAAAAACAAGTTCAGCAGAAAAAGAGAAGGGATAAATAATTTTCTGGATTGTTTTTTATTGCTTTTTTATTAATGTTATATTATATTCCTGAGTTTTTTAATGTTTAGTTTTTTTTTTAACGTTCAATTTCAAACGGTTCCGCTCGTGTGTTGTTGGTTTTCAATGATGCTGGGGGATTTGCATCAGAGGAATGTACCTAAGGACGGCATGAGCATGTGCGTATTATGCAACTGTCATGGAGGCTTCCGTGTGTGGATGAGCTCTCGCCGACCCGACGTTGTGCTCACCTATGTGTCCCGCTGATGTCTGAGGAAGCTTCGGTGTGCGGCGGATCGAGATGCAACTGTCGGGTCAGTACACTTACCTGATGTGTGGATTGCGAGACTGCTGGTGTATTGAGCTCGGTCCTTCCCTGTTGATTGGTTGAGTGCCGCATACCCAGCAGAAAAGACCAGACTATGAGGTTCGCCATTTGCCAGTGCTTGTTTTTCTCTTCTTTTTTGTTGCAGACTTGCAAATTAGACAACTGTGCGCACTTCTAGAATGCATAACTTTGCTAAATGTCGGCCTGTATGCGTGGTTAGTGTTGATCGCCCTCAGTGCCCTGAGCCCGGTCCTTCCCTTAAATACTCTTCAGCAACGTTTCAGTTTGTGGAGTCATGGCCACTGCCATGAATTACTTGGTCGTTTTTTTTTTCACCGGTGATTTTTGTCATTATGCTGAATCTGGTTCAGCTGCCATGTTGGCAATCCTTGAGGAGCAAATATGGCAGGCGAGCAAGTGGATGGACAATGGAAGGGGGAAAGTCTTCTGATTGCTTTTAAAAATACCAGCACTCTGGCGTGTTGTCCGGGCTCTGCAAGCAAGGGTTGATGGGATGAGCTGAAGGCTACTCACTGGCATAACATATACAAATTGGTTTGGTTCAGATCGAGCTTATGGGGCCCAATCTCTTTTTATGCGGGACCTTATACGCTTCCAGACACAGCAAAGCAACTTGTCCAACATTGGATGTCTTTTATGCACTTGTAGTTCTAATGGGACATCTTAACGCTATGGGTCGGCACTGTTTGGTTGGGGCTATGTATAAGTGGCTAATAGTGTGCACATGTGGTGTTTAATGGTCACGCCTTAATTAGATAATTGGTATGTGTTACTACAGTGCTGAGCCTTATGTGGTGTAGAGTGGACATAGTAATTATTCTCGTTTAACTTTTGTTGACGGTACTTGTTTGCTTCAGTGTGTCATGCGGAGAGTGATGGCATGGAAAGTATGAAAAGCTTAATTTGTATCAAATACTGGGGATGGATTGGCAGGTGATGGAAACAGCGGATCGGTCACCTCTACCACTGAACAACAACAACATATTTCAATACATAGTAACGTGAATGAATAGTGTTCAGAACCTATATGGGTCTGTGTGTTATATTTGGTGCAATTAGATAGATATAGTAGTGTTTTGATTATGAATGCTACTTACTGTTGGGGGATGTAGGGCTTTTGGTGGTAAAGAATTTGTTTTATGACTACATTCTGAATTGATGAAGATGAGAACGTGTGGTTTGAGAGCTGTATTTATAATAAACCTCCTGAGGGGGGGATTGGACAGTTTATGATCATTTTCAATCTGTGAGAAGAGTTTAATTCTGTAGAAAATATCTCATGGCTGATGGGCCTCAACAAAACTGATATCTGGGATGTATCGCTCTGCAATTTTATGCGCTTGAGAGGGGAAAATTCAGTTCTAATCGGTTTGTGTGCTTTTTTTTTTTTTGAATGTGGGCCTTGCTTTGCAATTTTACTCTATATGGGCAGTCCTGACTATTTGTGAAGAAAATGGCGATATGGGGGAAAACAGGAAAACAGTGTTTTGTTAACTCCTGATAGTATGGTGATTGGGGTGGCGCTTATTGATGCTTCTTAAAGTCGTGTTTTTTTAAAAAAATGTATATTTTATGTGTAAGACTGGGGGATGGAAAGTTTGGCTGTAGTAATAGGGTATCATTATTCTCAAACATATCAGTTTAGTCTTCTTTTCATAGGTCACTCATGTTGGGTATCTAGCAGTGGACAAATGTTTGTTGGAGTAGGTTGACTGTTTAAGGGGGAAATAGTTTGTTAGATTTGTTTTCATATAGTAGCGGGTCAGTTGGGGTATTGTTAGGGTTATTTTGAAGATTATTAGGGTGAGAATATTGCTTACGGTTAGCAGTCTGTTTTAAATGTACGGACTAGATGGATAGTTTATATCTTTTAAACATGGACACAGATTTCTGGAGGGTGGTTGTGAATAGGTCTAGTTTTGTAAATATAGTAACTCCTAGTGAGCCTGATTATTATTATTGGGTTCTTTCTGTTCAATTCATTTGTGCGTTTTCGTCTTTTGTTTTGTTGTTTGTTTGGAAGAGGTTATAATGTTATCTGCTCTGATTAAATTTTTTACCACTCGATTATTGTTTGATCTTTATTTTGATGCAGTACATTTTGTATGTGTTACATAGATTTGGAAAATGGTGATATTTAAATTAGAAAGTGTTATAGTATGGGTTAGTTCAGGTACTTGGAATGTCAAAGGTATGAACTGTCCTTATAAAAGAGAGAACATTTTGTCTAGAATTTGGAGGGAAAGGATTGATGTGATTCTATTACAAGAGACACACTTTGAGGATGGCATGAGAGTCTCCTTACTAATTCTAGATATACAAAAGTGTGGCTTAATTGTTATTCTACAAATTCACGAGGTGTTGGCATCATGATTAGAAGGGGGTTGGGTATAAGTGTGGATAAGTTTGCTATGGATGATGCAGGTCGAGTCATTCTAGCTCATCTGAAGTTTGAATATAGAATGTTTACTATCGGCTCTGTTTATGGCCAATGTGCTGTGCGGAGTCTCTTTTTTTGCCTCTCTGACTAAACTTTGAGCTGATATGAGGTGGGAAGTAATCATTTTAGGAGGAGATTTCAGTTGTGTTATGGACTTCAAGTTGGATAGGTCTTCGGCATGCTCTTTTACTGGTCACAAATCTAGTAGAGAATTTTGGGATTTTGTGGAAAGCTTTGATTTAATAGACTCTTGGAGATTTTTACATCCGAATGTGAAGGAATTCTCATTTTATTCTACAGTTCACGATTCCTTTTCAAGCATTGACTACTTACTCACATCAGATCGATTGGTTGAGACAATAATTGAAGTTAGAATATGTGAACGGCCTCTTTCAGATCATTCCCTGGTTTTGGTTAAATTGTGTCTTGCTCCACGCTCTGCGGATTCTGCTAGATGGAGACTGAAACCATTTATTCTTAAGGAGGAAAAAGCATTAAAGTCACTTTCTGGTTTTGTGTCTTGCTATTTTGATGTTAATAGAGATTTGGCTGATGGTCTAGTGGTGTGGGACGCATTTAAGGCCTCAGCTAGGGGTGAATTGATGAAATGGACAGCTAGAGTGAGGAAAGGAGGAGAAGCAAAAATTAGAGATCTTGAGCTGGAACTGGGGAAATCACAATTAGTTTATGCACATACTGGATCTGTGAAAGATTGTTTAAAAATGAATAGATTGTATGAGCAATTACGTCTAGAATCTGAGATTCATGTTGACCGTGGGATATTCTATTCTAAACAATGCTTTTGGGAGAAAGGGGATTGTGGGGGTTAATTGCTTGCACATATATTGAAGGTTTTATGTGAGATGTCCTTTGTCAAAAAAAAAAAAGAGTCTGGTAGAATTATTGTAAAAAGAAATGAAATTAGTGAATGTTTTCATACTTATTATGAATCTTTATATACTAAAGAACATGATCTGTTGGAAAGTGACTTGGTAGAGTTCTTTGACAAGATTGAGGTTCCTTGTCTGTTTGATTAAGCCAGAGAGTTTCTAGATGCTCCTATGTTGGTAGAGTAGGTGCTGGAGGCTATTAAAAAATTACAATCTGGAAAGTCGCCTGGCCCAGATGGATTAACGACTGAGTTTTTTCAAACTTTTACTGAGCAGGTGGCACCGGAGTTATGTGAACTCTACAATCAGTTTCTTATGGAGGGTACTTTATGTCCCTCAATGAGAGATGCTATGATTTCAGTGATCCCCAAAGATGGGAAAGATGCATCGAATTGCTGCAATTATCGCCCCATATCGCTTTTGAATGTGGATGCGAAGATATTTACAAATATTTTGACTTCTAGACTGGATAAGCATATTGGTACTTTAATTGATAAGACTCAGGTGGGTTTTATGAAGCAACATCATGGATATGATAATATCAGGACCCTCTTAGATATTTTAAATTTGTCATCTACTGGATGAGATGATTTACTTTTTATATGTCTAGACGCCGAAAAGGTATTTTATAGTGTGACTTGGGCTTTTTTAAATTTTACTTTGGTAAAAATGTGTTTTGGACCCTTATTCATAAATGCGGTTGGAGCATTACAGTCAGGTATCAGTGCCAGGGTCTGGGTAAATGGGGTTCTTTCAACTTCTTTTAGATTGTTTAAAGGTACACGTCAGGGGTGTCCCTTATCGCCTTATCTGTTTAATTTGGCTCTTGAACCGCTTTTAATATATGTTCGGCAATCGTACTATCTAACAGGCTTTAAAATTGGAGAGATTGAAGTTAAGGTTCTGGATTATGCAGATGATGTAGTAATTGTTCTTGATAATCCTAATGTAGGGGGTGGCATTTTAAGGAATATGATTACTGAGTTTGGTAGGCTCTCAGGGTACAAAATTAATTGGGAGAAGACTGTTGTATTCCCGGCTCGGGATACTCCGGTGCGTAGACAGTTATTAGATTGGAATTGTAAATGAGAAAATTGTCAGATTAAATATTTAGGGGTATTTTTGTCCTGGGACATTAAAAGAATGGCTGGGTTCAGTATTGATAAGGTTTTAGAAAACATGAGGAATATTGTCCATAAATGGAGTAGGCTCCCGTTATCCATCTGGGCTAAGGTTAATGCTATCAAAATGGTGCTCTTACCTAAAGTTCTATATATTATTCTGTCTCTACCTTTAAGATTCACAAAAAAAGTTCTGGGTCGTGTAGATCGGGTTTTTCAAGAGGTCTTATGGGGTGTTGGGAAGAAACCTAGGATACCCCGATATTTGATGTTTAGAAGTGTACATGATGGGGGTTTTGGTTACCCTATCATTGAAAATGACTTCAAAAGTTTTTTGATTAAAAAGTCAATCTTCTATTTCTTGATGAATGAGTCAGGGGTTCCAATATGGGCTCAGATAGAAGAGTTTAAAATGAGACCCTTCCGAATTGAATCTTTGTACTCTCTTGGTAAATAACCTAAATCGGTCAGTAATTTGCAGACTATGCTTGCTACTAAAGATGCAGTCACATCACTGATTGTAGGTGGGGGACAGGGGCTTTATTTATATAAGGAGGCCTCCAATTGGCAGAATCCAGGGTTACAGATCGATAATAAGATATGTTGGAGAAGTTGGATGAATAAAGGTATATTACGTGTAAGAGATGTCTGGGGTGAGGAGGATATGTTATCGGTTGAGACTCTGAAGGTGAAGTTTGCACTACATAATAGCGAACTGAGGAGATATAACTTGTTGAAAGGTGTGATATCTGAGAGGTTATTAATGCTTGATGATCCTTTGTTACCAAGACCGGAAAGGTGTAGTTTTATTGTAGTTGCTCCTCGTGAAGTGTCTAGTTATTTAAAGTTGTTTCTGGAAGAGGAAAAGATCAGATTTTCATGGAATGCTTTGCGCCTTGCATGGTGTGACGAATTGGCTGAGGACATTTCTATGAAGGATTGGGAAAGTTTATGGAAAGTCCCAGTTAGAATGAAGATTGATATGAATCTACGGTATATTCAGCAGAGGATTCTGGGATGGCTTTTTGGACTCCGGTTAGAATGCATAGATTTGGTTTATGAGAGGATGATAAATGCTGGAGGAGTTCTAGAGAGGAAGGCACTATGCTCCACATGTTATGGTGTTGTTTAAGGGTTAGGGATTTTTGGAATTATGTTGACTTGGTTTGGAACATATCTTTTCCTAGGACACCATTTTCGGTGCTTTTGAAATCGCCAATTGGCACGCGTCATTTGAGTTATGTGACTTTGTGTTGGGTTACTAAAGTAGTTCTGGTGGCGAAACAGCTAATTATGCGCCTTTGGAAGACGAGGAAAAAGCCATATATTGATGAATGGTTCTTACAGGTGCAGTTGCTCTCACGGTTTGAAAAGATTAAATATGGTGCTTTAAATAGAGAAGAATGTTATAAAGAGCAATGGAATGCTTTTAATGAGCTCTATGCTTGAAAAGAGTGGTAACAGACTCTGGTTTATTTTATAATCTACTTTAGAGTGGATAATTTGATGGGTTGTTTTTATGTTTGTCTTGTTTTGTGTGGTATTGTGTTTTGTGTTTCTTTTTATATATGATTTCTTTCTCTTATTTTTTGGCTCTGTCATTTCAAAATGTAATTGTTATATTTTAATGGGGATATTTGAATACTTTTACTTATTGATTCTGTTCTATTTGTATCAAAATTACTTAATGTTATTCTGTTTCATTTGCATTTATATTGTTTTTCATATGTTGTTTTGGAATGATGTATTTCTTTTGAAAATTTTAAATAAGTTGACAAAAAAAACCCCCAAAAAATGTTTACATTCAAGTACCAAATGCTTAAGCATTTCATTACGTTCTTTGCACCCAGGGAAGCGGCATGTGCCACCTTGTTTTTTATCAGTAGGGTCACCGCAATATTTAGCACGTTCCCTAGTGCGAAATTGATTCAATTTGAAACGCATGTACTGCATGTGTGTCAGATTACAAGGGAACATTGCTATGTATGTACCACAGAGATCGCTCTTCTGTGTAAACATTATGTACTTGGTGTACCGCTTCGTTCCTTCAAGTGTACGGTTCCAATCTAGTTCAAACAATTATTTCTTAACATACACTGGTCTGAGACATACATTGTTAGTTGTAAGCTGTAATTCACTCAGAACGTTTTGCAACCTCTTATGATACTGCATGATTGAACCTGTACTTTCACCATTTATGATTGCGTGATAATTTTGATAAAGGGAATTTTGGTGATCAAGCATTTTTCCATAATTCATTAAAGCACGCCTTTCTTTTCTACATAACGATATTAACCTAAACTCATGTCTAATTATGCATTTTGGAATGGTTAGAGGAAGGCGCAATGTAGATTTCACCAAACATCCTTGCAATACATCAAGGTGTTTGCTGAGATCATACAGGCATATATCAAGAGCATACAGGATCACCTGCTCAACCTTTAGATTTAAAAATGCAAGCAATGGTAACTGGGAAAATGTACAGCATTTAGAAAAAATGTACTTCATTTGACTCGAGAGGCCTTGTTTTTAACTTAAGCCTTTCATTCCAAAGCCTGACTGATGATGCATTGGAAACAAGGTACCCAAGATAAGTCATCTCAACTGATGGAACAATATAGATTTCATTTAATTTCCAACTATACCACTTTAATTTATTCCCGGCATTGAAAACCATCATTGTAGTTTTAGTTGCATTTGGTCTAAGATTATGCTCATGCGCATACTTCTTGAAGAGTTCAAGCTTTATTTTCATCCCTGATGGTGTAGAATCGAATAGAATAATATCCTCAGCGAAGGCTAACCAATGAAGCCTCCGCTGACCATGTATTACTGCAAACACCCTTGGATCGGACTACAGATCATCAAGATTGCATAAATATAAATTAAACAATAACGCAGGTAAATTCCAACCTTGCTTCAACCCAAGGTACATAGGCACTGGTTTAGTTATTGCTCCTTCTGTTAATCTGATCATGTATGTAGTATTGATGTGAAGCTGTACAATCCAATATATTAAACATACAGGGATACCAAGAACAAGCATTTTCCTCTGCAACATATTTCTTATAACAGAGCCAAATGCATTAGTCATGTCAATAAATGCAATCTAAACCGGGCATGCTCCTTTTGTTTTTGAGCCGGCTAGTATATGTGCTATAGTGGTGGCGTTCAATACTGTACTCATTCCTTTTCTAAAACCTATTTGGTATTTAGAATAGATTTCATGAGAGGCAATATATTTCTCCATATCATACAGGAGCAAAATCGCAAAAACTTCAGCAGCTCCATCCATGAGTGAAATTGGACGGTAATTTTCAGGATTACCTGGATCACCCTTTTTAAAAATAGGCACTATAATAGATGTCACCAAGATTGCAGTATTTTTAAAGTGTGCATGGGGTTATAAAATTTAATTTTTAGAATACCTGCCCAAAGCAGTGGGTCAGCCTTATAAACACAGGGCAGAATACCATCCAGTCCTGCCGTTTTGGAATGGTTTAACTGTCCAATTGCCCATTTTATATCTTGTACTGACCAATAAATTACTTTGACTTCAGCGCCTATAACAGTCTCAAATATGCAATCCACAAAGCACTCAGGCATACGATATTTATTAATTATGTGAAGTTCCCAATCCTCAGCAGATATATTTGGTGTTAAATTATTCACCCTTGTTTTAGGTTGTCTGATAATTGCCCATATACGCCGCGAGTCATATTTGCAAATCGATCTTATAAGATCATAGTCTTCTTCATTATATGCTGAAACTTTGATACCTCTGATTTTATTCATGAAGTCTTGGTAAAAAAAATCTATTTTACAAGTATAGAGATGCAGTTGAATTAACATATTTCAATGATTTCAATGCTCTATTCCTTAGTCGCTTCGCAAGCATAACTTTGTAATCAAACTGCTTGTTCAATTGTGGTTGCCTATTTTTCTGACCTGCCATTGGTTCTAGTAATGATGTCTTTACTATATTAGAAATAATTATTTCTTTTTGAACTAGGCTTAGCCCCAGTACAAATATTAGATCATGGAATTTCACAAGTTTGCACTGAACAAGGCTGACTAGGTTGTGGCAGAGGGCAGGATTCCATCTAAGGGATAGATTCGGTCGATCCATTTCCGATAGTTGTAATACCTTGTTTACTACATGTTCTGAGTACGGAATGCCAATACACATTTCAATCGGTGAATGATCACTGTGTAAGATTGTATGTACAATCACTGGTTTTGTTAACTGTACAAGTGACTGTGATACACAAAAGTAGTTGATGATTGAAGTCATCGATCCTCTAGACGATGTGTATTTGAAAGTTGTATTCGCACACTTAACAAAACACAGTCCCCAATCTTCCAAGAATTGGACCCATTTCTTCCCTCTCATTCTGGGAATCTTAGGTACTTCGGTCTCACATTCAACAGCCAAGTCAAAGCAATATGAATTAAAATCCCCTCCTAGAATAATATCGGCATAAAACTCATGTGCCCATGCAGTTTCAAGACATAAATCAACCTCTTCAAACATTTCGTCTGTCAGTTTTTTGGGGGTTCCAATATAAATTGACTAGGAGAAAAGGTTTATGTTTACATGAATTAAGGATAATACCAACAGCAATTACATGATTGGATTCAAAGATAGGCTTGGAGGCACATTCAGTACTATTATTGACTGCAATCGCCAAACCTCCTGCAGGCCGTCCCTCTTCCCCTTGATTGCATGTGCACTGAAATTGCAATAACCATGTATTACCAAATCGTCAACTTTCATAGTTTCCTGCAGTAAAAAGTTAGGCTTTTGCAGAGGCGAAAACAGGGCCAACCACTTAGGGATATTATTAAAGCCACAGGAATTCCATGAATATATGGACAAATTGTAATTCAATTGCTGCTAATTGATATTACTGCTCTTATTGTTGAATGTTGCTTTCAGCATGCGCTCAGCCCAAGTGAGCTCCTTGTTATTCGATGCAATAAAAAGTAATTGAGTTATACACATTTTTTCATCAGAATTATTACCATGTATTCCAGTAGTGGACCCCTCTTCTTTGCCTCTACTTGGTGGCTGATATTGCTAAAAGTCCTGTGCAACTGATTCATCATGGAATGTGTGCAAAGTAAAACCTAGTTCCAACAGTTCCGACCTGTATGCCCAGATACATTTCAAAATACTCACAGAAGGGACATAACAAGTCATTCTGTAGTTTTCACATAGTAGGGAGATAACGTCAAAATCTTTCGTGGTCAACATTCTTAGGGGAGGAATACCGGCTATCGGTTCCAGCAAATAACTTCGATTAATCCAAGCACCAGCTAGTGTTTCTGCTTTGCCCTCCAACCCAATCATGTTAATGGACCAACCAGGACTATCCCCTTGATCATTCAAATTGCCATTTCATTTACCAGTACCAAAACCACTGGATGTAGTCTCAGCAGAAGGAGCAACTCCTATTTGATCTGTAAGGGTCAACATTTCCGATGCTTGCGCCGTGGTTCCTGTATTCACCCCACAAGTACATTCAGCCCTTTGGGCGCTAAATTGCCTTTTCTCATTGTTATTAACATTCCTTTCTAACTGGATCGATACTTCAGAAGTAATCTGACCTTTTTCGAAGGAGTGTATCAAAGATCCTATCAGGTCAGAGGAGTGTCCAGTCACGACCGGAGTACATGTCTGGGCAATCTGTAGGTCCTGCCTGGAACCACTTCCATGGTTACCATTTAAGGAAGCCAATTGTTCAATCCGATCTAAACTATTCCCCTCATATGCAGCTTGTTTTAGAGTGGATAATCCACTCATTCGTGCACTTTACTTTTCGCCACAGAACATAGTTCGGAAGGCACATCAACAGAGTTAGTCGTGGGGACAATGAACATGCGTTTCCGTTCGTCCTTACTGAAATAGTTGTTCAAATTCGTCTGTTTTTTCTCCACTTCTACTGATTCTTCCATTATGTTGGTCAGGGCCACCTTTTTAGTAGAACTGTCATTCATCTCTACTTCACACATATTGCTCCCTATTTCTATGGATATACTTGCTGGTTGACCGAGTAATTTGTGATGCAGAGCGGCCTGACTCTCTTCACTAAGTTGATTAACGTTGATTATATCGTCCTCAGTGCTCGTGCTGGAGTTAGTATTTTTTGTTTGAGATTTGCCTTTTAAGCTTTCATCATTCATTTTTGTGTTTTTTTTCTTTACTAATTCCTTTGTTGCTTTCTGTTTTTTCTCTGCTTTTTTAATAGCACGATTCTGGAGTTTATTAGTACGTCTTGACATAAATACTGCCTTTTCAGAATTAGAACTTTCAATGTCTTCCTCTGCCTCCATTTGTTCTATTATTTTCATAACAACAGTTAGACTATCCAATGACCCATTCCCATCCTGCGGGATCTGGGACGTTGGACCAGCCGTATTCTGTTGGACAGTATGTCTAATGTCCTGAAACGTGATTTTCATTTCACATAGATCATTGGCAATCAAAGTTATGCTACAGGCATTAAAATCAGAATACTGCGTGCGTTTATCTTTCAAGTTAGAACTGCACAGTGGTGCCATAGGTAAAATAGATATTTCTTTAGGTTTTTCCTGGCAAGTCTCACTTCCAATGACTAATCCCTCAAGCCTGTTGATTTTGGCGAGGATTTCGGTCATGGAGGATTTAAGTGTCCTAATCTCGTAATTGGTGTAATCATGGCCTTTGTCCAAAAGGTCAAGTATATGTATAATTACGGGAAAGGTGAATGGAGCCTCAGATACAACTGGTGAAGACATATTGGTATTGACTTCCACTCCATTTGTTATAGCTTCGATTCCTTCCTCCCTACCTATCAATGGTTTAATCTGATTTGATTTAATATGCCCTGACTTAAAACCACCCCCTTCAGTTAACAAATGGCAATCACTGTCATGTTTGTCAGAGGTATGTAAATATGCCTGGCCAGTAATTGCATCCCCACCTTCATAGCACCACGGAGCATTTGTATTGGAATACCCAAATGGATCAATACAATGGGTATGTGGTACTAATGGGGTAAAAATGCCTATGAATAACCTGACACGTTTATCCAATTCTGCCATCATATCTGGTCCAATCATTGATGAGTCTTTTCGTAGAATCGTTAGCTCCCGTGGATATATGAGGTGTTCATTGTAAATACCTGTGCAAGTTCGCAGCCACAAACTACTTCATCTTTCATTAAATTTGCCTCTGGCTGAGAACATATCCCATTCCAGTTTTCCTCTTGGTTCTGACATAGTTCTCCAGGTTTTTCCTCAAAATGACCTACTCAATGCAGGTCGATGGACCTGAACTAAGTGGTCAGTCTCCTTACATGTTCTTCCATCGCCCTCTTAGTTTTAGGGATGAGTGGTACCAAAGGGAGGACTAATGCGTCCTGCACCCCTTCTTCGAAGCTATCTGTAATACTATCAGAAGAGAGCAACAATTCCTCAGAACTCATAGCAGTATAAGTACTCCTACCAGCACACACCATTGCGTCAACATTAAAGTTGCTGTTAGGATTGCATAACAATGACGCGCCAGCGCACTTACCACTATGTACACCACTTGCCATTCTTTTGGGAACTACCAACATCAGTCTATAAACTGCTATTTGCCCCACGGAAAAACACTATTCCCTTACCCGAGTATAATCCGGGAATAAAAGCTCCCCCCTCCCACCCTAACAGCCCAACAGCCCACTTGGTCACACGTGCAATGCACGCGCGACAATGCGCGTACACTGCAGGTTTTGTTCGATTTCCGGGTGGAGGGAGCGTGGGCACAACGCAAAACAGATAGGGAAAACGACAGAAACAAGTGCCGTTCCATTGCAAACACCAGTCAAGCCCAGCCCAAACCCAACCCACCTCCAGACAAGCCCAGCCCACAATGGAACAACCACAAGCCCAGCCCACAAGCCCCATGAGAGTCCGTTGACACACTAATCCAAATAATGACTTTGGTATTAGAAGTCCTTGGGTCCTTGGGCGTTTCGCCTAGTCCTTGCAGATTGTCCTTCTTCTTGCGCATACAGCGCCTCAGCAGCGCACAGCCCAGACCACAACACGAAGCAATGTTGGAGCAAGATACCAGCCCAACCGCACACTTGGTCGGACTTGCAATGCGCGCGCGACAATGCGCGTACACTGCAGGTTTTGTTAGATTTCCGGGTGCAGGTGGCCGGGGCACCACGCAAAGCAGTTTGGTATTAGAAGTCCTTGGGCGTTTCGCCTAGTCCTTGCAGATTGTCCTTCTTGCGCATACAGTGCCTCAGCAGCACAGCCCAGACCACAACACAAAGCTATTTTGGAGCAAGATTCCAGCCCAACAGCACACTTGGTCGCAACTTGCATTATCATTATATGTTGCAGGCCATGAGGTGTGTGGTCCAAGAGTAACAAATCGTCAGCATTACCTAGCCATCCAATGCGCATAGTAGGTACATTTTTCACCGTACATGCCACACATGCCGCAAATGGTTCTGATAGGTAGAGATTAATCAGTGTTGCTGCCACTATGCAGCCCTGTTTAACCCCCTCGAAGTGGCAATATGTTTGGAGAGTTGACCATCGGCATTAAGGCGAATTCTAACCAATGTCTCACAGTGTAACTGCATAAGCATGGTTAACGGGACATGATGAATCTTCCAGGCCACCAGTTTGGACCATAGTCGATTCCTCATGACTGTGTCAAAGGCAGCACTGAAGTCTACGTACACTGATAAATTCGGTCTATGCCATGCCTATTCAATTGCAGACACTAGTATGGTCAAATTATGTACTGTGCTGTAGAGAGCTCTAAACCCCAGCTGGTTAGGTGGAAGGATATCATTCGTGTTGATCCAGAGAGTGATTTCATCGAACAATACTCTGGCAAATACCTTTGCAGGGATGTTTTGCATTGCCAGCATTCTATAGTTGGGTCTGTACGATATCCTTTCTTGTATACTGGCAGAATATTAATTTCAAGCCATGACGTTGGAACTATTCCAGTTTTACCAATATGAACAAATAAGGTGAACAAGGCTCTAGCCCAGAAGTTCAATGACATTCTAACTAACCCCCTTAAAGGTGCCATCGGCACCGGTTGCACGAGATGAATGTAGTTTCTCAATAAACATCTGGATGTCTAACAGAAGATTTACATATCCAGATTTCTTTCATGCTAAGCAGGTCCATATCTATTGGGATTTTACATCCCAGAGTGTTTCCAATATGGGTCGCCCAGTCAGTGGTAGATCTTTTTTCACCATCCCCCTCAAGACTAGCCATATGCCATTGCTATTATTGATCGAGGCATAGTATGCTAGCTGCCTCCATACTTCCTTTTCCCATCTTAATTTGTGGACTTGAAGCCATCTCCGATAGGCAAGTTTTAGCAGTTTAATTTTCGAAGGGATTGTGTCCTCTGACTTTTTTTTTTTTTTTTTAAATGTATTTTATTTTATAACGACCACACAGTGCAACAGAACATAAATAGAACACATCAAGCCACAACAAAGGCCAGACAACAGATATGAAAAAGAAAAGAAAGAAAAAACAGAACAGAATTAACTTAACAATCCCCTTCCCTCCCCCCTATGAGCCTGTAGGGTGTCCACCATCATTGTCCGTTCCGTGTGGTGGGGTTCCGTCGCTCTCAGATCCAGCCGAGGTCGACCCCGTACTAAACAGTTCAGCCAATAGCACCTTCCATGCCGTGAGGGAGCTCACCTCTTCCTCCCCTCCCGCCCTGCTGGCCTCCCACCATGCTGTCGTCTCGGCGGCAGCCCATTTCTGGAGGTCACGCCACCATACCTCCACCCGTGGCCTCTGACAATTCTTCCATCCCATGGCTATTCTGCGTTTGGCAAGTGTATAAGCCAAATCTTTAAGCTTCTCCACGTGCCGAAGCTTGCGCGCCCTGGGGCACCCTCCAAGCAAACAGGCCCAGGCCGAATCTATCTTAAGTACAATGCCCCTCCCTGCCAGCTTCTGCGCCACTTCACTCCAGTAGGTTGCAATCACAGGGCAGGCCCAGAACATGTGAATCATATCAGCGTTCTCTGTGTTACACTTGGGACACGCCTGGCGCCCAGCGTCTCGAAATCTGGAAATTCTCAGGGGGGTCATGTATGCCCTATGCGTGATATATAGTTGTATCTGTTTAAACCTGGCATTCCTCGATACTTTTTTGTGGTACCCCAGGGCGCGCTCCCACTGCCCATCCGCCATCGGGGCCCCCATCTCTGTTTCCCATTCCAACCTCAGGTACCCCAAATCCTTCCCAACCTTTGCCATCAGCATCTCGTACAGCCTGGAGACCTCATGCCCGCCCTCGGATGCGTCATACATAATCTCCAGCGTCGCATCCGGCTCGTCAGCCAATACGGTCTCGGGCCAAGTGCTCCGGACCTCCCTGACCACTCTGTGGAACGTCATGTATTGCCCCGCATGCAGCCCCGCCCCCGCCTCTAGATCTGCGAACTCCGCCAAGGCCCCATCCTGCCAAATGTCCCCCAAAGTGACCAGCCCCGCTGACTCCCAGTATGTTCGCAGGATGGCCCTAAGCTGTCCGTCTTCCCCTGCCAAGGCCACCAGCGGCAGCTGCGGCATGCACGGCAGGGGGTCCCCCATCATCCGGCAGGCTCTTCGCCACATGTTCCTGCCCAACGCTAGCATCTTAGGACGCCCCCTCATCCATGTGCTGGATACCCAAATAATCTCTCGCAGGTAGAAGGGGGAGCAGTCCTTTCCCAACAGTCTATGTTCCGGGGTTTCGTCGTCCGAAAGCCACTTGGCCACGTACTGCAGCTGCGCTGCCACGTAGTAGGCCTCAAAGTTCGGCAGCCTCACGCCGCCTTTCTCATAAGCCTTCTGCAATTTCCACAATGCGACCCTGTTACGCGTGCCCTGCCATAAGAAATCTCTACATACCCTATGTAGTCTAGCAAAAAACCCCTTGGGTATCATGTATGGAATGTTATTGAAATAATGCAGCAGCCTAGGTAGCACGACCATCTTAAGCATAGCACCCCGGCCCATCATCGCTAAGGGTAGTTTCTCCCAAAACCTCATGCACTTCTCGATCCTCCCCACTGCCAATTCAGTATTGTGCCTGTGTTCCTCCCCGGTCGTGTGATATACGTCTATGCCAAGGTACCGAAAGGTGCTTGTCGCCCATGGGATTCGCAATACTGGCAACCTCTCAGCCGGTATCCCCACATAGCCGCCCAGCGGGAACAGGGTGGATTTCCGAGGGTTGACCGCTATACCAGAAAGCCAAGCAAACCTCTCCATCACCTCCAAGACATATTGCAAGTTCTCTTCGGGGTATTGGAGGTACAACAGCATATCGTCGGCATACAGGGATATCAGATGGCTCTCCCCCCCCACCTCTATGCCCACCGGGTCATACTGTTGCCGGAGGTAAATTGCCAAGGGCTCAAGGGCCAGGATGTACAACATTGGGGACCAAGGACATCCCTGCCTGGTGCCTCTACCCAACTGCCACCTATCCGACACTACTGCCCCCGTACGAACTCTGGCTAGAGGCGCGCTATATAATAATTCGGCCCACCTCCTGTACCCTGGCCCCATTCCGAAGTGATCCAGTGCCGCCAACAGCCACGGCCAACGAACAGAGTCGAACGCCTTGACCGCATCCAGCGCCACTATCGCCATTTCGCCGTCTTTGCTACATCCCCATTCGACCACTCTGTGTAGGCGTCTATGGTTGTGGGTAATGTTCCTGTCCGGGACATAGCCCGTCTGGTCAGGGTGAATCAGCTTGCCTATCACTCTCCTCATTCTAGCCGCCAAGACAGCTGTTAGGATCTTGCTGTCCTGGTTCAGCATTGACAAGGGTCGATAGGAGCCGCAACCGTGTCCCGGTGTATTGTGCTTGGGGAGTGGCACTATGACCGCTTCCCTGAGTGATTCTGGTAGCTGTCCCAGCTCAAACGCCTCATTAAACATGTCCAGCATGGGTGGGAGTACCTCCTCCCCATACGCCTTATAAAACTCGCTGGGGAACCCGTCCGCCCCCGGGGCCTTGCAAGTGGGCAGCTGTCGCACTATTTCTCTGAGCTCTTCCAGAGTGATCGGAGCATCCATCTCCTCTCGCTCTTCATCGCTGATTCTGGGCAGGCCTATATCCCCGAGTACTTCATCTATCTCCTCTCGGCTCCCCCCTTCCCGATCTTCATACAATGTTTGGTAGTATTCTGCGAATGCCCCATTTACCCCTTCTTGCGTATCGATCTCCGCACCCCCTTCGGTGATGACCGATCGGATCGGAGCCCTAGGGGTTTCGCTCTTATATAGCCAAGCGAGGAGCCTGCCTGTCTTATCCCCACCCGCATGCAACCTCTCAATGTACTTCGTATAATTCAGGTTACAAAGTCTGTCCCAATGCCCAGAGCACCGCTGCTGCAGCTCAGTAACTACTTCCATATCGGTCCCACCCTTCTCCAATTCTTTTTCCAGCTCGATCTCGGCCTCTCGCAGGTCGGTCAGGATTCCGCCCATTAATCCCTTGGACTTCGCGATAGCAACTCCCCTCATCACCACCTTAAAAGCCTCCCACAAAGTACCAGCCGATTTGACACTCCCTGTGTTCGACTCAAAGTACGCGACTATCTCCTCCCTCATGTCCTCCTTGAATACCGGATCCCGTATCGCTTCCGCCCGAAGGCGCCATGTTGGAATCCGTGCACGTGGGGGGCGCAGCCGCCAATGCATGATTAGGGGCGAGTGGTCCGAGAGGACCCTCGCCCTGTAGTCAATCTGTTCACACTCCGTAAGAATGTCTGGAGTGGCAAAAAAGTAGTCGAGCCTCGTGTGCAGTTGGTGCGGAGCCGAATAGTGCGAATACTGCCTCCCACCCGGGTGTCTCGCTCTCCACACGTCTACCAGGCCTAGATCCGCTAGCAGCGACTGCAACACCTTGGCCGCTGGGCTGGGCCTAACCATTTTGTCATCCGACCTGTCCTCCCTGGGGTTAAGCACACAATTAAAGTCTCCACCCCAGATTACTGTGCTCCCCATCCCTTCACCGAGTCTTGCGCACAGTGTCTTGAAGTAAGTCGCTGTGTCCTGGTTGGGCGCATAAGTGTTTATGATACAGACAACTCTACCTTCCACAATCCCCCGAACCATGGCCAGCCGCCCGTCCGACTCCACAACCTCCCCCAAGAGCTTGAACGGGACATGTGGTGCAACCCAAACCAGCACACCCCTGGCATACGCAGAGAATGTGGATCCAACCACTGTCCCCCTCCATTTTTTCCGCACCATTTCAAGTTTATCCCGTGTCAAATGCGTCTCCTGTAACAAGGCCACGTCTATCCTCTGCCTCTTCAAATACAACATGACCTTATTACGCTTCAGGTAGCTATTCAACCCTCTAACATTCCATGTCAATACCTTAAGGTCTCCCATGATTTATCCGTAGCTCCCACTTCCCCCTCTGGTCTGATCGCCTCCCCCCAGTCCCGACTACATCCCTTCTCAGTTTCTTCCCCAGGCTCACATAACAACTAACACCCCCCACCCCCCTAACCCAACCAACCGCCCAGCTCCATCCCTGGATCTCAGGCATCCCCGTGTTCGGCTCTCCACGGAAGCCCCCGTAGAGAACCCGACAGGGTGTCACACCCCACACAGTGACTAACCTAACCACACACTGGGGTACGAGTAAAACGGCCCTCGGATGCCCCCTACACATTTATATCCACGCTCGCGGACCATGTTCGAAACAGTTAAAAAGTGCATCCCCATCACAAAGTGGCAAAGACTATATTCCAGTCCAAATGTTCAAAGTCCGCCGGGCCCACTGTTTCACTTAACTCTCCCTGCTCCGTCCGCCATCTGCTCATCAGGCTCCTGAGGGCAGTTCTGCGCATCGAGCCATTCCATGGCCTCCTCAGGGGTGTCGAAAAACAGCGTCTTAGCCTTGAAGAAGACCTTAAGTTTGGCTGGGTAGAGTAACATATACTTGAAACCGGCCGTCCGCAGGCGCCTTTTGACCGCCCCAAAGTTCATCCGACTGCGCTGCACTTGTAGAGTGTAGTCGGGGTAAGCAGTGATGGTTGCCTCCCCTCGCCGTATGGTGCCCCCTTTACGAAAATGTTCCAGAATCTTCTCCCGGTCTTTGTAGTTGAGGATCTTGGCGATCACGGGCCTGGGCGGATTACCCGGCGGTGGCCTTCTGATCAGGGCCCTATGTGCCCTCTCCACTGCAAATCCCTGCGTTAGGGCACCTCCGGTGATCTCCTGCAGCAACAAAGTCTCAATAAAATCTGTGGGATTCTGGCCCTCAGCTCCCTCCGGTAGGCCCACAATCCGGATGTTGTTTCTGCGGGCCCGACCTTCTGCCTCTTCAGCCCTGCTTTCCAGGTTGCCTACCCTCTGCACCAGGGCATGGATCTCTCGTTTGTGCGCGGTGCATTCCGCCACAGTCGGGCCCATCTCCTTCTCCAGGGTTCGCACATCTTGCCTCAGGAGGTTCACGTCCTCCTGTACCGCCCCGACCTGAAGTTCCATCGCAGTTTTCAGTTCAACCACCGCAAGTTGGAGTTTGGTCTCCCATGTCGCCTTCAGATCTGCGATCGCTGCCAGGACCTCCTGGTTCGTTCCTCCTGCGGCCATCTCCTTGGGCTGGGCCTTCTCTTTGCTCCTGGTCCCCTCGGTGCCAGGCGATGTCTTGGCAAATTCGTCGAGCGTGGGCTGTTTATTCTTCGCCCTCAGGAGCTTGCTCGTCATATCTTCGATCAGGAGCGTCCCTTCGATCTCGCTTAGGCCCCAGGCCTGGGGGCACTATGTCCCCCCGTCGCCACACAGTTTCGGCTACCTGCAGTCAAGCTTGCTTTCGCTGGATCGCGCTGAACGTGAACTGAGGGGATCGCCTCCAGAATCCGGTCCCCGATCCTTTGTCCCAACATCAAGCAATGGCAGCCATTTTGTCTGCCGGCGAAGCTCCGGCCCAAAAACTTCACGCGGCTCCTGAGTACACAAGCGCTGCACAATCCCGTATGAGAATGCATCCACATGTGCAGCCGAGCTTCGCATTTACAGTCATCACCGTCTATGCCACATCGTAGCGGCCGTTGCGCGGATTCAGCCGGATAATGTTCGGATCAGCGGGAGCTCCCGTTCAGGCACGTCCTTTCACATGGCGTCCAAGCCACGCCCCCTTGTGTCCTCTGACTTATTCCTTATCTTGATAGATCATCCCCAGCTTGCTGGCCTCGGAATTTTTTTTTCAGTAGAGGGCGCTGTGTGCCGATGTCCCTCGACAGCCTCCGTATCGGCGCCGACGTCCTCATGCGTATATATAGACTCGCGCAGCGTCCGTTGCTCAGTTCTGTTTTCCGCGCTTCGTGGGCCTCGGAATCGCGTTGCTCAGTTCGTTAGTCAGATATATTCTTCATTCCTCGAGAATACCAACTCTTACTCGATGGCTTCCTCATCCGAACCAACGACTCCACGGTCCGGCTTCAAAACATTTCGAGACTATGGAAAGAAAATGTCGTTGACAGATCCTCACAGGATCTGTTTGTGGTGCCTGGGATCGGAGCACCAATGTTCGGAGTGCGAGGACTGCATGTCCATGACGGTGAAAGCCTTGACGGAGCATAAGGGGAAGCTTAAGAGCGGTAAGACAGTTAAAACTCCTTCGAAAGTTTCCTTCGCAGAGTCGAGACATTCGTCTCCTAGCCGACACAGGAAACATTCTAGTTCTAGGTCTCGAAGCAGTTCCCACCACTCTTCGAGATCCAAGCATTCGAGTAAGAGACGTCGAAGATCCCCTTCCTCGTCTTCTTCTGTTTCCCCGGAAAGAGTCACCTGCTCCACAAAACATAGCTCTCAGGCTGAGTGGGAGGAATTCCGTAAAAAGATGCTTAGCATCTTCGAGAAAGCGGCCTCGACCCCCTCGAAGACAGCTGAGGGTGATACCCTGGGTGAAAGACCTGAAAAATCACCCGGCGAAAGAAACTACTCAAGAGCATCACGAACCCTCGAGCAAAGGCACCGTGCCATCGACGTCATCGTCGAAAGTCCCTTCGATGCACAAATCTGCGTCATCGACGCCATTATCGAAGGGCTCATCGACGCATAGGTCGATCGAATCGATGCCGTCTTCGACGTCTACGTCGACACCGAAAAAGAACAAACCCACGGCCGTCACTACCTCACAGCCAGTGGTCATACCCAGGGCCTCTAACACGACTTCGAGAATGTCATCGACAACCTCGAGTAGGATTCCGATCCTCTCGAGCTCTTCGAGCCCTCTTCCGATCTTCTCGACACCTTTTTCGGTGTCCTCAAAGCCTTTAACGTCCGCGTTGACGTTTTCTCGACCAATTACGACAAATTTGGCCCCTTCTGCTCTGGAAATGGGATTTAAGCCATTTCCAAGGTCTGATTATTTCAGACCTTTGTCTCAATTTATGAAGAAGGGGAGGATTCAGATCAAGAAAGACCCTTTGGGTTGCAGAGAACTACAACACCTGAACCAGAGGAATTTACTTCTGAGGAAAATAGGTTAAAGGACCTTTGAGAATCCTTACATGAGGCAAGTGGGTCAGATACTTCCCCAGAAATCGAATTTGCCAATCCAGACCCAGGAGAACATGCCGAGACCCCTTACAGAATTTTAATGGCAAGGATCATAGAATTCATGGGTTGGTCTACACCTTCACCTGCATCCCAACAGGATGACCTTACTGTTACGCTCACCTGATTCCCACGGGGGCGTCGATCTGGACTGGCCCGCTGTTGCTTCCACCAGAGTAACACGTAGAGCCGAGATGACAGACTGGACAGACCCACTTAGCTTCGTTTGTTGGGCTCGTACGAATATCTTTCTGCAATGGAGAAAGGGAATTAACCTCCCGTAATCTGAGCGTTAACCCGCCTTCCCACTCCCCTTGTCTGCCCACAGAACACTCCTGAAGTCCCCTCTAAATCTCACCTGAAGATTTGGAAAGATGAGCTCTCCATCCTGCGCCGAGCGCAGGGGCACGTAGACGACCAGTTACTTCACTGGCGTGGAGGAATTGGTGAGTTCCAGTATTGACTCTAAAGTCCAATTGTTCGTAAGAGTTCAAAAGTCTGATCTTCCCTCTGCCAGATTCCTTGCAGGTTGCAGATTTAAACCACTAGAAGAGTTCCAAGTGGCAATTGGTAAGATCCTGGTAAGTCTATTGTGGTTCTCCCCTTTGGGGCCGGGGTACAGCGATGATGCAGAAGTAACTGCGCCGACCCGAAATGAGGTGAGTACCCCCCTGTGGTAAATCAGGTAAGTCTTTGGGGTTAGGTTGTATTGTCCTTGTTTTCCCCTTAGGGGCCGGGGTGCGGCGGAGATGCAGAATTGACTGCGCCGACCCGAGATGAGGTGAGTACCCCCCCTGTGGTAATCGGGTAAGTCTTTGGGGGTGGTTTGTATTGCCCTTGCTCACCTATTTGTTCTTGTCTCCCCCAGGTGTTGAAGAATGGCCTGGAGATGCTGGGTTCGCGATGGAGTAAAGGAATGCAGCCCCGGATGGTGAGTTCAGCGCGGCGCTGCAAGGTGCGTGGCAATGCACCTGTGAAGGCTTCTCTCTTCCAGATCGACGATGTGCTGGATCAAGGATTCAGGTAAGGGTTTTGTTCTGACCTCTTCTCCTTCTCCTTTTCTTGTTCCAGGTGTTCCAGGGCTGAAGCGGGCGTGGCTGAAGACTGGAGCTGCTGAAGACACGGTGAGCGTTACGCTGCAGCAAGCAGAATAACGCGAAGCACGTGTGGCTGTCCGGGTGTGGCTTAAATAGCCTTGGAAGAAGTCCCAGGTAAGTATTCTTCCACAGCCCCACCCGAGAGGAAAGGAGTCCCTGAGGTAAAATAGTCCCTCTAAGCCTCATTTGGCTTGTGGCTTCGTGCAGCATGGTCTGCATCAGGTAGGTATGCAGCATGGTCTGCATCAGGTAAGTTTTCTGTAATGAGCCTGGCGCCCATGGCGCCAGGACTGACTTTATTCTTATGAGCCTGGCGCCATAGGCGCCAGGACTGTAGCCAAATAGCCCCTAACTGGGGTTTTTGGGCATGCTTCAAGTGGCATGATGCCTGCTTCCGCGGTTGCTGGGCCTGGTCTGCCTTTCCGGGGGCAGGCATCGTGACACTTACTGACATTTTAGTTAAAGGCCCACAGGAAGATCCTGTGGTTCCATTTCACAGTGCGTTACAAAGAAAAATATTGGCCAACTGGGAAACTCCTGAGGTTATCCCGGCGGTTAACAAGAAGTTATCAGCCAAATATAGGGTATCTGCTACTGACCCTGAATTTTTGTCTAAACATCCAACTCCATAGAGTCTGGTTGTTCAAGCAGCAACTGCATCAGGCAGTAGATCGGCATACCCTGCTGTTCCACAGGACAGGGATGACAAAAGATACGACTCTATGGCTAAGGAAGTCTTTTCTGCATGTAGCATGGCGTTGAAATCTATTAACGCTGCTTGTACGCTCGCAAGGTTCAGCCATACACTTTGGGAGTGTGCTTCATCAGCGGCTGAATGCCTCCCAGAGGGAGAAGAAAGGGAAGCGTTTCTAAACATCATTAAGGATGGTAAAGACGCAACGTGCGAATCCCTTCAAACTTGCATTGAATCTGCTGACAGTATCGGTAGGGCCATGGTGGCAAGCACTACAACCCGCAGATTTTTGTGGTTGCGAAAGTCTGGGTTTGCTTCAGATGTACAAGCCAGACTTTTAAATATGCCCTTTAACGGCTCTTCTTTGTTTGGTAAGAAGGCGGATGACAGCCTAGAAAAGTTGCAGAAATCCAAGGCAGCAGCAAAATCCCTGGGAGCTGCAATCTGTTGAACGCCATATCGCCCCTCAGGAACCTCTTGGAGAGGTAAGTCCTTTCGCTTTTATTCCGCATTCGGAAAAGGCAGAGGACAGTCGGTTCAAAGAGGCCAAAAAAGATTCACCCGAGGTGGACGGGGTAAAAATACAAAAGCCGCAGCAGCAGGTGCCTCTTTACCCTTGGCACCTGCAACAGCCAACTCTAAATCACTCTGAGGACTCTCCTCACAAGACACCAGTAGGGGGCAGGCTAACTCAACATCTGACGGAATGGCAGGCTATTAAGTCAGATGCTTGGGCATTGGAGACAGTTGCCCAAGGTTACTGCCTGCCTTTTCTACGCATTCCTCAGAGTCATCCACCGGGGAACAGCTCTCTGAAAGTTCCAGATCCGCTCCTCTTGCAGGAAATTGTAGACCTGCTGGAGAAAGGTGCCATAGAACCGGTACCTGTAGCGGAGAGGAACAAGGGCTGGTACTCCCCCCTACTTCCTAATACCGAAGAAGGTCGGAGGACTGAGGCCTATCTTGGACTTACGAGAATTTAACAAGTTCCTCAGGAAGGACAAGTTCAAGATGGTAACTCTCTCTCAGATCCTTCAGGCCCTCCAGCTCCATGACTGGCTGGTATCTCTGGACCTTCAGGATGCTTATTTCCATGTGCCAATCCATCTCAAACACAGGAAATAACTGAGGTTCGCAATTGGCGGCTCTCATTATCAATTTCGAGTTCTGCCTTTTGGGCTGACCTCCGCCCCGAGGGTCTTCACCAAGCTAATGTCAGTAGTGGCTGCAAGTCTAAGGAGGGAAGGAATTCATGTCTACCCATACCTGGACGATTGGCTGATCAGAGCTGTATCTCTGGAACAAGCTCAGATCCAGCTAGATTATGTTTGCCACTTCCTTCACAAATTGGGCTTCTCCCTCAATTTAAAGAAGTCACAGATGATACCATCACAGAAACTCCAGTTCATTGGAGCGGTCCTGGACACTTCCCTGGGAAAAGCCTCGCCACCAGAGGTGAGGGCTCAAGATATTCTGCAGATGGTCACCAAGTTTCAAAATGCCCAACGTCTCCCAGCCTTCGACTTTTTGAGGTTGCTAGGCCTCATGGCATCCTGCATCTTCCTTGTGCCAGAGGCTCGCCTGAGAATGAGATCTCTTCAGTGGGCACTAAGAACTCAGTGGTCGCAATTCTCAGGGAGAATGACAGATCTCCTTCAGGTTCCGGACAAGGTGGCTCGAGACCTTCAGTGGTGGGCCTGTCAGGAGAACATTTTGAAAGGAGAACTGTTTTGGCAACCATGGCCGGAGATAACAGTAGTCACAGATGCCTCACTCACGGGGTGGGGAGCCCATGCCAACAACTTGACCATCAGCAGTCGTTGGTCTCCATCGGAGTCCAGACTACATATCAACCTGTTAGAGCTGAGAGCAATCAGACTAGCTCTGAAGGCTTTTCTGCCATCTGTACAGGGGAAAAATGTCCTGATAATGACGGACAACACAGTGGCCATGCACTACCTCAACAAAAGAGGAGGCGTAGGATCACTGCCTCTGTGCAGAGAGGCGATGCAGCTCTGGTTTTGGGCAATACAAGAAGGAATCTCTCTATCGGCAGTTCACTTAGCCGGAGAGAAAAACTTGACGGCGGATGCTCTGAGCAGGCACAGCACAGTCTCCCACGAGTGGGAACTAGCTCAGGAAGTCCTTCAACAGATCTTCACCCTTTCGGGAACCCCTCAAGTGGATCTGTTTGCCGCCAGCATCAACAGCAAGTGCGATCAGTTTTGTTCAAGTGAATTTTCCCCGAGAGGAGCTCTAGGGGATGGTTCGTAGTGGACTGGGAGTTTCCACTTCTGTATGCGTTTCCTCCAGCCCCTGTCATTCCTCAAATGATCAGGAGGTTGAGAAGGTTCCGGAAAGCCATGATCCGAATTGCCCCGGACTCGGCCAGGAGAACGTGGTACCCGGACCTTCTGGACATGTCCATCTGCCCTCCAATTCGTCTTCCACTCAAGGAGAATCTTCTCTCGCGGAAGGGAGGTCAGGTTCTCCATCCAGACATCAGAACCCTCAACTTTCACGCTTGGTATCTGAAAGGTTGAGATACAAGGATTGGGACCTCCCAGATGACGTCATGGAGGTGTTGCTTTCGGCCAGAAGGCCAGCAACAAAGACTTTATACCGCTGCTGTTGGAACAAATTTTGCAGCTGGTGTAGAGAAAAGAATATCGATCCCTTTTGTTATCTTTTCTACTCTATTTGGCAAATTCGGGCCTTCAGGTTGGCACTATCAAGGGCTATCTCGCAGCGCTATCGATCTTCAAGTGCACTGCAGAGGAACCATCGTATTTCAAGTTACCCTTAGTAATACAATTTCTGAAGGGATTAACCAATGTCTATCCTCCAAGACCATTCCAAGTTCCCTTATGGGACTTAAATTTAGTCTTAAATTTCCTGATGGGTACTCCTTTTGAACCACTCCACTGTTGTTCGCTAAGATTTCTCACCCTTAAAAATGTCTTATTAGTGGCATTGAGATCTGCTAGGAGGATGAGCGAATTACAAGCTCTATCTTGTAAACCCCCTCATACAATTTTTCATAAAGACAAAGTTGTCCTACAAGTGAAGCCTAATTTCCTCCCAAAGGTGGTTTCTGAATTCCACATCACTCAGAAGATTACCTTACCTTCATTCTATCCCCCTCCCCATCTGGAGAAAGAGGAAGAAAGGCTACATAGGCTGGACCCAAGGCGGGCTTTGAGCTTTTACATCAGCAGACTTGCTAGGATTAGGCAAGCAGACCAACTGTTTGTAGGTTACTCAGGGCACAAATTGGGATTACCGATAACAAAACCGACCATTTCCAGATGGATTATTTTGGCCATTCTGGAATGTTACAAACTGGCAGGGAAAGAGCCTCCTCAAAATCTTAGGGCTCATTCAACCAGGGGTATCGCAGCCTCTTCGGCCCTCCAAAGAGGGGTACCGATTCGAGACATATGTGCGGCTGCCACATGGTCGTTTGCACATACCGTCACAAAATTTTAAAACCTGGATTCCTTCTCTAGCCAAGAGACTAGATTTGGCAAAGCAGTGTTGCACTCTGTTCATTCTTGAAGGGAAACATGGCAATTTTACTCCCACCTCCAGTTACACACCACTGCTATGGGAGTCTATCAAGATAAGGAATACGTCGGAGGACACAATCCCTTCGAAGAACAAGTTACTTCTTACCTGGTAACATTCTTTCAATGGGATGTTCCTCCGACGTATTCCTTATCGCCCCTCACATCCATCCCCTCAGTAAAACTTCCCTTGTGGTTACAGCTTACGCTCCTTTGGGGTCAATAACCAATTCATGTAAAGCAACTGTTAAACGTCGAAACGGAGTCTATTTATACGCATGATGACGTCGGCGACGATACGGAGGCTGTCGAGGGACATCGGCTCGAGGGACGTCGACGCGCAGCGCCCTCTACTGAAAAACATTTTCTGAGGCCAGCAAGCTGGAGATGATCTATCAAGATAAGGAATATGTCGGCGGAACATCCCATCGAAAGAACTTTACCAGGTAAGAAGTAACATCACCTGCTATGCTGTTTTTTACAAGCAGATTAGCCATGTCCTTACGCAGACACTGTTAGCTATCCTGGATTCGCTTGTCATATCCTTTGCTCTTATACGTTTTTATGGTCCATCGTTCACTTGGACTCTATCTGCCTTCTAACTTACTGGTATCCTTAATCTTTGATAACAGATCAACAAAGTCAGTCATTGGGTCAGGACGGTTTTCAGTATTACTCAATTCCCATTTTGTTACATAGGCTTCAAGTTCTCTCTCTGCAACTAGCTTTGCTTTATATAAATTACTTTTATTCAACTGTATATGATTTTCACCTTCCTTTAGATATGTTTCCGTTGGCAGCATACAAGTTGTGTCTGGGAGTGTTAGTGTGACACTTTCTTGGCGTGGCAATATGGACATATCTTCCACAAGTCTCATGGCCATAGGGTTAACAAATACATAGTCTAGGGTGGTGGCTGACCTACCACTTATCCTGGATTATGCCTTTTGTGCATCACTTCCACAATACCCATTTAGCATTTTAAAATTAAACCTCTATTGCATTTCAGCCAATCTTTTTCCTTGGGTATTGAATTCACTATTGTTATATAATTCAGACTTGTGTTCAATACGAAAGCCTTCTAGTAAGGCTCCCATCTTGTCGTTAAAATCTCCCACTATCCCGATAGGTATAGTATGATCCATTTTAGATAGTATTTGTTTTACTGACATAAACATTACTTGTATTTGAAACTTGGTTGGGTGGATCATAGACTTTTGTTAATACCATTTCTCTACATTCTGAGAAATCACATGATCTTTTAACCAACTGAATCACGTTTGTGATTGCATTAGAATCAGTTATGTGCCATGGATGTTGAAAGGTTACTATTAAGCCTCTTTTAGGACGTCCTATCGGACCTTTAGTACCGTATACTTGAGCAGTGCTTCTATCATCAATCTCTTACAGTTCCATCAACCATGTTTCTTGTAAGGCCACCAATACAAAAAGATGGATTGATTTGATTTGTATGTTTATAATGCGTCGGTAGCCCGCAGGCATCAGGGCGCAGAGAGACAGATTCATGTTAAGTCGTGGGTAGGAGAGAAGCTAAGAGGTGGAGCATTATTTAAAAAGATGGGTCTTTAGATTTTTTCTGAAGATTAGCAGATTTGGCTCTGCTCTCAGCGAGACTGGTAGGTTGTTCCACTGCTGGGCAGCACGGATTGGGAATAATTTCCCAGCACCATTTGTTCGGAGTGCTTGGGGTATCTGTAGCCTGCCTTGTGTTTGGGATCTTAGAGCCCTGTTAGGGGTATATCGGGTAAATTTGGTTCTAAGATAGGATGGAGCCACTCCATATAAGCACCTGTGAACCAGGGTCATAGATTTAAAAAGGATTCTATCCTCTACTCTGAGCCAGTGGAGGGATCTTCTGGCCTCTGTCACATGGCTTCTTCTATCGATCTTTTTTATGATCCGGACTGCGTTGTTCTCCATTATCTGGCATTTGCTTATGCACTTTTTAGGTGCTCCCAGGAGCAATGAGTTCCCGTAGTCAAGACATGCCAGTATAATGGCCCTGTCAATTGTGGCCGTATTTTCTTCTGTTAGTAGTGGGCGTATGGCTCTCAGTAACCCGATGTAATATGCGTTATTTTTATGGAGATAATTGGATATTTGCCATCAGTCCTTCAGGGGCTAGCAGGTGATTTGAGCCTCTAGTATTCCATGAACATAAGACTGTTATTACCTACAAGGTTAGACAAAGTGGTCCCTAAAGGCTGAGGGAAACCATTGCCAATAGCCATCAGACTTCCCACCTTCATCAAGACTTATTGGTTCGTTGTTATCACAACTCTTGGGGGGGCGTGGCCGGAGCTCATGGAGTGAGGCAACAGCAGAGCTGAGCTCCCGTCCTGATTCTTACATTGATCCTTGAAATTGCTTCCAAAGGCAATAATTTCTGGCAAATAATCACTACACCAGTTAGAACAAGCGCTGCTGTGCCTTTCCGGCGAAGACCCGAAGAAAATCGGAGCCTGGATACACCGAAATGAGGTTTGCGAACAGACCCCGCGGGTCCCACTGTAATGGCGGCCTAATCGAAGCCAAAGGCTCCAGTGGGGGAGGAGCCTATTCGACGCTGTAGGCCTGAGGAACGCCGGAGACTGCCACGGCCCAGATCCATGAACCGCCGATGCCGAGAGACTGAGGAGGGCGCAGCGGCCCTCCGAAATAGCCACACATTGAATCCGCCGCACATTGAGCCCGTCTCGGCCCAGCCCACCCGGCCGCACAGCAGTTGGAGGCGCAGCGGTTCTGCCGTTCTACGGTCCTGCTTGAGTACCACCCCAGCTGCCGCACCGAGGGAGGAAACCGCCAGCAACGCGGATATACCGCTGGGGTAAGGACCGACAAACCGTCTTCCCCCCTGCAGCATCCACGCATTCTGTTGGTTCCCCGCGCGAACGAAGATCGGGACCATGACAAGGTCTCCGTATCACGAGTGAAATACTTGGAATAGCAGGGTTTCCTGCCGGGGCGCACACTCAACAGAACACGAATGCTGTAGCCCAGATTCACTTGCAGGCGAAACCCGTGAAGGCCTGTGGGGGTGCCGTGAAAGCACGGATAGAGCTTTTGGACCGCAGCACTGCTTGTGCCCTCAAGAAATTTCCCCACTCGAGGGGCCTCATATACTGGGCCGCAAGGGTCCCAAGGACAATATCGGACCCAGGTGTCCCCCACCTCGCCAAGACACTCTGGCAGAGCGCTGACCGCCCTTTCTTCGCGTCCGGTGGGAGGTTTGGCGGGAAGTCCCAGTGAAGTGCAGTGCCCGGGGAGAGCTTGGAAGCACTGGTGGACACAAGTCACTAGCGTCCAGGTAACACAATGACACCTGGGCGAAGGATTAACGCTAATACGAGGGAGTGAGGGCCCATCATGACACGGTAAGGGCTACTTTGCACCACGGCGAGCTAGAACCTGCTGGAAAACTCTACGCAACACAGCGCAAGATGTCCGCCTCACGACACAAGAATACGTCGGCTTCAATTATGGACTCCTTTTCTGGGACAAGGCCCAAACAGCAAGTCCAACATGAAATTACCACGCAAACGGAGCCACCTCCGCTCAAGGACGATCCTAAAAACACTCAGGTACTACGGGCTATAGCGGCACTCCAGACATTTATTGAGACCAAAATAGGCAAATTTAAGGCCGACGTGCAGCTCATACTCTAAGATGCCCGTAATCTTACAGATAGGGTGAGCAAAGCGGAGGTGAACTTGCAAGACACCACGGATACCGCCACAGACTTGAAAACCAAGGTAACTGAACTAGTAAGGCAGGTTGCATGACTAGAGTCGAGATCGGAGGAGGCAGAGGGGAGGGCTCACCGCAACAATATACGTATTCTTGGAATTCCGGAGGAAATGGAAGGAACCGACCCAACAGAATACGTAGAGTCCATGATACTTCAGGAGATAGGGCCCGGCAAGCTCACACAGGGATTCTCCGTCGAGAGAGCTCACTGATCTCTTCAAAAAAGACCCCCACCAGGATCACACCCACGCTGATGATTGCGAAGATTTTGAATTTCCGTGACAGAGAGACGATACCTAAATTCTCGAGAGAGGGAGGCGAGATCAAACGGAATGGCTCCAAGATCGTCATGTATCCTGATTATACCCCCAATGTGCAGCGAGCCAGGAACTCATTCATACCAATTAAAGCCCAATTACGCAAACTCAATCTCAAATACATGCTCCTATACCCCTCCCGCCTTAAGATACTTTACAAAGGGAAGGCGGTTTTCATGGAAACCCCAACTGCAGCCAACATGTGGCTGGAGCATAACCTAGCCAAAGGCGATGAATGCACTTTAGGGGCCGAAGGTCTAAGCAGGAATCAGGAATCCTACGAAAAAAACCTCATCATGTTACGAAACCTGAGCATTGCATCTACAAGGTGATACTCCGTTGAGAAGGCAAAATGTGCTTCTATGGACGGGAGCTCAGACGATCACACATGGGCACTGTCACAACCAACCCCGTTGCAACCAGTGCCGGCCTGTTGCCAGCGCTACATCCGCATCTCACATCCTGGTTAGGCCAACGGGAAGCGGAAGCCCCTGAGCGTTGCCCTCCCAAAGCAGCTGCTGGGGGCAGTTCACAGTTGTTCCATGTTGTTAATCCACCTCTTCGTGTGGACGTTGAAAACGTTGACAAGTCTCTACTTTCTAAAGCAATTCAGTCACTAAAGACACAGGAGGGAATAGACTATCTACCAATATTGATCAGCCATGAGGGGAGGCGTCCAAAATACAAAGCCAACAGGAGGGTGAACCGGCTCAGCCGGGAACGAACACTCGAACTTTTCTTTGTACTAACATGGCCACACGCATCAAGGTTGTAACCTGGAACGTGAGGGGTCTGGGTACCTACCTTCTTCGCAGCAGGATTAAATCCTACCTCCACAGGAAGAAGGTGGGACTGGCCCTCCTACAGGAAACCCACCTAACGAAGGAGTCCATCGCAACGCTTCCGACACACTGGGGAGGGCAGGGGTTAGGATCCACATACTCCAGATATGCCAGAGGGGTGTTCACATGGATTAGCCCCCATATCCCCTTCCAACTCAACAGAGCTGAATCAGATCCAGATGGAAGGTATGCGATATTGTGGGGCCACATCGAGCAAACTGAAATACGCATTGTTAATTCATACCTCCCCAACAGCAACATACCAGCACATTTAGACCTGATGTATGCCAAGGTCACACAGTATAGGAACGGATTGTTTATTTGGGCCGGGGGGGATTTCAATTGTGTCAGCAACCCAGAACTCGACAGGTCCACCCCTCTCCCCGGGGGCTCGTCTGCATCCACCGCGGCCCTGAATGCCATGCTGAATCGCCTAGACTTAGTGGACATCTGGCGGGAGAAACATCCAAGAGACCGGGGCTACTCCTTTTTCTCGTCCCCACGTAACCTCCACACCAGGATTGACTACATTTTCACTGGCAAAAAGAAACCCTACCCCAGATCGATACGGCTCAGTACTTGGGCCGGACCATCTCCGATCACTCCCCCTAAATAATAGAATGGAGCACCGCAGGGCCCAGATCTCCAATACCCACATGGAGGATGCCCACTTAAGCGCTAAAAGACCCAGCATTCAGAGACGACCTCAGGGAGTCCCTGGAGAACTACATAAAGGAAAACACGGATAGCGTTGAATCTCTAACCACATTATGGGAAGCCCTGAAAGTAGTTGCACGAGGGGAAATCATAGCAAAGTCAGGGGGAATCGGGACGCACCTGAGAACCGAACTGGAGCGATTGGAAACCGATATTGAACAGCTTGAATCCGGCACCTGAGTTTCCCTGCAAGCAGTTGATGAGCTCAAGCAAAGTAGAGCTGAATGCAAAAAGGCTTGGGACAGGGTAGCCAAGTTTGATTATACTACCAGGACCAACAGGGCACACACCCAGGCGGACAAACCCGGCAGACTATTAGCCTGATTGTGCAGAAAAGAGCACCCCAGATACCCGACCACATCCTTGAAAGGTGCAGACGGCACACTACACCAGACCCAACAGGGCATCAATGCCACTTTTAAGCAATTCTATGCCCAGCTGTACTCCCATGATGCCCAGGTGCCCTCGTGCGAGATATCGGACACCTTGGAGGAAATAGGTCTGCCTAAACTGCCGCTCGCACACAAAGAAGCCCTAGACGCAGACATCACCAAGGACGATATAATCAAGGCGATCAAGTCCCTGGCCACTTGCAAAGCCCCGGGCAGCGATGGGCTGGCCACGTAATTATTTTTTTTAAACTTTGTTTATTAATTATGGTGGTACACGTCGCAGCTTGAACATGACATTACATAGAATACAATTGTTCTTATTACAAAGTCGAAACACAATTACAACCAGCATTTTCTTACACAGTCTGTTCGTTTTCAGGTCTAGTTGGGGTACTTCCGTCCGAACCCAGTTCACACAAGTAGACTCTGAACGGGGCCCAAATGTCTTTAGGTTTACATGGTCTTGGTAGCGATAATACATACTGTTCTTCACATTCATTGACCTGAGACAGTTCCCTTTAGAAAATGATTGATCCGTGGTGCGTATGCATTCTTCCACTGTTGCAGTGTACATTTTTTTGCTACTATACATGCTACATTAAATAAATGCCTGGTTATCTCTGAGGTCTTCCCAATATCTCCGAATAGATATTTTCGGGGCGACAGGTCTGCAGGGATCTGTGTAATGTCCACCAGGATGGATGCGACTTCCCCCCAGAACTCGTATATGGGAGGACAACTCCAATACATATGGAAGGAATCGGCCTGTGCGCTTCCACATTTCGGACAACTGGCTGGGACATTTCGACTGAACTTAGCCACCTTCACAGGCGTATAGTGTAACTTATTCAGTACCTTTAAATTGGATCTGGCGTAAGCCTGCATTTATAGACACCCGTTTGGTGAGATCACAGTATTTTCCCCATGCCTTGTCTGAAATGGTGCTTCCCAGGTCAGCCTCCCACGAAGCCCTGATACTATTTGTCGTGGGCGTATTCGCCTGTACCACTGCATAGAGCCCTGAGACACTAACCTTCTGCTGTGTAGACAGTATTGCGAGGCATGGTTGGGAAGGTGGTTCTTCTGGAAACAGGGGCCATCTGGCCTTAAAGGCCAACCGCATCCGGTGGTATTGTAATATCTTCAGTTGATCCCTCCCCATACCAACTTTAAATTCCTCTAGTGTTATGAATTTACCATTAGGATATATATCTTTCAGTTTGAATTCCTCATCTGGATCCCAGTTTTTTTGGACATCCGGGTCAAAAGATGGTGCTATACCGGGGACGTTCCAGAAGGGGGCTTCCGAGTAATAGGGAGTCTGCAGCTCCAGCCTACGAAATAATCTGGACCATGCATGCACTGTTGTGCTAACCAGGTGGAATGGACAGTCATCCTTATGTTTTTTGTTAAAGATTATGGCGCGTATGTCGGTGGGGCAAACAGCATGTCTTTCAATAACAACATGGGGGGAGGTACACTGTACATCATACCAGTGCCCGATAAATTGGGCCTGCGCCACTAGGTAATACAATTCAAAATCTGGGGCTGCTCTGCCCCCTTCATTGTAAGGTTCAACCATTTTTTCCCACTTCATTCTGGGTGCGCCCCCTCCCCAAACAAATTCCACCGCCAAGGAACGAAGGGTCTTAAAGAACTGTGCCCCCGGCCATAGTGGGACGTTTGTGAATATATGCAATAACTTTGGCAATATTACCATTTTTAATATGGCCACTCGGCCAGTGAGCGAAATGGGGAGTTTCGTCCATAAACAGAGCTTGGTGGATATAATACCTAGGAGATGTTCATGATTGTCAGAATAAAGGGTGGCACCGCCACCGGACACAATAATTCCCAGGGATCTCATTTTGCTTGGGGACCATTTTAACCCATATGTGTTGGCTGGGCATCTCGTGGCAGGGGTGAGGGGGAAAATCTCAGATTTGGATCGGTTTGTTTTATATCCAGAATACTCGGCAAATTCCTGGATGGTCTCGATCGCCAGGCCTAAGTGTATATCCGGCTCACGGATGTATAACAACGTGTCATCGGCATATAGGGATATGGAGTGAGTCAGGCCGGCCATTGTGATACCTCGCTGTTCCCTAATTGCCACAGCCACCGGTTCAATGTTGAGGGCGAATATTATTGGCAGGAAGGGCAACCCTGTCTCGTACCCCTCCCTAGCCCAAACCAGTCGGACATCGTGCGATTGGTCAGTACCCTGGCTCCAGGGTCAGAGTACAGCAGACTAACGCATCTCAAAAAGTATGGGCCTATACCAAATTTCTTCAACACTTTAAACAAAAACAACCAAGATACTGAATCGAACACTTTTTCAGCGTCCAACGACACAGCCACTGCCTGAGCTTCTGGTTTTATCTGGGCCATGATGCCAAACAACAATCTCCTAACGTTAAGGGCCGTTGACGTAGTGGGAATAAAGCCGCACTGGTCTGGGTGTATCAATGTGGGCATGTGCGGGAGGAGTCTCATGGCCAGGATCTTGGCAAATATTTTAGCATCACAATTTATTAGGGACAAGGGTCTGTAAGAGGACATCTCGTTGGGTTGCCGCCAGGGCTTCAGCAAGACTGTTATTATGGCCTCTCGCATTGATGGTGGTAGGGTGCCCACCTCAACTGCCTCCTCTCATACCAACAGTAGCACTGGGGATAGTTCCTCACTTAACTCCTTGTATAGTTCTGCCCCCAACCCATCTGAGCCCGGTGCTTTGCCGCTAGCCAGTGACTTGATCGCTTCGGCGATTTCATCCTTGGTCAGGGGCTGCTCCAACGCGAGTCTGTATTCCGCAGGGAGCGTTGGGAGGGGAATGCTGTCAAGGTACATTTCCACGTCACTCGATTTTGAATCTTGGTTGGAATACAGGTCTGTGTAAAAACAAGTGAATTCCCTATTTATCCCTTCTTCGCTAGTGACCGCCGAGCCGTCGCTCGTGGATATACTGGAGATCATCAAGTGCTGTCTATCTGCTTTAAGGAGGTTGGCCAAGGTGCGTCCAGTTCTGTTGCCCTCGCCGTATCTACGCGCTCTATGAGGGGCTGACATATACAGCAGTTCTCTAGCAGCTTGTTTCTTAAATTCCAATAGGGTACTATTGATTTCCGCAAGGGTCTCGTTGTCATGCCCATCCGTGTATTTCGCTTCTAAACTGCCCAATAATTGTTCCTCCACACCAAGTTCTTTCCTGACTGCCTTCAGCATGCCTGTGGATTTAGAGAGCAATATCCTTCTCACCCAAACCTTGAATGCCTCCCAGAGAGTATGGCGACTATCTACAGATCCAGTATTGGTTTCAAGGAAGTGTTCAACTTCTATGTGCAATGCCTCCGCTACTGCAGAGTCCTTAAGGATGTCCGGTGGCATCCTCCATCGCCTAACCGTGGGAGCTGTATCCCTCAATGACATTTCCATTGTAACAGGGGAGTGGTCTGAAAGGGTGCGGGGAAGTATCTCACACATATCTATATGACTCATGAGGCTTGTGGAAGCAAGCCAATAATCTATTCTGGACTCTGTCATGTACTGTAGAGTAAAATGTGTATTGTTTCTTATAGGGGTGTAGTGATCTCCATGCGTCTTCTATTGTTAATTGCGACAGAATTTGTGACAACATTACCGCAGCCTTGGAGGGGGATCGAGGTTTTGTATTGGGCCGATCTAGTGTGACATCAAGGATCGTGTTAAAGTCTCCTCCCCAGAGGATCTGTTCAGAGCCCGTATACTCCAATTCCTGTACAACATTTACATAAAACTCAGGTTCATCAACGTTTGGTCCATAGGTGTTCACAAGTATCATTTCCCTCCCTGCAACACTACCCCACACTATAACATACCGCCCACGAATGTCCACCTTACTCCTACCGAGTCGAAAACCAAAAGAAGGGTATACGAGGGTGAGAACCCCCCTCGCCTGCGTGGAGTAGTCAGTATAGAATCTATGTTGTCCTCAGTTTTTCAAAAGGTCCATGTTTACCTTTCGGGGTGCATGAGTCTCTTGTGACATAATCACCTGTGGGAGGTGTCTAGTAACGTAAGCCCCAACCTTTCTAGACTTAGCCCGGTTATTTAAACCGCAGACATTCCATGTCAGGAGTTTTAACTTCATTCCGCTATCCCTTGTTCCGGTGTATGCCATGACTGTGCCTCAATATCATTTCACTTGTATCGGATTGGACCAGATGAATGTCATGTGCAACGACGCCACCAACATTTACAACCTGTAGAACCCTTTCAACTGGGTCTTCTATTCCCACCCCTCCATCATGAATTCCATATATCTCAACAACCAACATTGTAACATCCCAACTCGTCCCCCACCCACATTATCACTCCCAACAAGACGATGCTGCCCCATAACGTTCGGGTCTACCCCGATGGGCATTTCCCCCGATAGCTTTGGAACTTTCCTAGGGGTACCTGCTGCATCCATCCGGCCGCCCTTTCAGGGGCTCACGGCTCAAAAATACCTTGAATCTACATCTAGGCCGCTCTAAGCCATTCTTTTAGTTTTCACCCTCCACGTGGTCTCCCGCGCCGGGTATCGGATATTGTGGACCCACTAGTCCGCTGCATCAAGTCTATCTGCTCCAGGCTGGCCTCTGCCGTTTTGATCATTTGCCCTTCCTCTGGGAGGTAGTGGTATAGACGCCTCCACGTAGGACATGGCTTCCGCCGGATTCTCAAAAAAAATTGGCTCTGCCGCCATGTTGAATTCTGATTTTAGCGGGGAAGATCAGGGCATAGGGTACATTCCGCATTCGCAGTTGTCTTTTTACGGGTTCATTGGATCGATGTTGCGCCTGTACCCCAGCCGAGAAATCCGGATATATGTGTATTCTTTGGTTATCAAAGTGCAAAGTACCTTTCTCTCTGGAGAGTCGAAGGATAGCGTCTCTGTTCCTATAGTTAAGGATGCGTGCTATTATGGTGCGGGGCGGTGCTCCGGGTTTCGGCAGAGGTGCCAGAATGCGATGGGCTCTCTCCACTAGGAAGTGTTCCGAGAAAGATTCAGCCCCCAAAGTATCTTTCAAAAGATGTTCCACTTGCCTCTCCATGTCGCCCTTGCCAAAGGATTCTGCCACACCCACAATCCGTATGTTATTTCTACGGGACCTTGACTCTAAATCCTCGCATTTAGCCTGGGTTTTACGAAGTTCTGTTTTAATTAGGGCTATGTTTCGGCCATGTTGCGTGATGATGTCCTCGTTTGCACTTATCCTGTTCTCTGTTTCTGTGATCCAAGAACTTTCTTTCTCAACCCTGGCCTTAAGGGATCCGATCGTCGCCACAATGTCGTCAAGTTTGACGTTTACTGCCATAAAGCCGTTTTGTACTAGCGTTGCCAATCGCTCTAATGGGTCTTCATCCTGCCTATCTGGCTGCTGCTGTACTTCATCAGGCGCCTTGCTTGGTTGGGAGCTGGCGAAGGAATTCATTGGGCCCATCTTTTTTGCTCCTGTGCCTCTTTTTTCGACGCGGCCCATGTGGAATAGCGTGTATTCTGGGAATGGGTTATGTCCTCCCACGTGTATTGTCGTTGGTAGAGGCAAAATAATGTGCGAGCCCAGCGTCTCCCTCGATCACTGCCTGGGCCAAGTGGTTGTGCTCCAACTTGCTCTAGAACAAACAGATTGGTATTGCCACCATGCGCCCCCCCCCCCGGCTATTCAAGATATTTGGCGCGTGTAGTTCTTAGGGGGGTGGTCCACGTGCCCACTTCGGCCGATGCAAAGGGATTTTTCGGCCAGACTCGCTGTTGTTGTGGCCCCCCGGTCACACAGCAGGGGCGGATATGGAACCAAAGGCCGTATCACTCCAATCAGTGCGGGGCGCTGTCTTCCGCTTCCCTCCGCTAGTAGCCGATCAGGCACACACCAACAATGCAGGCCGCAACCCCCGACTCCAACCACTCGTTGCGTTCGCAGGGCCTTGTATCAAAAGTGGAGTCAGGGTCACTCAAATTTCGCAGCATCCAGGGGTATCGCCTCGGTCGGCCCCACAGCACGGGTATCTCCTATCCAGCTGCACTTACTTGTTTTTTAGCTGGATCCGCCCTCGCGCAGCGTTCCAGGCGCTCCCGCACCGGCGGCGTTACGAAGCGGGCCCCAGGACAACCGCCTCACGCCCACCGAGGCTGCCTCCAACCTCGTCCGACACCAGAACAGCCGGCCAAGCAGGTTTCCCCTCCGAACTCTGCGGAGCCGCAGATCAAGGGTGTCGGGTCTCCGTAGCTCCGCTATGAGGGTTCGGCACTGCCACGCGTCACATCGTGCCCCTCCCCCTCTGCAGCCTGATCTTCTGCGCTCAGCCAGCGGATTCCAGCAGGAGTGCCGTGGAGCCGCGGGGCGGCGACGCCCACACCATGCAGCCGCCTCTATCCCTCGGGTGTAATTTCTCAGCAGCCCGGGCACGGAAATTCTCAATTTTTTCAGGGGATCTTTAGGAGGACCTACGGCACAGGAATCTTTGTGTCGTTAGTATAGAGAGCAGCGTAGAGAGGATATTCTTAACTCAGGATGTCTGTATGAGTCGGAGCTCTCCCTTCAAGCGGCCATCTTTGATGCGCGCAACAGCGCCCCCAGGCTGGCCACGGAATTTTACAAGATTTACGAACCTGAGTTAACCCCGCTGCTGCATGAGGTTTTTCAGGAGGCTTATGAACTGGGGATCCTACTTGAGAGTATGCGTGAAACACTGGTGATTCCAATGCTTAAACCCAACAAACCTGCTGAAGATTGCGACTCTTACCGCCCACTTGCAATGCTCAATTACGACGTCAAGATTCTGACAACGATCCTAGCTAAGCGGCTTTCCAGGGTAATAGGAGGGGTGGTGCATCCTGACCAAAATGGCTTTGTACCAGGCCGCAACACCACCGCCAACCTCCGTAGGCTTCAACATGTTTTGTCTCAAACCAACCTAGACAGGTGTTCCTACGCTCTGCTCTCCTTGGATGCCATTAAGGCATTTGACTCCATCTTCTGGGAGTGGCTGCTGGCGGTGCTCCGTGAATTCGGCTTTGGAGAGAAATTCATTAGGTGGGTCAAGGTCCTTTATACTAAACCAAAGGCACGAGTGAAATCCGGACGGCTTATCTCTGCAGTCTGGGACATACAAGGGGGCACTAGGCAGGGTTGCCCACTCTCCCCCATGCTCTACATACTTGGGCCCGAACCTATTGCCAGGGGCGTTGCTAGGGGGGGGGCTAAGGGGGCTATAGCCCCTGATCTTTTGGTTGTAGCCCCGGATAGAATCTCAGGAGCTACAGCCAAAAGACTAGCTAGCCCCCAGTCCCAACAGTTCCGACATCAGCTTAGCCCCAGGTCTTTTCCAGACCTAGCAACTCCCCTGCCTATTGCCATCTATTTCAGAAAACAACTTTTTGATGCCGGCATACGGCTGGACGGGACAGATCATATAATATCCCTGTACGCGGACAATGTCCTCCTCTATATAAGAGATCCGCACCTGAACATCCCGACCATGCTGGAGGTCCTTGGCAACTTCGCCAAAGTATCGGGCATACAATTTAGCAGAAGTAAATCGTGCCTCTTCCCATTGGGAGGCCTCAAAAGTAAACACATGGATGACCTGCCTTCATTCGAGGTGAATTGGCTACTCACCACGTTCTGCTACTTTGGAGTCAACATTTACCACATGGCTGAACTCATGCATGAAAATAACACAGCGTCAGCGCTGCCCCCTCTTCGCAAGTCGATAGGGTTCTGGTCCCGACTCCCCCTGTCCATGATGGGAAGGGCCTCCATCATCAAAATGATTGTTCTCCCCAGATTTCTCTACGGATTTCAAAATGTGTTCTACTATATTAAAGCTCCCTTTTTCCGACTACTAGGGACGGTACTTAAAGACTTCTTATGGGGAAAAGGCAGACTCATATTGGCACTATCCACGTTAACCCTTCCGTACAGACAGGGTGGCATTCAACTCCCTGACCTGGAGAGGTATTATTTGGCAGCCCAGCTCAGCTTTGTAGCCAAATGGCTGGCTGATGACGTCACTCCTGAAACGGCACTACTGCAGCACTCAATCGCCCCAATCCGGCTGAATGAACTCATCTGGGCTCCCCAACACCTCACTGGCGGGACCCCCTTTTTTGCCGCCCTAGGAAAACAATTATGGCTTAGAACAAAATCGCTTCTCCACCTGAAGCACGAATATACCCGGACGTTCCGCTCCTTTCCGACTTGTGCCAGATCAGTGTCGATCTAGCGACCATTAGATATTGGGAACGGCTGGGAGTGTACACCTGGGAGGACTTATATAATGAAGGCTCCTTCCGAGACTTCTCCTCCTTACAATCTGAAGATGATATGCCCAGTGGCCAATTCCTTTGACATCTAAAGATCCGGAAACTAGCGCAAACCAAATGGGATACTTGGCCTGAAGAGCCCGAGTCCAACCCCTTTGTGACACTCCTGTACAGTCTGGGGGAGGGGTGGAGACCAATCTCTCAAATATACTGTCACCTCATAGACAGGCCTAATCCCCGCAGCCTTGAACTAAAACTCAAATGGGACGGAGACCTGGGGCGAGAAATGACCGATGGAGAATGGGAGAGAGCACTGGCATTCCCTAAAGAGGTTTCTAGGAATTAAAGATTCAGATTGATCCAGCTCAACGTACTGTATCGCTCGTACCCAACACCGCACAGAATAGCGAAGATCTACGAGCAACCCCAGCATAACTGTCCATGGTGCAACAGAGACAAAGCGGACCTAATGCAGATGTTTTGGGAGTGCGTCAAGGCCCGACAACTCTGGGCCGAAGTTGAGCGAACCTGTAGGAGAGCTGGCATGACCAGGTATGAGTGGACCCCTGGAGAGTGCCTCCTAGGGACTTATCCCAGATTAGCTAAAATCAAGCACACAGTAAAGCTCATGGACCTGGCATGCATCCTCACCAAAAGGACCATTGCCATGGCGTGGAAGCGACCAGATGGCCCACGCTTCCATGCATGGTGTAACGAACTGGAACGCTGGGTCGGGGCGGAGACTTAGGCCTGGGAGGAAGGCATTGCCAGGTCCCCTGAGGATGCGAGTCAGGCACTTTTTGGAAGGCCCTCACAGGGGCTCTGTTCCACCCCTCCAATGACGATAAACCCCCTTGAATGATTCACCCCTGTGCTTACTGACCTATTCATCACAAGACACCTGAATAGACCACCGCCTGAATATACCTGGTCCCCCCTCCTTTTGGACTCCTTCCTTTCCCTTCCCGTGTTGACCCTCTCAAAATGAACTATTTATCGACCACTTGGAGATAATTACTGTTGTTATAGTTAAATGCTTCATGTTGAAGTTGTTTATTGTTCATTCAATGACTGGCTTATATGGCCAAATTTATTCTATGCCGCAGTTGGCACCCACTGCCACACTGCTGTTGTGCCTAATTATAAATGCCAATAAAGAAATTTAAAAATAAATCACAACTCTTACTCAGGAAGGCCAGGTTAGAATCTACAGCTGGCAAGTATGTCCTCTCCACTTTCTGATACGGCACTTGGTGCATATTACTCATGTTATAATTCCTTATAGTCTCCTGTTAGGCAGAAACCTGTGCAGTTCCCTTAGGGACCACTGCAAAAGACTTAAGACTACAGGTGTTTGGCAGTAAACCCACTTGGTAGCAGTCTGTACCACACAGATTCACTTGGTAGCTGTGGCTGAGCAGTCCGACTTCCCTCAAGAAGAGTTAGGCAGTATATAGAGTATACTCAATAGGTACAGAGATACAGTAGCACAAGCAAACACTGACCAGAGCTTTGGTGTAAAAGTATATAATTATTTATTTAAAGACACACTTGTAATTTAGACTAGCAACAAAGAGGTAAGTAAATTCAGCACACAGTCACTATTATAAATATCCAACCCTAATTACTTATTAGACAAGTCTTAATGAGAAACACCACTTATTTTCAGACAGAGGTGAGCGCTTAACATAAGATGGCACTCTACTAAGTTATTAAAAAGGGAGGGAAAAAGGCAGAGTTATGGAAGCACACAAATTTCAATACTTTTAAAAGAACCACAGTAAGGCAGGATAGGCAGAGTTCTAATGGAGAGCAAGGAAGTCAATTGCAAGGCCCACTCTTTGAGAGAGCAAGCAGAAGGGGTCCAGGTTCACACGGTGGGGTTATGCCCAAAGAATCTTGTAGATAGTTCGCACACAAAGAATGAAATTAAAGTCAGGAAAAGTTAGCTAGGTTGTCCCATGCCAGCCCAGGTTAGAATGTCAAGGCTTTACTGTCACCCCGAACAATCTGTTGCAAGGGAAGCCAGGCGGGACACAGTACCTTAAGTATGAAGGAAGCTCCAGCGGGGGCAGATGTTCCTGGCAGCGGGTGCAAGTCAGTGTTTCGTCCAGAGGAAGAGGAGGTCTCGCCGTGGAGTAAAGATGAAGGTCGTTGCACTGCCAGGGAAGAAACCAGCCACAGAGTTCTTCGGTTAAAAGGTACTACCCTTTTCTTCGCGGTAGTGGTAAGCCGTGGTATTCCGGTTGCCGGGGTGCTTGGCACGGGCAAGGCGGCCACGAGATGCTCCAGGAAGGTGAAAAGAAGGCAAAACTGGTTATCCCCACCAGTCAAAGGAAGAAGACTCTCTGGACTGGAGATCTCCTCTGCCGTCGGGAAAAGTGGTAAGCCGGTTCAGCAGGGCTCCACCGGCGGTGTCGTTGTTGCAGGTCGGCTGAGCTTCTCCCTCCTCGGATTCTTGGGTCCTGTGGCGACCTCTGAAGTTCCATTCCCCAAAGCCCTGCTTTTATGCAGCAAACCCCCATTCATTCAGCCTAGCTGTCAATCAAACATGCTAAGTGGTGAGCCGGCCGGCTCACCACTTGGGCCTATCACAAAAGAGTGCGACTTGAGTTGCCAAGGCAACTCAGTCCAGGGTGCCTAAACCCCCTTCCACACCCCCTGTGGTACCCAGACAGATTGGCACCACTTTTGGAGGCTTCTGTGGAGAAGCCTGCCAAAAAGTGGAAGAAAGGGCTCGACTTGGGTTGGAGTCACAGAAGAGAACACAAACGCCATTTTAGAATCGAGTTCTGGCAAAAAAATTCCAACCGGTGAATTAATATTAAATAAATAAACCGGCGGTATGTTCGAGGCTATAGGAATTAAATAATTAAAGTTGGTAGCCTTGAACAATGGGAAAATCCCATAGGGATATATTCGCGGTCGAATATAAAAAGTAGTATCCACTGCCACCAGCCAAAACTCGATCGGGGGGGACGGAGTCGTGCCCCCTCGAACAACAGACCCCGGGGCAATCGAATTGCCCCAACCAGTAAGTCCACAATATGATGGTTTGTACTGGTTTCTGGTCATAATTTGGAACTAGTAAAGCCAATGGTGACTTAACATGCCCTGGGAGACAGTAGTCAATCCTAGGGTATGGAGTCTATGTTTGGGGGTCGCTACGACACCCCTGGGTTACTTCACGGAGGGTGCTGTGTAACCCACATCAAAAACAAATGAGACCCTATGGAGTAAAAGACCCCACAGCCCATAAAACACATGATAAGACAAAGGAACACCTCAAATCATGTCTAAGAGTGGGAGTAAAAGAGTCTCACTCTTAGCAGGAGAAAAAAAATAAACCCCAAAAATCCAGCAAAGCTGCTGGGGGACTCACTAGGTTTGGGAAATTAGCCTTTTCAGAGAATTCTCCCTAACATCTCCACACTATATCTTACAGTATTTATATATGCAATCCCACATTTAAAGCCCTGTCAAAACAATTCAACATCAAAATTCAGAATGCAATGAAGGGTGTAATCAGAGGCAAACCAAATATTCGTTATTGTTTTGTTAAATGCTACAAGTTGATCCACTAGCAGAATGTCATCAGTAGTAATACTTCTCAGGGGAACAACACTATGTAGAACTTTCAAAACTGCTGCTCTATTGAGGGGATTTTGCCTTTTTTGTTTGCAGATATATTGTAGTTGGAGAACTTTCACTATGTCACATTGCGTTTCAGCAGTCCGATTATTAGGGTGACCACTGGGGTAATTGTTGTCAACTACTTGCACCCCCTTATCGCTTTGACCCTCTTGGGCCAGCAGGCTTGTGAATAGAGGTCGTATCAGCAAACAAGTTCTTAATGTCTTCTAGTACAGCATCCTTAAGGCCAACACCTGCCCTTTGTTTGCACTTTGTCCACACTTTGCACACTGCCTGTGACAATGTTTTTTTAAGTTCACTTCCTATCTCTGCATCGTATCTAGGTGTGACTAAGAATTTACGTATATCATTTATAGGTTGGGGTTCAGCTGTGACTACCTTCCTTTTAAGCATCAGTTTTTTTCCAGGTGCAGATTTTTGGCAAGTGGAAGCTTCTTTGTGCAGGCGGTTCCTCATACTAATCTTGTTTACAGATTTTACATCAGTGTCTAATTCGCATATTGTCATACTCAATTCACTTTCATTCGCTACATAGGAGTTAGCCTTTTATTGTGGTGACTTATTCTTGTATGTTATCGCTTGATAGATTTTCTTTTTCATTTGTTTTTTATTCTTTTGTTTTAAGCTTGGTTTCACTTGAATACCAGCCATACATGCTTTATTATCAGCTTCCTCTGCTATGCTGTTAACATTTTCTTTTGTCAGCAGGGGTTCCTTCTCTATTATAGCATTTTTCTGAAATGATATTGGGCTGTAACATGTGCATTCCCTGCACACTTTGCCTGGTTTCAATAGTAATGTTGTGGTAGATTCTGCAATAGTTGAATAGTTCTAGGAGCCTAGTGATTAGTGCAACTTTGAAAGCTTTGTAGAAGGAGCTGGAGAAGCCATACATACCGTTGGCTTTTGTTATAAGGAAGTTCATGATGGCCTCTTTTATTAACTGTTCCGTGTTAGGGCCCTCTATAGGCTTCCCTCTCCAGGCTCGTAGATCCAGCGGGGCGAGATAGGAGTTCACTTTCTCATGGCTCACTGGAGAAAAGTAATTTACTAGAATCTTTCTAGCCTTCCTGCTTCATAACCAATGTATCTAAATCATTTTCTAGGGCATTGATGTTTCTGGATGATAGGCTATCTAATTTGGCTGCCAGGATCTTGTTGGCTTTGTTACCCTTAGCATAATAGAATTGTTAGTGCACAAACGATTGCGCTACCTAGTCTCCCAAATAGGATTATCTTTCCTGCTGAACATGGCGCAGGACCTTTCTAAAACACTGACTCCTTGAATCTTCCTAAAAACGACAAGCACATTAAAAGGATGCTGGGCACGGCCCAGCACTTAATATTTTCCTTGGAAAAATGTTGGTCACTGAGGAATCCATTTGAGTTTGATTCGTTCAAAGAACAGCACACATCCTTTTTTCACAGGTCCAGACAATAAGGGAATTATTGTATCACTTTAGAACACCAGTGTTCGACTTTGTATGATGTTATATGATCTTGAGCCTTGAAAAGGCCTGTCTTGGCCGAAACTCTTGACGATAGCGTCAGCCTAACTAAATATTGCACTAATTTGATGTTATACTCAAGGGTTATGTTGACACTTTACTAACTTCACCAATAATGAATGAATACTATCATTTTGTGATGAGGAAAGTTGACAATTGTACATTAAATAAATGTAAAAATCGAATTGCCAGATTTAAAACAAAAAACAATCTTTTTGAATGTAGAAATATCTGGACACCAATTAACTTTGGTATAATTTAAAACAGGGAGAACAAATCTTTGATTTGATTGTATGTATACAGGCAAGTTGCTCTTGCTGCCATGCCACGCTTGACCTCTAACTGTAGCGCTTCCCCATTTTTGCGGGCTTTGGTTTATGCACCTGTTTTGACTTTTATTTCTCCCCTCAGGATTGCCTTCCCACCACCCAATGGGATTCCCTGGTCTATGTTTTCAATGTCATTCTTTTTTAAATAATTCTCATGGGTGTCATTTATATGTTGAGATACAGTCAGGCCCCGTGAAAGGTCCTCCTTGAACTGCCTTTGCGGTGGGGATGGACAAGGTCGCCTAGCTCAAGAATCAGTTTCCCCGAAGCATGGTCTGTAAGAACTTTAGTGCCAATTGAGATTAAGAACATGTCTATCTTGGAGAACCGCTGAATGAAACCTCAAGGTTCTTTCACCAAACTTAGAGAGTTCACTTTTCAATCATGGAGAAGTCCCTGAGAATCTTGGCTATCGTCCACAAGTTTCTCTTGTCCCCTGGGGATAGGCATAGTGTTTAATCTACCATTGGATTTAATACACAATTAAAATCCCCTCCGATTATTAAATCATCTTCTGCAAAGGAGCCAAGAGTATGGATGAGCCTAGTGTAAAAGTGGTCTTGGTTTTTACTGGGGCCATATCATGTGATTAATGTAACTAATTGGGCCTTTAGGAGCCCTTTAAACAGTAGTTACCTGCCCTCAGGGTCCTGTAGAGTCACCTGTTTTGTAAATGGGAAAGCCCTTGATGGAAATTGCCACCCCTCTTTTTGCAACCGTTGATGTGAAAAAGCAGCAGGTCAATACCATGTTTGCCAATCTTTTCTTATCTGTAGGGAGCATGAGTGTCATGGCCACAGGCCCCAGAACACAGAAACCACACCATCTAGTGATGGGGCAATGGGTCACTTGACTCACTTATGTCCCTTTGGGACCCATAAACACAGGGGGGCTGGCTGGACTCAGTCCTGACGCCTTTGGCGCAAGGCTCATATAGAGTTTTGAGCAGGAACACTTTATTTCAGTGCAGGAGTGCTTTTACTTTATTTCAGTTCAGCAGTGCTTTTATTTTACAAGAACTTTCCAGGAGCTGAAAGCCTTTATTCCAGAGAACATCCTCATGTGCTGACTCATCGGGTGTTGGCAGGCAGGCTGAACCTGGTGGGCGTGGCTTCAGAAGCTCAGCTATATAAGCTGCTCCATCCTTAAGGCTGGTGCTTCGCGTTACTGTGCACTCGCGTGCAACGTGACTCAACGCCGCTTGGACCAGTTTACTTACCTTTGAAACCAGGCGTTCTCCTGCATACTTACCTCCAGGAAACCGGTGCTTCATCGCTTCAGCTGCAGAGACATCTCCTGACATCCAGTGATCTTGATCCCGATGCCGCAGCACCATGCTCCGCATGACGAACTCATACCCTGTGAAGAAGAAGAAAGACAAGGTTAGAACATCCGTCCTAGGGCCGCACCGCATTTGAACCTCACACGCCCCCTAGTTAACTTATCAGCTACTGTACCGCTGCAGCTCCGTTCCTCGTTCTCTCCGGCTGCCGCCTCGAGCTCCGCAGCTTCTGCCGGGCCGGCAACATCACCTACAAGGGAAGAAAGCAAAAGAGCAAACATCAAAAGTGGAACGAACAGCTGTACAAGACAACAAACTTTACAATACAACAAAAACAGACAAGGAAATACAAAGGCAAATAGGAACACTTACCTGAAATATAGTGGCTTAGTCGCAGCAGGACTGGACTACCACGTGCAAGGGACCAGTGAAGGAACTCAGTCCCGATCATACAAGCGCCCTGGCCAGAAGCAGCAGGACGGAGTGCTCGCCAAAACTAATAAACAGGTGAGCTTTCTAGGGACAGGTGAACTTTCCAGGGACAGCGCATCCCACGGGTACCACAGTTTGGGAGAAGGGATCTGGAAGGGGATCAGGCGCACAAGCTGGCATACTCGCGCCCCCTATTCTCCACGCAGGAGCAGTTCTGAGCAGCATCACCTATTACCATCAGTCACCACATAAGTGCAGAGGGCGAAGTCGGACCAGATGACCTCACCCCCGGGAGGGCTGCAACCGTGCCCCAACACCTCCGCAGAGACCAGGTGAGCGTAACAATGAGAGTCTCCTGGAGGGAGACTATCAAGAGATCTTTTGAAACCAGCCTCTGTCTTAAAGTCTTGCACTTTGTATGGGAATTGCTGCCCGATATATTAACGGTTCATATTATAGTTTCATGGGGATTGTCCATACAAACTCTGTATGTTGTACTTCTGTATTCTGTGTATTCGCTAGGTGTATCCCCTTGTTGGACAACAGATCACCCTATCAAGATTGTAAGATTATGGAACTGCAGGTTGGTGTGAGCGTTTCATCAGGGTTTTCTTTGTAGGCCCTATTGCCAGTTCGCTTTTTTTTTTTTTTTTTAAATTTATTTTGAAAACAAACAATACAAACCAAACTTGCAGCATTATTTACAACAGACTCGTGAACATCAATTAACGCACGTTACTGCTCCCCAAATCCTCCTTCCCTCAAGAGCTTGTTTGCGTTTCTCGTTCTGTATCCGCTGCATGTGGCTGGGTATCGCCTTCCGAAGCTGCAGAATCCACTACTGTGCCAAACAGTCCTGTTATTAACATTCTCCAAGCCATCAGGTTACCCACTTCTTCTTCCCCGCACTTGCTACATGCCTCCTGCCACACCACCGTTTCAGCCTCTACCCATTTTGCAAGTCCCGCCACCATACCTCAACCCGTGGCTTGTGGCTCTGCTTCCAGCCCATGGCAATCCTTCTTTTAGCAAGCACACATGCCAGGTCCCTCAGTTTCCCAAGATGTTTAGTATTCCGTGGTCTCGGAAACCCTCCCAACAGGCAGGCCCAGGCCGTATCTATGTTGAGCGTGACCCCTTTATCCGCTAGTTTCCGTGCCACTTCCCCCCAAAAGGCTTCAATCACTGGGCAAGACCAGAACATGTGTGTCATATCAGCATCTTCTTCATCGCATTTTGGGCATGCTTGTCTTTCTGCGTTTACAAACTTAGATATTCTCTTCGAGGTCATATAGGCTCTATGCGTTATGTATAACTGTATCTCCTGCAATCTGGCGTTTCTGGACACCTTCTTGTGGTATCCTATAGCACGTTCCCACATTCCATCGGTCATCTGTGCCCCCACCTCCGCTTTCCAGTCCAGCCTCAAATGAGTCAAATCATTCCCCACCCGGGTCATCACCATCTCGTACAGTCTAGAGATCTCGTGCCCTCCTTCTGATATGTCATATATTGTTCCCATTAGGACGTCTGGCTCCTCCGCCAGTGCCAGTACAGTCTCTGGCCAGGTTTTACGAATAGTCTGCACTAGCCTAAGATACGCGACATATTGGCCTCTATGCAAACCTGTCTCTTCTCCCAGTTCTTCAAAATCTTTGATAATCCCTTCTTGCTATACATCTCCCAACGTGACCAGCCCAACCGATTCCCAATAGGTCCTAATTATCATTCTGAGTTGGTTGTCTCCCCCAGCTAAGGCGACTAGCGGCACCTGTGGGGAACACGGGCGCGGGTTCTCCATCAGTTGGCATACTCTGTGCCACATCTTCCACCCAAGCAACAGCATACTTCTTTCATTTCGAGTCTAGGCACCCAGATAATCTCATTTAGGTAAAACGGGGTGCAGTCCTGCCCAAACAGCCTAGATTCAGGAGTTACTTCATCAGAGAGCCATTTGGTTACATATTGCAACTGACTAGCTACATAATAGGCCTCAGAATTCGGCAGCTTAATGCCCCCTCTATCATGGAAGTTCTGTAGCTTCCATAGCGCCACTCTATTGCGAGTGCCATGCCAGAGGAAGTCCCTGCACATGCTGTTCAGTTTGACAAAAAACTTTTTGGGTATCAAGTATGGTATACTACTGAAGAAATGTAACAGCCTGGGCAGGACCACCATTTTGAGCATCGCCCCCCGTCCCATCATCGCCAGCGGCAGCTTCTCCCAAAACTTCATATTTGTTCGGATTTTTTTCAGAGCCACCTCGGTGTTATGCAAGTGTTCCCCCTCCACCGTATGATACACATCTATTCCGAGGTAGCGGAAGGAATCAGCCGCCCAAGGTACGGACAACACTGGCAACCGTTCCTGAGGGGCTCCTATGTAGCTACCCAATGGGAACATGCTCGATTTTTGGGGGTTTACCGCTATGCCGGACAGTTCTGCATACTTTTCCATAACCTCTAGAATATACTGAAGATTTTCTTCCGGATATTTCAAATATAGTAGTAAATCGTCAGCATACAAGGATATTAGGTGTTTCTCTCCCCCTACCTCAATACCGACCATGTCATATTGTTGTCTGAGGTACACTGCCAGGGGCTCCAGGGCTAGAATGTATAACATCAGGGACCAGGGGCACCCTTGTCTGGTGCCTCTACTGAGTTGCCACCTCTCAGATATCACCGATCCTGTGCGTACTCTGGCCAATGGTTCACTGTATAGTAATTTTGCCCACCTAACATAACCCGGCCCCATCCCGTAATCTTCCGGGGCCGCCAGCAACCATGGCCACCTCACTGAGTGAAAAACTTTGACTGCATCTAGGGACACCACCGCCATTTCCCCATCGCTCCTGTTTCCCTCTTCGATCACCCGGTGGAGTCGCCTGTGGTTGTGGGTTATATTTCTGTTGGGGACATAACCTGTCTGGTCCGGGTGTATCAGTTTGCTAATAAACCTCCGCAGCCTATTGGCCAGGACTGCCGTCAAGATCTTGCTATCCTGGTTCAACATTGACAACGGCCTATACGAGCCGCAGCTATGCCCTGGCTTGTTGGGCTTAGGGAGCGGCACAATTAATGCTTCTCTGAGCGATTCCGGTAGCCGACCCATCTCAAAAGACTCATTAAGCATCTCTAGCATAGGGGGGAGTACTTCCACTTTATATGTTTTGTAAAACTCTCCAAGGAATCCGTCCGCGCCCGGGGTCTTGCAGGTGGGCAGCTGCTTCACCACCTCATCCAATTCCTCTAAGGTAATCGGTGCGTCCAGCTCCTCCCTTTCTTCAGCACTAATCTTAGGTAATTCCATGTCTTTTAGAGTTTCTCTAATCTCATCCCGATTGTCACTTCATCCTTTAGATCCTCAGATAAACCTCTCCGAAAAAAAAGAGTAACCTGGGCATCATCTGACCAAGTAGATTCGCTGGCAATCTGTTTGAATCTAGTGATGTAGGTCAAGATGTCCTGATTACCTTGTCTGAGATCTAGTAGTTGTTCTTGAGCTGCTATTCGAATCTCCTGCCTGCCAAACATAGATCTGATGCTATTACAGAAAGCAGTATGCGAGTCTAATATGGCGTTATTGGTTGTGACCAAAGGAGTAGCCCAAGCTAAAGCAGGTCCCACCATCTGCGAAATCATATAACCTACTCTGTCCCGATCGGTATGAAAGAAGGCTGCTTTAAAAGCGAATTAGACTGCGCAGGCATCTAGAAATTCCTTTATTTTATGAGGATTGCCATCGAATTGACCCCCTGGAAGGGGACCAGGGGGAACTTCTGAGCAATGAGGAACCCTGCTCGCTATTGCCTGTTGGGAAGCCAACTGCGCAGTCTGTTGCTGAGACTGCTGTTGAGCCTGCCGAAGATTAGCATTCTCTTGTTTCAGATTTTGCACCTCTGAAGTCAGAGATTGCACAGCAGCTATAAATTGCTGGATCTGTTGATCCATCACGGAGGTAGTCCTTCACAAATGCCAGAGATAAGGATGATTCTCAAGGTCAGCTGGGCATTGCTTACTGTAATAACCTTATAATAATAAGGCACTCTAAAGCAGATTATCCTTTGGCAATTGTGAATGACACCTACCTTCTCTTCAGTCAGCCCTCTCGGGAAAGAAGCTAGAGGGAATTACCTGAAAACCCCTCTCAAACCCAGCCAAAAGGCTAGGCTGGAGTGGAATCTCCAGGGGAAACACCGAAGGGAAAAAACCCTGTGATGCGCTGCTGGGGAGCGTGGATTCCTGCAACGACTGCTGAAGGATCACGCCTTTTGGAATGTAGTCTGTAGTCTTATCAGGTAGGATTCTGGGTGACAAGAGTAGAGGTAAAGGTAAGTATGGGTCCAGATTTCCAATTCAGAAGGAGGGGAGTATAAGAGAAGGAGGCTTACCCTGACAGACCTATTCTCTTTTAGGCTTCTGTATTCCAATCTGATCGGAAATGCAGACCTGTAGCCTATTGCCAAATATAACAGATTAGGGAACGTTTAAGATACAGTTCAGAATGGAAGTCGTAGGAATTGGAATGAATCTTACCCGCAGGAATTAGCCCCAGGGAGGTATGGGTAAGCGCAGAATAAGAGGCTAACACAAGTAGAAACCGAAGGCAGAATGGAAGGTCTAATGTTGCGTCCTAATGGGCGTTAATACAAAAACAAGATTAGAAGAAAGAGAAACCTCCACGAAAATGCCAGACTCGATGATAGAAGGTGAGGAATCCCTACCGGTAAACGTAGCTGTGAAAACAGGAAGAAGAACAAAAGAAGAAGTAAGTGAAAGTTGGAATCAGTAGTCAGGCTAACAATGATAGCTGAATTTAGATGGGTAGGAGAGAGCAAACTCACGATGCGCAGTGTGACTCTAAGGAGAAAAGCAATGCGTAGGACCGAAGCTCCAGCTGCCGGATATTCCTTCCCAGAAGTCGGGGGCAGGGCGACCTGCGCGGTCCGGTGAACACAAACAACTGGTGCGCTGCTCGCAGTCTCGGGTACCTCCATGTTGGGAGTCCCGATCCCGAGTCGAACAGCGGGAAGTGAAACCTGGCGACGAGAAGCAGCGAGGTCCAAGTGGACAGCTGTAACAGAGATTGCTGTTCACATGGATGCATCATAGCCAGTTTCCAGTCCTCTGTGTCGTTAGGCCCCACGTTCCTTTCCCATTTTGCCTTAAGAGTAGACAGTTCTGGAGATGCAAAGGCTGTGAGTGCTTGGTATAGTGTAGATGTGACCTTATTTGCGAAGGGTTCTAAGAGAACATTCCGCTCTAGTGGTGAATATTGTGGAATGTCTGACGGACGGGGAAATATGCTCGCTTATTGCGTGGGTAATCTGCAGAAAGGGATAGTGCACTGTGTTTGGTAAGCCACATTTGTGTCTCAGTTCCGCAAAGGGGACGAGAGACCCCCCCCAATGATCATATCCCCTACTGTCATAATGCCTGCCTCCACCCTTTGTGGCCACATCAGTAGTTTGTTCACTTCTAGCAGGTTATTGTTACTCCATAGGGGCAGTGCCAGAGTCAATCTGCCGTCCCAGCCAATATATCTATGGGCTTCTTTCCATATATACGCCATGTGGAGTGCCAGTGTTGGGAGCGGGGCCCTTCCCACTTTCCTGTATTGAATTGGCAAGTGAGGTCATATCTCGCAGCCCCATAATCTCTGTTCGAATGTGAGGTAGGTCCCGATCCCCATTTAGTACATCATTAATGACACCCATTTGAGGTGCCCAGTAATATGATTTGATGTGTGGTAACCCAATTCCACGCTCCCAGATTGATCGTTGTAGTGTGGAGAGAGCTATTCATGGGTGTCCACCGCCCCACATAAGATCTCTAAGGATGTGTTTGATCCTATGGAATTCTAGGTCTGAGATTCGTAAGGGGGCGTTCTGTATAGCGTACAGGAAGCATGGTAGTGTAAGCATTTTGAAATGGAAGTCCTTGCCCAGTAGGGATAACTGGAGGGTCTTCCAGTGTCAGACGTCTGAGGCAAAAAGTTCAATAATCATGTGTAAGTTGCGGATGAGATATTTGGAGAGGTCGACCTCGACTCTGCCTTAGTAGTAGTGGTCACGTTTGACTCGGTATGGGCAGTCCGGGGGGGGGATCGCTTGCTCCATCCCCTGGACTGGAAAGAGTATAGATTTGTCCCAATTCACTCGTAGATCACTGAAAGTCCTGTCATCCCTCAGCATGTGTGTGACTATTGGGCAGGAGTAAGATGGGCTGCCTTAGTATATTAATAGGTCGTCTTCGTATAGGGAGATTTTGTCTTCCCCATTAATTGGCCAGCTGAAGCCCACCCACGACGTATCCTGGCGCAACCACACAGCAAAGGGTTCTATGGCAATTGCAAATAGCAATGGGGATAAGGGACACCCTAGATACTCGCCTCTACCTAGCGGGAAGGTTCTGGAGGGTCAAGCGTTAACCCTAACTTCCACCATCGGGGGGGCGTGGCTACAGAACCACGAGATAGCTTGTTATTTCGTGGGACCCGACGATCCTGAATGATCCTGCATGAAAACTGTGACAACAGAAGGAGGCGACGTGTCATATGGAATATGCAAGTCTATGAAGATGCAAGGGACAGTGTGTGCATATATTTGAAGGGCAGCAGTGTACAATCTGTGAATACGAGACAGAGAAGTGCTGAAGCGCCAGAACGACAAGGAGGCAAGATGGCGGCTAGATGGTAACAAAGGATCTAGCCGACAAGCTGCAACAAAGTGTAACGAGAGGAGCAGGAGCACCGAGATGTGGATGAGGTACCTCGGCCATCTCGGAAGACGTGAACGACGTTTGCAAGGGAAGGACTTGCACACCCATACAGAGAAGTCAGACGCTGGAGCCCCTGCAGTGCCGGGGGGGCGGACAGCTATATCTGAGCAGTGTGATGAGGACAGTCCCCATCGGTCAGAAGTAGCGCACCGGGTGCCGCAGAGCCCAACAACTAAGGAGGATGCGCCTTTTAATAAACAGTGAGAATCGCAACAGTGGCAGAGAGAAAGCCCTGAGGCACTGTTGTGTCATCATGACCGATGTGAAGTTCCTTTCGAAATCATAATGATGACCGCCAGCATACCAGCAAACCTTGTGGACGTAGTTACGCAGCCAGCAGAGGTATGGATCTGAAAACGAAAGAAGCACAGTGAAAGAAACTGCACGCAGCCACGAGATACAGGCCTACACACGGCGGTAACCTGCAGCACTAGATATTTTCTATTTTCTATCACAAGGCCGGTGCGTGGACGGCGCTTTAGTAATGTGTAACTGGCCCAATGAAAGGCGCCAGAGGATGCTCACACCAGCCAGAGACATTAAAAGCAAATAACTTATGTTAGGATTTCTGCAAACGAAAAAGATCATGCATAATAGAAAGCACTATTGAAAGTGCAATTTAAACATGAGCTTGATGGCAGGAACCCGCTAACATACGGTGCAGACAACTAGGGCGGTTAACAACACGAGCCGACCCGGACGAGGCAAACAAATACTTTGGCTGCAACATGGAGAGAACTCATGGCAGCCCGGCCCATTAGGATGATGAGGGCCTGAAGAACCACAATTTCAGCAGACCGTGATCTTCCCGATTGCCGGTCCAGCACAGCCTTGCATGTTGGGAGAGAAAGGAAAGAGCAGGTGAAAAGGGAAGGCTGGCAGAGTGGAGGAGCAGGCAATTACGGCAGATCAGACGTCCTCTTTCATAGATGCCTGAGTTTTACCGCCTTGCGCCCTACAATGTCTTGGAACCTATTCGAGCCTTACCTTTACTCACTTGGCCTCCATCTTCACGTTTCACGGGCGCTTTGTAGCTCTCCTTAACCCCACTATAAGTGGCGCACATATCTAAAAGCCAGAGACTCAAAGAAACATGCCAGACACTGCTGCTCGAACTTCACTGCACCCTATCTGCCACAACAGAAGATGGCTGGCCAGCACCCATTTACGTTTTATGACATTCCACCACCTCCTGCCTAACAAATAATTTGGCCAACATTATGTCCTGCTGAAATCCTGCTGCACCTACCACAACTGGTTACACATTGTACGTAAATACCTGTCAACTGATCTGTGTTTATTGTACACTTCTTGCGTTTTGTTGAAAATTGCTTTGCGCCTATTGCATATATGACATCCTGCAGTCAATTTCCGGTCCTCACGCGATAGATGATCTGTGCCTATTGCTTACTTTGCATTCTACCAGAATTAGCTCTATGCTTAGTGCATATGTTGCATCCTGTTGATCACTGCACGTACCTACTAGTTAACTGATCTGTGCTTACTGCACATTCTTGCATTCTGTTAAATTGCCTACCGCCGTTTGCACACAGGAAGTCCTGTTGTAAATTGCTGATGTTTACAGGCTAAACTGATCTATGCCTATGGCGCATATTGCACCTGATTGTTAACTGCCCTTGACCACTTTATCATGTCAATAATTGCCATTATATCTCAGAAATTGGATCTGTGCCGCTCTTTGCTAGAAACTGTTTTTTGCCTTGACCGTATCTGTGATAGTAACTGCTGTCCCATTCTGTTCTACTATCTCTACCCATTAGTGAAACTACTTGTCTAAGTGGCATAGCTAGCGCTCCAGTCTCACCCGCCATACTCATGCATATTGCCACCCTTCCACCTAACAAGCTCACCCAAATAAGGACGAATCTGGCCATACTAATTACTATACTCTTACTTGCTTCAGCTATGCTGGATAATGGTAAGAATTGCACTTCCATGCAACCTACCTCTAACCAAGCCACCTCACCTAGCGAAATAGCATCTCTATTTCGAAGGGATTGTGTCCTCCGACGTATTCCTTATCTTTGATAATTCGTCTCCAGCTTGCTGGCCTCGGAAAAAATGTTCTCAGTAGAGGGCGCTGCGCATCGACGTCTGTCGAGTTGGTGTCCCTCGACAGCCACCGTATCGGCGCCAACGTCACCATGCCCATAAATAGCCACGTGCAGCGTCCGTTGCTCAGTTCTCTTTTTCCGCGCTTCGTGGTACCTCAGAATACCGTTGCTCAGTTCTTCAGTCAAATATACTTCATTATTCCTCGAAAATACCGACTCGTACTCGATGGCTTCCTCATCCGAACCGACGACTCCACGGTCCGGCTTCGAAAAATGTCGAGACAGTGGAAAGAAAATGTCGTTGACAGATCCTCACAGGATCTGTTTGTGGTGCCTGGGATCGGAGCACCAATGTTCGGAGTGCGAGGACTGCATTTCCATGACGGCGAAAGCCTTGAAGGAGCGTAAGGGGAAGCTAGAGAGAGGTAAGGCAGTTAAAACTTCTTCGAAAGTTTCCTCGGCGGAGTCGAGACATTCGTCTCCTCGCCATCACAAAAGACATTCTCGTTCTAGGTCTCAAAGCAGTTCCCATCACTCTTCGAGATCTAAGCATTCAAAAAAGAGACGTTGAAGATCCCCTTCCTCGTCGTCTTCTTCCGTTTCCCCGAAAAGGGTCTCCTGCCCCACAAAACATAGCTCTCAGGCTGAGTAGGAGGAATTCAGGAAAAAGATGCTTAGCGTCTTTGAGAAAGCGGCCTCGACCCCCTCGAAGACTGCTGAGGGTGATACCCTGGGTGAAAGACCCGAAAAATCAAAACGCTGCGAGTCGCAGCACCAGGCGAAAGAAGCTACTCGAGAGCGCAACGAACCCTAGAGTAAAGGCAAGGTTGCGTCTTCGACGCCATTATGGAAGGGTTCTTCGACGCACAGGTCAGTCGATTCGAAGCCGTCTTCGACATCGACGCCGAGAAAGGACAAACCCACGGCCACCTCACAACCAGTGGCCATACCCAGAGCCTCGATCACGAGAATGTCGTGGACAACCTCGAGTAGAATTCCGATACTCTCGAGTTCCTCGAGGCCTCTACCAACTTTCTCAATGCCTTTTTCGATGGCTTCGAAGCCTTTAACGTCCGCGTCGACGACGTCAAAGTTTTATCACCCAATTATGACGAATTTGGCCCCTTCTGCTCTGGAAATGGGATTTATACCATTTCCAAGATCTGGTCATTCCAGAGCCTTATCAATTTATGAAGAAGGGGAGAATTCGGATCAGGAAAGACCTTTTGAGTTGCAGGGATCTACAACTCCTGTACCAGAGGAATTTACCTCTGAGGAAGGTAGGTTAAAGGACCTCCAAGAATCCTTACATGAAGGAAGTGGGTTGGACACTTCCCCAGAAGTGGAATTTGCCAAACCAGACCCAGGGGAACATGCTGAAACCCCTTATAGAACCTTGATGGCAAGGATAATAACCTGCTCTTCAGCAAGACGACCTCACAGACATTTTGGTTAAAGGTCCACAGGAGGATCCTGTGGTGCCATTTCATGCGTCATTACAAAGGAAAATATTGGCAAACTGGGAAACCCCTGAGGTTATCCCGGCGGTTAACAAAAAATTATCAGCCAAATATAGGGTGTCTGCTGCTGACCCTGAATATTTATCCAGACACCCAACTCTGGAGAGTTTGGTTGTTCAGGCAGCAACTTCATCAGGTAGTAAATCGGCTTACCCTACTGTTCCACAGGACAGGGATGACAAGAGATATGACTCTATGGCCAAAAAAGTCTTTTCTGCATGTAGCATGGTGTTGAAATTCATCAATGCTACTTGTACGCTCGCAAGGTTTAGCCACACACTTTGGTAGTGTGCTTCATCAGCGGCCGACTGCCTCCCGGAGGGAGAAGAAAAGGAATCGTTTCTAAACATCATTAAGGATGGTAAAGATGCAATGTGCGAATCCCTTCAAACTTGCATGGATTCTGCTGACAGCATCAGCAGGGCCATGGCAGCAAGTACAACAACCCGGAGATTTGCTTGGTTGCGAAAGTCTGGTTTTGCTCCAGATGTGCAAAGCAGACTCTTGAATATGCCCTTTGACGGCTCGTCTTTGTTTGGTAAGAAGACGGATGACAGTTTAGAAAAGCTACAAACATCAAAGGCAGCAGCAAAATCACTGGGATCTGCAATCCGTCAGACACCATATCGCCCCTCAGGAACCTCTTGGAGAGGTAAGTCCTTTCACTTCTATTCCGCATTCGGAAGAGGCAAAGGACAGCCGGTTCAAAGGGGTCAGAAAAGATTCACCCGAGGTGGACAGGTTAAAAATACAAAAGGCGCAGCAGCAGCAGGTGCCTCTTTACCCTCGGCATCTGCATCAGCCGCCTCCAAACCACTCTGAGGACTCTCCTCACAAGACACCAGTAGGGGGCAGGTTAACTCAACATCTGACAGAATGGCAGGCTATTGCGTCAGATGCTTGGCCATTGCAGACAGTTGCCCAAGGTTACTGCCTGTCTTTTCTACGCATCCCTCAGAGTCATCCACCGGGTAACAGCTCTCTGAAAGTTTAAGATCTGCTACTCTTGCAGGAAATTGTAGACCTGCTAGAGAAAGGTGCCATAGAACCGGCACCTGTAGCGGAGAGGAACAAGGGCTGGTACTCCCCTTACTTTCTCATACCGAAGAAAGACGGAGGACTGAGACCTATCTTGGACTTACGAGAATTGAACAAGTTCCTGTTAGGCAGAAACCTGTGCAGTTCCCTCTGAGACCACTGCAAACGATTTAGGACTACAGGTGTTTGGCAGTAAACCCACTTGGTAGCAGTCTGTACCACACAGATTCACTTGGTGGCTGTGGCTGAGCAGTCAGACTTCCCTCAAGAAGAGTTAGGCAGTATAAAGCGTATTCACAATAGGTCAAAAGAACACAGTAGAACAAGTAAACACTGACCAGGGCTTGGTGTACAAGAGATATAATTATTTATTTAAAACCACATCTAGAAAAACACACAGGCACTAATGGTAAGCAATCCAAAAACACGGTCACTAAAAGATATACACTCCCTTCAAAGAATATTAGACCAGTCTTAAGTAAAGCCCCACTTATTTTCAGACAGCGGTGAGCGCTTAACGTAGATGGCACTCTAATAATTAGTTTGAAAAAGGGAGACAAAAGCAGAGAATAAATTGCAACAGATCCCAACACTTTTTCACGAACACAACAAGAGAGGAAGGCAAGTAACACCGTGAGTTTAGAGTCAGTAGGCCGGATCCACTTTAAGAGGATCAAACGAATTGTGTCCAAGGTGTCACAGTTGCAGTGCACAAGAGTCTTGTAAAGGTTCAAAAAGGAGTTGGACCAAAGAAAGGGACCAGTTAGAAGGTCAAGGCGGCCAGCCCAGTCCAGAAGGTTAAGGGGTTATTATTACCTTGTAGCAATCTTTAGAAAGGGTGGCCTGGCGGACACGGTACCTTAAAGTGGTGTGAATACTCCAGCGGGGGCAGTTGTTCCTGGCATCGGATGCAAGTCGGTGCTTCGTCCGGGGGAAGAGAGGATCTCGTCGAGGAGGAAGACAGGAGTCTGTTGCACTGCCAGGGAAGAAACCAGCCGCGGAGTTTCTCAGGTGAAAGGAGCGGTCCTTTAGTTCGCGGTCCAGTGGTAAGTGGCTATCCGGTTGCCGGGGTGCTGGACACGGGCAATTCGACCACTTAGCCGGTCGGGGGTGCGAAGAGAAGAAGGTAAACTGGTTGTGCCCACCAGTCAGGGGAAGAAGCCTCTCCAGCCAGGAGATCTTCTCTGTCGTTGGGAAGTGGTGAGTCGGTTCCGCAGGGCTCCACCGGTGGTGTCGTCGTGGCAGGTCGGCTCAGCTTCTCCCTAGTCGGATTCTCAGGTCCTGTGGCGACTTCTGAAGTTCCAGACCCCAAAGCCCTGCTTTTATGCAGCATACCCCCATTCACTCAGCCTAGCTGTCAATCAAACATGCTAAGTGGTGAGCCGGCCGGCTCACCACTTGGGCCAATCACACAAGAGTGCGACTTGAGTTACCAAGGTAATTCAGTCCAGGGTACATACACCCCCTCCTACACTCCCTGTGGTACCCAGACAGAGTGGCACCACTTTTGGAGGCTTCTGTGGAGAAGCCCGCCAAAAAGTGGAACAAAGGGCTCGACTTGGGTTGGAGTCACAGAAGAGAACACAAACGCCATTTTAGAATTGAGTCCTGGCAAAAAATACCAACCAGCGAATTAATATGAATTAAATAAACCGGCGGTATGTTCGAGGCTATAAGAATTAAATAATTAAAGTTGGTAGCCTCGAACAATGGGAAAATCCCATAGGAATTTTTTTGCGGTCGTATATAAAAAGTAGTATCTACTGCCACCAGCCAAAACTCGATCAGGGGGGACGGAGACGTGCCCCCTCGACTAACAGACCCCGGGGCAATCGAATTGCCCCGACCAGTATGTCCACAATATGATGGTTTGTACTGGTGTCTGTTAATAATTTGGGACTAGTAAAGCCAATGGTGACTTTACATGCCCTGGGAGACAGTAGTCAGTCCCAGGGTATGGAGTCTATGGTGGGGTGTCACTATGACACCCCTGTGTTACTGCACGGAGGGTGCTGTGTAACACGCATAGTAAAAACACATGAGACCCTATGGAGTAAAGGACCCCATAGCCCCTAAAACACATTAACAGTCAAAGGAACACCATAAATCATGTCCAAGAGTGGGAGAAAGAGTCTCACTCTTGGCAGGAGAAAAAAAACAAACTCCAGAAATCCAGCAAAGCTGCTGGGGGACTCACTAGGTTAGGAAATTCAGCCTAAAGAGAGAATTCTCCCTAACAGTTCCTCAGGAAGGACAAGTTCAAGATGGTAACTCTTTCTCAGATCCTTCAGGCCCTCCAGCTCCAGGACTGGCTGGTATCTCTGGACCTCCAGGATGCTTATTTCCATGTGCCAATCCATCTCAAACACAGGAAATACATGAGGTTCGCAATTGGCGGCTCTCATTATCAATTTCGAGTTCTGCCATTTGAGCTGACCTCCGCCCGAGGGTCTTCACCAAGCTAATGTCGGTAGTGGCTGCAAGTCTAAGGAGGGGAGGGATTCACGCCTACCCCTACCTGGACGATTGGCTGATCAGGGCTGTATCTTCGGAACAAGCTCAGATCCAGCTAGATTATGTCTGCCACTTCCTTCACAAACTGGGCTTCTCCTTCAATTTAAAGAAGTCACCGATGATACCATCACAGAGACTCCAGTTCATCGGAGCGGTCCTGGACACTTCTCTGGGAAAAGCCTCGCCACCAGAAGTGAGGGCTCAAGATATTCTGCAGATGGTCACCAAGTTTCAAAATGCCCAACATCTCCCAGCCTTCGACTTTTTGAGGTTGCTGGGCCTCATGGCATCCTGCATCTTCCTTGTGCCAGAGGCTTGCCTGAGAATGAGATCTCTCCAGTGGGCACTAAGAACCCAGTGGTCGCAGTTCTCAGCAAAAATGACAGATCTCCTTCGGATTTCGGACAAGGAGCCCGAGACCTTCGATGGTGGGCTTATCGAGAGAACATTTTGAAAGGAGAACTGTTTTGGCAACCATGGGCGGAGATAACAGTAGTCACGGACGCCTCACTCACGGGGTGGGGAGCCCATGCCAACGACTTGACCATCAGCGGTCATTGGTCTCTATCGGAGTCCAGACTACACATCAACCTATAGGAGCTGAGAGCGATCAGACTAGCGGTGAAAGCTTTCCTGCCATCAGTACAGGGAAGAAATGTCCTGATAATGACGGACAACACAGTGGCCATGCACTATCTCAACAAAAGAGGAGGCGTGGGATCACTGCCACTGTACAGAGAGGCAATGCAGCTCTGGTTTTGGGCAATTCAAGAAGGAATCTCTCTATCGGCAGTTCACCCAGCCGGAGAGAAGAACTTGACGGCGGACGCTCTGAGCAGGCAGGGCACAGTCTCCCACGAGTGGGAACTAGCTCAGGAAGTCCTTCAGGAGATCTTCGCCCTTTGGAGAACCCCTCAAGTGGATCTGTTCGCCACCAGTACCAACAGGAAGTGCAATCTGTTTTGTTCAAGGGAATTTCCCCCGAGAGGAGCTCTAGGGGACGCGTTCGTAGTGGACTAGGAGTTTCCATTCCTGTACGCGTTTCCACCAGTCCCTGTCATTCCTCAAATGATCAGGAGGTTGAGAAGATTCCGGAGGACCATGATCCTAATTGCCCCAGACTGGGCCAGGAGAACGTGGTACCCGGACCCTGCCCTCCAATTCGCCTTCCACTCAAGGAGAATCTTCTCTCACAGAAGGGAGGTCAGGTTCTCCATCCACACATGAGAACCCTCAACCTTCACGCTTGGCTTCTGAAAGGTTGAGATACAAGGATTGGGACCTCCCTGATGATGTCATGGAGGTGTTGCTTTCGGCCAGAAGGCCAGCAACAAAGTCTTTATACCGCTGCCGTTGGAACAAATTTTGCAGCTGGTGTAGAGAAGAGAATATCGACCCCTTTTCATGTGGTACACCAACAGTGTTATCCTTTCTACTCTATTTGGCAAATTCAGGCCTTCAAGTTGGCACTATCAAGGGCTATCTCGCAGCGCTATCGATCTTCAAGCGCACTGCAGAGGAGCCATTGTATTTCAAATTACTCTTAGTAATACCATTTCTAAAGGGATTAACTAATGTCTATCCTCCAAGACCATTCCAAGTTCCCTTATGGGACTTAAATTTAGTCTTAAATTTCCTAATGGGTTCTCCTTTCGAACCACTCCACTCTTGTTTGCTAAGATTTCTCACCCTTAAAACTGTCTTATTAGTGGCACTAACATCTGCTAGAAGAGTGAGCGAATTACAAGCTCTATCTTGTAAAACCCCTCATACAATTTTTCATAAAGACAAAGTTGTCCTACAGGTGAAGCCCAATTTCCTCCCAAAGGTGGTTTCTGAATTCCACATCACTCAGAAAATTACCTTACCTTCATTCTATCCTCCTCCCCATCCGGGGAAAGAGGAAGAAAGGCTACATAGGTTGGACCCAAGGCGGGCTTTAAGCTTTTACATCAGCACGGCACAAATTGGGACTACCGATAACAAAACAGACCATTTCCAGATGGATTATTTTGGCTATTCTGGAATGTTACAGACTAGCAGGGAAAGAGCCTCATCAAAATCTTAGGGCTCATTCAACCAGGGGTATCGCAGCCTCTTCGGCCCTCTAAAGGGGGGCTCCGGTTCGAGACATATGTGCGGCTGCCACATGGTCGTCTGCACATACCTTCACAAGATTTTACAACCTGGATTCCTCCTCTAGTGAAGAGACTAGGTTTGGCAAAGCCGCATTACATTCTTTTCATTCCTAATGGGAAACATGGTGTTTTTACTCCCACCTCTAATTACACACCACTGCTATGGGAGTCTATCAAAGATGAGGAATATGTCGGAGGACACAATCCCTTCGAAGAACAAGTTACTTCTTACCTGGTAACGTTCTTTCGATGGGATGTTCCGCCGACTTATTCCTTATCGCCCCTCCCATTCATCCCTGCATTAATACTTCCCTTGTGGTTGCAGCTTACGCTCCTTCAAGGTCAATAACCAATTCATGCAGGACTTATCTTATACTACAAAAAGGAACTGAGCAACGGACGCTGCGCGTGGCTATTTATGGGCATGGTGACGTCAGCGCTGATACGGTGGCTGTCGAGGGACACCAACTCGACGGACGTCGATGCGCAGCGCCCTCTACTGAGAAAAAAATTTCCGAGGCCAGCAAGCTGGACACGAATTATCAATGATAAAGAATACGTCGGAGGAACATCCCATCGAAAGAAGGTTACCAGGTAAGAAGTAACTTCTTCTATGTCCTTCATACTACCTTGTCATACTAACACTCCTACACGAAATACTAGACCTTACCCATCTAGCTTCGCTGTCGCAGTGCTGCATAACCAACCTAATATGACTAACTCTCCTATCAAAGGAGCTCTCATTAATGCCAGATCATTGAATGCACAAGCATCAGATATTGCTGACATCATTACATCTAATCAGCTCAACTTTCTGGCCATTACAGAAACTTGGCTTCACACTGCAGCTGGACCTACACTCTCTCTTGCCAACCCAGATAACTGCACCATCACCAGACTAGACAGAGACACATCTAAAGGTGGGGGAGTCGCTGTTATATCTAAGACACACCTAGGACTTTGAGCTATGCCACCTATCCTCTTCCCTTCAACTGAACTATTATCTCTAAAACTCCCACTCTCAGCCTCACATACCTTAAAAATCCACCTTCTATACAGACCCCCCTCACCTCCTCTCTACCAATACTAAACCTGGCTCACAAATCTTACTTTTAGGAGATTTCAATCAAGGACTCTTAGATGACAATGACACCACTACCACCACTATAGCCAACACAATAACAGAACTAGGGTTTTCCCATTGTATCACTACACCCCCACATAACAAATGCAGAGTCCTCGACTGGATTGCTGACCTTAATTGTGATACCAATATCCTCACAAACTCCCCTTGTGCCTGGGCAGACAACCATCTTATCTCATTCACCTTAGAATCTAATACTCAACGAAAATTGTCCACTGTTCTAGCACCAGAAACACTAACTAGAAACAAAAAAAACATTACAACTGAGAACTTACTACCACTGATTCAACCAATCCTTAGTTACTTATCCTCCAACCAAGATCTTCAACCTTTGTAGATCTATACAATTCTACTCTTAACCAAGCTATCGACACCATAGCTCCCTTGAAATTGCGCAAAGCTAAGCCTCACGCTCACCTCAACTCTTGGTTCACCCCGGACCTCAAAACCCTACGGAACGACAAACGAAGAGCAGAAACAGCATGGAAAAACCACCCTTCAGTCATTAACAAAGACTTATTCTTTAAAACGACTGCTAGCTGCTACAAATCGCCCATCCTCCAATTCAAAAGTAACACATATAACAGTAGAATCACCATTGCCAAATCTGGTACTAGAGAGCTCTTCACTATCCTTAGAGAGATTGAGTCACCTACCGGCCTATGGAAACATGCTCCAAGGATGAGACCTTGTGCACTAAATTACAAGCAGCACTACTAGATAAAATATCAATGTTACAATCCAAAATTGAAAAGAAAAAAACGAGTATCGTCTCTGAATCTGCCACACTTAAACCTAAACTTACTAACCCCAAACTGGGCAACTTATTCAACTTCACTCCTTTATCTACTAAAGAAGTCGAAAACATAATATCTAGCCTCAAACCCTCACAGTGCCAGGGAGACATTTGCTCTGCTAACATCATTAAAGATTCAGCCAAAGAACTCGCACCAGCGATCACTACATTTATTAACTCCTCTTTTCAAACTAGTACAGTCCCGCCGAACTTGAAGGACGCTTGGGTTCTTCCACTGCTAAAAGAGCCAAACCTTGACCCTGACATCCCTAAAAACTATAGACTCATTACTACGGTACCTTTTCGAATGGATTGTGTCCTCCCCCCGTATTCCTCATCTTAGATATATCCTTACCTTCAGCTTTTCTGCTTCGGAAATGTTTTCTCTCTCCACCAGAGGGCGCTCCACTCAAGGCTGCGGCGCCGATGTCCCTCGGTGGCATCCGTTGAGTGCCGACGTCATCCGCTGTATAAATACCTCGAGCGCGACCGTTGGCCTCAGTTCCGTTTTTCCGTTAGCTTCGCTTCGATATAAACAGTGCTTCAGTTTGTACGATAATGTCATCTTCATCTAATCCTTCCACCCTGAAGACTGGATTTAAGAAATGCCAGAAATGTGGGAGAAAGATGTTGCTAACTGATCCCCATCGGAATTGCCTCTGGTGCCTCGGTCCCAACCACGGTATAGATGACTACGGTTCTTGTCAGTCTATGACCCATAAGGCATTAAAAGAACGAAGAGGTAAACTGGCAGTGGGGGAGGAATCCTCAAAGTTTTCTTCGAGGGGGAGAAAAGACTAGGCCGAGTCTTCAGTAAAACGTCATAAAAAATCTAGGTCGAGGAGTAGATCCAGGGAGTCCTCTTTGTTCTCTAAAAAGGCAAAGAAAGACGACACAGGTCTCCCTCTTCCTCTTCCTTGACGTCGTCTGAGGAAGTCATAACATGTCCGTCGAGACATGACTCCCCTAGAAAGTGGGAAGCTTTCAGAGCATCTATGTTAAAAATATTTTGAGAACGTGGCCCAGGCCCCTCAAAAAAGTTTATGAAGACCATGCCCCTGCTCACAAAAAAATTGACAGTGTAAGATCTAAGACGAGAAAATCCAACAAAAAAATTGTCGAAGGTGTCGTCCGGAGAGTCTTCCCAGACACTTCATAGAAAAAACCTACCGGTGCATAAATCGGAGGTAGAACTCATGAAAATGGCGTCAGACTCTCATACGTCATCAAAGTCTTCATCTAAAACGTCCTTAAAGCCTCTATCGAAGGCGGTCGAGCACAAGGTGTCGATGACCCAACCTAAAAAGGTTACGTTGAGTGCACAGTCGACGGTATCGAAGGCTCCTTTGCCCGTGTCGATGGTCTCGACAACTCCTTCGACGGGATCGACGATTCCTTCGAAGGCATCGAAAATGACCTCGACAATATCGAAGGTAGTGGCTACAACATAGACGCCATCAACGATTTTGTCGGTCTACGGCCATTCCAATGGCAAAATCAACACCAATGTTAAGGCCTATAACACCTGAAAAGGTGTTTCACCCAGAAAGCAGACCTGTTTTTTTTAGGACCATGTCATCCATATATGAAGGCGAGTCATGAGCAGAAGAAGAGGTTTCACCTGCTGGTGTTAAATGTCGTACAAGACAAGACCCTGAGGAGTTAGTTGACCCTCAGTCTAAGATACAAGACCTATATGAGTGCTTGCAGTCAACAAGTGGTCTGGATAATTCTCCAGAATATGAATTTGAAAAACCTGACCCAGCAGAACATGCTGATGCAGGTTATAGACCATTGATGAACAGGGTAACTGAATTCATGAGATGGGGTAGAAATTCACCTGTCGTATCAAGATGATGACATGACTGACATCCTTTCAGGAGGACCTCAGCAAGACCCCATACTTCCTTTTCATATAGCCTTACAATGGAAGGTTAATACTGCATGGGAAAACCCTGAAACTATTCCGGCAGTAAATAAGAAATATGTGTCAAAATATAGACCCTGTACTTCAGATCCAGAATACTTAAGTAAACACCCATCTCCAGAAAGTCTGGTAGTTCAAGCAGCTACTGCTACTAGAAATGCTGCATACCCTACAATTCCCCCTGATAGAGATGATTAAAAGGTTGATGCATGGTCCAGAAAGATTTTTTACGGCAGGGAGCATGGCTTTAAAATCCACAAATGTAACTTGTAGCCTTGCAAGATTTACATATACCCTGTGGGACTGCATGTCAGCGGCAGCTGAACACATCCCCGAAGGTGAGGAACATTAAAGGTTCCTAATCATAGTAAGGGATGGAAAGGAGGCTTCGGGGAAATGCCTTCTATCAGGTTTGGACACAGCTGACAGTATAAGTAGGTCCATGGTGTCTAGCACAGTGCTACGTAGATTTGCGTGGCTAGGAAAGTCCGGTTTTGCACCGGATGTGCAATCCAGGCTTCTTAATATGCCATTTGACGGCTCGAGGTTGTTTGGCAGCAAGGCGGATGAAAGTTTGGAGAAGCTGCAGACCTCCAAAGTGGCGGCAAAATCACTCAGTGCCGCAATACGACAACCTCAACAACGCCCCTACACAGGCTCATCTTCCTGGAGGGGTCGTCCCTTTCGATTTTATTCCTCATTTGGGAAAGGGAGGGGACAGGCCATTCGGAGAGGTCAAAGAAAATTTCCTTGGGGGGCGAGGAAAAGGTGCTAGATCTGCCCCAGCAGTGGCATCTGTACCTTCAGCTGCTGCTGCAGCTGCCGCAAAACGAGTCTGAGGTTTTGACTCACAAGACCCCAGTGGGAGGCAGGATCTCACAGCATCTGAAAGAATCGTGGGGCATTACTTCAGATACTCGGGCACTGGAAACCGTATCCCAAGGTTACTGCCTTCCTTTTCAAAAGAAACCTCAGAATCGCCCACCGGGATACAACTCTGTCAAACATCCAGATCCGCTCCTGTTGCAGGAAGTTTTAACCCTGCTACAGAAAAGTGCAATAGAACATGTACCTGTAGCGGAGAGGAACAATGGTTGGTATTCCCCATATTTCCTCATACCAAAGAAGGACGGAGGACTGAGACCCATCTTGGACTTGAGAAGCTTGAACAAGTTCCTCAGGAAGGACAAGTTCAAAATGGTTGCACTTTCTCAGATCCTTCAGGCTCTCCAACTCCAGGATTGGTTGGTATCATTGGACCTTCAGGATGCTTACTTTCATGTGCCAATCCATCTGTCAAGATGCCTACCCCCGGGCATCCGGATCAAGCCCATCAGCCCCGGGTCCAGGCATCCAGATATTTATTAAAACCCCAGCAGCCCCGGCTAGGGGCTGTCTGGGTTCAGTCCTGGCTCCTTAGGCGCCAGGCTCATAGACATTACTTACCTCATGCAGACCATGCTGCAAATGAATCCAAGCCAACGTGAGGCCTGGATGGGACTATTTTACTACAGGGACTATTTTTTTACTCGGGTGTGGTTCTGGGGAACTTCTTACCTGGGACTACTTTGGAGGCTATTTAAACCACGCCCGAACAGCAGCACACGCTTAGCGTTATTCTGCATCCAGCAGCGTAACGCTCACCGTGCCTGCAAGCCAGCATCCAGTCTTCTGCCGCGCCCGTCTTGAATCCGGAGCTCCTAGAAGAAGAGGAAAGAATAGGCAAGGTTAGAGAAAACGAACATTATTTCAGTTCCTCACCTGATTCCTGATCCATCACGTCTCTGAACCTGAAAAGAATGTTATTTTCTGCACACGTCGCATCGCCAGCTGCTGCGCCATACTCACCAGTGCTCACAGCATCTTTCGATTCGGCGCTGCCTTCATCATTTCTTCGCCGAGCTCCGGCACCTAGGGGACAAAAAGAAACAACAAGGTGAGCCGATAGAGCCTACAAATACAATCTCTTTTACCACCATAGACTTAGCTGATTTACCACCGGAGGCATAATTCTTTAACTCTCCACATCCTCATACGCTGCACCTGTAAACGGAGAGAAAACAACACGTTAAATACATGCATCATTTACCGGACAGCGTCGGGTAATACAGACTCTTACCTGCACGCCATCAGCTGCCATGAGACCAACTTCTCTGGGATTCAGCTGCAAGATAAGATAGGAATGGGACAAGAGTGAACATCAGACATATTGAACTCTTTGAACTGTATACTTACCGGTCCTCGCCAGGAACCTCAGAGTCAATACTCATCCGAACTCTCCCAACGCCTTCGAACCAGTGAAGTAACTGGTATCTACGCGCCCCTGCAATCCACTCAGGATGGAGAGCTCTACATTCAAGAATATAAGGTGAGATTACTGAAAGGGAATTTCGGAGGTGGTTAGTGGGGAGAACAGCGGGGTGCCATCGCTAGAATCCACGGGTGGCTAAACTCCTCTCTCCACTTGCAGGAGAATACTTATACGGGTCAAGCAGATGAGATTAGGAGGGCCAGTCCAGTCTGTCATCTCTGCACTACGCATCACGTTGGTGGAGACCGCAGCTGTCCGGGTCCGATCAACGCCCCTGTGGGAGCCAGGTGAGCGTAACACCATCTCAAGCACAGAAAGTACCTGAGGTTCGCGATTGGCAATTTTCACTATCAGTTTCGAGTTCTTCCTTTTCGGGTTGACCTCTGCCCCGAGGGTTTTCACCAAGTTGATGGCGGTGGTGGCAGCAAGTCTCAGGAGAGGGGGCATTCATGTCTACCCCTATCTGGACGATTGGATGATCAGGGCACGTTCTCCAGAACAAGCCCAGGAACATCTGTCCAAGACTTGCCACTTCCTTCGCAACTAGGGTTTTCTCTGAATTTTAAAAAAATCAAACATGATACCATCACAGAAACTCCAGTTTATCAGAGAAGTCCTGGATGCTTGTTCGGGCAAAGCCTCGCCTCCCGAAGAGAGAGCTCACCACATTCTGCAGATGGTAATACAATTCCAGAATGCCTAGTATCTACTGGCCTTCGATTTTCTCAGGTTGCTCGGTCTCATGGCATCCTGCATTTTTCTGGTGCCAGAAGCTAGATTGAGGATGAGATCCCTTTAATGGGCCCTCAGGACTCAATGGTCCCAATTTTCAGGGGAAATGTCAGATCTATTGCAAGTTCCAACCAGAGTAGCACATGATCTATAATGGTGGGCTTGCAGGGAACATATCCTCAGGGGAGAATCTTTTTGGCAACCATGGCCGGAGATAACAGTAGTAACGGATGCCTCACTCATGGGGTGGGGAGCTCACACAAACGAGCTGACAATCGGCGGTCGTTGGTCTACATCGGAGTCCAAACTACACATCAACCTATTGGAGCTGAGGGCAATCAGACTAGCGCTGAAGGCCTTCTTGCCCTCTGTACGGGGAAAGAATGTCCTGATAATGACGGACAACACGGTGGCCATGTACTACCTCAACAAGAGAGGAGGAGTAGGGTCACTGCCACTGTGCAGAGAAGCAATGCAGCTCTGGTTCTGGCCAATACAAGAGGGGATCTCTCTGTCGGCAGTTCACCTAGCAGGAGAGCAAAACACAGCGGCAGACGCTCTGAGCAGGCAGAGCACTGTCTCCCACGAGTGGGAACTAGCTCAGGAAGTCCTTCAAGAGATCTTCGCCCTTTGGGGAACCCCACAAGTGGATCTGTTCGCGACCAGTGTCAACAGGAAGTGCGAACTGTACTGCTCAAGGGAATTTCCCCTGAGAGGAGCTCTAGGAGACGCATTTGTGGTGGAATGGGAGTTTCCACTTCAGTATGCGTTTCCTCCAGTCCCTGTGATCCCTCAGGTAATCGGGAGGTTGAGATCAGGAAAACCATGATCCTAATTGCCCTGGATTGGACCAGGAGAACGTGGTACCCGGACCTTCTGGACATGTCCATCTCCCCTCCAATATGTCTTCTAAAAAGAGAGAATCTTCTCTCGCAAGAGGAAGGTCACATTCTCCATCCAGAGGTCAACACACTCATCCTTCATGCATGGCTCCTGAGAGGTTGAGATACAAGGATTGGGGCCTTCCGGATGACGTCATGGAGATCTTGCTTTCGGCCAGAAAGCCAACAACTAAATCTCTGTACCGGTGTCATTGGAACAAGTTCAGTAACTGGTACAGAGAAAAGAATGTGGACCCGTTTCAATCTAATATTCCCACAATATTGTCATTTCGGTTACACTTGGCTAATGTGGGCTTCCAGGTTGGCACGATAAAAGGATATTTAGCCGCGCTATCCATTTTTAAGTGCTCCTCAGAGGAAAAATCTTACTTTAAGATACCTTTTAATAACTCAATTTTTAACAGGTCTAAATAATGTGTTTCCTCCAATACCTTTTCAAGTTCCTGTGTGGGATTTAAACTTGGTACTAAAGTTCCTCACATGCATTCCATTTGAGCCTTTACATTCTTGTCCATTAAGGCTCCTTACTCTAAAAACAATGCTTCTTGTGCCAATGACATCAGCCCGCAGGGTAAGTGAGTTGCAGGCACTTTCTAGTGATCCTCCTCACACTATCTTTTATAAAGATAAAGTAGTCCTTAGAGTAAAACCGTCTTTCTTGCCAAAAATTCTCAGATTTTCACCCGTCACAAAAAATAAGTCTGCCTACTTTTTTTTAAATTTTTTTAATTTTTTAAATTTATTTTATTGTTTTATTGCAACGTAACAAAAACATGACATTCGCAAAACACTCCCCCCTCCCACCTCTCCCACTACCCCAGGTCCAACCCGTGTTCCCTATTGTTCGTCTTCGCTGGAGAGCCCTTATGAACTGCTTGCGTCTTCATTAGATGAGATTCCCTCTCGGGGATGGAATAGTGTCACTGTCAGCGACACCCATTGCTGCAGGTCTTCACTAATGTCCTGTTTCTGTTCCCGCTGGGCATTCTCCCAGGCCCCCGTCTCCGCAGTCGACCATTTACGGAGGTCCTCCCACCACTGTGTTACACTTGGAATCCTAGGGCTCTTCCACTCCATAGCGATGCGCCTTTTGGCCAGAATGTACATCAGGTCTTTCATCTTGTTGAGTGGTTTGTTATTCTTGCTTTTCTTGTATTTGCCCAGTATGCATGCCTTTGGTGACTGTATGTCCAAGGTTATGTCCGCTTCCATCACCTTTGCCTCTATTTGTTTCCAGTAGGTTTGTAGTGCTGGACAACCCCAGAACATATGGGTCATGCCAGCACGGGGTTCTCTGCATTTGGGGCATTCTGTGACTCCTGCACCTTTAAATTTGGAGATGACCTCTGGGGTGAGGTAGGCTCTGTTAATGATGTAGAATTGAATAAGTTGTAATCGGGCGTTTCTGGACACTTTCTTGTGGTAGTGTGTCATGACTTGCCATTCTCCGTCCTCGAACTGTAGGCCCAACTCCTGCTCCCATTTTCCTTTACACCTAAGGTCTTGCCTGGTTGTGCCGTCAAGCAGCGACTCGTAGATCCTTGAGGTTTCATGTCCCCCCTCAGCCGCGTTCAGCATATTTTCCACGACCCCTGTCCCAGCCACAAAGTCGTCGACCTCAGGCCATCGTGTTTTAAGGACATTTACTACGGCTCCATGCAACAGGAACTGACCTGTAGGTAGTCCTGTGGTTTCGTGCAGCTCCTCGAATGTCAGGATGCCCTGTTCGCTTGCCAGGTCGCCCAGGGTGGCAATCCCAAAGGGTTCCCATATATTCCTAATTATCGTCGGGCCATCAGGTCTGGCGGTCATTGTGGCTGCCAGCGGGATCTGAGGTGAGTAGGGGTCTTTTGCATTCATGGCTGTGCAGGCTCGCTTCCATATCTGGATCCCAAGGTTGTTTAGGTATGGGTGGTTCTGTTTTGTTTTAGGTGTAGCCCAGAGAAGGTCTCTAAGGAGCCCTTGCGAGACCGCCGGCTGTAGAAGTCGGGTGTCTGTTGTAGTTTTGTCTGCCATCCATTGGATCACATGCTTCAGTTGGCCTGCTAGGTAGGATAGCTCAAAATTGGGGATTTTCAAGCCTCCCTTGTCGTAGGGCCTCTGCAGTACCTCCATTGCCACTCTGTGCCGTCCCTCCTGCCACAGGAATCTCCTACAGAGCTTATTCAGTTCACTGAAGAATTGCTGAGGGATGTAATGTGGGACGTTTGTGAAGTAGTGTAGGAGATGGGGTAGTGCCACCATTTCGAGTAGTCCCGCTCTACCGGCCACTGAGAGCGGCAGCTTGCTCCAGAGGTTCATTGCTTTTTCAAAGCTGTCTTTGGCTTTTGCCGTGTTGAGGGCATGTTCGGTCTTGGGGTCTCGGTGGATAGAGGCACCTAGGTATTTGAAGGAGGAGGTCTCCCACTTAAATGCCAGTTTCGGGAGGCGATTGATTCGGATCCCAGTGACTTTGTGGAACCCCTCTAAGGTTTAGAGTATGTATGGCAGTAAGTGTTCGGGGTCACTCAAGTAAAGGAGCATATCGTCAGCGTACATAGAGACAAGTGGGTTACCCCGTCTATCTCAATTCCCCCATCTTCATATTCTTGTTTTAGGTATGCAGTGACAGGCTCAGCAGCTATGATGTATAGCATGGGGGAGAGGGGGGCATCCCTGCCTCGTGCCTCGGTGGAGTAGGTGCTATTAGTGCGCACTTTAGCTGTGGGGTCTGTATAGATTAGCTTAACCCATCTTCGTAAGGCCGGCCCTATTCCCATTTTGGCCATGGTGGCGTGAAGCCAGTCCCACCTGACGGAATCAAACGCCTTAGTGGCGTCTAGGGACGCCACTGCGCATTTGCTTGACCTGCCCTCTGTGCTATGAATGACGTGGTGTAGCCTGCGCAAGTTTTCTGTGATAGAACGCCCGGGTACATATCCCGTCTGGTCCTGATGGATCAGCAGCGGGATCACTTTTCTCAACCTCCTGGCTAACAGTGCCGTCAAAATCTTGTTGTCTACATTCAGCATGGACAGGGGCCTGTACGAGCTGCAGTCATCCCCCTCTTTGCCCGGTTTCAAGAGCGGTATAATCACAGCTTCGCGCTTGGTGTCCGGCAGGGTACCCGCATCATAAGCTTCATTATAAACTTGGGCCAATAAGGGGGCTAGAGTGTCTTCATAGATTTTATAAAAGTCCCCGGGGAGTCCATCAGAGCCCGGTGTCTTCCCGGAGGGGAGTGATCTGATAGTGGCCACAACCTCATCGGGGGTGATGGGGTCGTCTAGGGTCTCGGTAAGCTGCCCTTCTAGTACGGGCAGTCTGATAATATCTAAAACGTCTTCGATATCCGTGTCGGCAGTTGGTGGGGGCTTGGCGTAGAGTGCTTGGTAGTATTTCGTAAATACCGATTTTATCTCAGTCTGCGTGTGCGCTGAAGTTCCATCGGGTCTACGGATGTGGCAGATGGGCCTCCTAGGGGTTTCCCGTTTATAGAGCCACGCTAGTAGCTTCCCCGGTTTGTCACCCATGGCGTGCTTCCTCTCTATGTATTTTGCGTAGCTAAGTCTCCCCAGTTTTTCCCAGTGGACTAGACAGGCATGCTTGAGGTCCAGAATCCCCTTTATGTGGGCAGGGTCCAGTGAGGACACAGCTTCAAGTTCTCTCAGCTCGCCTTTGTCTCGACCTAGCAGGGTCGATATGGATTTCTCTGCACCCCCTGTGGTAGCAATCATCTCCCCCCTCATCACTACCTTGTACGCCTCCCATGCCGTGCGGATGTGTCGGACACTGTCCTCATTAATCTGCCAGTAGTCTAACGTGCTGCTGTGAATCTGTTTGCTGAAGGCTCCATTCAGCAGAGCCTCACTCCTGAGCCTCCACGTGGGTGCAGGAGGTCGGGGCGCTAGCACTGTGTCCAGGTAGCTGTAAGTGGGGAATGGTCAGACAACACTCTGGCTTGATATTGTGTGTTTTCAAATGAGGCCTGGTGGTGTTCGCTCACGAGTAGGTAGTCTATTCTAGTATACACTGCGTGCGGGGGCGAGTAAAATGAGTATTCGCTCGCTTCAGGGTGTTGCTCTCGCCAGAGGTCTACTAGTGCGAACTGTTGTGTCAGTTCTTTCAAAATTTTAGCTGGCGGGGAGGGGCGGGAGTGCTTACTATCAGACTTATCCATGCGAGGGTCTAGGGTGAAATTGTGGTCTCCCACCCCCCCCCCATATCAAGATACAGTCTCTGTATGGGCCCAGCCTAGTGTGTAAGGAACGGAAGAAAACTGTGGCATCATGGTTGGGGGCATAAGAGTTGATCAGGCAGACCTTCCCTTCAATGGAGCCATGTAAGAGGGCCATTCTTCCCTTGTCTGTTTTCGTGCGGATCAGGTTTATAGGGATGGTGGGGGCTATCCATATAAGGACACCCCTGGCGTATGTGGAAAACGTGGTGCCTATCCTCGTTCCTCTCCAGATCCGGGCCAGCGCCGCCAACTTTGGAGCGTTCAGGTGTGTTTCCTGCAGGAAGGCGATTCCGACCTTGCTACGTTTCAAGAATGAGTGAATTCTACGCTGTTTGACGTAGCTGTTCATCCCTCTGACATTCCATGTCATGATTCTAATTTTGTCAGCCATGGGGAAATTGGTGGTCTGATGTTCCGGGCTTGCGCCTGGGGTATGTCTTTCAAGGGTTCCAGCGCCTTTGGGCGCTCCGGGTGGTCCTGGGTCTGAGTACTCGCTAATTCCCAACTGGGGTCCCCAGGTCTGGGTTCCCCTTCCCAACAACTTGAACTTCCCTTTAACATAACAAGTCTAGCGAGGTTTCCCCCGTTCTGACTTTCCCGTTTCCGCTCCATTTGACCTAAGGTCTCCAGGTGCCCTACGGGTGGGTGTAATGCACCCAAACTTCTTCCAGGGGTTTGAAGCAGGAGCTCTTCGATTGTAGTCTTGTGAGGAGTTGTCCGACTCTCGTGCAACTCCTACGGAGATCAATGTTGCTGCGGTGCGGTGCGTCACGATTTCCATGCGAGCCCAGCTCCACAGCCGGGCGACCTGCATAACCTGGGATGCTGCCTCCGTGGCTTACGCTCTCTGGGTTCTATGTCTGGGATCTGCTCTCTGTCCATCCACTCGCTGGCTGGGTAGAGAAGCATGTAGCGTAGGTCTGCGCTTTTTAGTCATGCCTTAGTAGAAGTAAATTGGGCCCTCGCCATCTGGACTCGGAATGTGTAGTCTGGGTATATGGCCACTTTGGCTGAGTCACATTGTATACGGCAACCCGATCTTGAGAATGCGAGGATCGCCTCCCTGTCTCTGTAATTGAGCACCTTGGCTATTATAGGCCTGGGTAGGGCCCCCGGGGGCAGACGTTTGATGAGGGAACGGTGTGCACGCTCAATGGTAAAGCCTTGCGACAGCTTACCGGCCCCAATTTCCTGTAGTAGGAGGTTCTCTACATAATTCGTGGGGTCGCTCCCTTCAATACCCTCGGGAAGTCCGAGGAGTCTAAAGTTGTTTCGGCGCGCCCGCCCTTCAGCTTCATCAGCTCTGTCTTCTAGGTTTTTCACCTTTTGTACTAGAGCGCCCACGTCATTGAGTATCTGGGTTTTCGCCTCAGTGTTCACGCGGACCTGGGTCTCCAGCGCCTCCGTTCGGCTTGCAATAGCGCGGACATCCTGTCGCAGCAGGTTCAGATCAATTGCTACAGTGTCAATTTTAGTCTCCATGGTCCTCTGTAGGGCCTTGATGGCTTCCATTAGCTGTGAGTTAGCTGGTTCCTGGGTTTCTTCCTGCTGAGCTGCCGTATTGGTGGTGCAGGTGTCAAGACTGGCTGGGCCGCAAGCCGCGTATGTTTCCATGGTTGTTTGCCGCTGTCTACTCTTGTTGCCTCTCGCTGACATTTCTCACCGGGCAGGCGGGCCACTGCGTGGTGAACCGTGGTGCAGTGCCGTGGGTGGGACTAGTAGAGTATGTTGGGGCGACACCTTTTACCATCAGCGCAGGAGGAGGGCTTCAGGCTCGCCTCAGTGCCCCTAGGCTCGTGTACGCTCGTGCCACGGGCAGAAGCGGCGAAGATCTGCTGTTAGCTGGTCCGAGATCAGGCCACTACTTAAGATGGGCACATCTCCACGGTGAGGGCATCCCCGGGTTGGGTCTTCTGTTGTTGCTGCGGGGCGCGACTAGATGTTGGCGCGGGCCCAGGATCCACGTTCTACGTAGCTGGGTGCAGTCCGTGGTCCCAGTGGTTGCGTGGTGGCACAAGCTGGGGCGCTAATGCGGAAGAGGTGCGGGGGGGGCGCTTATTCGCTGTGTAATGCTGGAGATGGCGGCTGGGACCCCCCTCCCACTATCTCCTAACTCTGTGTTCGTTCGGCGAGTTGGCGGACCACTCTGCGCCGGCTCCCTCTCCCTTCATCCAGGTTGCGCTCCAGCTCCGGGTGCTGTGATCCCCGATCGCGAGCAGACCCAGCGGGGCCGCTCGCGCTCGCGCTCCACCTTCTCTGCAGAGGCTCTGGCAGCGTATCTCGGGCCGCTCGGGGCCAGGTCTCCTCCGGGGTTCCTCCACTCACGTCAGCAGCCCGGGTGCACTGTCCCCTACTTCGCGAGAGGGCTCAGCAGGGCAGCCCGCGCTCCTCTGCCTCCGTTGGATTCTGGCGGTGCGTCTCTGGCCGCTCGGTGCCAGGGCTCCCCCGGGGCTCAGGGGGGGGCAACGGAGCTCAGGAACCGCAGCGCGGGACCGCTCTGATCTCCGCTCCTCTCACCCAGTGCTCAGTTCGCCTCCCAGGCACTGCAAGCCACACCGGTTCCCAGAGCCGTCCGTTGTACGGGCCGTGTGCTGCGTCCCTCGATAGGCAGGCGCCATTTTCTGGTGCCAGTGTGTCTCGGCAAACTCCGAATATCTTCACGCCGGTAGGTCGCAGCGGCCCCAAACTTTGTATGCAGGTGCTCGGGGCACCTAGCCACAGGTGTGGCGAGTTTCAGCAGAAATAGTGGGGCGAAACCGCAATATCGCAGCAAAATCAAGGGCACATCATACGGAGCTGCGTGGAAAGCGTCCTGCTTACATGGCGGTTAGCCACGCCCCCAAGTCAGTCTGCCTACTTTCTACCCTCTTCCTCACACAAGTATGAAGAGGAACGGCCACATAGATTAGATCCTAGAAGTGCTCTTAGCTTGTATATCTCAAAATTGGCAAAATTATGTCTGTGAGACCAGCTTTTTGGGGATACACTGGCCGTAAATTGGGACTAGCTGTAACTAAGCAAACATTGTCTAGATGGATAATTTTGGCTACAACTGAATGTTATAGATTGGCTGGGAAAGATCCTTCAGATGGGCTGAGGGCTCATTCAACCAGGGGCATGTCAACTTCAACAGCACTTCAAAGGGGTGTCCCTGTGCAAGATATTTGCGCAGCAGCCACATGGTCATCCATGCCCACTTTTCTAAAACATTATGCTCTAGATTCGACTTCTTCTCAAGGAGGTCTATTCGCTAAATCAGTACTTCATTCTGTACATGACAAAAATGTCTGTACTCCCCACCCCGCCTCCCCCGACCCCCCTCCAATACAAAACTGCTTTGGGAGTCTATCCAAGATGATGAATACGACGTGGGAGGACACAATCCATTCGAAGAACAAGTTACTTACCAACTGTAACGTTCTTTCGATTGGATGTTCCTCCCACGTATTCCTCATCGACCCTCCCAGCCTACCCCACAGTACAGTTTACGTGAATTACACGCTAAATTCTTTTAAGGCTTGGGTCAAAAGAGGCACGCCATTGACTACAATCCATTGGTTATAATAACGAAAAACCAGAACTGAGGCCAACGGGCGCGCTCCAGGCATTTATACAGCGGATGACGTCGACCACCGAGGGACATCGATGCTGCAGCCTTGAGTGGGGTGCCCTCTGGTGGAGAGAGAAAAAATTTACAAAGCAGCAAGCTGAAGGTAAGGATATATCTAAGATGGGGGGGGGTGGGGGTGTGGCTATAGGGCCATGTAAGTGGACGTGTTCCCGGAGGAGCTCCTGCCGATCCTCCACTGATCCGTGCTGAAAGAGCACTCAAATGTTGCTGTAATGCTGGAAGAGACGTGTACATATGCATGAAGAAGCAGAGCGTGCCAGGGGTGTGCTTTCAGCCTGCAGGTCGCCCAGGCTTCGAAGGTGTATGCCTCTTGAGATCGGTGAAACACACACAGCCAGTGGTCTCAAATTGGCGGAACGGGACTGTGAGAACAAAGGAATATAACGAGAAGACGGACCTCTGCGATGCCAGTGAGGTGCAGACGGCCGGAAGATGGACATCACATTGGAAAAAGCTTGGAGTTACTACCTAAGGAGCGGAGCAGCCCCTGCGCTGCACCAGTGAATCACGGACGGGGCCGGGGGCGCTAACCGGCATTGCAAGTGACAAATGCAGTGTTGGGATGGGGCACAGACAAGGCCGAGCACTCTGCGGCCCCAAACAGGCATCCACGCACTTCGGTGGCTGCGAAGGACTGGCCGCCTGTCGGCCTGCGCAGAAGCTTGGAAAAAGCAAAAGGGGAACGTGAGCACCGGGGACACAGGCTTGCGTTGGCGGGGTCCGCGGCCGCCAGGCGCCCAAACAGTGCATGGCTTGTGGACGTCCGGAGCAGGCGCGAGGCATGGCGGACTGAAGGGCCGCAGCGAGCCCGGGTGCGGATGGCCAAGGTTGCGGCGGGTGCGACTTTGGGGCACCGGGGTCCAGCCACCGACCAGTGAGACGGACGGGAAGGTGCTGGAGACGTGCAGGAAGCAGGGGCTACACAACTATATGCCTGCAAAAGGAGGGGATGCGGATGCCCAACGTATGAAAGCAGCGGTGGCGCAATAAGGGCATGAAGGCACCGCAGTAGCACAAACAGCGAGCCCACTTTGGAGGCAGCCCCAGCGGGGAGGAGAAGTGTGCACTGTGATACAGTCCCCACAAGCACTTACATAGGTGCCGAAGAGATGAGAGCGGCCCTGGCAACGCACGGCGGGCGCAATTGACACGAGCGGGAAGAAAGAGCACTCGAACACTGCACTGGAAACAAGTGAGCCCAAGACACGGGCAGGCTGGCCATAGTGGCGGGCCCTGGAGCACAGTAGAGACTGTGTGCCCTTAGGGAGGCACAGACTAATTTAGATTCACCCTGGCAGAGAATACGACGAGAGATCACAAGAGGAGCGCTGAAAGCGTGGCATCCTGGGCTAATTATATACTGTGCCAGAATGGACATGAGCCGGCCCACCTGACCAGCGGAGGCACGACAGGGCTTCACATTGAATAGAATTGACACACATTGAAAGCCGCACAGGAGTGAGGAAAATTGCTCACTGGCAGGACCCTGTAGCCGCTTGGCTGTGGCACACAGTATGTGAAGAGACAAGGAACAGCACATGGACGTAAATCATGCCCGCGGCCCAGGGATAAAGGGGCTTCAACCAGTGGAAAGCTCTGGCAGAAATCACAGCAACGTAGGAGAAGAGAGTTGCACAGCGCAAGACTCGACAGGACTGCTGGCTAGTAGCAGAAAGACTAAGAATAACGGGCGGTGAATGCGAACCGGCGACGCCCAAAGACCCGAGGCAGCATAGAGATGATATTCTAATCACAACCCGTAAGCGTTAAGGTAAGAGTGCCTGCCTCCAACATCGCTAAGCGGGAGTGGAGAAACCGGACACGACCATCACATTGAAAGCCCACAACACAGAAGGGCGCACACCATCCCTCCTGGGCCTCAGATGGGGCCCCAGCAATACAAACACCACATGAGCTGTCGCAGGGAGTGAGGTCACGAGCTAAAGCCCCAGCGGAAGCCACTGACGACTCGTACACCATACAGACTAGAAGAGGACGGAGGACATATTGGCCCCGGCAACTGCAAACAGACGCGGGGGGAGGCGTTAAAATAGCGTCCAAGGCCCCAAGATTGAAAGGGAAACAACCGACCATGATTAAATTCACCAGAACACCCAAACCATCCGAAGGAGCCAGGAGCAAGGAGAGGAACCTACAAACGGACTAGGTACTGGTGCGGAATGAGCAACGAATCCTTGATGGAATCGCGGAACTAAAAAATTGCTTGGGAAACCAAATTAGAAGCAGCCATGAGCGAAATAAGAACATCACTGGACCTCAAAATAGGGGCAGTACAAGAGGACATCAACCTATTAAGACAAGAAACTAGCGGAACGGACAAGCAAACTAGAGAAGGAAGTGCACGCAAACACAGCAACCGGTGCAGCGCGCACCTCGGAGATCCACATACTGCGACAACAAGTGAGTAACTTTGGAAACAGAGCAGAGGAGGCCGAAGGGCGGGCCCGAAGAAATAACGGCAGAAGGGACGGCCAATGGAAGATAATGGGAGACCTTAAGATAATAACGTGGAATGTCAGAGGTCTGAACAGCTATTTGAAGAGAAACAAGGTAATGATGTACCTGAGAAGACAAAGGGTGGACTTAGCCTTTGCCTTCTCAGGTACATATGTGGAGGGGATTTTAATTGTACGCTGAACCCCAAAATGGACAGATCGGACACGAAATTGGATAAGCCCACCCCTGCAGCGAAAACGTTACAAGCCCTGTTAAGAGATTTTAGGCTAGAAGACATGTGGAGGCAGCAACATCCGGAGGATAGGTGCTACTCGCATTATGCCGCCCCACAGAATTTGTACACGAAGCTGGACTATATGTTCGCCACCTCTGAATTCGTTGAGATGATAGGCTCAGAATACAAGGCAAGAATCTTATCAGATCACTCACCCCTGGCCCTGGCGTGGCGACATCAGCCCCCAAGGGCCTGGATCCTGGAAAGACACTGCATTCTGTGAAGATATAATTGGGTATTTTGAAAGTAACACCGGAAGTGTGGAGTCGGAGAGCACCCTGTGGGAGGCCTTCAAGGTGGTAGTAAGGGGCGGCCATATCCAAATCCAGAGGACTTCAGGAAGGGGTAGCATGGGAGCTACAGGAAAAAGAAAAGGAGCTAGAAGCACTCATGAACAATGGGTGCACCTCACAGGAGGATGCCAAATGCGCAAGCCAACTACAGCTGTCATGCGCCGGGCTCTGGGAGAGGCTATGCAACTTGAACTATAAAAAATACATTGAAAGGCAACATGCAGGGGGAGATAAACCAGGAAGGCTGCTTGCATGGCTATATAAGAACGAGTCCCCTAGACTAGCAATCAGAGAGATAATGGGAGAGGCGGGTCAAGTTTGTAATATCCAGGAGCTTCAGACAACAGATGAAAATTTAGACACAAGGAAACATTTGCTTGTCTTAAACGGATATTGGAATCCGAACAAAATCAGTACCAAAAATTTTATAAACGCAATAACATCTTGTATTGACAAATCACTAACCGTCAATAAGAACCTATCCATAATTTGTGCAGGTGATCTAAATTGCTCATGGTTTAAACACGATCTTGTCACGAAGACGTTTAAACGATTAACTCGAGACTCATGGAGCGGGCAGAGGGGGACCCAGGCGAAATAGCAAAAGCCTCGCTAGATGCAGTAAAAGCCTTTGATTCGGTAACGTGGCCTTGGATGATGGCGGCCTTGAAAGATTATGGGATAGGACCAGGTCATCTTAGGTGGGTGAAAATGGTGTACAGCTCCCCGATGGCCTGGGTTAAAACAGCAGCGATAATTTCAGAAAAATGGCAGCTCAGCAGAGGCATGAGTGTCATGATGCCTACCCCCAGGCATCCGGACCAAGCCCATCAGCCCCGGGAGCAGGCATCTAGACATTTAGTAAAACCTCAGCGGCCCCGGCTAGGGGCTATCTGGGTTCAGGCCTTAGGCGCCAGGCTCATAGTAGGAGTCAGTCCTAGCGCCTAAGGCGCCAGGCTCATAGTCATTACTTACCTCAGGCAGACCATGCTGCAAATGACTCCAATCCAACATGAAGCCTGAAAGGGGACTATTTTTCTACAGGGACTATTTTTTACTCGGGTGTGGTTCTAGGGACTGCTTACCTGGGACTACTTTTGAGGCTATTTAAACCACACCCGACCAGCAACACATGCTTCGCGTTATTCTGCATCCAGCAGCGTAACACTCACCGTGCCTGCAGCCAGTCTTCTGCCATGCCCGTCTCGAATCCGGAGCTCCTAAAACAAAGAGGAAAGAAAGGGACAAGGTTAGAAAAAAACGAACTTATTTCTATTCCACACCTGATTCCGGATCCATCTTGTCTCCGGACCTGTAAAGAACATAATTTCTGCACGCACCGCACCTCCAGCTGCAGTGCCGCGCCATACTCACCAGTCTTCACAGCATCCTTCGGGTCGGCGCTGCCTCCATCATTTCTTCGCCGAACTTCGGCACCTAGGAGACAAAAGAAAACCACAAGGTGAGAAGAGGGAACCAACAAATCTAATTCTTACCACCATAGACTTACCTGATTTACCACCGGAGGCATCCTTTTGTGACTCTCCATATTTTCACGTGTCGCATCTGTAAAGCGAGACAAAACAACACGTTTTCCTCGTGCAACATTTACCGGACAGCGCTGGGTAATACAGACTCTTACCTGAGCGCCACCAGCTGCCACAAGAGCATCTTTTCACGAGCCAGCTGCAAGACAAGAAAGGAAGGGGGGAACAAGAGTGAACATCGGACATATTGAACTCTATGAACTTAATACTTACTGGTCCTCACCAGGAATCTCAGAGTCAATACTCTCCGGAAATCTCCCGAGCCTTCAAACCAGTGAAGTAACTGGAATCGACGCGCCCCTGCAAATCCACGAAGGATGGAGAGCTCATCTTTCAAGAATATAAGGTGAGATTGCTGTAAGGGCATTTCGGAGGTGATTAGTTGGGGAGGACTGTGGGGGTGCCATCACTTGAATCCACAAGTGGCTAAATCCATCTCTCCACTTGCAGGAGAATATTTCTACGGGTTAAGCAGACAAGATTAGGAGGGCAGATCCAGTCAGTCATCGCTGCACTACGCATCACGTGGGTGGAGACCGCAGCTGTCCGGGTCCGACCGACGCCCCTGTGGGAGACAGGTGAGCGTAACAATGAGACAGGGTTGCCCCTGGTCCCCGATGCTGTACATACTCGCTCTGGAACCACTAGCGATTTGCCCGAGACAGCAGTATGAAGAGATAGGGGACCACACCAGGGGGGGGGCCGAACCTAATATCATTATATGCAGACGACATACTGCTGTACCTAAAGTACCCAGAGGAGAAGCTGCAGTACGTCCTGGAGGTGATGGAGCGCTACGCCACTCTATCCACAATAGTAGTAAACCCCTGGGAAGGTACATAGGGATCCCACAGGAGCATCTACCGATCCTGCAAATATCCTGGCGGACCAAGACATTTAGATACCAGGGGATCAACATTTACCCCACCGTCGATAGACGAGCACAAACACAACATGGAGAGGGCGGTAGAAGACATCAAGAATAACATGGGGTTCTGGGCTAAGCGCCCCCTGGCCATGGTGGGGAGGGCGGCCTTGCTTAAGATGGTGGTCCTGCCAAGGTTACTACACTTCTTTGCAAACATCCCATATATGATGCCCAAGTGCTTCTTCACCAGACTCCAGGGCATGTGTAGGGGCTTCCTGTGGCACAACTCCAGAAACAGAGTGGCTTTATGGAAGTTACAAAATACATACGACAAAGGGGGCATAAAGTTACCAAACTTCGAGTTGTATTACCTAGCAGCGCAGCTACAATATGTGGTCAGGTGGTTATCTGAGGAGGAGACAGCGGACTCAAAACTGCTGAGGGAGTAATGTGACCCTTATTTCATGAAGGAACTGATATGGTTACCCAAAACATAGATGCATGGGAGGCGGAGACTGCTGGAATTGGGATGGAAGATATGGCGCAAAGCGTGCCTAGCGCAGGCGCCACTAGTGGCGCTAAAGGGGATGGATGAACAACTACAGAAAAGTATCTGTAAATATTGGGAGCCGGTGGGCCTAGCGACTTTGGGAGACATATGGCAAGATGGGGAGGCATTGGATTTTCAACGAATAGCGGATGAAGCTGGGATACATATGGGGCAGTATATTACATACAACAGAACAGTTAAACGGGTGGCAGAAACATGGTCCGAAACAGAATTGGCAGAACAACCCGATAGGGCCATAGAATCAATGTATGATGTTTCGAAGCGAGGGCATGAAATATCCCGGATCTATGAAATTTTTATATCCAGAGTGGGCAGGGAACCCCTTCAACTCAGACGGGACTGGGAGGAGGAAGCAGGAATACCCTTGCAAGACGGGCAGTGTGAAAGAGCCCTGAGATACCATAAAAAAGTGTCAAGGAATGCAAGGCTGCAGCAGATCCAGTTATGTCACTCACAGGGCATACATGACTCCCCAGAGGATAGCCAGATTTGGGAGCACTGCAGTACAAAAATGCCCCAAGTGCGGGAGGTGGACGCCGGGATGATTCACATGTTTTGGGTGTGCCCGGAGGTGGGTAAATTCTGGGGGGAGATTGGAGCACGATTGTCAGATAAAGGAATCAAGGTAGACGTGGAATCCGTCTGGGCGTGCATGATGGGGGGGATTTGCCAGACCACATAACTTGAAACGTGTGCAAACTTAAAGACTTGGCCTACATCCTGGCCAAGAGGAGAATAGCCATGAGCTGGAAGGCGGCCCATAAACCCAGCCTGGAAGCATGGTGGTACAACCTCCTAAAATGGGCTAATGCTGAGACAGTGGTATGGTACGAGGCAGTCAATAAAGAGGAGGATGGGGAAGTGGGACCTCTGATGGAATGGATACAATTGGTAGCTGCATTGTCGGGAACCTCCCAAGCAGATTCCAGTGAAGACGACACGCCCGAGAGTGGTGGAGGAGACAATCCCAGTATACAGGAGGTTTGAAGTACCATGGGGAAAGCTCGAGTTAAAGAGGGGGGAGAGGGGAAGACAGTAAAAAGCAAAGTGTAAACATACGCTAAGAACTTTGAAGGAGTAACTGTCGGGTGTTATGGTTAATGTTTTTTTTTCTGTATGTTGTAAAAAACAATACATTTTTTTTTTTAAAAAAAAGGATACATCTAAAATGAGGAATACGTGGGAGGAACATCCAATTGAAAGAACGTTACAGTTGGTAAGTCACTTGTTCTGTTGAAAATTCTGAACAAGGCTGCGTATCTACAAGCACATCTAGAAACAAATAACCTCTTAGGACTGCGACAATCTGGGTTCAGACCTAGACAAGGTACCAAAACCGCACTATTAGACTTAAAAACTCAAATAGATAACCAAAAAGATAAAGGGATCCCATCATTCCTTCTGCTGTTAGAATTGTCATGGCTGACGAGGTCAAAAGCGGCTGAAGTCCTCTGCGACCACCTCACCTTACCAGCACACTTCTCTGACAAGGCCACGGCTTGGATACAATCTTTCATTGACAGTAGAACAATGAGACTTCTCACCTACAGCCTCGGTGGACCTGGCCCCAGTAACCTGTGGAGTCCCACAAGGGTCTTGTGTCTCGCCGAGGCTGTACAATATTTTTTACTAAGCCTCTGTTTGATCTCAACTATCTGGGTGTTACCTACACAAATTATGTAGATGACACTCAGGTCCTCGTACCTTTATCTGGGAACTATGATTAGGGCACTAAACTACTAAACAAAATGTATCTCATCATTCAGGCATGGATGGCTACCCATAGCCTCTGCCTCAATGATGAGAAGACAGAGCTACTGCTCGTGGGCTCCCAAGCCAAACTAAACAAGCTTGAAACAAGATACAATCCCTTTAATATAGACTGCATTAAGATCTGGGTCTCTAAAGAAGTCAAGATGTTAGGCCTTTATCTTGACTCTTCATTAACCCTAACTAAGCAAGTAAATGCAACAGCCTCTGCTACAGCCTACACCTGAAAGCTTATAAACGCCAACAGGCCTTTCCTCTCACCAGTAAGCTGCCTGACTCTGGCCAGAGCACTTATTATGTCCAAAGTGGATTACTGTAACGCCCTCTACTGTGGTACTAGCAAGCAGAACTTGAGCAAACTTCAAGTACTGCAAAATAATGCACTCAGATCCGCCTTCAACATCCAGACATCCCACCACATTTCAGAAACCAGACACCATGTTCGTCGGTTCTCGATTAAAAATAGAATATCCGTCAAAACTCACACTTACACACACATGCCTCACCAATTCAGCGCCTAAATAACTGATTGATAATTCTCCAAAAACCAATCTGACCGACCTACCAGAGCTGCGCAACTTTATTGCCTTAGAGTCCCAAGATTTCACTTATAAAAAACGGGGGGCAGCAGCTTCCCCGTCCCAGCATCCAAACTTTGGAACTCATTACCTTTAGATCTAAGAAAAGAACCGTCTCTGTCCCGATTTAGGACCCTTGCTAAAAACTGTCTCGACTCAAGAGAACCTATAACTTCATTCTGAGATTCATCCACTGAATTCGATCCACCTCTGATTCACTTCTTGTGTATTGCACAGTAATGTGTCTCATGTAATGTATTTGCTGTGTTATTTGTTGTATATAACTACCTTTCTCTATTTACCTTGGTATCTGCATCATACTGCACCTATACATTGCAACCATGTATTGTAACAACTATGTAAGCAAAGCAATGCGCATAGTTACCCGAGGGTTTTGTGCGCTATACAAATAAACAAACATCATCAGGCTGGCACTGTGAGGTAACACAACACCTAGAACAGCCACAAGGTAGCAGCGGAACAAACAACAGTCAAGAATATAGGGTAACACACTACCGCAGCACTGTGTCCCCGAGGTTGTCCAGCAGCAAGGGATCTGTAAAGTCCCACAAGGCTCCTAGCACCTGAGGAAGGCCTGCAGCGCACAGACAATAAGGTGAGCATGATACTGATGGATGAGTGTGGGTGAATGGACTAGACAATACAGAAACCCCTGGGTGGAGGTGCAGGCCCTGGAGGGGGGTGCAGAGAGCAAGCACGACCTGTGGAAGACAAGCTCCCCAGGGAGTTTGAACTGGCAGCAGCCCCTGTAACAGAACTAACAGAGGGCCCTGGGTGAGTGAGTGAGTGAGGAGCGCGCATCAACAGATCCAAAACACAAGAACTCTGCCACCAGACACCGGGGTGCACCCATTGCAGTGCATGTCAGAAAGGGAGGCGGCACTGAAGGAGGCTGGATATAAAGCAGAAGAGTGGCTCCCAGTCACTGTGTGTACTTGGTGGAGATTCCAGTAGGAATAGTGGGTTTAATAACAAGTATGGGCATCGGGAGGACATACGCTAATCTACTACAGTGAAGGGCAACGGAAAGAAGAACCCACTAGACAATCGTACCACAAACAGGCGAGGAATGGTACCACATCGGACCCGATAGAAGAAGGCGCCACGGCACATAGCAGAGCGGCAATGGCATCCAAGTCCAGTAAAAGCAAAGGGGAAACAGTCCTCGATTGACCTATTCACTAAACCTGCGCAACCAGACGGTGCGCAGGCAACGGTACGGGGGGCCACAAGTTGAAGAGGCTTCTGGTAGGAGAGACCACCAGATAATAGAAGCCATAGCTGCGCTGAAATCGACACTGGAGTTTAAAATCGATGCAATCAGCATTAATGTGAACTTATTGAGACAGGATGTCAGGGCTGTAGCAGAGCATACAGGGGTGCTGGAAAAGGAGGTGCAAGCTAACACAAGCAGTTGTAATGAGAACTTCCAGGAAGTCTCCATACTACAGCAGCTAGTACAGAATCTCAAAAGCAGAGCGGAGGAAGCGGAAGGACGAGCACGACAGAACAATGTAAAAATTGTTGGGCTCCCAGAAGGGGAAGAGGAACCGAACCCGACAGACTACATTGAAAACATGCTGTTGCAGGAAATAGGCGCTGGGACACTCACGCAAGGGTTCACAGTAGAGAGGGCGCACAGTGCCCTGACAAGGAAACCACCACCTGGGGCCCCACCTTAGCCGATAATAGCCTGGATCCTAAATTACAAAGATAGGGAGAAGATTCTAGAACAATTTCGCAAAGGAGGAACGATCTGCCGAGCATCAGCGACCATCACGGCATACCCTGGTTATACTTTTCTGGTGCAAAATCAAAGAATAAACTACATAGCAGTTAAGAAAGGATTACGCACAGCTAATCTCAAACGCATGCTGTTGTATCCTGCGAAGCTGAAATTCCTATATAAAGACTGCACTGTCTTCGTGTCTCTGGAAGATGCGAGCAAATGGATGGCTACAGTGAACAGCCGACTGGGATGGAAGACCAGGTGGGAGCAATAAATGAACCTACATTGTTTAGAGGATACATGCGTAGGCCTCACAGCAGCAATCATGGAAGGATCCGATACCATTATACATGCTGAAAAGCCATGTTGACCGGTTTTACAATTAGCTAAATGCGGGACCGCTGGTACAGCACCGGCAGGCGGGTGCCAAAAGGAATCACACCATCACCCAAATTAGTTTAGTTAGGTTAGGATACTAGTAGTTAGGTATCCTCCTGCTGCACCCTGAATACCAGCATGAGAGCCTGGGATAGGAGTGAGACGCAGGGATGCCCGAGTTCTGGATATGGGTAAAAGTTGGGAACTGTTGGGAAGGGGGGTGGGAAGTGAGTTGGGGTAGTTAGAGGGAAGTTGGCCTATAGATGCACACAGGGAGGGGATACCAAATGCAGCATGAGAAATATGAGAGTGGAAACCACTAGTAGGCATGGAGGAACTTAAAATGGCAACCTGGAATGTCAGGGGCCTGAACAGCTACATTAAGAGAAACCGGGTAATGGCATATTTGAGAGGCCAGAAAATAGATATAGCTCTCCTGCAAGAAACTCACCTTACTAAAGATAGGCACAATCTCCACACGAGGCTAGATTATGTGTTTGTGGGTGAATAAGCTCTTGGAGAATTTCTAAATGCTGAATATAAAGCAAGACCCCTCTCAAACCATGCCACTTTGTTGGTTACATGACAGTTCCTTCCCCCTCGAGCTTCAATCCCGACATGAAGGCTTAGGGTTGAGGCACTTAGGGATACAGGGTTTTGCGAATATCTGAGAAAAGAAGTTGAGGAATATTTTGAGTACAATACAGGTAGTTTGGAATCGGCAGGTAAAGTGTGGGAGGCTTTTAAAGTGGTAATGTGAGAAGCGGCTATAGCGGAGTTGAAAAGAATGCAAGATGTCCTCGTACGAGATCGACAAAAAGAAGAAGATAGACTTGAAGCCATAGCGCTGGCAGGGGAAAGGTCCTTAGAGGAGGCTAAAGAGGTGTCCCGCATACAACAAGATTGTCTGGAACACTGGGACAGGTTAAGCAAAATGAGCTACAGGAAATATGTCGAGAGATAACATGCAGAGGGGGACAAACCTGGGCGCTTGCTAGCTTGGCTTTATAGGAGTGAGAATAAACGAGAGACAATTAGAGCAATTGTGGTAACAGATGGAGAATTGTGCAAGACGCAGGACGGGGTGAACAGATGTTTTTATGAGTATTACAAGCAACTGTATAAGGAAACCTCAGTGCCATATGTCAGAGGTGGAAGAAGCATCGTCGGAGAGTAGTCTCCCCAAGTTAAATATAGAGGATAGAGACGGGCTGGAAATCCCCATTACGATAGAAGAACTAGAGTATGTGATTAAAGGACTGCCGACGGGCAAAGTCCCAGGAGCGGAAGGGCTTCCCGGAGAATTCTATAAAGACTACAGGACAGAAATCCTGGCTTCTCTACTGGCAATGCTGAATGAAGCGTTGGACACGGGCAGGCTGCCCGGATCCTTAAGAGAGACAGTAATTGTCCCCCTTCTTAAACAAAATGAGCCGGATACAAACTGTAGCTCATATAGGCCCCTTTCATTACTGAATCAAGATGGGAAGATTCATACAGCTTTAATGACGCATAGGCTTAAATCGGTCATTGCCAAGCTTATACATTCAAACCAGACAGGCTATGTCTCACACAGAAATATTACACATAACCTGAGAAGATTGTACCACATAATATATTGCACACAGGGAGACACACAGCAATTGGCAGTAGCATCAGTCAATGCATTCAAGGCATTTGACTCGGGTCAGATGGCCTTGGCTGTTAACCGTGCTCGACAGGTCTGGTATTGGACCCACGTACATTAAATGGGTGCGATTGATGTATAATGAAACAATAGCAAGGGTCAAAATGGGCACAATTGTCTCGGTGCAGTGGCATTTAAGCTCTTCATCTTAGCATTAGAGCCATTAGCTGTCTATTTACGGGAGGAATATGGGGAGGCGGGCATAGTCACTCAGGGAGGTAGGCATCTGATTTCATTGTATGCGGATGACATGCTCTTGTACTTGTAGCACCCCAAGACGAACTTGAAATACATCCTGGATGTGATGGAGCGATATGCGACCTTTTCAGGCATAACAATTAACCCACAAAAGTAGAGTCTGTTCCCTTTTGGCGGATACGCTGGAAGGCCCGTATGCACGATGCTGGTGCTACCAATTAAATGGGAAGTAGATACATTTAGGTACCTGGGTGTGGACATTTATCACGAACCTAAGCCAGAACACACGCAGTACACAAAATTGAAAACTCCATGTCTTTTTGGGCCAGATTGCCTCTGTCCATGATAGGGCGAGCAGCCCAGTTACTCTGTCAATTCTGCATGATAGTGTACCTGTTCACAGATTGCGTTGTGTTTACTCCAATCGAGTTTCTACGATCCTCACATGCTCATCCAGATCTGCCATTGATTTTGAAAGTTTCTAAGCACTTCCTTTTGATTTAAGTCCTGTAAAAGGCTCTGCAACTCTTGATTAATGGCTAAGGCTTCTATAGTGTATGTAGGTGGTTTCACCATTTATTTGTGCCACTCTGACCAATTGTTTGTCGGCTGGCTTCTACAAGAAGGCTTTACTATCTTAGCCTTTAGCTTTGGATGATGTTTGGGTAGGGTGCTAGCCTATTGCTTGGGTAATATGAGTTGCCTAGGCGTGCGTTTTAGTGAGAAGATCTGCAATTGGAGGGGACTACTACAATGTCAAGTTATGTCTCATCACTTATGAATTTCAATGTCCCTATTGGTCCATGGGCTTTGGATGTGGAACTATAGTGCATTGATTGTCTCCCTGCATAATTGGAGATACCCAAATGAAGCAGAGTGTTCATTTGTTGCATTAAGTTCTCACCTTCCTGAAGCATGGGCTTTCTCATACAATTTGCTCACAATGCAGGCATCTGGGAGGATGTTCCCGGCTTGTCCGAGGCTGGCTCTAGGTCGCCATGGGCCTCCTGGCAATGATAATGGAGAGACCGTGTGCTGACGCCTCCCGTGACCTGGCTCGGCATCAAGTGAGATCGCTGGTTGGCTCGCCTCCATCCTTGGGCAATGCGGTTGTGATGGAAAACACTGAAGCAGAGGCACACATCTTCCCCCGGTGCAGCCAGGTTGGGGCAGCCAATCTGTAAAACCTCAGGTGCCCAGGTGCTTTGGCAGCTGAGCTTTCCTCTTGTGGATCCTCTCAACAAATATCCCTCGCTCTTGCTCAGGATCCAGCCGTCCCTCGTCCGGGCTGCGCTCCACAACACCAGCGGACTGCCGCTGGGTGCCCCACCGCATTCACTATTGCCACCAGTAGAAGGAGCCAAACAGCGCCTCAGGTGTTGATTTCTTCTGTGCCCGGTTTTATTATCAAATTCAGTGGCGGGGGGGTCCAGCTGCTTCCGCCCTGGGGCAGCGTTGCATCGACGAGGAGCACCAGAGCTATGAGACAGGTTCTCTGACGATGCAGTTAGGATGAGGCGGCTGGTCCAGGAGACTCCGCTAGTCCAGATGTTCCATCGGCCTTGTCGCCACATCTGCTACATGTCTTTTGACCTGAAGCGGAATCCTGGCCTTCTTAGCTCGTAGTTGCCCGTCAGTCTGGCAGTATTGTACACCCCCAGAGGTTGCTGCTGCGTGTCCCACTGCGGCCCACAGTACTCCAATTTATTACTAGGCCTTAGGAAGCATTTTTGTCAAATTTGGAGAGAAATTGAAGGGTGTTATCCATCCCTGGCATTGAGGAGCTCACAGGGAGCAGTCTGCCATGTTCCCCTGCTTGGCCAGGCCCCCATCAATCTTTTGAATACAAACTGAACTTGGCCTGTGAAATTTAAGTTCATGTCCTAGCATGCACTGCTAAAAAGGTTTCTTTCTAACACCCTTTTAGGGCAATGCAGGTTTTGGACTACTTCTCAACCTCCAGAACCACAAACGCTTTGGTAGTCCCAAATCTTGGTGTTTGTTTCATCAGGGTACTGGACCTCATTATTCTGCTACGTTGCACCATGGTAGACTGTTTTGCCCTCTTTACATTCTAGTCTTTTCAGTGGGCAACTTGTGTCTGTACTGTCACCACTACTCATTGCTTTCTCTGTGCTTACAGCTTTTTGTTTTTCCTCCTCCTCCTCCTGTGGCCTTTTTGCTTTGCCCGCTCTAGTCTTATTCTTTGTTCTCTGACAAAAACCCCAAGTGTCTAATTCGATAGTGGCGATGGCATCCGTCACTTGTGTGCCAGCGCCACTCATTATGGCCAGCTTGATTCGTTCCTAGCAGGCTTCTAGTCAGCATACCTGTTGAATATTCATTTTGTATTTCGACTTCCTCCATTGGTTCTGTGTCCCCTACGCAGCAGTCTCAATCAGCATAGCTATATAACTGACCGTTTTGAATGGATTGTATCCTCCCACGTATTCCTCATCTTGTATGATATTTCCATATCCAGCTGCTTCGGAAATGTTTTCCAGCAGAGGGCGCTGTGCATCGACACCATCGATGGAATAAAGGGCGTGCAGTGACTGTTGACTTCAGCCCCATAATTCAGCAAAAGGTATGATTCGGATACCGTACGCTTCTGTTCCCTATCGAGAATCTTCTAGTATTATTGAAAATGGCATCATCATCGGCGTCTTCGACTCGGACATCAGGGTTTAAGAAGTGCCAAGATTCTGGGGCGAAGATGTCCTTACGGACCCTCATCGGGTGCGTCAAGGGTGCCTATGTTCCTCTCACTCTATGTTCAACTGTAAGACCTACCTATTGATAACTGCGAAAGCCTTGAAAGAGAGAAGAGGAAAATAAGTGTCAGGTAGGTCAAAATCCCCTTCGATGACCCAGTCTAAAAAGTGTCTTCAGACGAGTAGAGAAATATTTCTCCTCGTCGTAAAAAGACAAAGATTGAGATCATGCAGTGGTTCTCACCACTCGTCATCTTCACGACGGTTGAGGAAAAGGCACCATAGGTCGCCGTCTTCGAGTTCCTCCCCAGAATGGGTTAAATGCCTGACAAAATCAGCCTCTCCAGCTGAGTGGGAGAAGTTCATAATAAAAATGATGCACGTTTTTGCAAATGCGGCCTTGAACCCCTCAAACTCATGAAAGCCATGCCCAGGTCAAAAAACTCGATAAGGGCAAAAACTGTGCGCCCTCGGATCTGCAACGCAAAGAAAAATCTCCTCGAGAGTGGTCGAAGGATCCCTCGAGTCGAGATAAATCTTCCTCGAGGAAGAAGACATTGACGCCGAAAGACTCCTCACCGAACCATGACCAGTCCTCGACGTCGACTGTGACAAAGGTTTTGCCGCCACCATTGAGGATCATAGAAAAGGTGTATATACCATTACCAAGAAAGGACTTTTTTGTGTCACTTGCTTCGATTTATGAGGAAGCGGAACATTCTTCGGATGATTTAACTACCTTTTGGTCTTTACTATGGGATACCTGGGGTCCCTGAGCCTTTGATCTCGGAGGAATCCAGGCAAAAAACGTACAGTAGCCCCTGCAAAATGCAAGTGGACTAGATACGTCCCCAGAATTAGAGTTTGGGAGACCGGACGCTACTGACCATGCTGAAGGGTCTTATAGACCGTTAATGTCCAGGGTGGTAGACTATATGGGGTGGAAAAGACCAACACCAATATAGAAACAGGATGATCTGACTGACATCCTAGATAAGGGACCCCAGGAGGATCCTATTCTTCCCTTTGATATGGCATTGCAAAGGAGAGCGAGTACAAACTGGGAGACGCCAGAATTGATTCCGGCAGTGAATAAAAAATGTACATCAAAATACAGGCCATCCAGTAGTGACCCCAGTTACTTGACAAAGCATTCCACTCCTGAAAATTTAGTGGTACAAACTGTGACATCAACCTCTAAACAGAACGCATACTCGACTATTCCCCAGACAGAGATGTCAAGAGTTACAACGCTTGGGCCAAGAAGGTTTTCTCTGCGGGAAGTATGGCCCTAAAGCAGCAAATGCCACATGCACGTTGGCCAGATTCACTCACGTTATTTGGGAATGTGCAGCAATGGCGGCGGATCATATCCCCGAAGGGTAGGAAAGGGACAGATTTTTTAAATCTAGTCAAGGATGGGAAAGATGCAATGTGCAAATCCCTCCAGACAGGTTTCGACACTGCTGACAGCATCACAGTTATGTACAGATTTGCCTGGTCAAGAAAGTCTGGTTTTGCTCCAGATGGCACACATTTATTTGGTAGCAAGGTTGATGAGAGCCTGTAGAAATTGCAGACCTCTAAAGCAGCAAAGTCCCTTGGTGCTGGTATTATACACACAAAACCGCCCCACCGGCACACCTTGGAGGGGTAGATCCTTTCGCTTTTACTCCTGAGTTTGAAGGAGGATAGAACTGTCCAATTGAAGAGGTCAGAAAAGATTTCCCTGTAGCAGACAGGGAAGAGGTACTAGGACTGCCAAGGTAGTGGCTGCTTTACCATCAGCCACTGCTCCAGCCACCTCAAAACCTCTCTGAGGTCTTAGTTCACAAGACCCCAGTGGGAGGCAGACTCTCACTGCATCTGAAAGAATGGCAAGGAATTACTTCAGATGCATGGGCATTGACAACTGTTGCCCAGGGGTACTGCCTTCCTTTTCTAAAAAAAAAGCCTCAGTCATCCACTGGGTTCCAAATCTGCTCCTTACATAGGAAATATTACCCCTGCTAGAGAAAGGTGCTATAGAACCAGTGCCTGTAGCAGAGAGGAACACCGGTTGGTATTCCCCGTACTTTCTAATTCCAGGACTCAATGGTCTCAATTCTCAGACAGGATGTCAGATCTCCTTCATGTCCCAAACAGAGTCGCTCAGGATTCCTTTGATGAGCCTGCGAGGACAGCATTTTGAAGGGAGAACCATTTTAGCAGCCATGGCCGGAAATAAAGGTAGTAACGGATGCCTCACTCACAGGGTGGGGAGCACATACGAATGACCTGACAATCAGCGGTCGGTGGTCTCCATCAGAGTCCAAACTACATATCAACCTGTTGGAGCTGAGGACAATCAGACTAGCGCTGAAGGCCTTTCCGCCCTCTGTACGGGGAAAGAACGTCCTGATAATGACAGACAACACAGTGGCCATGTACTACCTCCGCAAGAAAGGAGGTGTAGGGTCACTACCACTGTGCAGAGACGCAATACAGCTCTGGTTCTGGGCAATTCAAGAAGGAATCTCCCTATCAGCGGTTCATCTAGCCGGAGTGGAGAATATGGCGGCGGATGCTCTGAGCAAGCAGAGTACAGTCTCCCAAGAGTGGGAAGTAGCTCAGGAAGTCCTTCAAGAGATCTTCACCCTTTGGGGGAACCCCTCAAGTGGATCTGCCCCTGATCGGTGTCAACCGGAAGTGCGACAGGTGCTGCTCAAAGGGAGATGCGTTCTTAGTGGACTGGGAGTTTCCACTCCAGTACGCATTTCCTTCAATCCTTGTCATTCCTCAAGTCATCAGCGGGTTCAGTAGGTTCAGGAAATCCTTTGATCCTAATTGCTCCACATTGGGCCAGGAGGACGTGGTACCCGGACCTTCTGGACATGTCCATCTGCCCTCCAATACGTCTTCCACAAGTAGGATTAACTGTCCGGAGTAGGTTATCCTATACATGCTTTAAAAACTTAACTGAAGCCAACCTTCACTGCGCGCGTTTTATACCATCGATGACATAGAGATGGAGGTCTCCAAGGGACATTGACCGACATCGACACGCAGCGCTCTCTGCTGGAAACACATTCAGAAGCAGCTGAAGCTGGATATGGAATTATCATAAGATGAGGAATACACGGGACGAACATCCAGTTGAACAAACGTTAACATGGGTAAGTAACTTGTTCATCTCTAAAATCCTCAACTGGTGAAATCTGATCAGGAAGCTCTTCTCCCCTTGCTCTCCCTATGTCATTATGATTCTGCTGATACTCATCCATGCTCACACTGACGTGGTGTTTTTTTTAAAAACATTTTATTAATTTCAACCAAACAATACAAACCAAACAGACAGTGCATATATCAACATTTCCATTGCACATTGCTTACTTCTAGCCACTGCCTCCCTTATCCCACCCCCCATTTCGAGCCTATTACTTTACACATTCCGTTTCTGCATCTTATGGTAGGGTCTCTCCTTCCTTGGGTTCTGCCGGGTCTCGTATTGACCCAAACAGCTCTGCTATTAATGATTTCCAGGCCATCAGGGACTCTGTCTCCTCCCCCCCCCCCCCAGTATTGCTCATTTCTTGCCATACCATGGATTCCGCCTCTGCTCATTTCTGCAAATCTTTCCACCACACCTCCACTCTCGGTCTATGGCATGTCTTCCACCCCATGGCAATTCTTCTCTTTGCAAGCACATATGCCAAATCCCTCATTTTACTAACATGCTTAAGCTTCTGTGATCTAAGGAACGCCCCCAGCAAACAGGCCCACACTGTGTCCACTACAATCTTGACCCCCTTCTCCGCTAGTTTTTGCTCCACTTTGCTCCAAAAGCGTTCAGTGATCGGGCATGACCAGAACATATGCACCATGCCCGCGTGCTCCTCATATCATTTGGGGCATGCTTGCCGTCCTGCATTCGCAAACCTCGATATCCTCTGGGGTGTCATATATGCCCTATGCATAATATACAGTTGTATCTGTTTCAGTCTCGCATTTCCAGATACCTTCTTATGATACCCCTGAGCCTGTTCCCACATCCTGTCCTCCATCGGGGCTCCTACTTCCGTTTCCAGTCTAGTCTCAACTGTGTGACCTCCTTCCCAACCTTAAACATCAACATCTCATATTTTCTAGATATCTCATGGCACCCTTCCGCTATGTCGTATATCATATCTATGGTGGCATCTGGTTCTTCCTCCAGCACGACTTCGGGCCACATTCTCTTAATTCTCTGCACCATTCTATGATATGTAATATACTGGGCCGCGTGCAACCCAGTTTCTTCACGCAGCCCCGCAAAGGTAGCAATAGATCCCTCCCGCCAGATATCTCCCATTGTTGCTAACCCAACCGGTTCCCAGTGGTTTCTGATTATCATCCTTAGTTGTTCATCTGCGCCTGTTAATGCAACCAGTGGTACCTGCGGAGAGCATGGAGACGGGCTCTCCATCATCTGGCATGCCCTGCGCCACATCTTCCACCCTAGTGACATCATCTTGGGGCGCCCTTTCATTTCTACCTTGGGTACCCACATCATCTCTTTCAAATAAAATGGTGCACAGTCTTGTCCAAACAGCCTGGATTCAGAGGTCTCCTCATCAGAGAGCCATTTGGCTACATGCTGTAGTTGGCTCGCTACATAATAAACCTCGGAGTTAGGCAATTTTAACCCCCCTTTTTCATAGAAGTTCTGTAGCTTCCATAGCGCCACTCTGTTCCGCGTGCCATGCCACAGGAAATCCCTACACATACTGTTCAGTTTGATGAAAAACCTCTTAGGTATCAGGTATGGTATGTTCCCAAAGTAGTGCAGTAGCCTAGGCAGGACCACCATCTTGAGCATTGCTCCATGCCCCAACATTGCTAAGGGCAACCTCTCCCAAAACCGCATGCAATTTTCAATTTTTTTAACGGCCACCTCCGTGTTGCACCTATGCTCCTCTTCCACTGTGTATTATATGTCTATCCCTAAGTACCGAAATGTACTGACTGCCCATGGGACCTGCAATACCGGTAACTGCTCCAATGGAATCCCTTTATACCCACCTAATGGGAACATGCTCGACTTCTGGGGGTTCACCGTTATACCAGACAACCCCGCATATCTCTCCATCACTTCTAGAATATATTGGAGATTTTCTTCCGGGTGCCGCAAGTACAGCAGCATATCATCTGCGTATAGGGAGATCAGATGTCGTTCCCCTTCCGCCTCAATGCCTATGGTATCATATTATTGTCTCAAGTATATTGCTAGAGGTTCCAGGGCCAGTATGTAGAGTATTGGAGACCACGGACATCCCTGTATGGTGCCCCTGCGAAGCTGCCATCTTTCCGATATCACTGATCCCGTTTTGACTCTAGCCAGCAGTTCACTGTATAGTATTTTCGCCCACCGTACATATCCAGGCCCCAACCCATAGCACTCCAGGGCTGCCAGCAGCCATGGCCACTTGACGGAATCAAAGGCCTTTATTGCGTCCAAGGACACTATTGCCATTTCACCTGCGTTTTCGCTTCCATACTCAATAATTAGTTGGAGTCTTCTATGATTATTAGAGATGTTCCTATTTGGGACATAACCCGTCTGATCAGGGTGTATTAGTCTACCAATAACCCTCTTCAATCTATTTGCCAAGACAGCCGTCAATATCTTGCTGTCTTGATTCAGCATCGACAAGGGTCAAGAGGAGCTGCAGCTATGCCCAGGCTTGTTAGGTTTGGGAAGCAGTATTATAATCGCTTCTCTCAGTGACTCTGGCAAACTTCCCGTCTCAAACGCTTCATTTAACATTTTTAACAGTGGGGGGAGAACCTCTTCCATATATACTTTATAAAATTCACTTGGGAGTCCATCCGCCCCCGGGGTCTTGCTAGTAGGCAACTGTCTCACCACCTCCCCTAGTTCTTCCAGGCTAATTGGTGCATCTAGCTCCTCTCTCTCCTCCGCACTTATCTTTGGCAATCCCATGTCCTCCAACGTTTCTATTATCGTAGCGCGACTACTCTTACCGTTGTCTCCATATAATGACTTATAATAGTCTGCAAACTCTTGGTTGACTCCCTCGAGTGTCCGCTACACTTCCGTCTTCCCTCGTTATGGTTCTGATTTTAACTCTGGGGGTTTCGCTCTTATATGGCCACGCCAAGAGCCTTCCTGGTTTATCCCTTCCCGCATGCTGTCTCTCTACATGTTTTTTATAATTGAGGTTACACAATCTATCCCAGTACTCCGTGCATTTTTGCTGTAGCTTAAGTACCAGTTCCACTTCCTCTTTAGTGCCATCTCCGCCCCTTAAAGCCTCTTCCAATTTCTCCTCCGTCTCTCGTAGATCAGCTAAAATCCCACCCTGCAGACCTTTAGATTTTGCTATGGCCACCCCTCTCATCACAACCTTGAAGGCCTCCCAGAGTGTTCCTGCCGAGTCCACACTACCAGTATTCATCTCAAAAAAGTTTACAATCTCCTCCCTCATATCCTCCCTAAAAAAGGGGTCTCTCAGTGCCCTCGCTCGTAGGCGCCATGTCGGAATCCTCGCTCTCAGTGGGCACTATTGTCATCCAAGGATTAGGGGCGAGTGGTCCGAAAGGACCCTTGCTTTATACTTTATTTGTGTAATCTCTGTTATTACTTCAGGTGTAGTAAAGACATAGTCCAACTTCGTGTGTAACTGCTGCGGGGCAGAATAATACGAATATTGCCTCTCCTGGGGGTGTCTCATTCTCCATGCATCTTCTAAACCAAAGTAACCTAGCAATGTCTGCAGCGCTTTAGCAGCTGGGGCGGGTCTGTCCATCTTCCCATCCGATCTGTCTACCCTTGGGTTAAGTACACAGTTGAAGTCCCCTCCCCAAATCACTGCGCTCCCCACACATATGCTCAATTTGGTACACAATGTTCTGATGTATGCAGCGGTGTTCTGGTTTGGGGCGTACGTGTTTACTATGCTTATCTCCCTATTTTCCACCAATACCCTCAATATAACCATCCTCCCATCTGTCTCAACTATCTCTTGCAACTGTTGAAATGGGTCATGTGGCGCTACACACATAAGCACTCCCCTAGCATAGGCAGAATATGATGAGCCCACCACCACTCCCTTCCACTTCCTGGCAATCATATCCATTTTCTCCCGTGTCAGGTGGGTCTCTTGTAGCAGTGCAATGTCTATTTTTTGCCTACGCAGGTATAGCATGACCTTATTTCTCTTTAGATAACTATTGAGCCCCCTTACGTTCCAGGTAGCTATTTTAAGGTCCCACATGGCTTATTAGAGTTCCATTCCGCCTCCCACCGGTGCAGTCCAAATCTAAGCTCCATTTCATTCTGTATAGGCTCGTTCCCCAGTTTAAACTCCCCTTAACCAAAAACACACCCAACTCCCCATTCCCCTCCTCCCTCACCTTCCTTCCCATCCACAACATCACTCCCCTCAACTGTTGCCGAGCTCCATCCCTGGATCTCAGGCACCCCCACATCTAGCTCTTTCTAGCTATCGCCTGCACGCGAAGCTCCGCAGGGTGAGGTCACCCTAATGGCTATCCTACTGCTGCTACTACTATTGCACGGGGGGGTAGGGTGCTTTCGTCCTGCCGCTCCTATTTGCTTCAGTTCAGCCACACATTACTACTATGTATTCAAACTTCTATATTCCAGTCCATTAAGTTCAACACTGTCAAAGGTGTCTCCGCCATATATCAGCTTTACTCGGTCGCACCCCTTTATCTTAATCTCTATCTTAGTCACTGCTGGGGTACCCATTCTGCGTCATATCAATATACATGCAATATCCCAATCACTTATCGTGTTCCTCTTGAGCCTGCTCCGCATCTCGTTCCGGGCAACCCTGTAGGTCCAGCCATGTCGCTGCTTCTTCCGGAGTGTCAAAAAAGTACATCCTGCTTTTGTGCAACACTTTCAATTTCGCGGGGTACAAGAGCATGTATTTGATTCCGGCCATGCGTAACCTCCTTTTGATTGCCACATAGCTGTACCGTTGCCTCTGGACCAGCATTGTATAGTCTGGATACGCCGTGATGGTGCTTGAAGCCCTTTCAATCGTTCCCCCTTTATGAAAGTACTCCAATATCTTCTCGCAATCTTTGTAGTTCAGTATCTTTGCGATTATCGCACGGGGAGGGGCCCCAGGCTTCGGCTTGCTCATAAGGTCTCTGTGTGCGTGCTCCACTGTGAATCCTTGCGAGAGTTTGTCGGCCCCTCTTTCTTGCAAGATCAGGTTCTCAACATAGTTTGTAGGGTCTTGGCCTTCCTCTCCCTCTGGCAATCCGACCACGTGGATATTGTTCCTTCTTGCTCTCCCTTCAGCTTCCTCAGCACGATTCTCCAGGTTAGCTACCTGTTGCTTCAGTACGTGAACCTCCTTTGCATTGTTGGTGCTAGTGTATGTGTTGGTTTTCACCGCACTCTCCAGGCTGCTCGTTCTCTCCGCCAACGTTCTAACATCTTGTCGTAGCAGGGTGACTTCTATGCCTACTGCGTCTATTTTAGCCTCCAGGGAAGTGCGCAAATCCACCATCGCTATCCCCCATGAGTCCCTCAGCTCCGTAATGGCCACTAATATCTGGTGATTTTCAGTCTCTATGGTGCTCTCCTCAGGTGCTGTCACGCCTCTGGGTGTTGTCGTCGCAGGAGATTGCTGCGTTTTGGCGAATGCTTCCATTGTGGATTGTTTGTTTTTGTTCTTACTTACGGCCCCTCGCCCTGCCATCTTGCAACCTCAGTTGTGTGTCCGAGGTTGCTTGGTCTCTGGTGTATTAATCCTACTCCTCTGTCTTGATGCGGCACCAGTGTATCACTCCAAGCCTGGGGCAATTATCCTCGAGGAAACTTTGTATAAGTTTGTGTTTGTTGGGCTATTTCACCGAGTGGGTTGTAACCTCCCATGTTTCAAATTATCTTGCTGCATCCTGGAGACTACTCTTTTCCCCATCATAACCACCCATCTTTTGGGCTCCTTGCGCTCTTCACATCACTGCTTATATCCACGGCAGTCTCTCTTGTATAATCATTAGCTTGGATCCACCCTGTATGCCGTGCCCTTCTATGATGGCGCTCACTTTCTGGCTCATTCACACCTCGGGGTCATCTGCTAGTTTCAGCACCACAGAGGACCCACAACTCCTAATACTGTACTTCCCTTTATCTCTAGGAGAAAAGGACTCCTCCATCAGTGCCAGCCCAGTGGTTTAATAGTATGTTCTCCCGTAGCCGTTGATACAAAGTGTCTGTTTCCGCCGTAATCAGCTGCTGGTATCATCGGTGAGCGGCCACCATTTAGCCCCAGCTGCCCTTTCTACTGGAATCCCGATGGTTTTTCTTCCAGCACGACTTTCTCACTCTCGCGTGCCTCTGTCCTCTCCAGGGCCGTCCCGCACTCCTTTATCTCAGTCCAAGCATCTGCTACTTATGTAGCCACACGTTCCTGCAGCGCACCCACTGCCTCCGCTACAATGTATCGTGCTGTTCTGATCCGTTGCGCCTATGCTCCGCTCGTGGAAGCATTCGGCTCCTTATGATTTCTGCCCCGCGGCGCCCGCCTGCAACATGGGCTGCTACTGCCGGCTCCCTCCGATGGAACACTCGGGGAGCCTCGCATGCAGCTACAGTGTCTCTTCCACCATACGCTCCTCCACTCGCAGGCTCGCGCACCCTGCTGCTTAACATGGGCTGCTGCTGTTACGTATATGTGCTCCACTGGGCACCCCGTCAGGAGCCAGCCCTCCGCTCACTGCTCACTGCCCACTACCATGCTCCGTCATTTCGATGGTCGGGGTCGCTGTGCCTTTGTTGTCCGTCATTTTGTGGGAATACGTGCCCACCGAGTCTCACACACAAAAGGCTATAACTCCGGCATGCTTTCACCGATAAGCTTGTAATTTCTGATGTCGTGGGGCGCACCTTCCAACGCCTTTGCTGATGTTTTCTGGAACCTTTAGATGGGTTTAAGCGTGTTGCCACGGATCATCGTCGGATCAACAGGAGCTGCTGCACCGGAGCATGTCCTACTTCATGGCTAGTTAGCCACACCCCCCCACTGACGTGGTGGTGTTGTCTTGTTTTGGAGCACTGTATGCCTATTTGGACTGGGACCAACATGGAAGAGACTCAGTATTATGCTTGCAAAACTGCCCTAGTAATGTTAAATTGTCACACTGCTTATCTTGATTAGACAGCTTTTCATTCAAGACTCTGAAAAGAAGACTTGGCAATCACATGTATTTCACTTTAATATCAATAGTTATCTTCACTTGTCTGAAGTAGGGACCTAAGTGGTAAGCCAATCTTTTGTCATCTTGCATGGTAACAGATTTGCTATGGACAAGAAATGCTAGAACACTTTTAAACGTGTTTATACTACTTAGAGTACAAATATTATATTTATTTAGATTCATTCTTGAATTCACACGTAGGAGTAGGTTTTGTTACATTTTACCGTGACCCAATTGTAATTTTGGATTTTAATAATGTTTATCAAATTGCATTGAACATAATGTATTTAAATTGCCATTTTATTGCTACATGTTCTGGATTAAAATAAACCTTACATGATTAATAACATACGCAATTAAACATCTGACCTTTTTAAGCCAAATTAAAATACAAAATGTACCTAATGAATATAAATATCCATTGTTAAAAATAACCTTATTAATTAGGTGACAAACACATTTTAAAACTTATTGTATCTTCGGAGAGTCAGTTCTTTCAAGACATTTTTCCAAAATTGTATGTCCGTAAGGGTCAAGGAGATATGATTACCCTACATAATTCTCTCCCAAAATGTATTGTAATGCAAGTACGATGTTGTATTAAAGAAAAAAAATGTATATATGTATCTATCTTCAAAAACAATGAGTTTGCTAGTGACGTCCAGCAATGTGTTTAGGTGATAAATTCTCTGTCTCGGTTACTTGTCCTTAAATATATGGACAAGACAAGCTTCAGTCCAACTATATCGAATTTTGTGTCCTCATAACTTCTTCAAAAACTGGTTTAGAGAGCTGGCCCGCGTTTCAAGGTCCTGTTTAAATACTATATTTGATGGCCCTTCCAGACCCGGTGAAATGACTGAGCCATGTGTCTCGATCTTCCAAAAAAATGTTGTTTATAGTGTTCTCTGAGGACTTAAAATTACTTTTTCCCAAGTAATTGTCCTTAATTTCCCCTCTGAATTGGTTTTTATTTAAGTCAAAAATGCTTTTGGATCATTTTTATTTAGAACATAAAGCATGTTAGACCATTTTGTAAGTGAAAACCACTTTATAGTGTTTTGCCAAGTTTTTGTTGGTGTTTCCTCTTCCTTTTTTAAATACACTGGGGGTCCTGATCAGGGTTAGCGCATAGCTCTAAACTCTTCATGTTTTCTGTGTTACTATGTTTGAATCTTAGTTTCACATAGTTCCCTTTTATGTAAAGCCGGCCTACTGCTTGGTACACTCACTTGCATACATGTTTGATAACTCTTGCATTTGCATTGTAAATTCGATTCCTCTGTATAAAGATTGTTATTGACTATATTTTCTAGTTTATCATGTAGTCTTGATATGCTTTTATCACTCGATACGATTTCCACCGTTTTCCATGCTTCCCCCCAGTCAAGTCGACATCATTTGTTTAAACCTCCATATCCCAGGCTAAGGTCAAAGCCGAGTAGTCACTGGCTGTTTGCTTGTATTGTTCGCGTTTTAAGGGATGCCAGTAACTTAAGGATAATCAGGTGTAATCTATAATAGAGCCGGATTGATTTTGTGTGTGTGTATTCTCCAGGTATGTCCCCGTTTTCCTCTCGCTCATCATCAGTTCTCCCCAGTTGGCATATCATTTGGTCAAGTGACTACACAGTTTTGTAGTGGTTTTCTGTTTAACTTAGAAAACTGGCACTGCCAGCGCATCGACCAAATCGAAGTCATTTGAAATAAATTGATGAGGTCATCACTAAGTTCACCTCGTGCTATTGTCGGGGTGATGGGTGAGTAATTATCCCCATTTCACCAAGATATTCTTCTTGTTGGTCATAATAAACATAACTTTTGTTCCTTCGGGAGGATTTTAAATATGGACTGACAATCGAGCTACTTGAACATAGGAAGAGCTATGTAAAGGGAACAGTGTTTAGCATAGACAGGTTTATACTGAAATCAGAAGATCCCTACCCCTTTGGAAGATCTCTTAATCCTTTATGTGCCAGCTGCAATAGAACAGCCACCCCGTCCATAGGCGGGGCATTGCACAAACACACTTCCTGCAAGAAAAAGTATAATTCTTGACTTAAAAATGTACGACAGGCCCTAATCTAACCTGGTAAGATGTTTACATAGTTCATTTTAAATTGCTTTGAGAAGCAGAATAAAAGGAGCCCTGGAGACATTCCCCAAATAATGGTTGGACAAGCCCAAGCTTTTTGTAAAGACAAATGTTAATGGGACATGCCATTTTGTGTTGTTGAGGTTGTTGAGGTTTGCTACACTTAATTTACAGTGCATATATATATATATTGGAACATGTCTGGTACAGCACCTGAGATGTACCCTATTCGGTATTTTTACACATGTGGGGTCTCAGGAAAGGCAATCGGACTGCAAATGATATAAACAGAACATGTTTTAATGGTTTTTGCCCTTATTTGAATTCTTTTTTGGAAAAAGGGTCCTTGTGACTGCCTGTACCAGATGTTCTATTGATGTTTCGTGCACCTGGGGGCAGTATATTGTAGAGGAGAGGTTGCCCTTAAATTAGGGGTTTTTTTAGAGTACAGAAAAAAAGTATAGAAAATAGATTTAAAAACACATGTTATAGTAGATGCAGCATGTGTATACTGTGATGGCAAGTGGAAACATATCAAATTTATTTTGTCCTATGTCATCCAGTATAGATTATTTTAAAAAGTGCTTGCGGTACTCTCTGTACTCAATCAGGGGTACCACCAGCGAATGACTGAGCTGTCTCGGTTTTGTAGAACCCCTTATGCACTAAACCAGAGTTCTATTTGTTCTCTGCGAATAGTGGTATGTGGAGTATCTCAGGATTCCAAAAGAAAGGAAAGGAAACTTTTTTTGAAGTTTTCAAAAAGGTAAGTCCTCTGCCACTTTCCAGTGTGGTAGATAATTCCTTTTCTCTGGCTGAGGAACTTCCAGGAAATCTTCACGACCTCAGAAGAAACAAAGCACAGGTCAACTCATTTACAAGGACGCTCGCAGCACCACAACTTGCGCATCCTTACTTTCTTAAATTCTGTAGCCGTCCTCGACTTTCTCCATCAGCCTCTGCAAGACAAAAGAAGGTTATTTGAACGATTGTCAAGGGGGAGTCGCAGCCAGTCTGGACTCCAGGTTAACGCCAGTGAAGTAACTCGGCGGACCAAGCCAACAACGACGCGCCCCTGCTTAGCTCGGCAGGACGGAGAGTGCAGCATTACGAAAACCAAGGTGAGCAAAGCCCCAAGGGAAACCCACGCAAGGGAAGACTGGGAGATGGGCCCTGGGAGACAAGGAGAGTCGCTAAAACATCCTTCCTATTTTCTAGAACTGATCCCAAGCCGAACAAAGTCCGGGAGAGTTGCTGAGAGCCCAACGGTGTCCCAGACCAGTACAGAGGCGTCCCTGTGGATACAAGGTGAGCGTTACAATCGCTCTAGCCATGCCCGCTCCAGGTCCCGGTCCTCAACGCCCTCGAGACCGGTAGAGCCTGTGAGGTCTTCTAAGAAGACGTCAACGCCATCGGCGCAATGTCCGTCGAGGGACTCTCTCTCGAGGCTCTGCCTCCGAGGTAGTCATCGACGCCATCGGCGCCGAGGCCGTCGAAGGACACGCTCCGGGCACTGCCCTCGAGGCCTGTGTCGAAGCCATCAGCGCGCGCTCAACGCCGATTTTGTCGACGTCTTTTATGGAGGCTTTACCGGAGGCACCCGTGCATCGGTGGAAACTCTGTGGAAGGCCCTGAAGAAGTCAGTAAGGCCTGTATTTGAGACTTTTTCTGTGCCCTCATCCAGGGATTTATTCCAGCCTCTGGATTACATCTCTGAGGTGGATGAAGGGTCTGAGGAAGGTTTGGTTCCTGATGATCTGTTATCTGGTTACAGCCAGTTGGAAGACCTGCGTCAGTCTTTGCACGATGCCAGTAGTCTTGATACCTCCCGGAGGTTGAGTTTGGCAGACCTGAGCCTGGTACGCATACTGAATCTTCGTACAGGCAACTCATATCGAAGGTGACAGAGTACTTGGGGTGGTCTGCACCACCAGTGGATTTTCTACAGGATGACCTGACAGATATCCTTGACCAAGGGCCACCCACTGACCCGGTGCTGCCATTTCATATGGCTTTACAGAGAAGGGTAGTGGCGGCTTGGACTGCTGCGGAGAGTCTCCCGGCAGTGAGCAAGTTGTTGCAGAAAAAAAATACCGTCCGGCCAGTAGCGACCCCTGCTACTTTACTACGCACCCCACTCCAGAGAGTTTGGTGGTGCAGGCGGCTACGGCCCCAGCAAAGCAATCGTCGTACCCTACCATCCCTCCTGATAGGGACGACAAGCGTTTTGATGGCTGGGCGAAGAAAGTGTTTTCTTCAGGGGGTATGGCTTTACAGGCAGCCAACTCGGTGTGTGCCTTAGCACGTTTCAGTCACACTCTGTGGAATTGTGTCTCTTTGGCAGCTGAACATATTCCCGAAGGGGAGGAACGGGATGGTTTTCTTGCCCTCGTTCAGGATGGCAAGGATGCCATGTGTGAATCCGTTCAGTTGGGTCTGGACTTGGCAGACTGTGTCAGCCGGTCCATGGCGGCGAGCACCGTGATGCGTAGATTTGCGTGGTTGCGGAAGTTGGGGTTTGCTCCTGACGTACAAGCCCGGCTTCTCAACATGCCCTTTGATGGTGAACATCTTTTTGGCAGCAAGGCTGACGAGAGCCTTGAGAGGTTGCAGACCTCCAAAGCTGCAGCGAAGTCGTTGAGTGCTGCAGTTTGCCAACCTCTGCCTTTTCGTCCTAGGGGACAGCAATGGAGGGGAGGTTCCTTTCGATACTACTCTTCTTTTGGTAGATCTAGGGGAGCTGCAAGTCAAAGGGGCCACCGTAGGAGTGCCAGAAGCGGAAAAAAAGGTACTCGAGGTGCGAAGGCCAATTGGGCAGTTGCCTCTTTGCCCTCAGGCACTGCCGCAGCCGCTTCAGCTCAGTCATGAGGCCATGTCCCATGGTTCCCCCAGCTGGCGCAGCATCTTGTAGAATGGCGTGCCATTACTTCAGATGTGTGGGTTCTGGAGATCATAGCCCACGGTTACTGTCTTCCTTTCCGGCTGTGGCCTCACGACAATCTACCAGGGAATCTCTCTTTGAAGAGTCTGGATCCGCTCCTTGCGCAGGAAATGCAATCCCTGCTGGAGAAAGGTGCCATTAGAACTAGTGCCTGTAGCGGAGAGGAACAAGGGATGGTATTCCCCATATTTTTTGATCCCGAAAAAAGACGGGGGATTGAGACCCATCATGGACTTGCGCGGTTTGAACAAGTTCCTCAGGAAGGACAAGTTCAAGATGGTTACTCTCTCTCAAGTCCTCCAGGCCCTTCAACTTCAGGACTGGTTGGTGTCTCTTGAACTCAAGGACGCTTACTTTCATGTGCCGATTCATCCCAAGCACAAGAAGTACCTGAGGTTCGCGGTTGGCGACTCGCATTTTCAGTTTCGGGTCCTGCCGTTAGGATTGACCTCCACCCCGAGGGTCTTCACCAAGGTCATGGTGGTGGTGGCAGTGTATCTGAGGAAAGGGGGGGATTCGCGTCTACCCCTGCCTGGAAGATTGGTTGATTAGGACGCGCTCTCCTGAGCAAGTCCTGGATCATCTGTCAGTCACCTGCCACTCCCTTCACAAGCTGGGCTTCTCCCTCAACTTAAAGAAGTCCCACTTGACACCTACCCAGTGGCTCCAGTACATCGGAGCAGGGCTCAACACATCCCTGGGGCAGTGTTCGCCTCCCCAGGTGAGGTCTCATCACATTCTGCAGATGGTGCACAAGTTTCAACATGCCCAGAGTCTCCCGGCGTTTGAGTTCTTGAGGTTGCTCGGCCTCATGGCATCCTGCATTTTTCTGGTGCCAGAGGCCAGGTTGCGGATGAGATCTCTGCAATGGGCTTTCAAGCTGCAGTGGTCGCAGTCCTCCGGTAGGATGTCGGACCCTGTTCAGGTGCCGCCGTCGGTCGCCCAGGGTCTTCTGTGGTGGGCCGTCAAATGCAATCTGATGAAGGGGGCTCCATTTTGGCTACTCTGGCCAGAGGTGGCGATCGTGACCGACGCATCCCTCACGGGATGGGGAGCTCATGCCAACAGGCTGTCAGTCAGCGGTCGTTGGTCTCCGTCGGAGTCCAGACTCCATATCAATCTGTTGGAGCTGAGGGCCGTCATGCTAGCCCTGAAGGCTTTTCTGCCATCTGTGCGAGGGAAACATTTCCTGATTCTGACAGACAATACAGTGGCCATGCACTACCTCAACAAAAAGGGGGGGCAGGGTCTCTCGCTCTGTGCAGAGGGGCTATGCAGCTCTGGTTCTGGGCCATCCAGCAGGAAATTTCGATCTCAGCAGTTCATCTGGCCGTAGACGAAAACGTGGCGGCGGACGCTCTGAGCAGGCAGAGCGCGGTCTCTCACGAGTGGGAGCTGGCTCAGGAGATTCTCCTGGAGATCTTCGCCCTTTGGGGGACCCCACAAGTTGATCTCTTCGCCACCAGTGTCAACCGGAAGTGCAAAAGATTCTGCTTGCGGGAATTTCCTCCAAGAGGAGCCTTAGGGGACGTGTTCGTAGTGGAGTGGTCCTTCACACTGCTGTACGCGTTTCCTCCAGTCCCCGTCATTCCGCAAGTGCTGCGGAGGTTGTGGAGGTTCGGTTCCCGAATTATCCTCATTGCTCCGGCATGGACCAGGAGAGCGTGGTACCCGTACCTTCTCGACATGTCCATCTGCCCTCCACGACGTCTTCCCTACCGAGACGATCTGCTCTCACGGGAGGGGGGGTCAGGTTCTCCATCCAGAGGTCAAGTCTCTCAACCTTCATGCTTGGCTTCTGATAGGTTGAGGTATAAGGATTGGGTCCTCCCTGAAGACCTGATGGAGGTGTTGCTTTGGGCCAGAAGGCCCGCAACAAAGTCCCTGTACCGTTGCCATTGGAGAAAGTTCTGTGACCGGTCCAGGGTTAAGAATGTGGATCCTTTTTCATTTGCCATTCCTGTGGTTCTGTCTTTCTTGCTTTCATTAGCCCACAAGGGCCTGCAAGTGGGTACCATTAAAGGTTACCTGGTGGCGCTGTCCATATTTAAGCACTCGTCTGAGGAGTGTTCTTATTTTAAGATTCCTTTGATTTCCCAGTTTCTCAAAGGGCTCACTAATGTGTTCCCACCGTCACCTTTCCAGGTGCCCGGTTGGGATTTGAACCTGGTTCTAAAATTCCTCATGGGAGCTCCGTTTGAGCCTTTACATTCTTGCCCTTTGATACTGTTAACCTTTAAAACTGTATTTTTAGTTGCGGTTACTTCCGCTCGCAGAGTGAGTGAGTTGCAGGCACTATCCGCTAAGCCACCCTTCAAGGTGTTCCATAAGGACAGGGTTGTCCTTAGGGTTTGTCCTTCTTTTCTTCCGAAGTTTGTGTCGGAATTTCATTTAAGCCAGAAGGTCATTCTTCCGGTGTTCTATCCACCTCTGCATCCTGGTAAGGAAGAGGAGAGGCTCCATAGGTTGGATCCTAGGAGAGCGTTAAGCTTCTACATCTCACGCATGTCCCGGTTCAGAGTGGACGATCAGCTCTTTGTAGGATACGCCGGAAGGCGTTTGGGTCAAGCTGTTACTAAGCAGACCTTTTCCAGATGGATTAACTTGACCATCTCGGAATGCTACCGTCTGGCGGGTATGGACCCTCCGGTAGGCTTGAGGGCACATTCTACTAGGGGTGTGGCTGCCTCCACTGCTCTGCAGAGGGGTGTTGCCATTCTTAACATTTGTGAAGCAGCCACATGGGCCTCTGTCCATACTTTTGTCACACTACTCCCTGGATACTGTCCATGGGCAAGATGTGGCCTTTGGTAAGACAGTCCTCTATTCTGCAATTCGATTGGGCATTCTAAAATTCTAAATTCTTTTCCCACCTCCATACGTTGGTACTGCTTTGGGAGTCTGTCATAGATGTGGAATACGTCGGAGGAACCAATCCCTTCGAAGAAGAAGTTACTTCCTTACCTGGTAACGTTCTTTCGATGGGATGTTCCGACGACGTATTCCAAATCGCTCCCTCCCTACCTGCCCCTCTACAGAATTTCTTATGCCATTGCAGCTTTCGTTTCCACAAGGCTTTCTGTAGTCATTCTGGCAGAAGATTGGTGCCACCCGTTCTGGGGAAACACTACAACTGAGGCTACGGGCGTTGTGCGTCCTACTTATAACATCCAGTGACGTCGGCTCGACGGAGGCCCACGAGGACAGCGTATCGACGCTGGACGCAGACGCCGAAAGAAAATTCCGAAGCAGCACAGCTGTGCGGATTACCTGTCATAGATGTGGAATACGTTGTCGGAACATCCCATCGAAAGAACGTTACCAGGTAAGAAAGTAACTTGTTCTTCTTTTTGCTTGCGTATCTGTTTCACTTCTTTGATCCGTCGTATAGTTGTTAAGGACTGCCCCAGAGGTGAATGGGCAACGCAGGAAGCAGGGACAGCAGCCCCAACCGTATGGGCACTTGGCTATATCAGAGAGACTCCCCGCACCAGGTGGATGCCTCCCCTGATTACTGTGGTGCAGGAACAGTGCGAAAACTCTGGGGAAGCAGCTTGCCCAAAGATCAAGGCGAAGACACCAATGGAAAGAGAATGGAACAAAACCGAAGTAGCAACAGACAGGCAACAAAATGAAGGCAAGGGAGAAAGCTGGCACCAACTGGGAAGCAAGAAGGAAACTGGGCATGGGAGGGCCAGGACCAGAGCAAGGAGGGAAAACCAGAAAGGAATGGAAGAATCAGGGGGAAGGCTGGATGCAGGTAAAACGAAAAGAGAAAAAAAGAGCAGCCTGGACAACCTAAGAACAGTCAAGACTCTATCAGTGAACTGGCAGAGCACATTAAGACATGCTCAGCCGAGGGGGTGAGAGCTTTAATTGGCCCTCCCCCTTCGAAAACTAGGCCGGCAACATGTCTCGGAAGGATAGCTCAGGAGCAACGTGCTCGCCTTGGAAGCAAGACGACACGGAGCAACACAGGTTCGATCCCCGGGTCTGCGCTTAGAAACCTCTGGGTATGAAGCACGTTGTAAATAACCTATCGTATCATATATCATATCATGGCGTGTTCGTTACCATGGAGATCTATAAACACTGCGCATGCATGGAACCTGGGTATCGGGCCACAGCAGCTAGGATTGCCAGCCACGATGCACACGCGCTGCATCTTTGGCTGCCAAAGGAGATCTGATGCACCCTGGCACCCAGACACTGAAGTCTGATCATCCGTGCCACTTTGCCTCCCAATCCCGTGCCCCTGAGCCACAAGGACAGCCACCAACGTTTTTATCCTAAGATGGCCGCCCTCATCAGCGTTTCGGCGTCGTGTCTGGTTGCCTAGCAACCCCCGATCACAACGACAAACGCTGCGAGCACAGCCGGAGGCGGAAGCCGGCCCACAATGCCTAAGGCCCTAGTAGCCAAAGGCCCCTTCCTGTCTGCCCCTGTCCGCACCTGCGCTACGGCGCGGGACACTGCTCTGCAGTAACACTCCCTGTATACTGGTAATCACTCTCGAGCCACGGCCTCTCCCAACACATGCGCCCCACCCTCCTCATCAAAGGACGCTACGTTACAGACCTCGGCGATGTCCGCATACAATATCTTGCAAGGTATGTTGAGTGCGTTGCTCACGGGCCGTTGCCTACTATCACGATAACATTTGCATGAAACCTGCTGCTGCTTGCCACCGTCGCTGCTGATCAGCAGGACACTAACTCACCCTGACCTATGTCAATGCGCCTCATTGTGTGCATGCCACATTAGTTACCTAATTTGCGCCACTTATGCGCTAATCTAAGTCGGCTCATATTTGCCTCGCTCCTTCGGTGCCACACTCGGTGTGCGCCTTGACGCGCATTACAATAATGATGCTTACCACTATGACTAGCCAATGCATGCCCATCGTTTTATGATCTACTCCCTACTTGCTCTGCACAACCATTATCCTACCACTTGCCCTCTAGTCTAGAACCCACATTCACGAGCAAACTTGGCCTGCCTCATTTGACTCTCATTCTTGTACTGTACCGTCTCATTTTTGATGCATATTATGCCATTCATGCTCTGTGCAAATACGTGAACGTGCCTTATATGATTAGAAATTTGCCTCACTCGCTAGTGTCACCACCATCAACATGTTTGAAAAGGTTGTTCTGTGCTTGGCCTAGCGTTGTCCAGCTCGGCCCATGATTGCACTCATTGTTTGCTTCTATTACCCTGTGCCACTGCCCAGCATTGCCTAGTGTTGCCTATGTTCATAGGTCTTGCCCTGAGCCTTTGCCAATGTTGCCTAGTACAGCCCACAATTGCATTTACTGATTGTACAGACTGTCCTGTGCCTCTGCCTAGCGCTGTTTAAGCACCCCACTGCCCCACGGCCAAGATCCACCCACTTATCAACCCTTCAGGGATACTCTCCACAAGCCATCCACCCGCCAGACCCCTGCCCCCACCCACTGCCACTACTGCAGAGACCTACCTCCCATGATGACCACCCTAAAAGGAGCCACACTGACCATGGCAGCTCTTCTCCCCTTACTCCACAACATCTCACCACAGATTTACACCAATACGAACACCCCACTCTACCCAGAACATCTTTCCCCAGTGGAATGGATAAATAGATTTGCTCGCCCGCCCACACCTCTCATACCATGCCCTACCCCTCTAAGAAACTCACGACTAGGCTCCCGCTTCACTCCACCAACTACTACCACCAACCAGAGTGCAGCCCCACCTATCAAGCTCAGAAACGATAGACTGAGCTACAAACCTGTTAGAGCAGTCTCCATCCAGACTAGGAACCTCATGCTACAGACACCACATATCGACCCCATAATCAGCCAAAACTGCACCACACTCCACACACCACCACAACCCAACCCTACCCACATTCCCATCAAGGGTGCTCTCATCAATGCCCGCTCTTTGGTAGCCCACGCTACTGATGTGGCTGACATTATCTCCTCTAACCACCTCGACTTCATCACCATCACGGAGACGTGGCTCCACCCAGCTTCTGGCCCCACCTTAGCATTAGCCATCCCTGATAACTATAACATTATCCGTGCTGACAGGAAAAATGGAATAGGAGGAGGCGTGGCCATCATCGCTAAATCCGACCTAAACATCAGAGAAGCATTGAACACAACCTTTTCCGTCAGCCAAACTCCTTTCCATCAAGCTTCCATTATCGAACACCCAAGCTATTCCCCTACACATTATATACAGACCACCAGGCCCCTATCCACCTTTGAAGAGGATATCTCTCTCCTACTTACCACTAACACCAAACCCAATTCACAAATTATCATCATGGGTGACTTCAACTTGTGACTTAATGACCCTAATGACAATCACGCCACCTCCCTCAATGACACCATTACTCACCTAGGCCTCACTCAACAAATTACCAAGCCAACACACATAAAAGGAAGATCCCTAGACTGGCTAGCAGAGGCTAATTGTAACCTCTCACTGTCACACATCACACCGTGTGCTTGGACCAATTATCACCTTCTCAGTACCCTGAACTACTACCAAAACGACACCACCCTCCAGGACACCACAAATAATTTCCAGAAATAATCGCAACATCACCATACAAAACATTAGACCACTCCTTACGCCCATCACCAAAGCCAACCTCCCCACTCAAAATGACAACCCCGCTACCCTGGTAGACCTTTACAACAATACGATGGAACAAGCTCTCAATCAGATAGCCCCACTCAAACACCGTAAAGCCAAACCCATGGCCCATACCAACAAATAGTTCTCAGCAGAATTAAAGGCGCTCCGCAACATTAAAGGAACTGTGGAATTTAGTTGGAGAAAAGCTCCCTCTCCCTCCACAAAAGACAAATTCACTACAGCTGCCTCCACCTACAAATTTGCTATCTTAAACGCCAAAAAAGAAATCTATAATACAAGAATACTCAATGCTAAATCGGGCACAAAAGAACTATTCTCTATTCTAAGAGAACTTGAATCACCATTACCACCCACAGAGGAATGTACTAAAGACAAAGCCTGGTTTAATAATATCCAGCTAGCCCTCTCTAACAAAATTGCCCTGCTACAAGCCAAGATCGAAAACAAAAAAGCCAACCTTGCCGTTAAAGACAACCTCAATAGTAAAAAAGACTTCACCCCTCCCAAATGCCCACCTTTTCACTTCTCCCCGGTCACTGAGGAAGAAGTAATTAAGATAATCGCCAGCCTTAAACCATCCAATTGTATGGGTGACTTGTGCCCCGCTTCCGTCATCCAGGACGGAGCTAAAGACCTAGCTCCTCTCATCACCGCCCTGATCATTTCCTCCTTCAAGAATTCGGTGGTCTCCAACAACCTTAAAGAAGTGTGGGTCCTCCCCCTTCTCAAAAAACCTAACCTAGACCCTAATATCCCCACAAATTATAGACCTATCACAACGGTCCCTTTTCACCTCAAAATATTAGACAGAGTACCCTACCTCCAAATACAACAACATTTGGAAGAAAATAACCTAGGCCTGCGACAATCCGGCTTTAGACCTAGGCTGGGACAGAAACCGCCCTCCTGGATCTAAAAATCCAAATGGATGAAGCCAAGACGAGGGCAATCTGGCCATTTTGCTCCTGTTGGATCTTTCAGCTGCCTTCGATCTGGTGGACCACCAGATCCTTACCCAACACCTCTCTTCGGCTGCCGCATTCTCCCAGAATGCCACCAATTGGATTCAGTCATTTCTGGCTGATAGGTCGACTAGGGTCTTCGCCCCATCAGCGGCGGCTGACCCTATACCAATCCAATGTGGAGTCCCCCAAGGCTCCTGCATATCGCCCACACTTTACAACATCTTCACTAAGCTTCTCTTTGACCGCCTTGACGATCTGGGTGTCAGCTACACCAATTACCCAGATGACACCCAGGTCCTCATCACACTCACTGGCTGCTATGAAGAAGATGTTGCAAAGCTTAACAAAATTTACCTAGAAATTCAAGCCTGGATGGCCACACATAGTCTTTGCCTCAATGACGATAAGACAGAGCTACTTATCGTATAATCCCAGGCACGCCTCAATAAATTGGATTCCAGGTACCAATCCTTCACCATTGATGGCAACATTATTAAAATATAAAAGAGGTCAAAACACTAAGTGTGTACCTCGACTCCACTCTATCACTGAAAAAACAAATAAATGCCACCATTTCATCTACCACCGATACTAATAAACTTATCAATGCCTGCAGACCTTTTCTATCCACCTCCAGTTGTCTCACCTTAGCCAGAGCACTGATATTGTCTAAATTAGACTATTGTAACACACTCTCCCTGGGAACCACAACAAAAAATCTGAACAGACTCCAGATTCTACAAAATAACGCCTTAAGATGCGCTCTTAACCTCCCGCGTAAGGCTCACATCTCCACGGCCAGCAAAGAAGCCCCTTGGCTACCCATCCGCGACAGAATTAAGTGAAGAACCCTTGTCATTACACACAAGTGCCTGGCACTGACTGCCCCACGCTACCTATCTGACAAATTCTCCAGACACAGCACTTCCAGACCGACCAGAACTCCATATCTGCACCAATTAAAGATTCCCAAATTCAATCTAAAAACAGCAGGAGGCTGCAGCTTCCCTGTTCTTGCAGCTCAATGCTCGAATACACTCCCTCTTGCTATCAGATCAGAAGCTTACTTCTGGCCATTTAGAGCTATGGTGAAATCCTGGCTCTCTACCTAATACATTGCCACTCACTACACACTTGCCTGCCTCCACCCATTCCTACCGTATGACTTAACCTTACCCTGAAACGGACCACCTTGTAACCCGGTCCTTACGCGCTATTGCATATACGACTCTCGCTGTACATTTCTTTGTAACCTTTAATGTATGTAACCATTTGTGTTTCGCGCAACGATATGTAACTATGTTGTCCACATGATTACGCGCCCAGCTACCCGAGGGTTCGGCCGCGCTCTATAAATAAACTAACTAAACTAAACATGGCGGCTACCTCGAAGGGCCTGCATATGTGGACAAACAATCTCCTGGGCCTTGCCGGATGGAGACACCAGTGAGGGTAAACACGCCAGGGTGAGCGCTACAGGGAAGGCTGGTTATTGACGTGTGTTTGTGCGACTGTGGGTAAGAGTCGTTTAAGTGTGACTGCGAGTATGTGTGGTCTTGACAGGAGATGTGTCGGAATGTGTGGGAATGTGTGACACCTGACCCCACAACCTACACTGTCTCATTGTAGGTGGCCGAGGGACCTCTGTAGGAGTTGGGGAAAGCTGCACCCTTCTCCAGTGACCATGCTCTGCCTTGCATGTAAACTGTATCCTACTTCCAGTGTCTAGAAATAGGAGCATCCTCCATCGCAGAAGGAGTTTCCTTTGAAAAGGGCAAAACCGTTGCATTTTCAATGCTTGTTTAAGATTAGCTGTTGTTCGAGACAGTAGCAACTTTTTTTAGTTTAAATGATTTATTAATGTGATTGCATAGAGTCAAATAAATAACCTGGCTGTGGCAGTGCACAGAATTGAAGCATGTTATGGAAGTATGCAAAATCATAGATTCTTTGTAACGTTACATTATCAACCAAAGAGATTTCCAGATTCCTTTGCCATTGAAGTGAGGACAAGATTTGCAGTACAGGTCAGCACATCATCCACATATACAAATACCTTCACATTATTCCCTTTTATGGAGACAGGAGAAATGTCAAAACAGGTCAGTATTGTAAACATTGATCTCCAAATATATTGCAGCACATGGAGGTTTTAGATTACCCTTTCCTTATCCCCTGGTTATTTGTATTGGATTAGGAAGCCCTTTGTTCACCGCCTGGCAGTTGGATTGGAGTAGAGGCTTCAATTTAGCAAATTAATGTATTCAGAATAATTGCTTTGCACATGTGGGACGATTGAACATTTTAAAGCACATGATAGCGGACCATTTTGCTGTCCAAAGATATATAATCAGTACATCTGCGCCAGTTTCAACCAAATCTTCAAGAGCAACTAGTCTGAAATGCTTGCTAGTGTTATTACCTAAAATGTAGACAGAGTAACTAACACAACTTGTGTAATCAACTTCTTTATTAAGTGGAGATTTAAAAGATTTTGTCAGAATTGTGTTAACACCATAGGTTTATATCTACCAGTTCAGTCTTTGACTGGTAAAGAGCTCAACAATCGATATCCATTTCCTGTCTGCCATTTTTAGTAAATAGTGTCAATATACAATGGTTGATGGAATGTCCATATGGTCCTATTTGGAATCCTAATGTTTTTAGGGGAATGTGTGGTGACAGTTGATTGAGGATTGTCATGTATGTCTCTGGACATAGGTTGACCAATCAATAAGTGAATACTGCACATGAGTAAGAATTTGTACTGTAAAAGTCCAGGTAGTATTTTTTTTCCACATGTTGCCAATAGTGTTTATGAGTTGTAAGCCTACTGTTGTATTCCATGTATGATTCCGATTGCAACGATATATGCATGCTAGTATTAAATCCATGCTAAAATTAAAATCTCTAATCATGGCAATTGTAGGTCAATTGACCAGCTCTGTGAGGATGCTTTTGAACTGGTAGGGTTTGTCTGCATTGGGCACACGTATGGCGGCAATGAACCGTGAATTACCTTGATTTACGATTAACGACTAATAGGAATTCGGAGCAACAATCAGGATCTGAACTCTTCGCAATATGTGGCCCATTTATCTATATTATTGCAAACCTTATTGGTGCAATTTGCTCTGTGGTTAACATGCGTTGATATTTAGCATTGACCAATCCTGGCTTAGCAGCCCCACAGCTCTTTATCTTGATTGAAAAAGGAGATGCAATTTTAAAAAAAGAAGAGCCAAAGGGCTCAATATAAGTATAGCAAGTCTCTCTACAGGAGATTCAGGATTTGGTGTCTCTTCCATAGTGAAGTTTTTGCTCTGAGTATTTTTCTCCTGCAAATGTAACTGCTTTGCTTCCCTTTGTTTATGAAACTGGTGAAGATGTGCCGGGTACCCATTATTTTACTACCTTTACCCTTCTATTTTTGTTGATTTTTTTTAAATTTGTTTTACTTGGGATGATGTGTCCCCTGAAGAACATGTTCCATGATAAATGTTTTCTCGACGATGCTAGGACTTTTTGGATACTATTGCTGCTACCACAGATTAATCAAATCACTCCTCCTAGAGAGTCTGTGAGACCCACAGTGAACTTTGTGGCTCTGTGGGTATGTGGCCAGTTTGTAACTTCCCAGTTGCTAAGAGTTAAGCACAGGATGAATAGTTTGAGGCGTATCTCCTGGCAAGTGATTCTCACTTCATGTTTCCATGTACACTCTGAGAAGCAAAGTACTTCACAGGCTTACCCAGTGTATTTCCAAGTGGTTAATCACCCACACAGACAACACCTGGAAGGGTCAGGGGAGAAATATTAAAAGCCAAGATGGCAGAATAGTTAATTATGGAGAACCTGCCAATGGCAGCCCTTACTGAATTACCAGCCACAGATGCAAACCAACTCTAGAAGACCAGCCCAGGTGGTGCTGGGAACACGCCCCACCTTAGAAGAACCACACAGGAAGAGGAGGGAATACTTTATAAAAGCATCCATCTCTAGTCACAGTGTAGGTTTTATGAGCAGGAGGCTCTTGTTTGGAGAACGCAAGAGCCAGAGGCTGGAGAAGAGTAAACAGGTGGCAACAGTGGACAGCAGGCATAGGTGGGGACAGCTAAGAGGTTCATGAAGGTGGTAGTAACATCAAAGGGGGTTGGGATTGGCCAAGAGGAGAGGAGAATGGGGAGGAGGTGGTGCAATAGTTAAAATAGTTAAAGGAGTAATAGAGGAGGTGATAACATGAGGAGAGGGACTTGTACGAAAAGGGCATAACATCTGGAGAGTGGAAGTTGGGAGGCTGCAGGAGGGGGTGGTGATACCCAAGGAGAAAGAGGTGCTTGCTACATCAGAATGTGGACGTGAGACAGAGGATGTAACATCAGGAGCAGAGACCAATGCAGAGGTGGAAGAAAGAAAACTATGAGGAGGGGGATGGTAGGAAAATTTGTTGTACAGCTGAGATGATCGAATTAGGTGGCAAGGAAAAGTTGGAGAAAGGGAACCAATGCATAGATGAAGCAGGTTGCAGGGAGCACGCACTGCTGTAGGCAGGATCATACCATGGGGCGAAGAAAGAACTGGGTCATGGAGTTGACAGTCAGTTCAGAGGGTTGACGGAAGAGAAACCAGGAGGAAGCCTAGGCCAGCTGCCTGTATCCACTGAACCATGTACTCTCAAGATAGAACACCAAAGTGAGTCTTGCCGTTTGGGACACTGGAGAGCTGGCAACTAGCTCTGACAACAAAAAAGGATTTGGTTCACCCTCAAACCTGCAGCAGTATGAGGGGCTAAGTAACCCCCCCCTGTGAAACTGTATAAATTGGTTTATTTCAAAGGCTGGCACGGCCCAGGAATCCACATCCCAAGTTAGACATTGTACAGGTGGAGGGTGTCAAGAGGAGAAAGGACCCATTCACACTTGAGGCTAACCATCCTGACATTTGTTTTGTTTCAGAAGATCCCATTTCATCAGTGTTGTCCAATTTTAACAACCCCTTAATAGAGAGAGTTCATTCTGGCCTACAATCTTGGTGTCCATCTTCATCCCAAGTGGACAATGTGACGAGGCCCATCCATCCTCATGAATGTGACCATCCATGCACTCCCCACCCTTATAAAACTCTTCCACTAATGCTCTGCTCCTTCCAGGCCGCAGTTATTACTGCTACCTTCCTTGTGGTAACTGCTGAAGATCCTCCTTACTTCCAACCCTTGACTCGCCTCCCAAAGGCATCTTGATGTGGACACTAATCTGTGCTATTTGTTTCATGGACCATCAATTCAGAACAAAGCTTCCAATTTGCTCAAATTAATTGCAAGGTTGTATTCCTATGAAGGTCAAGTGGAGCAGGTTACTGTAAAAATCTTTGACGCACAGTTTTTAAACATTTTAATTAATGGTCTAGTGTGTCAGGATCTCTTGCATGTTGACTCAGGTCAATGCGAGGAAAAAACACAGTAGCTTCCATTATTCACTGGCTTGTTGGGCAATGTGAGAATCGGAATACTTATCTCTAGGCATTAATTGTACTTAGTCTTAAGCAACAAGAAGACATGATTACTTATCAATAAAATGTTTATTTAAATGAAATGTACTGTCCATAGAAATAGAAAGTGCATAATTACTTTTAAAATGAGTAAAGTTAACTGCTTTCCGAGGGATACTCAAATCCCTAGGTTACAAATCTAATGTTATAAATTTAAAATAATTTGTTTGGTAAAAATAAAAGATTCTGAATTCCTAACCTTAACAGTTATTTGTTCTTGAGCAAAATCTTCAACAGATACTTATTAGTAAAGAAAGGAAAAACATGAGCTCTCAAAACTCTTGATAATTAAAGATGTTTGTTTGGAAACAATAGTATGTTCTAAAGTATAAACTCATAAAATTGTTTAGGCCATGGACACAATCTATTTGCGCAATTCAAAATATGCCTGATAATAAAGGAAAGTACGCCAAAAATTCCTGCCCTAAACATGTTTCACTCTGCGTTAGTCTCAGGTAAAGACTAAAGATGCGTGCCTTAAAATGATAGCAGTTTACTTGTTCTCATTGGATGAACTCAATTTTAGAATCTTTAATTGGTATTGTTACACTTTTTTCTTTTATATTTCAATATGTCCCAATGGTTTTTTTAAGGGTCTATAAATATAAAGTATTGTAGAGAGAAGGATGAATAGTAACAAAATAGGCAAATTGCTTGACATCTCGTATAGGCACTTTAGAAGTGTATGCCAAAAACAAGCTCCATTAAGAAAATTCATATTAATGTTTGTGTCCCTTCAATTGGTATTGTTCCACTTTTTTCTTTACTAATTCAAAGTGTACAATTGTCTTTTCAAACGTTCGGTTTAGATTGATCCAGTTTGTATTCAATTTAAACCTAAATGCAATGTGTAAAAAAGAAAGGAAAAATAAAATGGTTATATTTTTTATATCTCATATTTATAAATATACAATATTGCGAGTATGTTATTAAAGGTCCGTTGTAATGTTACCTTATTAGATCTCATCAATGTTATTTAACCTTGATATGTGCTTCACTAAAAAAAGCTATCCTTCTGCTCTAATTAGTCCAATTTTAATTTCTAAAGAATACAAGTAAAATTATATTAATACCTATGATGCTATACTGACAATCCTAAATATTTTCTAATAGATTCCCTCCTCCCATGAATTCCTCATCTTTATCTCCTAGCGCAGATGCTCTTTGGAAACTTTTCTGCCACAAGCAGGCAGAGCATGGCTCTGCATCGGCTCCGCCTGATGTTTCTACACCCCCGCTTGACATGACATCGGAGCCAGTATATATAGAGGCGCTTTGTCCCATGGCTGCCTTTCCTTTTTTCCGCACACTCTACTCACTCTAGGAACACTGCTTCTTCGAAGATGTTCTTGTTTTCCCGGTTTTCGACGATATGCCGAGTCCATCAAAGCCTTCGGGGTTCAAACCCTGAATCGACCGCGGACGTCATGTCGGTCTCGGATCCTCATAGAATCTGTCTTTATTGCCATGTTGAGGGGCACGAGACGCAAGGATTGCACGTCGTGTCAGTCGATGCACACCAAGGGTCTTCATGAATGGGAAGCAAACCAAATCACATTCCTAGATGCCAGACCTCTTTACTAAGTCCTCGGCCCCAGCACCGCCTGCTTCGGCACCGATGGAGCCCACTGTGAAGAACCTGAAGGTGTCTCCCTGTCTAAACCTAAAGGATCTGTCATCCAGGTGGTCAAGACACGGCCATCGCTATTGGATCCAGTTGCTGAGGGTGGACCAGTGAGGGAGGATCACCTGGATGGGTGGTCCTCGGGGAGTGGGACACTGACTGGTGAGACGCGGTATCCACCTTACTTTAACACCTTTTTCCCCATCTTCTCACGTAGGAAAATCCAAACCACTGCCCCCCGTTTTTCCACCGCAAAAACACCTGTGCATAGAGAGTATGGTCCCATATAACAATGGAGAAAATCACCCACAAAATCCAAGGAACTGGAGACAAATTTGTAAAAGAGTGGGAAGGGACCCTACAATATCTCCAGTCAGACTTTATGGAACAGTGGTGCCCCCACAACATTAAAGTTTCAGATATTTTCAACGCATAATGGGAACCCGGGACAATACGACTTCATCCGATCCAAGGGGAGGGAAGGGGGAGGGGGAAGGGATGTTATAAGTTGCAATGTTTATCTCTGTTGTGTTATTTATGTAAAATCAATAAACATAAGTTTAAAAAAAAAAACACCTGTGCACAACACACCGGACAATGGACTGACACTAGAGCCATTGACACGTCCCAATACATATCACACACCTGACAACCCTTCCCCACAGGGATAAAGGGTGGAGCGAGAGAGCACAGTACGAGAAAGGCGAGTACACCAGACAGCATGACGAGATGCCGAAAAGTCGGCAGTTCAAACGAAGGAGAAAGGCGGCGGAAACCAAGAGGGTGGCAAGGAGAGAAGTGACCTTGCCCTTTTGTCCCAGGCCTGTAGAACCTTCGTAGAGGAAAGTATAATGCCGGGACCAATACCACAAGTGTCCTGCAGCAGATGTCAACGGTACACTTGGCACGCTTATGCTGATAAGCAGGAGCGAGGGAAGCTCCTACCGGACTCCAAAGAAGCTGAAGCCAAATGGTGCAACACAGCCGGTGATTCGAGGGGAGAATCGATAAGCACCGAGTAGTGTTCGCAAAGGGGCAAGTTTAGAACCAAACCTAGTGAACTTTGAATGAACTGTTAAAATCCAGAAGAGACCATCTGCAGAGGGAAAGCGGCACCACATGGGTGCTAACTCAAGAGAGACTGGTCGAACCCCATATGAGAAAAACTAACTACAAGTACCAAAAGGCCATAGGAAGGCCCGCGAAATAGGTAAAAGTGGTCATACAGAGGGTCAATCAAAATCCCTGTACAATCGAAAGACTTTGATCTACAAGCACGGTGAAAGAAAGGGAAGTGAATCCCTTAGCGAAGCTGAACACTGAGAAACCAAGGGAATTGACTCCCACTAAAGTCAAGAGAGGTCCGAACCCCTACGGGGGAGATCCAGGGGTGACGTCACCCAAGCGCTGGCAGCTGAGAGAGGTCTGAGTCTGAGCGAGGGAGATCCAATGAGTTATCACCCAAAGTTTAATGAGAAAAGAATAAGAGATGCAAAGAAATATGATTGAGAAACAGATGAAGCCATCACCCAAGTACTAGCAGTCAAGAGAGGTCCGAGCCCGGCAGAGGGAGATCATAGGGCAAAGTCTTCATCAAAACATTATGTGGTGTTTTTCCAACTCGTATACCACTTTAATTGTTAAATAAACACCCTTGAACTGTGATCACTTGTCTGTCTTACTTGTTGTCACCATGAGTTTGACACACCACTATGCTTGGATGAGCCAACAGATAGCATGACTGTGTGCCTTCTGGTTTGATCATGCTCGGATGACTCGCAGTCACGATCCATGCTATAGTCTGCATAGCTCTGTCTTTGGACATCATTACTCTGATCGTGTTCATCTTTCTGTGGCGGCACTGACCATTGTTCGTGACGCAGGAATTCCTCAAAGGTATGGCCCGCTCATTAGGAGTACGTTCGTGTCCCATTTAGAAGACATTTATGAGGAAGGGGATCCCATTCCCTTTGGTTGGAATCCCTCCACCCTAGAGAAGTTGGGAGCTTCTCAGAGGATTATTATATGGATGATGGTGACTGTGAGGCCCTTGCTATAGACTTACAGGGCACATGACACCTCGCCAGACATGGACCCTGGGCAAGCCTCTAGCTGCTTCTCAGTTCCTGATTGCAAAAGTGGTGGATACCCTAGGGTGATCTGCCCCCTCTGGACTCAAGATGGATTATGAACTGACGGACATCTTGGATGAAAGTCCAAAGAAACAGACCCTGGTGACATTCAGTCAGGCAGTAGAATCTCCTGTCCATGAGCTATGGTCCAATATGGCCTCTGTTCTAGCAGTGACTGGGACCTGGTCAAAAAGCACAGACCAGCACCCTCAAACTCCTGTTCCTAACTACCCATATATCTCCAGAGAGTCTAGTTGTACAGGCTGCCACGGTTTACCCGAAGACTACATCTTTCACTTCCCTGCCCCGTGACAAGGAGAGCAAGAGACTGGATTCCTGGGGGAGAAAGGTTTTTGGCTCAGCAAGCATGTGCCTCAAAATAAATATATAAATAGTAAAAAATAAACATCAAACGCCTCCTGTGTGCATGCAAATTTCAATTTTGGCATGAGCTCTGGCCAGTCATCTTGGAAGGTGGCAGAACACATCCCAGATGGTGAGATCCAAGAAAGTTTTGAGGCCATTGTGAAGTATTGCAAGGACGGATCCTTCAGTGATGCCTGGACACAATAGACTGTGAAGCTGGGGCTAGGAGATACTGCTCTGCGAGAATGCCGAGCTTTGCCCCAGACATCTAGCAAAACTCCTTGACATGCCATTTGACGACAACAACATATTCAGTTCCAGGGCCAACGAATACCTGCAAAAATTCTAGACGTCAAAGGCAAACACAAAGTCTCTGGGACTAGCGGTTCAACAAAACCAGCTAATCCAACTAGCATGGGGGTTTTGCCCCTTTGCCTCCTATGCCCACAGAGGAAGAGGGACTCCTTATGGCACGCAGGTGCAGCAATGCCCCCAAAAGAGTGTGGATCAGAGGTGCCCCCAGAGGAGGCATTGCCTCCATTGCCTCCTCTGCTGCCCCACGTGTGAAGTTTCTTTGAATCACACTTCTACCCTCACTCCATTGTGGAAGACCGGATATCCCAGTTTGTCAAGGAATGGAGTCTTACCATGCTTGAAGTCTGGGCCTTACAGGTGATTCACCAAAGATACCGTCTCCCTTTTGCGCATCACCTTCGGACTATTCACTGGTTGGCCAGTATCTCTGTAAGAAGTCAGTCAGCTTCTGGTCTGGAAAAAAGTGCAATTGACCTTGTGCCCTCTTTGGGCTGGTATTCAACCTAATTCCTATTGCCGAAGGAGGACTGAGGCCTTTGTCCTATATTGTACCTGAGGCTTTTGAATTTGTATGTGCTCAAGGACAAGTTAAAGATTGTTACCCTAGTCCACATCCTTCAGGCCCTGAACCTGCTGGATTGGCTAGTCTCCCTGGATGTCCAGTATGCAAAGGTGCCTGTGACCATCTACATAAACCACAGGAAGTACCCGAGATTCATGGTTGGAAATTGCCATTACCCGTTCATGGTTATGCCATTCGGTCTTTCTCCAGCACCGAGTGTTCACCAAACTGCTGGCACTGGCACTGGCGGTGGTTCGCCTCAAAATAAAAGGCATTCATGTTTTTCCCATTTCTGAATAACTGTCTCGTCCAAGCTCACTTCCCAGACCAACCAGACATGCAACCTATCGCACAACTTGGGCTTGTCTCTGAACTTCAAAAAGTCTCCTGTTTTGCCATCCCAGTCCCTCCAATCCATCGAGCTGTCTTGACACTCGCCTGGGCCGGGCCGGCCCATCTGAGGATCGAGTAATGTTTTCCAGCCACAGGAAAAGTTTTCCTGCACTTGCTGGGTCTTATGGCATCCTGCATCCCAGTGTTGCCAAAGGTATAGCTGCGCATGAGCTAGCTCCAGTAGCTTCTAAGTTACCAGGGTCCTAATTTCAGGGACGTACCTCAGACCCTCTACAGGTCTCAGCAAGGGTGCCCAGGGACCTGTAATGGTGATTCCCGATGGGCAAGCCTTCTGAGATGTGCATTGGTTCGACAACCCTGGCCACAACTGACTTCAGTCACAGATGCATCCCTAAAGGGCTGGTGTGCTTGCCTCCAGGATCTGATAGTGAGTGACCTTTTTCTCCACTGGAGTGCCAGGAACACATCCATTTGCTGCTGTTGACAGCGATCAAATTGTCCCTGGTTGCTTTTCTCCCATCGTTACAAGGCAATACAGTATTGGTCCTGATGGGCAAAGGTGGCCATGCACTGCCTCAACAAGCCACGTGCTGTGAGCTCATTGCTTCTGTGCAGAGAAGCAATGCAATTGTGGTTCTGGGCTCTGGAGAACAGCATATCTCTGACAGCTGCTCCTATGGTCAGCAAAGAAAACGTTTTGGTGAATGCCCCAAGCAGACAATTTTCTACCTCCCACTAGTGGTACCTCTTTGAGGAAGTTCTGGAGGAATTGTTCTCCCATTGGGGAACCCCTCAAGTGGATCTCTTTGCTTCTATTGTGAATAGGAAGTGCAGCTGGTTCTGCTCCAGGGAATTAACTCTGCATGAAACTCTGGGGGACGCTTTGACAGTAGAGTGGGATTTGAAACTGTTTTATGCATTCCTGTCCATCCCTGTCATTCCGCTTGTACTAAGGTGATTACATCTGATGTCCATGATGATCTTGATCGCTCCGTGTTTGAACCAGAGAAAGTGGTACCCAGAGCTGCTGGACATGGCCATCTGCCCCCTTGTGGCACCTGGCCTAAAGCGTCAACCTCCTCTGCCATTCAGAGGGACATGTGCCACATCCAAACTTCTACAGTCTGAACCTTCGTGCCTGGCTGTTGAAATGTTGAGTTATAAGGAATGGTATTTGTCCGATGATGTCCTGGACGTGCTCCGCTCAGCTCTGAGACCTACCATCAAATCCGTTTTATACGTGTAGGTAGTGCAAGTTTTACTTGTCTCATCCTCCGTTCTGGATTTCAGTTTCCCTTGGCCCGAACAGTGCAGATTGGCACTGTGAAAGCGGTACGTTCCTGATTTTCGTCTTGACCATCCACACGGTTACTCAATTTCTGCTGGGATTTTACAACCGATATTTTCCATGCCAGTTTGTTTTTCCAGCATGGGATTTAAAATTTAGTGTTGACATTTCTTATGGGTGTTCAGTTTATAATCAACCAGAATGCAAGTCTTCAATTACTTACCCTTAAGGGGATTTTCCTGGTTGCCATCACTTCCGCTAGGCAGGTGTATGAGCTCCAGCCGTGGTCTATTAAACCCCCCTATTTGTTTTTTTTTCCAAAGAGAAGATGACATTAAGACTGAGGCAGTCATTCCTCCGAAAGGTACTCTGATTTCCATTTTTATTAAAACATCAATCAAACTGTCTTTTTTTTTATTATTTTATTTTTTACTGAACTGGATCTGGTGCGGGCTGTCAGCAACTAAGTTTCTTGGACGACCATGTCAAGTTGGATCATCCCTTGCATCTCGGAATGTTATGGTATGCTGGTAAGGATGCGCCTGAAGTCTAAGCTCATTTGACAAGAGAACTGGCTGCCACCTCTGCTTTCAGAGAGGAGTACCTGTTCTGGACGTTGCACATGTTTTTTCTAATATTCTTTGCTTGGATTTCCAATCACCGAAACAAAAGAGCCTGGAAAGTTTATAATTATCCTTAACCTCTGGCATTGCTCTGGGCAATCCTCTAGACCATTGTTTTTAGCCTCCCAATTCATTACAAAAGGGGAAAGGCCATATGCAAACCAGGCTTTCTCCCACCCCAAAAGGGGCACGGCAGCCCGAGCTGCTGGGTCCCAACCCTTCTGCACGAGACCACAAGCATCTCCAAAGATGTTTTAGCCTCGTTGGGCCTCATCAATGAGGGAACCGCTTGGGTCTCTAAGCCCAGCAGTTACTGGACCCATGTCTGGGCTTACCGTCCCACTTGGGGTGGCTACAGCAAAACAAAAGAGTTGATTCCCAATCAGGGCAGTACACTAGTTTTGGTAGAGCGGTCCACCAGAGCTTTCTGGTGTAGGTGATATCCATGCTTTCCTCCCTCCTCCAGATCTGCGCACTATCGGAGACTATCATAAATGAGGAATCTGTGGGAGAAAGAAATCTATTAGAAGAACAAATTAATTGCCTCTCTATAATGTTCTTTCTAATTGATGTTCCTCATAGATTCCTCATCTCCCTCTCATCCTACCCTACTTGGCAGATAGCTAGAACAGCTTTCGGTTCTGCGGTCCCTCTGCGTCGGAGTGTTAGGGGAAAAGGGTGGACCTAAGGTCACGGGGGCATGGCACCTCTATATATACTGGCCCGACATATCCATGGCAAGGCGCATAGAGGCTTCGAGTGGCGCGGGTGCGGAGACGCTCAGCGACTTCTTGTGGTGGAAAGGTTTCCGAAGAGCAGATTCATTGGGAGATGGACATCACAGATCTGTGAGAGGAACAGCCATCAAAAAGAACATTACAAAGAGGTAATTTGTTTTGTACTGTAATTTAAACAAAACGACTAACCTGAGGTACTTCTGTCAGACTGCCATATACATCGTTGTGTTGTTAAACATTACGTTTAATTTCATGCATTAATTAATTTAAAAAGCGTCGCCTCCACAGGAGCTCAAGAACTTCTTGAAGCATCAAACCAGGCCCAATGTAGGGCCGATATTTTCCAGCGCACCCCACAAGGGAGCCTCCTTCCCAGGGACTCTCCTGCGCTGGAGGGAATGGCCAGGTCCTTCTACTGGCACATGCACCGAGGCTGCTGCAGCTACCGGCCTTCGGGTCGAGGGATCCTCGGATCCTCCCATGCGCAGTGTCGAGGGACGCGAAGGTTTTTGTACTGGGTCTACACCCGAGGTGCTCTGCCCATTTACCGGCACCATGGCCGAGGGACTACGCCCTAACACCGGCAGTACGTCTGAGGGGCTACACCCTAATACCGGGAATACCTCAGAAGGGGTGTCTAAACGCAGCACTACCGCCCCTCGGGTTGAGGGTGTCATACCTACCGGGCCGAGGCCCTTAGAGCAGGGTAGGCCTCGTGATCCACACGCAAGAGTCTTGGACGAGGCTGGGCCCAGCGGGCCGAGCACCATGTCGCATGCACGTGGCAGGCAGCTCATCAAAATGGCGGCCACGCCAGAAAGGGGCACCAGTTCGATGCCCTTCCAGGAATTCAGCGAAGAACGAGTGTCAAGGTGGGACTGGCCTCAACCAGGTACGTGGCCTACAGTCTACCCTTCATTTGCGCAGGGCAGCTTTCCTTTGCGTCCATATGGACAGGGTATGCAGCGGCTCCAGCAGCCCCCCGCTACCCTGTCGGTACCCCCTGCCACCTCTTTGGCCAGTGAGGAGGTGCTCTTCGGGAAGTTCCTCGGCCTCATGAGGTCTCCTCAGATGGGGGTTATCATCAAGGACGTCGTCAGGGAAGTCCTCCCCGCAATGCTAGTGGCACCACAAACACCTCCATCGGGCCCCCTGGCCCCGGTGCAGCCGCCTTCTCCGGCTCCACAGCCAACTCTGCAACCTCTGCCACGTCTTCAGCCTCCGGCTGCAGTCCCTGTACCCCAGTCTCTGGCACCATCTACTCCTCCTCCTCCACATCCACAGGATACAGACGAGGAGGAGGACCCGGACACAGCATCCTCAGCCAGGGCTTTTCACAAACGTCTTGCTGGCCTGGCGGAGTACCTGGGCCTCCCCCAACCCAAGGTCGAACAGCCGATAGATGAGAGGGGTACAACACACGGATTCCACTGCAAACCGATCCCTGTCCAAGAAGGGTTGGTTCAAGCCCCACTCGGTCCAGCCGGTCAATCGACGCCTGGACGCCAAGTACAGGCAGATGGAGGGGGGGATACACTCTTGCTCTCGACCCATCCTCAGCCACACTCCTCGGTGATCGCTGCGGCATTACTATACTCCAAGCCTCAGTCGTCCTTAGCCTCTTCCTCTGCGGCACTGCTAGGCTAGGAGGAGAAGATCTTGGTGGCGTATGGCAAGAAAATCTATTCCAGCACTTCCTTGCACCTCCGTCAGGCCAACGCATATGCCATGCTGGCTGCCGCCAACCAGAGGAACTCCCCACCCAGTGCCAATCACGCTTTAAGGCAGGGATAGCTGAAGCCAAGCTCGTGGCGCATGACCTCATGGAATCCACAGTGGCTCATATGGATACCTCAAGCCGTGCCATCTGCATTGCCACGGACATGAGGAGAACAGCCTGGCTCCTGGGCAACGAAATTATCCAGGAGCGCATCCTAGATCTACCGTTCGAGGGGGTGGGGAGGACCTCTTCCACTACTCTACGGACAAACAGCTGGACAAAAAGAACACCAGCTCAGAAACGGCAAAGTCTCTGTCCATTCTTACAAAGACCACGCCCAAATCGTACACCCAATCTCAGCAGCGCTCGGAAAAGGGTGGTACATATGAATGGTTCCGCGGCTTCCAGGAACGTAGATCCAGGCAGCTGGACTTCTCGCCGTCTCAGAACCGGCACAAAACAACAAAAAGCCTCTCACGGTTAAATCTAGAGATCATACAGGGCGCCAGGACCCAGTACAAAAGCAAATGGACCAGATTCTGCCACTGGGCAGACTCCAAGGGAATTGACCCCTTGGCCTGCAATTTGGACAACATGCTCTCCTTTTTGGTGCACCTCGCTCATACGGGCGTACAGGTGGACACCTGCTGCACGACCCCAGCAGAATTGTAAGAAACAATGGGCTAGTGCTTATACATGGATTAATTTACACTAGCAATCTACCTCCAATCTCTACAAAGAACAACAATTGAACACCTCTCTGGCACAGTTGGAGATTATATATGGTTTGGACTAATTTGAAGTTGAGTGTAAACTGAGCCATTTAACAACACCCCCCAATGGAGGAGAGTAATTGAACTCTTGTGATACTTAGTGAAATTGTTATGCATTGGGAAGTCTTTTTCTCTTCCCTTATTTATTCATGATTACTTTTGCTTTTTCTGATTTCACAGATTTTCCTGTTTTGTTTGTTGACATCCAATCGTTATATTGATTTATGATTTATGATTTATTCAAATGTTGGTAGTATTTTGTGATATGCAATATACTTGAAGTTGAGCTTACTTTAAAATAATATTGTTGATTGCCCTGTAAGGTGCTGTTGAGGCTCATGTAAAAAAGACTATTTTATGTTTTATATTAAATGAAGAAAAGTATTTTTGAAGTCTCTAGTTAGAATTTATGTTCAGCTGAGTGAAAAAACTGAATGATATGTTCTTGTTAATGGCATCGAGTGTGCCACCATTTACATACAAAATGTTATTTTGAACACACAAATTCTGGACACCACCTGGAATTACGAATTAGCCCACCCAGAAAGTAGTGATCCTTTACTTTGACATTCTCCTTGGTTTAATATCATTTGGTTGTTCATTTACTTGCTTTTTTGTGCAGTGAAAATTAGGTGTGTATAGGTAATTTAGATACCGTATCATCTATAGACTGTAACCTGTGGGGACATTTTTTGTTGGCTTTTGGCACATACCTTGCAGCCATTGGGGCTTACAGGAACTCGGAGGAGGGAATTTTTTCCTCCTCCAAGCCGATCGTCAAGAAACATCTGACTGGTCTCGCTAGGCTCCACCCGGCCGTCAAGAGACCGCACCCGTTGTGGGCGCTCTGGCGCACAAACCATTCGAGCCAATGGCGTCTGTGGACATCAGGCTGGTCACCATCAAGATGGCCTTACTAGTTGGTCTTACCTCGGCTTGCAGAGTCAGCAAGATCCAGGCGCTGGTCGTCTCTGAACCATATACCACCTTTCACAAGGACATGGTAGTCATGCGGACGCACCCGGCATTTCTGCCCACGGTGTCATCTGCATTTCACTTGAACTAGGAAATAGTCCTTCCTACGTTCTTTCCGGATCCCAAGGATGAAGCAAAGAGAGTGCTGCACTGCCTGAATGTCAGGCGTGCCCTAAAATCCTACTTGGAAAGGACCAAGGGGTCTGCAAGTCGGACGCCCTATTTGTCACTTTCGGAGGGTCGAGGCCAGACTATCGGGCCTCTAAGGCCTCCATATCCCGCTCAATGGTCTCTTCCATCAGAGAAGTGTATGAGGGCCAGCACAAGCCGCTCCCGGCCAACATGCATGCCCACGCATTCAGGGCCAAGGCAACGGCCATCGTCATTTCCTTGGTAAGTCATAAGCAGGGCGGCCACTTCGGCCTCTCCCTCGGCTTTCTGTAAGCATTACTGTTTGAAAGCTGCATCAGATCTAGAACCGGCATCCAGACAGGCGGTTCTCAGGAACCTATTTGCTTAAGGAGGGTTTCCTCTCCACCCTGGGGCTAAAATCATTTGTAACCGCCCATACAGTATGGAGGAAAGGGGACGGGACGTAAGAGTAATTATAAGTTACTCACCGTAGTTACTAACGTACTTTTAGTCCATAGTCCCCTTTCCTCCATACGTCCCACCAACCTCCCCCCCTAATAATACTGGTGTCATTAGGCAATGTAAAATCTATTGTCGACGCGTCAATAGGGACTGAGGTGTGGCGTCAGAGGGCAGAGTCAGGTCAGCGCATGCTCCCTGGGCCGCACCCCAGCCCGCCTCTAAATTTAAAGGGGAAGTAGGTTTTTTTCTGGTGAAAAAGGTTCCGTCTCCCGTCCCTTGGAATGGACGCCCATACAGTATGGAGGAAAGTGGACTATGGACTAAGAGTACGTTGGGTGAGTAATTTATAATTTCCTTCTTACGTGTGCTGAAATGTGGTATGTTATTGGTAAACAGAGGTCACACAGGCCAAGGCTGCAGTTTTGCAGAGACAGACCTAGATGAACTGAGAAAATGGATTCCAGAGAAGGCAAAAGAATGGGATAAGTGGCAATATTCCTTACATCAACTAAGAACCTGTTTTATTGCTGATTTTGAACAAAGAATTGTTGATGGTAAACACAAATAATCATGTTTTACTTGGGACTGATTTATTCTGAAAACCGAATTCTTTTAACCCACATTTTATATTCTAGGTTCACTCTGGTCTTTAGTTGGAGCAATGCTTTATGCTGTCTACATTGTAATGATTAAGCGGAAAGTAGACCGAGAAGATAAGCTTGATATACCAATGTTCTTTGGTAAGAATAACAGTCTTGTATGGGTCACTTCTGTATCTGAAAGTAGAAATTGTATCTTTATAGTGTTTATTTATTCATCAGTCAAAAATCTTGTCAAACTAACAACATTGTGACTCACAATTTTGGATCAAATATTGGATGTTCAATTGCAGATCATTTTCTGAATGTTTTCTGTTGAGCATATGGGATTTTAATGTATATTTACGTTGCATGTGCTACAGAAAGTTTGAACAGCCAAGTACAAAAATGTAATAGGTGCCGTATTAGGACAGCATAAGAAAAAGTGTATCCTTGTAGTGTATTCATTTTAACATTAGAAAAATGCTTCCATGTTTGTGTACATTCTGTTTTATTGGTGCAGAATTCAAGCCACATTCGCGCAACAATTTCAGATGATGGAAATGGAGGCATTGTTTGTTCATTGGCTTGCAAGTAAAGCAAAACGGCATCCTGCGCCTAATATGTCCCCACCTTACTGACCTGACATGACCCGCCCTCCTGACCCCTTATCTTTTATAGAACATTAGTCCCCTGAGCTAGACATTTCAGCACACGCATTCAACATTTCGACCTCCTGCCAAAAGAATGGATTTCATTCACCGCCTCATATAGTCTTTTTCCTATTTCCACATCCGGTAGTGACTTCATCTGACAATATGCGTTGTGTTGATCCTGGCCGGGAGACGCGAGACCTCCACCCCCATAACTATTTCCTGACGATCATGAGCCCTTATTTTCTTTACCAGTTTGAGCCGGTTTGTGGCTGCTGTATGCAGGTTACTGAGCAACCCCAGCCAGACAGAACCTTCCATCTGAGCATGCATGTGTGTCTAGAATGTTTACAAGTGTTAGCCAAGCCATAAACGGGTTTACCTAAAATAGTTCACTGTAAGAGAGGAAACTAAGGAAAGGTGGATGGCAAGTGATGTCTTGGCGCAAGGACATATGATTGATAGGTATTTATAATCTCAGAGACTTCCTCAAAAAGGTTTTCCTGCTCTCCTCCGTTCAAACCTTTATTAACTTTAATTTTCCATATTCCCCCGTTTGTACTTTCAGTGAAACTTTAATCAAGATACATATCTTGGGTATGGCTTTAGTGCTTCACTCTGTTACAGAGCAACTTCAGTTTCATGGGAACCACTCCAATGCAGAGAGACCTTTTTATATCTCCGTTGCATTACAATATTAATTTCAATATGCATTGCTACATTCCATTCCATTCCATATGCACATCTCTTGCTTAATCACATATTTCCAGCAACATAATTAAATAATAATGATCTTTTTCATACATCATTCCCTGTGGTCTAGAGATGCAGAATTTATTTTTATTTTGCTTCTTGTATGGTAGCTAATGATTAATCCTGCCAAAAGAACCGTATCTCACACACTGAAGTGGCAAGGAAAGGTTTCCCTTGAATTCCCTTGAATTCCCTTGGTGACGGAGCATAATGCATCATAGGGAGTACACAGTGGCAGTACTTTGGGAAACCTCAAAAGCTGTCTTCTCATTACTAAACACAACTTCAAGGATATGCACGTCTTTACGTATGCCCTCCAACTTTTCAATTTCCTTCAACAACGCAAACACATTCTCAAATCTACTATGGATTAAACTCTGTCAACCCTTGCTCAAACTCCATGTAGAGACTTGACGCCCTTTTGCTCCTCTGCTGGTCAATACAGTGTTACTTCATCTCCGCCTACAATACAAAATGGATATCCACCGAAACCATAGACACTAATTCGACTGTGCCACTTTCCTGAAATAACCAGTTTCCTTTTAAACTCTTTAACACGTGTTCCAAGATACCAACATATTTTAATACCTAACAATATGAACTGTCCACATGCTAACTTGCTAAGACATTGCAACTGTCAAGGTAGCAAGGGCCAACTCTTCCAATTTAAGCCAATCTCTATTCAAATATTGGGGGTTGTCCTTCGAGCAGAAGTAAAACAAAATCGAGCAGCGATTCCTGGAGGGCACACTTCCCATACATCATGATGAGTGACACAGGTCCAGTTGCATTTTGCCCATTGACCTGGCACAATGTTACCTATTGCTGTCCAAGTCCCATCCATTGGCTTCTTTGCCTTAATGGTGCATGCTCCCTTGTCATCTTGTTTACCGCTATATTTCCACAGGTCTTTCCATAGCCACAGATCTACCAGAGTCCTTTTCAGAAATTCTTGGCCAGCTCTTGTGGAACGCATTTTCTAATGGATATTGTCCTCCCACATATCCCTCATCTTTGATATACTCCGAAATCCTGCTTGCAGCTGTGGAAACGTTTTACAGCAGAGAGAATGCCATGCTTAATTGACTTTGTGTCCCTCAGTGGCCGCCATCCGCTCTCTACTGTTACATCTACATCAGTATAAATGGCACACAGCACGCTGGTTGCCACAGTTCTGTCTTTCCGCAGAGCTACGCTTTGAAACGGTTCACTCGCCATTGTGATTATTTTCATTGTGGTATCCCTTTACTCAATGTCTAGCCCGAAAACTGGATTCAAGAGATGTTCGGATTGCAAGTCAAAGTTGTCCATCACAGACCCGCACCGATTATGTCTCTGGTGTTTGGGTACGACCCATAAGGTCAACGACTGTGGCTCCTGTCAGTGAAAGTTAAGGCCCAAAATGAGAGGAAGGGATCCTTGCGCTGGGTAGGTCTTAACCCAGGTTCTATTCTACCTCCCCGTCAAAGATGAGATCTTGAAATCATTTAGGTCGCTGTCTTGACACTCGTCATCGTCTTCGAGGAAATCCAGGAAGCAACGCCCTTGATTCCAGTCGTCCTCCTTGCCCGATAGAAAACAGGATTTCTGACTACAAATGTTGGAGGTATTTTCAAAGGCAGCATCATCATCACCTTTGATTAAATCAAAAAAGGCTTCTGACTCCATTGCTCCTCTCCTCGCAAGGCCGACAGGGCGTCGTTGAAATCTTCTGTTGGCGTGCCTAAGAGCCCGGACAGAAAGACCTTGAAGGTTCTGTAATGGATCCTGCGGATTCCTCACTTAACCCCTGCCTAAAGTCTCCTCTCAGGTGGACAGGGAAAGGCAGACTCTTCCTGATCCTGACCTTGGGATTGGTGCTCTGAATGAGGATCACCTGGGAGGAGGCAATGCTCCGGGTGCTGAGGAGATTCCGCCGGATCAGACGCAGTATTAGTCTCTAAAAGGGAAGAACCTTTTACAACTACCAAGGCGTGTAATGACTTATTGTCGTGATGTGTCTAATACAAACATTAAACATCCTGATGTGGGTAAAACTAATGGGAAATCCCTAAATAGCTTAAGAAAGGAAAGCCTGCCTGAGATGTACAAAGTTAGACACCATCCTACCTTCCAGAGCTACACTGAAAGAAAATCTGTAAATAATGCCTTAAATGATCTGCCTTCCCCTTTTCAGGTAAACTCTTGTAAAGCTGACTAGAAAACCTAACTTATTGTGGACTTCAAGTCCCATAATTCCCTAAGTACTGGGGGGGGGAGAAGAGGTCTTAAGAGCAATGTTGAGGAGTGGTCAGCTTGTTATGGCAAATTACCCACACCCGAGGGAAGCAGAGAGGCTTAAAGGGCTCCCCTCAGGTGCAGGCCATTAGATGGATGTAGAGCTGCAGTAGTAGTAGTAGTAGTAGTAGTAGTAGCAGTAGCAGCAGCAGAAGGAGAGTATGTTGTTGGCAGTGCAAACAGAGGTTGGTGGAAAGAGAGGGCACAGGACCACTGTGAAGCAGATTCCAGCTGCCGGTCCTGAGAGGTTGCGCAGCGGAAAGCGTGAATGAGGGCTGCTTTTTCTACATGTGAACCTTTATTGCTGAGACTGTGCAACATGATGCGTGCCCAAGACCATGGCTGGGAGGTGATGTGCAGCTGAGGGTCTCGAGAGCAAGACGGGAAGAAGACCACTTCAACGAGGAAATTTGTCTGTTGAAAAGGAGCCAGGAGCAGTTAGTCCTGCAGCACATGAAGGGAGTGAAGACAGAAGCTGGTGAGTGTTACTGAGCATTCTGGTCCTTTGCGCAAACAAAGGCAGGCAACTGTAGCCAGGGAGAATCACTTGCGTGCGAGTGAAAGCATTATTAACCCGACCGTTAATTATTGGACAATGGAATGCAACAAAAGAAGCACTTGCATACGAGTAAAACTCTCTAGTTTCATTCACGTATGAGTAAAGCTCTCTAAATAACACTAATTGAATTTTAAACTGAAGAGAACAGATGAACGACTGGTCGGGTGTGTGTAAAAGTGATTCTGAAGTGAAGGTTAAAGGAAGAGTCATTTATGAAGCAGTCGAAGCTCCACTTCGCCTTTATGCTGGAGGAGCAGGAGCCCCTCGACTGCTGGAGCAGTCCCCTTGCCACCAGGAGGACCTGGGCATCATCCGGATGCAAGGTAGGGCCCCGGGCAATCGCCCCAATGTTTTGGAGCCGGTCCTGCACTGAAAGTGCATCGTGACACAGATCCGCTCTATCTGCACGATATTTCCGACGTCTGCAACCCGATTCCAGGCATCAAGTCGAATTGCTGCTCTGCTTTTACTGCTTTATTTGCATTTCAAATAGAGCCACCATTGAATGCCACGAGGCATCTGCCATTCCAAGGTGGTCGTGAGTGTTTTCCACCTTGCTTCTTTGTTTGATTTGGCCTAGGACTTGGCCAAGATCAGCCCCCTCGCCTGTTTTGGTCACCTTCGCCCTTATCCCACCAATCCCGCGCCGGCAGGTGACAAGCTGGCCCACCCCTAGGGCACACACCATAAAGCTCCTCCTATCTGGAGCCTGTCAGGAGCCGGAAGAGCCGAGAGCCCGGACCCCTGCACCTCTGCCATACTGACTGTAAGACTCTCCACTCTACCTTCTAATTGCTAGCTATGGCTTTAACTGTGCTGCAGCCCCGACATGCTGAGTGTTAGTGTTGAAAATACGGCAGCCAATCACTTATATGTATACCTTTGACTGTTGATGCGTTCTCATAACTAACCTGTTTTGTTGTCTGCCGCAACATCACATAACCTTGGTGTTACCCTCACATGTGTCCATATAGCCTAGATTACTTATCCCCTGATTCCGTAGGCCCTCTTTAGTCTGCCTGCAAGGTTCAAGTAAGTTCCATTGCTGCTGACATCTCAAGCACATAGGTGCACAGTTGTATCTAGATTGCAATGATGTGTTTAGCAAGCCCTGCTATTGTTGCCATTTCAAGCACATAGGTGCACAGTCGCATCTAGATTGTAGTGAATGTGTTTAGCAAGCCCTGCTATTTTTGCCATTTCTAGCACATAGGTGCACAGTCGCATCTAGATTGCCTGGGATATTTCTAGTAAACCCTGCCATTGCTACTACATTTCAGTATACAACTGTGTAGTACCCTTAGCTCATTGGAAATGTATTAAGTAAACGCTCCTGTCACTGCCCAGTTCTGCACCTCTACATCTCCCAACCACGTAGCAGCAGCCTTCTGCTCTTTACTCGCCCTGACTCGCCCCATAGGTGTGACCTTCCAGTCACACTACGGCTAGCCGGTACCCAACTAACCCTCCTCATCTATCTGAACCATGCCAGGTTGATTACTACTCATGTTTCCCTTTGGATTGTACCGTATGACACACCTTGCATAGGCTCACACTTTATTATCCATGATAATGGCCTCTCTAGAGAAGCATGCCCCCGTCATCACCCCATTCCCTGTCCTACGCCCTTCTTGCCTCTCACCAACCCATTTCCCCAACATCACCACCATTTGATTAATAGTCCCACAGACCATATAGGGATCCAAAAGCCGCAAAGAGTCAGCACACCCTACTCATCTACTTACAATAAATTGCCTAAAATGAATACTCCGGTCCTCAGTTCACTTACACGCTCCAGACTTAGATCACGGACCTTTACCACTTTTTGCACTCAGAACAGGGACCACCCCAAAGTTAAGCAAACAAAACAAATCCCTCTACTAGGACTCGTAAGAACCCAAAGACTCAGAACCCGATTCATAAACCATCCCAATATAAATATAAGTTCCTCCTCCACCACTGCCACCACAGGAAGCTCTCTTCCACTAGTGACTCAATCTACACGCCCCAAAAGGACTACCACAACCAATCAACAATCCACTATCTTAAGACTACTAATAAACACCCATCCCCCCTAGTCCAAGAGCCATCATCTCCTATACTCCTCAAAGCAGCACTCATTAATGCACGTTCTATACCTGCTCATGCCACAGAAATATATGACTATATCATGGAGCAACAACTTGACTTACTTATAGTGATGGAATCCTGGCTACACCAAGCTTCCGGACCTCCACTCGCTATTGCCATTCCTCCAGATTACACCATCCTTAGGACAGATAGAATGAAATCAATAGGTGGGTGAGTAGCTATTATTGCTAAAACCCAGCTCAAAATAAGAACCTGCCCTATTGAGAACACAGACGGTTACGAAGTCCTGCTAGCCACACTAGCTACGAACCATAAGACTACCATAAACATAATATCTATCTATAGAGCACTAACGCCAAATCTCAGCCAGAAATAGACATACCACTACTGCTAACACCACTTATTAAACCAAACACAAAATGTCTTGTTTTAGGGGACTTGAACCTAGGTTTCAATGATACACAAGACCACAAAGCAGAAGCTCTTTACAGTGCACTCAAAGACATGGCCTTCACACAATTAGTGAACGCTCCTACCCACACAAAAGGGAGAATATTAGTTTAGTTTAGCTTAGTTTGTTTGATAATGCGCACCAAAACCCAGGGGTAGCCGGGCGCAGCAGTTACAAGAATACTTGAGCTTAGTTACATACAATAGTGCATACAGAAGATAAAGTACAAATGTTTTTAACAATTTAGCAAGCATGTATAAGGGGTACAGGAGGAGGGGGGTTCCTATACCACGAGGAAGTCAGGTCAGGGAACAGGAATGACATAGTGGTTATTCACCGTGGGAGCCAATGGTGAATCCAGGCCAAGAGAGTTAGTTGGCGTTAGACCAGAGCCACTTTTGTATGTGGCGTCTAAAGCTTGAGTATGGTAGATTAGCTCTCAGTGCAGTGGGGGGGGCCTTCCATGCGCAAGCAGCTTTTACAGGGAAAATGGCTCCGCCCGTTTTTTTAAATTTAAATTTCGGAATTACAAGCAAGAGGTGGTTAGCTGCTCTTGTGTGCTATGTGAACGATTTTCTATTTAGTTTATCTGAAATGTATGGAGGGGTGGCGTTGTTGTTCAGTCCTTTGTGAGTGAGGGATAGTGTTTTGAGGAGGACTCTGTCGCTGATTTTTAGCCAGTGATGCTCTTTCCTAGTATTGGATATGTGTGCTCTGCGAAGTATGTCCAGAGCTGCTCTAAGGGCATTATTTTGTAGTGTTTGCATTTTGTTTATGATAGACTTGCTGGACCCCGAGTAGAGGGCGTTGCAGTAGTCTAATTTCGACATTACTAGGGCGTTGGCTAGTGTTATGCAGTTGGATTTGGAGAGGTAAGGTCTGCAAGCCTTGATTAATTTGCAAGTGTAGGCAGTCGAGGATGCAAGGGCATTGGTTTGTTTTTTGAGAGAAAGTGTAGCGTCGAGGTAGAAACCTAGAGTTTTTACCTCAGTTGCCACTTTGATTAAATTGCCATCAATATTGAAGGCACGGTAATTGGGAGTGAGTTTTTTGAGGTTGGAGTCGGAGCCCAAGATCAGTATCTCTGTTTTGTCGTCGTTCAGGCAGAGGCCGTGTGAGGCCATCCATGCCTGAATGAGGAGATAAATCTTATTTACTAGAGCTGTTTCTTCGACAAAGTTGCCAGAAAGTGGTATGAGGATCTGAGTATCGTCCGCATAGTTGGTGTATGTTATCCCCAGTCTGTCAAGTTTGTCGAAGAGTGGCTTAGTGAAGATATTATACATTGTGGGGGAGACACATGAACCTTGTGGGACACCACAGGTGATATGTATTGGGTCCGCAGAGGCTGAAGGGGAGAACACTCTCATCGTCCGGTTGGCCAGGAAGGATTGTACCCAAGCTATCGCTTCACTTGAGAAGTAGGCGGCAGATGCTAGGTGGTTGCATAACACTGCATGGTCCACCAAGTCAAAGGTTGCCGAAAAGTCAAGGAGGAGAAGCATAGCTGTGTTGCCTTTATCCTTCAACTCGTCGATTTGAGTCTTAAGGTCAATTAGAGCCGCTTCAGTGCCGTGTAGTGGTCTGAAACCAGATTGGCGCGAACCTAGTAATTGGTTCGTCTCTAGATAGTTTTGTATCTGGAGGTAGGTTACTCTGTCGATAATTTTAAGGAGAAATAGTACCGTAGTGATGGGCCTGTAATTAGTAGGGATGGCTGGGTCAAGGGTCTGTGTTTTAAGGAGGGGCAGTACCCATGATTCTTTGAGGTTAGTGGGTACAGTGCTGGTTCTAAAGGATGCGTTAATTAGCTTAGCTATGAAGGGTGCTAAGTCTCTGGCTGCGTCCTTAATGACTTGTGCAGGGCAGCTGTCGCCTTGACAATTGGAAGGTTTCAGGGAAGATATCACCTTTTCAGTTTCCACTATGGATATGTTGGTGAATCTGAATGGTTCACAGTTGAATTGGGTAACTGTTCTGGGTGTATCCGGCCATTGGGTGGTCTGGGTTGCAGTGGCGCTCAGGGAGGCTTTTTTTTAGCAATTTTAGATTGAAGAGTTGTAATTTTGTTTGCTAAGGCATTTTGGATACTCGTGCACCATTGTTTGTCGTTGGGAACGTTGTCAATGGGAGTGATCGGATTTTCCATTTACCGAAGGATGGAAAAGAGTTCTTTCGAGTTGGAGTTAGCTTTACTGATTCTCTCGTTGAGTGTATCTTTTTTACTTTGAATTATTTCCTTCTTGTAATGTTTGGCAAGATTGTCAAGTAGGGTTTTATTCTCAATTGAGGGTGTGTGCCTCCAAATGGCTTGTAGTTTGCGTTTTTAGGTTCGTAATTCTTTAAGATGGGGGGTAAACCATGAGTTAAGGTGGGCTTTTCGTTTACTTTTGCGTTCTTTGATAGGGGCAATGGCGTCCAATGCTTTGGACATAGTATTGTTAAATGTCTCCACTAGCGTATTTGGATTAGAGTAAATAGTACTAGCTCTAAGATCTGGTAGGAGAAGCGGAAGTAGTTTTTCGACCGTAATGTCTTTTGCTTCTTGTATGCATAGGTGGAGCTGTTTCCAGGTTGGCTGGTTTAGGAGGCTACATGGTGGATGAGAAGCAGATAAGGTGGTGGTCAGTCCATGTCTGAGGTACTATATTAGAAATGGTGGTAGTGCAGTTTCTGTTAGCTATCCAGTCTAATGTGCGACCTTTCATGTGTGTAGGGGCTAAGACTTTTTGGGTAAGGCCATGATCGTTTAAAAGTCGCCTAGCAGAAGGAGCTGGGTAGGGTCTTTGATGATGTTACTGAGGAGGCTGGATAGGTCTTCTTCAAAATTACCCAGAGGGTCTGGTGGTCTGTATACCAGGAGGACCGTTGGGGTGCTGTTTGAAATAGGAATTTTAGCCGAGAGAAGTTCGCAGGATGTGATTTCAGGGTGAGGGCAGAGTCTAGCAGCTAATTTAGTTTTGGCAATTATAGCCAGGCCACCTCCCCTAGAGTTGGGGCGATCGACTCTTAGTATATTGTAATTGTCGGGTATGGCAATCATGAGTGCGGGACCTGCGGCATCATGGAGCCATGTCTCAGTGATCGCAAAAAGATCTAAGTCATCTGAGGCAAGTATGTCAGCAATTTCAGTATTATGTGCTACGAGGGATCTAGCGTTGATGAGGGCACCTGACAGGGTAGAGGATGTAGTTTTCCCTTGTGTGATTCTAGGCGGGGGAAGGTTAGGCTTCTTCTGGACCTGCGGTTGGTCTATTTGTATCTTGGCTCGTCTATCTGCAGGTAGGGTAGGCAGGTTGCAATTTGGAGCAGTCAGGATAGGTCTGGACCCTGGAGGAATAGTTCTTTTATTTTTAACATCATATAGACGTGGCAGTCTAGCTCTGAGCCGGATGTTTCTCTCTAGCAGGTTACATGGAATGGTATTGAAGTGGTCCATTGTTAAGATAATAGTTAGTATGGTCCAGAGGAGGGAGTAAAGTGCGTATAAGAGGTAGGTCTTAGAGGTGCACATAGTAGACAGTGGCATTAAATGAAGGGGCTTCTGGGTTTCACAGTCCAGTAATGCCTAGGGTGTGCGCTGCACGGGGCTTCAAAGTTTGGCAATCCTAACATTGACTGAGAAGAACACAGCAGGCGCATCTGGATTTGGCCGTCCTATCTTAGGAAGCATTTAACTTTGGCAGACCTAGCAGTGACTTAAAATGCACGCAGCAAAAAGACAACTAAATTTGGCATTCTTAACAGTGGCTAAAATGCAAGCAGCGAAAAGAAGGCATCTAGATTTGGCAATCCTTATGGTGACTAACATACACACAGCGAAAAGACTTCTAGATTTGGCATTCCTGACAGTGGCTAAAATGCAAACAGCAAAGAGACGGGCTTCTAGATTTGGCAATCCTAATGGTGACTAACATGCACATAACACAGAGACATCTAGATTTGGCATTCTTAGCAGTGTCTAAAATGCCAACAGCCAAGAGAAAGGCCTCAAGATTTAGCAAACCTAGAGGTGATTAGATTGGATACTATGATGTTGAGTTGTAGTATCCATAGACTCCATTATCTCGATACCCTGGTCAGACCATCACAGCATGAACTTCTCTATTTTGTGTAACGAACCAGACCCACCTAAAACGGTCTTTGAAGAATCTTATGTAACGAGAAACATCCGCAAACTCACAGCAGAAAACCTCAACCCATTATTTGCCACCTCCCTCATTAATAAAAAGATCAGTACTGAAAACCCTTGTGACCTGGCAGACTTTTATCATAACTGTCTCACTACCACAATTGATACCATAGCACCCTGTGTCAACAAAACCAAACGTAAGGATAAAAAATCTTCTTTTTGGTTTAATGAGGAACTAGTCTCTCTTAGACGGATTAAAAGATCGCTCGAACACGTTAAATAAAACCCATACCCGAGAAGCCTTGGAAGCATTCAACACCGCAAATAAAAACTGCAAATCAGCCATCATCACCCATAAAGCAGATGCTTTCAATACTAGAATTAGTAATGCATCCTCTGACAGCAAAGAACTATTCACTATACTCAAGGAATTAGAGAATCCAATCCCCATAATCAACCCAGTCCAACCAAGTAAAGAATGGTGCACCACTATCCAAGATGCCCTGGCATCAAAAATCAAGCTTCGACAAAATAAAATCATCACCAAAAGAAATCTCCTATCCGACAAGCATCCCAAGTCTAACCAAACCACCATGAACATAGAAGATAACATCTCTCTCTTCAACTTCACACCAGTCTCCCAAGATGTAGTACTAAATACTATATCCAAACTTAAAGCCTCAAACTGCAAAGGAGATAACTTTCCTGCGCACCTAATTCAATTATGTGCCCCTACCCTCACACCTATAATTACTAACTTTGTGAATGCCTCTTTCTACACCAATCAGATCCCAGTTAGCATTAAAGCGGCATGGGTCACCCCTCTACTAAAAAAGGCCACACTAGATCCGTCAGTGCCCACGAACTACCGGCCCATAACAATCGTCCCTTTCTTACTTAAAATCATTGACAAGATAGCTTACAACCAAATACAAACCCACCTCGAACAAAACAACTTACTAGGAGCTAGACAATCTTGCTTTAGGCCCAACCACAGTACGGAGACAGCCCTACTGGATTTGAAAATCCAACTGGACTCTATCAGTGACTCAGGTAAATTAGCTACCCTACTATTACTGGACCTATCAGCAACATTTGATCTTGTAGACCACGACAAACTATGCGACACCCTAAAAAAAGACTTCAACTTCTCCAGCAGCGCCACTCAGTGGATCAAATCCTTTTTAACAGACCGCACATCCAGAGTTGTCATCGGAAACCTTGCAGCGGACCCTATAGTAGTACCCATAGGAGTCCCCCAGGGAATCCTGCCTTTCGCCTACCCTATACAATGCATATACCAAACTCTTATTCTCGGCCCTTGACGATATGGGTGTCATCTACACCAATTTTGCCGATGACACCCAGATCCTCATCCCCATTACAGGTGACTATACCCAAGACACCTACACCATCAATAAAGTATACTCTATAATTCCAAACTGGATGGCTCTAAACAGCCTCTGCCTTAACGATGAGACAACGGAGGTCCTCGTCGTGGGCTCCCAAAAAAGAATAAGCTCCCTCCATTCTAACTACTCACACATCAACATTGACGGTACTCTTATCCCAGTACTCAAACAAGTCAAAACCCTTGGTGTGTATATATAGATGCCAACCTCACTATGCATAAAAAAATAGCAGCCCTCTCCTCGTCCACAGCCTACACTGCAAAACTTATTTCACTCAGCCGCCAATTTCTCACTCCCACAAATTGCATTACTTTGGCCAGAGCGCTGATCTTAACGAAATTGGACTACTGTAACATCCTCTTTATAGGAACCTCAAAAACAAACTTAAGTAAAATCCAATTATTACAGAACAATGCCCTTTGAGCGGCACTGAGTATAAGAAAATCCGAACATATATCTTGTATTAGAAGAGAAAACCACTGGCTGTCAATTGAAGCAAGAATCATCTTCAAAACACTTAGCATCGTCTATAAATGCATCACCAACAAAGCTCCTACCTACCTCAACAACACTCTCAAGAAAAAAATCTCCCGTAGAACACTGAGATCTAACAAACTGGCCCTCTTGGAAGTTCCTCAATATAATTACAGTAGAGCAGGAGGAAGTAGTTTCAAAGTCCTAGCCCCATCGCACTGGAACGCTCTACCCCTCAGCATCATAAATGAGGACTCCCTACTAAGATTCAAAAAAGCACTGAAAACTTGGCTATTCAACAAATATTAATTTTCAACCAGACCCACTCCACCCTAGCATTAGAACACCTCTAGCTTATCCCCTCTTCTTTGAACAAAACACTATATGTAGTGTATCTCCAGGGGTCACCTCTAGATATGCAACTAGTGTTTAAATAAATTGTGACCTGCTACTGTGCTAATAACTAATGCTATTGTGACCGATTGTAACATAGCATAAGAAAACTGATCACATGACTGTATTGGTAACTTATTATAAAATATGTTCTATATGATTGTAACACTGTAAAAAATGCAAGAAATCACTTGAAATTTCGCCGTGATACCCTCGGGTCTGGGCGAGTAACAAATGTAATAAATAAAAAAATTAAAAAATTGTAGCACTGAACCTAGGTGACTGAACTTTAATAATTGTGAGTTCCCGGGAGCACACATTGCCCAAAGCCAAGAGTGGTGCAAGCATTGCAAAAGCCTAAATATTTGTACAAGCATTGACTAAAGTCAAGAGACCAACAACAAGGCATACAATTATGCTACTCTAGTCGGCAGGAAGAGAAGGGGCGAAGGCAAGGTTGTGAAAGGGTGAAGCCTGTTGATTGTTCCATAAAAATTAAAGCTGGTATAAAAACTCACATTGCCAAAGCCAAAAAGGACGAAAGGTAGAATCACATCCTAAAGGGTGTTTTGGCTACCGGTGTTGTAGAAAGACACAGTGGCAAAGAACCGCCCTTCTAGAAGTTGAATGTTCAGAAGAAGAGTGCCTTGCTTACTTGGAAGTGTTGAGGGGCACTAAAATGAATCTGGTCATTTCTGAAAAGTTGTTGAAAGTCAAAGCTGCAAACTGCTGAAGCTGTGGTAAACCTTTGGTTGTCAGTATATTTAAAACTTCAGAAACACTGTTGAGTGTGGAACACTATCTGGCAGGTGAGTAGACCTGCATGGTGAATCCTTGTAGAGGTGGACCTGGTATGGGAGTCAACCAGGTGGAAGTGGAAGTGGAAGTGGAGGTGCTGTGAAGTTGTCCTGACAAAGTTACAAACTGTGATTTATGGTGCTAAAAGGAGAGCTGAGAAGAGTTCACATTAAGAACATGTGTTGAATCCTATAAGAAGTTAGGTTTTCTTTGACATTCATAAGTGGTAGCAAATCACCCTGACCAAGAATATCATTGATGCTATTTGATGAAGTGGAAATCACTATTCAAGGAAGAAGAGGGATCTTTCTGGGGTTTAACATTTGTTTAGCAAAACTTTCTTTTGACAAGTTGAAGGTGCAAAGAACTGTGTTGGAACTTTGGTACAAACACGGATTTCCTTGTTTGTTTTTGTTGAACATTGGAACTGAACCCAACTTGAAAACTGGAGAAGGGGAGTTTACCCAGGTTATAAAGAGACTATGAATACATTTCAAATGCAATTGTTGTTGATGTTGTGAATTGCTATATATTTTCTTGTGTATTATATGTATAAGTGTGAGGGCCAGATATCCTTTAGTTTGTTAGGCAGGTAAATCCCCATCAGGATAGGCATAGTGCAGCATTTACTGAAACGTATGATTTGATAAAATGGCATATTTTGAGAAATCATCTAAAGGTTTTCCGACTCACATTTCTGACCCCTCACAGTTCCTTCGAAGATTCCTCGAGTGGTGTCATCGGACTCGACACCTTGAGCGAGATTGAAGCCAGCAACATCTCCTCATGCTCCCTCGAATGTTTCAGCGTCAAGCTCTTCGACATCAAAGTCGACCTTGTCTAATCCATCAACATCCTCATCGGGAGCATGAAGCGCTTTTAAGCCTTTGGCTAAGAATTACTATTTCGGGGCCATGAGCTCCATATATGAGGAGCATGAGGGGCAGTATGATCAAAGCCCACTTTTTGGATTTGGAGTATAGCACTCCAAATGTTCTCACCTCAGAGGAATCGAGAATGAGAGACCTAGTAGACAGACTGAAGGATGCAAGTGTCCTGGGCACTTCTCCACAGAAGGAGTTTGTAACACCTGAGGGCCCTGGGCATGCTGATGCTCCTTATAGGTCAGTGATGTCAAAGGTTATTGAATACCTAGGCTGGGGTAGAGCTGCAGTGGAGTTTGAACAGGATAACTTAACGGACATCCTTGACAAGGGTCCTCCCAAGGAAAAAGCAGACAACACTCCAGTGGTTAATAAGGATTTCACCATGAAAACTAGGCCTTCCTCTTGGGATCCCTCTTGGGATCCGGAGTTCCTTTCTAAACATCCAAGTCCAGAGAGTTTGGTAGTTCAAGCTGCCACTTCAACATCCAATGGGGCTGCATATCCCACTATTCCACCGGACAGGGATGATAACAAATTTGACACCCTTGGGGAGAGTGTTCTCTTCAGGAAGCATGGCATTGAAATCAGTTAATGCTACTTGTGCCCTGGCCAACTTTTGCTCTGCACATCCCCGCGGCTGAAGAGAAAGGAGGATTCCTAAACATTGTACAGGATGGCAAGGATGCCATGTACCAATCCTTGCAATCTGTGCTAGACGGTGCAGACTGCTAGTCGGGCCATGGCGGCGGGTACAGTCACAAGGAGATTTTGTTGACTGGGGGAATAAGACTTTGCACCTGATGTCCAAGCTAGGTTGCTGGATATGTATGCCCCTCTAGGGGTCTCTGCTTTTTGAGTCAAAAGCTGATGTAATTCTGGAGAAACCGGAGTCTTTGAAGGCTGCTGCGAAGTCCTTGAGTGCATCGATTCCCAGCAAGGCCATTCCACTCCTCAGGGTTGGAGGGGTTGGTCCTTTCTCTTCTATTCATCCGTGGGAATAGTGAGAGGACAGTTCACTCAAAGGGGTCAGAGGAAACAACCTTGTGGTTTGCGAGGCCTTGAAGCTAGGATTGCCTCAACACCCTCTGCCTCTATGCCATCCGCAGCCACAGCAACACCAAAACCACTTTAAGACCTTAGTCCACAGGACTGTGGTGGGGGAGGCAGGTTGCCTCAGCATCTGTAAGTGTGGCAGAGTATTACCTCTGATGCTTGTGCACTTCAGACCGTTGCTCATGGATACTGCTTACCTTTCCTGAAAAGACCTCCGGACTGCCCACACCAAGAGGTTAGTCCTTGAAGGAGCCGGATCCACTCCTCTTACAGAATATCTTTACCCTGTTAGAGAAAGGTGCAATCGGGTTGGTACCTGCAGCGGACAGTAATCGAGGTTGGTATTGCGACCCATCTTGGACATCTTGGACAATTTCCAGAGGAAGGACAAGTGCAAGATGGTTACTCTTTCGCAGATCCTTCAGAACCCTTTTGGCTACCATGGCCAGAGAGAACAGTAGTTAAGGACGCTTCCCACACAGGTTGAGGATCTCATGCAAACGATCTAACAATCAGCAGTCGTTGGTCTCCATTGGAGCCCAGACTACACATCAATCTTTTAGAGCTGAGGGCAATCAGACTGGCGCTGATGACCTTACTGCCTGCTTTGTGGGGGAAGAACGTCCTGATAATGACAGACAACACTGTGGCCATGCATTACCACTACCAGCGAGGTGGTGTAGGGTCACTACCACTGTACAGAGAGGCGATTCATCTCTGGTTTTGGGCACTACAAGAAGGAAAATCTCTATCAGCCGTTCATCTAGCTGGAGAAGAGAACACAAATGCAGATGCTCTGAGCAGGAAGAGCACAGTCTCGCATGAGCGTGAGTTGGCTCAGGAAGTCTTTCTAGAGATTTTTACCCTTTGGGGAACCACTCCAATGGATCTGTTCACGTCCAGTATCAACAGGAAATGCAACCTGTTCTGCTCCAGGGAATTTCCTCTAACAGAAGCTTCAGGGGATGGGTTCGTAGTGGACTTGGAATTTCCACTCCAAAACGTGTGCCCACCACTCCCCGTCATTCCACATGTACTGAGGAGATTGAGAACGTTTGTGAAGAACATGATCCTGATTGCTCCGGAATGGGCCAGGAGAACGTGGTATCCGGAACTTTTGGACATGTCCATCTGTCCTCAAATTTGTCTTCCCCAATGAGAGGACCTGCTCTCACAAGAGGGAGGTTGCCTTCTCCATTCAGACATGAGGACCCTGAATCTTCATGCCTTGTTTCTGAGAGTTTGAGATACAGAGATTCAGACATCGCGGAAGACCTAATGGATGTTTTGCTTTTGAGTAGAAGTCCAGCAACAAAAGCTCTATACTGTTGCAGTTGGAACAAGTTTAGCAGTTGGTGTTGAGATAAGAAAATAGACTCATTCACTTGCAATACATCTTCAGTGTTCTCTTTTCTACTGCATCTCACCCATCGGGGACTACAAGTTTGTACAGCAAAGGATTATCGGGCAGCGCTATCCATTTTCAAGCATTCTCCGGAGCAGGGCTCTTACTTCAAACTCCCTACCATCATCCAGTTTCTGAAGAGGTTGACTAATGTATTTCCGCTGGTTCCTTTTATTTGTCCGGTTTGGGATGTCTATTTGGTTTTGAGTTTCTTGATGGGTGCTCCTTTCAGGCCACTTAACTCGTGTCTGCTCAGGATGGCTACTTTGAAAACTGTATTTTTAACAGTTATTACATCAGCTCGCTGAGTTAGCATGTAATAAGACATATATTGGCAGCACGATAAGAAAATTAAAAATCAGAATAGGAGAACATTTGAGAGCAATTAAGAACAAGGATATGAAATCTTCTTTAGCTTTTCACTTTTACCAACATCATTCGGACTCTGACCTAGCCAAAATCAAATGTCATGGAATTGAGAAACTCTCCCCACCAAAAAAGAGCGGGGAACTTGGAAAGTCAGCTACGCAAAAGAGAAGCCTTTTGGATATGGTCTATGGACACAATATATACGGGCCTAAATGTTGACCAGGAGCTACATCATGTTCTTTGATTAATTATTTAGTGATTGTTAGGATTTGCATTTTGTGCAGCCAAGTTTGGCCATATTGAAACAAGCCCATAGAATATGTATTTTATTTGCATTTCCACTTGTTATATGGCTTGTTTCTCTATACCAAATATTTGTTTGCCTTTCTCTACAATTGCAGTTCGTATGCGGGTTCTGGCTGTGTTCCAAATTTTGCTTTTGATACAACAAAGTGTGTAATTTTGCATTATAAATTGATTTGAGTACATATGGGGCATTTAGCATTTCCATATGACCGCCACTGTTCACTATCGCAAACCAAAATCTGGGCTGTCTAACCTGTATCTTAGCCTATGACATGTAAGAATATTAGATGTACAGGATCTCCACGACGGGTATTGGGTCCAATAGGTGAATCCAACACGTTCTATATATTCACAATTGGAGCATTTTTCCTTTGTTTATAGAATTTGATACCAATGTGAGCTCTAAATGTGTAGTAGTATATTCTCAAACACATAATGCAGCACAATTCACATATGAAATAGACACTAGATCACCCCAATCCAACATGACGCTCTCTGCACGACAACACGTATTATGATCACGTGGCGCACGCGATACAAACCGACTTTATTGAACATCCGGGTTTAACACAACAGCGCTGTTTAAACTTCCAACGGCAATCGCACCACTTGCACGAATATACGCAAAACAAGACAAACATCATCCGACTAAAGGTAAGCTCAATATACCTATACATGCAACCTGTTTTAGTTCATCACCAGACTCTGAACTTAGGTTTGAGACCATGTTGTAGTAATTGGCCAAATGGGTTTCTTACACACTTCTATTATTTCCATTCAGTGACATCTCCAATCCAATTTAGGAGGCATATCGCCACATTTCGGCTTTGAAACATTTCTTCACATACCCTACGCATGTTGAACATGTAAGTTGAAATTATTTGAATGCTTAAGCAACACTAATACATGACCCACAAAACCAGCCTTGAAGATTCTAATGCAAACATGTAAATACTTTCCTACTTTCTTTTCTTTCTCCGTTTCAACAGGATGACATTGTTTAATTTACAACTACAAAAAAGAGAGTGATCTGTTTTACTTTTGAATTATATACTAGCCTCTAAAACCCTGAGGAACCGCCTAATCAAAGGCGGGGAAACACGTGTCGGGATTAGGCTGGACAGAATTAACTTTAACAAACCAAATTTAATTTTCCTAATGGTGAATATGTAATAAAATGATTTGAATGACTGCAATTCAAATGAAGACAGTATCCAAGATAACAATTGGAATAAAATGAGGCTAAGACAACTATACCAATCTCTTTCTCTTGAATGAATTGTTTACTCTTTCAAAAGACACTGTTGACTATGATACTTTTTGTATAAGCGCGGGCCACAATAAGGTTTAGTTTGCGCACTTCCTTGGTACCTTTTCCCTCTACAATCTGAGGGTAATAGACCTTTGACCTGCTGCTTCTACGCTCATAATTGGCACACATGGAGAAGCGCCGGAATCAGCCAAAGACTGTGCGCTTTTCGTTTTCATGCAGTTGGAACAAGTTTAGCAGTTGGTGTTGAGATAAGAAAATACTCATTCACTTGCGATAGATCTTCAGTGTTCTCTTTTCTACTGCATCTCACCCATCGGGGACTACAAATTTCTACAGCAAAGGATTATTGGGCAGCGCTATCCATTTTCAAGCATTCTCCGGAGCAGAGCTCTTACTTCAAACTCCCTACCGTCATCCAGTTTCTGAAGAGGTTGACTAATGTATTTCTGCTGGTTCCTTTTATTTTTCCGGTTTGGGATGTCTATTTGGTTTTGAATTTCTTGATGGGTGCTCCTTTCGAGCCACTGCACTCGTGTCTGCTCAGGATGCCTACTTTGAAAACTGTATTTTTAACAGCTATTACATCAGCTCGCTGAGTTACCGAGCTTCAAGTTCTATCGTCTAAACCGCCTTTTACCACCTTTGACAAACTCTCCTCGTCATTCATTTAAGGATGAAGAACAGCTTCGCAGATTGAAGCCCAAGAGAGCGTTGAGCATTTATATCATCAGGCCCTCTAAGGTCAGACAAGGCAATCAGCTCTTTATAGGTTATGCTGGTTGCATGCTGTTATAAAACAGACTTTGTCTCGATAGATTCTTCTGTGCATTTCCGAATGCTACAATCTAGCTGGTAAAGTCCCTGACTGTTTCAGGGCTCATTCAACAAGAGGGGTGGCTACTTTCTCAGCCTTGCAGATAGGGGTGCCGGTGCAGGACATTTGCAGTGCTGCCACCTGGTCTTCACAGCATACCTTCATGAAATATTATTGGCCAGATTCTCTATCGGGTCAGGACGCTAAATTTAAAAAAGCTGTTCTGCACAGCATACATTAGAAACACATTCTCCATTCCCACCACCTTCAATATACTGCTACGGAGTCTATCGAAGATGAGGAATATGTGGGAGGACACTATCCATTAGAAGAACAAATTGCTTACCTCTAGTAATGTTTTTTCTACTGGATGGTCCTTGCACGTATTCCTCATCGCCCTCTCAACCTACCCCTCTATGTTCTGGGAGAGTTTTCTTTTTTTTACATCTTCCTCTCGGTTAACGCTCATATCTTTTTAATATTCGAGATGGCTGTGCTTGTGGGAGGAAAAACATGAACTGAGGCAATGGGAGCAGTGCGTGCAATTTATACTGACATTGATGTCATGGTTCAGAGCGGATGGAGGCCGCTGAGGGACATGCGTTTTAACGTTCCAAAGCTGCAAGCAGGATATCGGAGTATATCAAAGATGAGCAATACAATGGTGGAACATTCAGAAAAAAGAACATTACCATGGGTAAGTAATTTGTTCTTCAAATGGATTGTGTCCTCCAATGTGTATTACTCATCTTTGACATGTAATTTCCACAGCTCGGCTGCTTCAGAATTATTTCGGCAGAGGGTGCCCTGCGTCGATGGCGTTGGGTCGATGTCCCTCGAAGGCCTCCATCGAGGGTGACTTCATCGGATGTTATAAGTAGCACGCACAGCGCCCGTAGCCTCAGTTCTGTTTTTTCCACAACTGTGTTTGCTTCGTTGAAAACTCGGCACGCCTTGTGCTTATTGTGAAACCGATTATGTCTTTGTCATCTACCCCGACCACCCCGAAGACTGGATTTAAGAAGTGTCGGGACTGCGGCTCTAAAATGTCGATCCCGGATCTGCATCGCATTTGTCTATGGTGTCTCGGCGAGAGCCAAAACACAGATGACTGCTCAAGGTGTCAGTTGTTGACGGGAAAGTAATGGGAAACTAAAGATAGGGAAGGTATCCAAGCCCTGTAAATCCCGATCTGCTGGACTTTCGACCGACAATTCGAGAGATGACTCTCCTCGTCGGAAGAAGTCCAAGTGGTCTTGATCTAGGAGTGGTTCCTGCCACTCGTCGTCCTCGTCGAGGCGGTCCAGGAAACGGCACTATCGTCGCCTTCCTCGTCCTCTTCATCGGACGCCTCCCCAAGACGGATGGTATGGCTGTCCAAGTCCTCTACCCCGGCAGAGTGGGATGCTTTCCGGGTAGCGATGATGAACATTTCCGATAAACATTGCACCGTTCCGCCCGCGCGCGCCGTCTCTCGCAGCTGGCAAGGAACGTTCTCGGCCGGATACTCACACGCCTTCGGGCCCGGCTAAACAGCGTGATAAACACCGGGAGCTTTTGCGGCCCCATTTGGACAAGGCCTCGAAAGATCACCCGAGAAATGCCAGGTCAAGGTCTTCATCTCCGGTAAAACCCGGCGAAACCTTGGACACCCTTGAAGGCATCACCGCCATCAGCGCCATGCCCGTCGGGTGCGCCTATCGGGTCTTCAAACCCACTCAGGCCCTCAATGCCATCGACGCCATTGTCGACGATGCCGCCGGAGCCATCAACGCCATCAGTGCCAATTTTGCCAGTGACGGTCCCTGTGCCAGTGGACCCTCCGAGTAAGGCTACTGCTAGGTCTTTGAGGCCTGTGGCTGATAAGAGGTTCACGCCTCTCCAGAGGAAGGATTTTTTTCAGGTCCCTCACTGACATTTATGAGGAGGAACAACAATCTGAGGATGAGGTTGTCCCTTTTGGTCTCCAGTATGCGACCCCTAATGCTACTGATTGCCTCATTTCAGAGGAGAGTCGGATGGAGGATCTTTGTCAAACCTTGCACAATGCCAGTGGTATTGACACTTCCCCCGAGCTGGAGTTCGGCAAGCCGGACCCAGGGGAGCATGCCAACTCCTCATATCAAACACTCATGTCTATAGTTGTGGAGTATCTGGGCTGGTCCAGGCCTCCTGTGCACTTTGAGCAAGATGACCTTACATATATTTTGGTTCAGGGTCCGTCTACCGACCATGTGTTGCCATTTCATATGGCCCTGCAGAAAAGGGTGGCTGCAAATTGGGATGCTCCGGAGGCTACTCCGGCGGTGAACAAGTCTCTGACTAAGAAATACTGCCCATCCAGTAACGACCCATGCTACTTGTCCACTCACCCCACTCTTGAGAGTTTGGCGGTCCAGGCCGCTACGGCTACCTCCAAGCAGTTGGCGTACCTTACAATCCCTCCTGATAGGGATGATAAGCGTATGGATGGATGGATGGGCACGCAATGTGTTTTCTGCTGGGAGTAATTTTCGCACACACTATGGAATTTCATTTCGTTTGCGTCTGAGCATATTCCCGAAGGGGAAGACTGGGATGGTTTTCTGGCTATTCAGGATGGCAAGGATGCCATGTGTGAATCCCTTTAGTCTGGGTTGGATACTGCGGATATTGTGAGCAGGTCCATGGCTACGAGCACTGTGATGTGCAGGTTTGCGTGGTTGCAGAAGTCGGGTTTTCACATGATATGCACGCTCGTCTTCTCAACATGCCCTTGATGAGTCTCATCTGTTTGGCAACAATGCTGACGAGAGCCTTCAGAAGTTGCAGACCTCAAAGGTAGCTGCCAAGTCTTTGGACGCTGCTGTTAGACAACCTCAGCCTTTTTGTCCTATGGGACAACAGTGGAGGGGTGGATCCTTTCGTTTCCACTCCTCATTTGGAAGGGCGAGAGGAATGGCCAGTCAAAGGGGCCAACTTAAGTTTCCTCTTGGGGGGAGGAGGTAGGGGTGCCAAAACCGCTCAAGCTGCAGCCTCTTTACCATCAGGCACTGCAGCAGCCGCTTAAAAATCACTCTGAGGCCTTGAGTCACGTTTCACCGGTAGGGGGCAGGCTGTCTCAGCATCTATAAGATTGGCGAGCCATTACTTGGAATGTGTGGGCTTTGGAAACAATTGCCCACGGCTACTGCCTACCTTTTCTCTGCCGACCTCACGACAATCCACCAGGGAAGCACTCTTTGAAGATACCGGATCCGCTCCTTGTGCAGGAAATATTAACCCTGCTGGAGAAAGGCACTATAGAACCAGTGCCTGTGGTGGAGAGGAACAAGGGTTGGTATTCCCCATATTTTTTTATTCCCAAAAAGGACGAAGGACTGAGACCCATCTTGGACTTGCAGTGCTTGAAAAAGTTCCTCAGGAAGGACAAGTTCAAGATGGTCACTCTTTCTCAGATCCTTCAGGCCCTCCAGCTTCAAGATTGGTTGGTGTCATTGGACCTGCAGAATGCTTATTTCCATGTGCTGATCCATCTCAAGCACAGGAAAAACCTGTGGTTTGCAGTTGGCAGCGTGCACTATCAGTTTGGGGTCTTGCCTTTCGGGTTGACCTCCGTCCTGAGTGTCTTCACCAAGCTCATGGTGGTGGTGGCCGCGCATCTCAGGAGGGGGGGGTTCACATCTAGCCCTACCTGGACAATTAGCTGATCAGGGTGCGCTCTCCCGAACAGGCCTTGGATCATCTCAGCGTCACCTGCCACTCCCTTCACAAACTGGGCTTCTCACTCAATTTCAAGAAGTCACATATGACACCTTCCCAACAGCTCCAGTACATCAGATCTGTGTTGGACACTTCCTTGGGGATGTGCTCGCCACCCAAGGTGAGGGCTCAACACATTCTCCAGATGGTCACCAAATTTCAACATGCCCAGAGTCTTCCGAATTCTTAAGGTTGCTCGGCCTCATGGCGTCCTGCATTTTTCTGGTGCCAGAGGCCAAACTGAGAATGAGATCCCTTCAATGGTATCTCAGGACGCAATGGTCTTAGTTCTCAGGCAAGATGTCGGATCTCATTCGGATTCTGTTCCAGGTCTCACAGGCTCTTCTGTGGTGGGTCTGCGAAGGAAATCTCATGAAAGGAGAACCTTTTTTGGCAACCGTGGCCAGAGGTCACTGTAGTGACAGATGTTTCCCTCACAAGGTCAGAGGCTCACGCCAACGATCTGGCCATCAACGGTCGTTGGTCTCCATCGGAGTTCAAACTACACATCAATCTTTTGGAGCGGAGAGCAATCAGGCTATCACTAAAGGCTTTCCTGTTGTCTGTACAGGGGAAGAATGTCCTGATAATGACGGACAACACAGTGGCCATGCATTACCTCAACAAAAGGGGAGGTGTAGGGTCACTACCACTGTGCAGAGAGGCGATGCTGCTCCGGTTCTGGGCAATTCAAGAGGGAATTAGTGCATCTAGCCTGCATCTAGCCTGAAAGGAGAACACAGCGGCGGACTCTCTGAGCAGTCAGAGCGCAGTCTCACACGAGTGGGAAGTGGCTCAGGAAGTCCTTCAGGAGATCTTTGCCCTTTGGTGAACCCTTCAGGTGGACCTGTTCGCGACTGGTGCCAAACGGAAGTGCGAGAGGTACTGCTCCAGGGAATTTCATCCGAGAGGAGCTCTAGGAGACGCGTTCATCGTGGATTGGTCATTCCCGCTTCTGTACGCGTTTCCTCAGATCCCCGTCATTCCTCAAGTTCTAAAGAGGTTACAGAGATTCGAATCCCACATGATCCTCATTGCTCCGGATTGGGCCTGGAGAGCGTGGTACCCAGACCTTCTAGACATGTCCATCTGTCCTCCCATACGTCTTCGCCAAAGAGTGGAACTTCTCTTGCGAGAGGAAGGTTGGGTTCTCCATCCAGAGGTCAAGACTCAACCTTCAAGCATGGTTTCTGAAAGGTTGAGATATAAGGATTGGGACCTTCCGGATGACTTAATGGAGGTGTTGCCTTTGACCAGGCGTCCAGCAACAAAGTCCCTGAACAGTTGCCGTTTGTTTTGCGACTGGTGCAGGGGGAAGAATGTTGATCCTTTTCAGTGTTCAATTCCAGAGATTCTCTCCTTCTTGCTTTCTTTAGCACACAGGGGTCTTCAGGTGGGGACCATTAAAGGTTACCTAGCAGCGCTGTCCATATTTAGGTGCTCATCCGAAGAATGCTCTTATTTTAAGATTCCATTGATCACTAAGTTTCTAAATGGACTCACAAATGTGTTCCCATTGTCGCCTTTTCAGGTGCCGGCCTGGGACCTTAATCTGGTCTTAACATTTTTGATGGGTTCTCTGTTTGAACCTTTGCACTCCGGTCCATTGAGGTTGTTGACCTTTAAGACTGTTTTCTTGGTTACAATAACTAGCTAGAAGAGTGAGCGAGTTGCAGGCACGGTCTTCTAAGCCACTTGGACAGAGTTGTATTGAGAGTACGTCCTTCTTTCCTCCCTAGGGCAGTCTCTGACTTTCACTTAAGTCAAAAGTTTGTGCTACCCGCCTTCTATCCTCCTCCACAGCCTAGCTTCTATCTTTCCAGATTGTCCAAGGTCAGAGTGGACAACCAGCTTGTTGTGGGGTACACTGGTCATAGGTTGGGCCAGGCTGTTTCTAAATGGACCTTGTCTCAGTGGATCATCCTCATTATTTCTGAGTGCTATAGACTTGTGGGCAAAGACCCGCTTGAGGGCTCATTCCACCAGGGGCGTTGCTACATCGACAGCCCTACAGAGGGGTGTTCCTGTTAAGAACATCTGTGATGCTGCTATGTGGTCTTCCATCCACACGTTTGTTAAGCATTATTCCCTGGATACTTCACATGTTCAGGATGTGGCCTTTGGGAAGGCCGTGCTTTACTCTGCCATTTAATTGGTTATATCTAAATTCTTCTCTCTCCTCCACCTTTGGTTACAGCTTTGGGAGTCTGTCGAAGATGAGGAATATGTTGGAGGACACAATCCATTTGAAGAACAAGTTACTTACCAACTGGTAACATTCTTTCGACTGGATGTCCTCCAACGTATTCCTCATCGCCCTCCTAGCCTACCCCTCTGAAGAATTTCCTGTGCTGCTGTAGCTTACGTTCCAACAAGGCTGAAGGCAGTCCACACTGATTGGACCCAAAAGGCCTACACAATGAGAGGTGGGGAAAAAACATGAACTGAGGCTACGGGCGCAGTGCGTGCCTTCGAGGGACATTGACTCGACGCCATCGACGCAGGGCGCCCTCTGCCGAAAAACTTTGAAAGCAGCAGAGCTGTGGACATTACATGTCAAAGATGAGGTATACGTTGGAAGAACATCCAGTCGAAAGACCATTAGCATTTGGTAAGTAACTTGTTCTTCTCTCACACTGATCAGTTGATTATTCATGAAGTCTTGCACCCCAGCACAGGCAATGTTCTATTTCTGAGCAGTCCCAGTCGACAATACTCCTCGGATCAATTGGGTCAACATTTCTTTGTTGATTTTGCTTTGTGTTCCAATTATTCAGAGCTGTATTTGTGAGTTGTGCTCCTGTGACGAGCCCTGATGCACTAAAAGATTGCCTTTGATAGGCCACGCTGCAAGAGCTGTATTTGCACCATCCCAGACTGTCGGTTCCCTCTTACCCCTCCTGTGCAGTAATAATGGTCTCTGTATTTCTAGTCTTATAGGTGCTCCCTGCAAACATTTGAGAAATTACTGGTAACCTGGCAGGCAGATGGATATACTGAGAAGACTATGGTTACCAAAGATGCATTATAACAACACATATGACCCCCAACTTATCTGTTTCACTAAATGTATAATGCCATTATAACTGCAATATCACTCTGGTTGCATTTTGAAATTCAGAAACCTCAAACGCATGTCACACTACATGTTGCACAAGCAAGCAAGGTCGGTTTTGTTTAGCAAACTCATATTGACAGATTACATGTGACTTATTTAAAGGGACCTTATGAGTTACTGAAACTCATATATTTTCCAGAAACAAAAGCATTCAGGTCTATAATTAATATAAGCGTATAACTCCAGTTGTTTCACATCTATAGCGCAACTACCTGCGACAGACACACTCTGAAATACCTGTGGGTTATATATTGCTACAAGTCACCTCTTTATTAGTTCTCTCAATTCATTTTGCCACTTGGGTGAGTACACGTATAGATCCATTCAGTAACTAGAGGATCTGTTGCTCCATCTCCGATTCCCCTTTTCAATGAATTGCATTCTCCCACAGAATTCTCATCTGATAGATATCCCTTCCAGCATAAGCTGCTCGGAAATCTTTTCGACAGGGGACGTAGAGCAGCTCGACGGCGACTCCATCCTAACTTTCCCACGTCACTCTTCAGCTCCGGGCATGACGTCAGCAGTACATATATTGCATCACTACGCCCAGTACCTCTGTTCCTTTTTTCCATGCACTCTGCACTGTTTCAGACGTGATTCTCTTCAGTGACACAAATTATTTTTCAATTGATGCAGATATATCGGGCCCTAAAACCTCATGTATCGAGCACTGTTAGGACAGCGGCTTGAAGATGTCCATCACGGACCCACACAGTATTTGTGTGTGGTGTCTCTGGAAGGAACATGACATTGAGCAGGGCGGTTCCTGTCAACAAATGAACCTGAAGGCCATCAGAGAATGGTTGTGAAATTGACATTCGGGCAGCCTCTGTCGAAATCTCTGGTGCGATACTGTCGGGTCTTCAGGCCACGACACGGAAGGCCCTATACTCAGGTAGGACAGACACTTCAAAAAGCCAAAGAGGCGCTCTCATTCCCGAAGCGAATCTCACCATTAGTCCTCCGACAAGAAGAAGAAACTTAGCCGTAGACACTACTCTGGTTCATCTGAGGAGTGTGGGGTAAATTTGTCTCCACTACGGGTACCCCGAGAGAAGAGTGGGATGTGCTTAAGAACCAGAGGCTCCAACTCTTTCAAAATACAGAGGCAGGTACAGCGCTGGCCTTGTAGCCACAGGCTGTCCATGCACCTGTTGCGCCCAGAGGCTCCAGCGCCGTGGTGACCATGTCAGGTTTTACACCCTCAACCTCTGCAATCAAGCCGATGGTGGCGTTGATGACCCTCGAGTCATCGACATCAAAGTTTTGTTGAAGCGGGTCCACTGAAGCAAACGGTCAACCATCCATTTGCCCTGGAGTCAAGAACAGAGCTTTTTCCCCCTCCATGAGATTGATCTCTGACGAAGGGTATCCAGTCCCGTTTGTTATAGAGACAGTGAGTGGGTGAGTTGGGGCTGCGGACTACTTTGCATTTCAGGCCGACTTAAGGCCTGCATGAGGCAAGCAGGCTTGACACTTCACCTGACCTAGACCAGCATGCATCCCCTTATGGACACCCCAGTTCACAATACAGGAAAACAGTGGAAAAAGTAGTCCTTGCTACACCGGCGAAGCCACTCATGCCCTATGAGCTTAAGAGCATCCTGGATAAAAGCCTGCAGACAGGCATAGAGTAGAAATCAGGTTACATGTAGATAAAAGATGTGCACAACGTTTGCTTGATTGTGCTTACACATTTTGAATCCATAAGTTCAGGCTAGTACAACACTTTTCCCATGGCAAAACTAGGAATGGCATTCGCCCAAGGTAGTTCAGTCATCAAACGGCCCATATTTGGGGCACAATTGCAGCAAGGTGTCGCGCGTTATGGCAAGTTCATTGAACATTATACTGACCACTAAGTACAGTAGTGCTATTTGTTGCTGTGGTGGGTTTATAACAGTGATAAAGATCTAGATAGGTTTGGCCTGTGGGTGTTGGTGCATTCGAGCAAAAGTTGGCTAAACGGGACAAGTTGTATTGAAATTTTGTTAGGGTACCTGCAATTTTGCAAACTCTCCATTGCCCATGTGTACCATACCATGGTCTACCAGAGGCCTAATTGTATTGTAGTTGTCATTTATATTGCGCCTTTTACCATTATTATAGGCTCAACGCGCTGATGGTGTGAAACGCCCTAAGGGACTGTAGTACAGAGTGTTGGAGGTCACGGAGTAAGATCAGAATGTGTGTGCTCATTTGCCAAATAAGGCTTAGCAAGGCAGGCTCCGGTACAGAGCATCCCATGTGGTCAGGCATGTGGATGGGTGCTAGGAGTAGTTGGGAGATGCCGTCAGTGCAAGGGACTCGCTATGTGTTTAGCGTCCCCAAATTTGTCATATGTCTTCGATGCATACTGATGTTGGAGGTGTTGAGGCGTAATCTGGTGTAAGTATGTGGAGAATTGTGACCAGCACGACCAAATTTGTCATATTGCTTGCTGTATTCTGATGTGTGCGGGTAGCTATGCCTGCGTCCATTGTCCACCGGAGTGGAGTGTTCTACGTACCTAGCAGATTCGGTGGTGATGTTTTGTATGTGCGCTCAATCAGGTATTGGTCTTCTGTAAATTCTTGCGGCTGCGATAAAACGGTTAGCTACAATATACTTCAACTAATTCCGACTAGGAGAGCACAGGTTATACTTACAGGCTCTTCTAGGTGGATAGCATGGCGAATCTACCCAGATATCGTGCGCTTACTGAACCTTCTCAATTGTTGCCTTTAACATGGGCCATTCATCCTATAGTTCATCCTTGCACGATACTCAGCCATCCCTGAAGTCCTTCCATTGCGATTCCAGGGCTAGTAATTGATTGCCTACCCAAAGAAATGCACACGAGAAATCCCCACCTGGCTGCTTGGTGCGAGACATGGCCATGACACAATTCCTCCCTGACCGTTACCCAAAGTGCACCCCAATCAGTCTGAGTGCGATGAATGGTGATTGTGTCACAACTACTTTAAGTGTGATTTGCTTGTTTTCCCCGTACATGCCATGTGCAGTGGCTAATCAATCATGAGATGAAAAACGATATGAAGGACTGTGTTTCAGCTGGTGGTACTTGTGGGATTGGGACAGGTTGTGGGACAGGTTCATGATTGGTGTTTGATAGTGTGTGTGGTCTGGGCTGCTGTGATAACGGCCAGTGCCGCCAGGTGCTGCAAGGTCACACCTGTCGCGATAACGACCTGGGTTGCCTGGTGCTGAGTGTTTCTATGCTTGAATTGGAAGGTTAAGGACGGGTGATAAATGCAGCAAACAGCTAGGCTTTGAGGACTTTTTTGAAGGAAGGCTATTTCTCGGTGCGGCGGATGTGCAGAGGAAGTGTGTTCCAGATGGTGGGAGCTAGGATTGAGAAGGCAGAGATGCCAAGTCTGGTGGAGAGGTAAGGGGGAGGAGGAGAGTTGAGCCTGATCAGAGGTTTCTTGGGAGGATGAGGGGGGGTTGGTAGGGGATGATTCTGTTCTGGAGGAACTCTGGTTCTGTATTATGGTGGGCTCTGTGTGTGATCCACTTGGCTTTGAAGGTTGCTCTTAGGCTAAAAGGAAACCAGTGCAGTACTCTGAGGGCAGGGTGAAATGGTCTCTGGGGCAGAGGGCAAGAAGCAGTCTGGCTGCTAAGTTTTGGATTTGTTGCAGTTGTCTGAGCTGGTGTGCTGGGATGCCGAGATAGAGTGAGTTGGCGTAGTCTAGGCTGGAAATGATGGCTAGTATTGCAGAGACTCTTTGAGGATAGGAGGGATAGGGAAAGATTTGTTTTAGGATGCGTAAGTGGAAGTGGCAGGTTCTGGATATGGAGCTGATGTGTTTGGAGAGAGATAGGTCTGCATCCATGGCGCATCTATGATTTTTAACAGAGGTGAACGCGGAAGGTGGGGCTCACAGGGCTTTTGTCATGGTAAAGTTTGGAGCATCAGAGTAGTTTTGCTGCATATTGAGATTTCCGATTTGCCTGGGTTGAGGATTAGGGGGTTGGTCGTCATCCATAGGTCGATATCCGAGAGGCAAGAGGCGAGGTCGGGAAGTGGGGAGGCTGGAGTCTTGGAAATTTTGAAAATGATCTCGGTATTGTCTGTGTAATTGTAGCAGGTAAGGTTGTGAGCGGACGAGAGCCGGCAGTGGGCTTAGCTAGATGTTGAAGACGAGGGGTGAAAGGGACGCTCCTTGTGGGTCCTCTGGGTTTTTTCAACATTGGACAATCATGAGCCTTGCTGCATTCAAGGCTTGTGTGGTGAATCGGGGGAAGGCGCGATAGATTTGTTCCTAGTCTATGCTACAAGCGCTCCATAGTACAAGGACCTATGGGTCCAAGGGTGGTTCTGAATCAGCTATTTCTTTTAGCTTAGTTGGAATCTTTTTTCATAAGAGCTGGATGGTTGGGCATAGGCACCACATGTGACCCAGCGTCCCAGATTCACCACATACCCTCCAACATTGAGATGAGAACTTCGGATGAAGTTGTGCAAGTGCTTTGGATTGCAGTACCATCTCAAATATAGTTTATACAGGCATTCTGTAGTGCTGGCGTGTCTTGATGACTTGGCTGCTTTGGGCCATATAGATGCCCATGTGTCTAATGGAACTGGCAGGTCCAATTCCTCATATAGGGGAAGATCTCTTCCCTATACCCCTTGCCTGAAAAATGATAGAGCAGAGAAATGTTCCCTTCATGGATATTCTCTCTAATGTGTGGGTTGTCTTGTGCCAGCTTTTTTGATGGTTTGATTTGTAAGCCAGTGACTAAGTTGGAAAACCATGAACTAGTCTGCCTCAGAAAGGTTAAAACTTGGAGAATTGTAAGAGACCTGGGTGAACCCTCACCCCCAAACCCCCTGACCCCTCAACCCTCCCCCCCCACCATCCCGTAGCCTTTGTGCCAATCTCATTAGGACATTGAAGCAGAGGTTGATTCTTTCAGGAGTCCCCATGTCTTGCGGGTCTCTTATGCCACGGCTAGCAAATCTGATAGTTGGATTATTGTGGCTACTTGCTGTCCCTTGGTCCAATTTGTCTTCAGTATGGTTATGGAGCCATGGAAATATGTGCTATTTGGGCAGTCCGCAGGTATCTGTATAGGTCTGGTACCCTGAGTCCTCCAAAGGCAGCTGTGCGGGACATGGTCCTCTGAGCTATTTGTTAGGCAGGAACCTGTGCAGTTCCCTTAGGGACCACTGCAAAAGACTTAAGACTACAGGTGTTTGGCAGTAAACCCACTTGGTAGCAGTCTGTACCACACAGATTCACTTGGTAGCTGTGGCTGAGCAGTCAGACTTCCCTCAAGAAGAGTTAGGCAGTATATAGAGTATACACAATAGGTACAGGGATACAGTAGCACAAGCAAACACTGGCCAGAGCTTTGGTGTAAAAGTATATAGTTATTTATTTTAAGGACACACTTGTAAATTACACTAGCACAAAGAGAAAAGTAAATTCAGCACACAGTCACTATTATATATATACAAACCTAATTACTTATTAGACAAGTCTTAATGAGAAACACCACTTATTTTCAGACAGAGGTGAGCGCTTAACATAAGATGGCACTCTAATAAATTATTAAAAAGGGAGGGAAAAAGGCAGAGTTATGGAAGCACACATATTTCAATACTTTTTAAAAGAACCACAGTCAGGCAGGATAGGCAGAGTTCTACTGGAGAGCAAGGAAGTCAATTGCAAGGCCCACTCTTGGAGAGAGCAAGCAGAAGGGGTCCAGGTTCACACAGTGGGGTTATGCCCAAAGAGTCTTGTAGATAGTTCGCACACAAAGAATGAAATTAAAGTCAGGAAAAGTTAGCTTAGGTTGTCCCAGGCCAGCCCAGGTTAGAAAGTCGAGGCTTTACTGTCACCCCGAACGATCTGTCGCAAGGGAAGCCAGGCGGGACACAGTACCCTAAGTGTGAAGGAAGCTCCAGCGGGGGCAGTTGTTCCTGGCAGCGGGTGCAAGTCGGTGTTTCGTCCAGAGAGAGAGGAGGTCTCGCCGTGGAGGAAAGATGAAGGTCGTTGCACTGCCAGGGAAGAAACCAGCCACGGAGTTCTTCGGTTAAAAGGTACTACCCTTCTCTTCGCGGTAGTGGTAAGCCGTGGTATTCCGGTTGCCGGGGTACTTGGCACGGGCAAGGCGGCCACAAGATGCTCCAGGAAGGTGAAAAGAAGGCAAAACTGGTTACCCCCACCAGTCAAAGGAAGAAGACTCTCGGACTGGAGATCTCCTCTGTCGTCAGAAAAAGTGGTGAGACGGTTCAGCAGGGCTCCACCGGTGGTGTCGTCATTGCAGGTCGGTTCAGCTTTTCCCTCTTCGGATTCTTAGGTCCTGTGGCGACTTCTGAAGTTCCAGTCCCCAAAGCCCTGCTTTTATGCAGCAAACCCCCGTTCATTCAGCCTAGCTGTCAATCAAACATGCTAAGTGGTGAGCCGGCCGGCTCACCACTTGGGCCAATCACACAAGAGTGCGACTTGAGTTGCCAAGGCAACTCAGTCCAGGGTGCCTAAACCCCCTTCCACACCCCATGTGGTACCCAGACAGAGTGGCACCACTTTTGGAGGCTTCTGTGGAGAAACCCGCCAAAAAGTGGAAGAAAGGGCTCGACTTGGGTTGGAGTCACAGAAGAGAACACAAACGCCATTTTAGAATCGAGTTCTGTCAAAAAATACCAACCAGTGAATTAATATTAAATAAATAAACCGGCGGTATGTTCGAGGCTATAGGAATTAAATAATTAAAGTTGGTAGCCTCGAACAATGGGAAAATCCCATAGAGATATATTCGCGGTCGAATATAAAAAGTAGTATCCACTGCCACCAGCCAAAACTCGATCAGGGGGGACGGAGACGTGCCCCCCTCGAACAACAGACCCCGGGGCAATTGAATTGCCCCGACCAGTATGTCCACAATATGATGGTTTGTACTGGTTTCTGTTCATAATTTGGGACTAGTAAAGCCAATGGTGACTTTACATGCCCTGGGAGACAGTAGTCAGTCCCAGGGTATGGAGTCTATGTTGGGGGGACGCTACGACACCCCTGGGTTTCGGCACAGAGGGTGCTGTGTAACCCACATCAAAAACACGAGACCCTATGGAGTAATAGACCCCATAGCCCATAAAACACATGGAAAGACAAAGGAACACCTCAAATCATGTCTAAGAGTGGGAGTAAAAGAGTCTCACTCTTAGCAGGAGAAAAAAATAAACCCCAAAAATCCAGCAAAGCTGCTGGGGCCTCACTAGGTTTGGGAAATTAGCCTTTACAGAGAATTCTCCCTAACACTATTCGTGGAGGTCTACCCTTCCATATAAATCAGAACATTGCTCTCAGCAGTGGTAGCAGGATCCACTTCGTGATTTGGATTGGAGGCTGTTAAACACATAAAGTAATTTGTGTCCATATTCATTTTTAGGGCATGAATCCTACCTATCCATAAGATGTCTGTTAATCCGGGCAAAGTTCGATGTAAGATGTGGAAGACACATTGTGTCGCATGAGATTTATCCTTTTCTTTGTTAGCTTGATCCCCAGGTTGTCAAGAGCGGAGGGTCCTTGCAAAGCTAGAGTATTTTGCAGGATGTGTATTTCGTGCTCCATCTTGGTGATAGTTGGAAAGCTAGATTTGCTATAGTTTATCAAGAAGCCCACTGCTTCTTCAACGTCAGAGAGCTCTGCCATAACTCCTGGGAGGGAGGAGCCAGCTTCTGTTAGAAATAGCAGGATGTCATCTGCATAAAGGGGACCGCATCTATTACTGGGCCCTTAATGTTGGTATTAGCTCTGATTTTGTGAGCGATTGGCTTAATGAATAAGTCAAAGAGAAGTGGGGAGAGGGGGCATCCTAGTCGGAACTATCCGCGGGCTAAGGTGGTTGTTAATTCTGAGCCTAGTATTTGAGGAACCCAGGCTCTGAAGGTTGGGCCAAATCCCATACCTGTCATTACCTCCCACAGGAACTGCCAGTCCACTTTCTTGAAAGCTTTGTTTGTGTCAAGTCCCATCAAGATAAAGGGTACCTGTTCCCGGGTGGCACAATCTTTCAGATTCACCGGTCTGCGTGTGTTTGTTTGCGGGGACACGGCCTTTGACGAACCCCAATTGATCATTGTGTACGACCGATGGGAGTATTATAGCCAATCTGGTAGCTAGGGTTTTACATCTGTTTGAAAGGGTTATGGGCCTATAGGAGGAGCAATCAGCTGGGTTTTTTCCTGGTTTAAGACTGATAGTTGTTGTAGATTCTGCCATAGTGGGAGCGGTTGTGCAAGGATTCAGGAAGGAATTAAACTGTTTAGTGAGGTGTCATGTGATATGTGGCCATATGTTTTTATAGAAGGATTATGTAAAACCATCTGGCCCAGGGGCTTTATGAGGGGGGAGCTTTTGGATCGCCAACCCCACTTCCTCCACCAATATGGGCCTCTCAAGAAGGTCTTGCTGTTTGATCGTCTGCTGGGGTAAGGAAATTCCTCGCAAATATTCCTGGTGTGCGCACCGTGGGCTGCCGTCCCTAGACATGATTTGTGTAAAAAACTGGTGTGATATTTTCATTTATGCTCCCTCATTCATGTGTTTGATGACTGCGCTATCTGCTAGTTCTCCAGTATGTTTATTACTCCATGCTTTCATTAATTTGTAATTCAAGAGCCTGCTTGCCTCATTCCCTTGGGTATAATCGCCTTGGCGCGTGTGAATTATTGACTGCTCCGCGCGGTCTGAGATGTGTGCTTCCAGTTTACTGCTAGCTATCCAGAGGGCCCTTTGGGCCTTCCGAGAGGTCTTGTGTTTGAGAGCTATCTCACATTGCTTAACCTCTGCCTCAAGCTCCTTCCTAATCTCCTTCGTACGCATATAGACTGTAGAGTTTGAGATTCGCTCCCTCTACACAATTGCCTGGAAGGTATCCCAAATAGTGTTGGGTGACATCCCTTGTTTTGTGTTGCTCTCAAAGAGTTGATCAGGTCTACCAATTCCTGGCAAATAATCAGGTTTCTCAAGGGGCTTCTTACATTCACAAGGGGCGCTTAGGAGAAGGTTGCCTACAATCTGCCAGTATGTTGGCCTCAACTGGAGAATAGTCTGAGTGGCGCCTGATACCTGCATTGGAGCTTGACACTATGGGCACTATGGATGAGATCATCAGAAGCATATCTATTTGGGAGTGCCCCGTATGGACATGAGAGAAGAAGGCATGGTCTCTTTCCTCCCTTTGTTGGAAGTTCCAAATATCTATTACATTCAGGTTACTCGTGAGCTACAGAAGGACGCGTGCACATTTTAAAGTCAGTGGAACTGGCAGGGAGAGTTTTATCCCGGGTTGGGTTGAGCATGGTGTTAGTCGTCTCCTTTTAATAATTAACCTCCCAAGAAGGACATGATTCTAGGAACTGGGTCAGTAAAGAATTGGTCCTGCTTCTCATTCGGGGCATAGACTGTTATCGGGCTAATTAGGTGTCCATGCAATGGTCCCTTGATCATGAGGTAACAATTTCCTGGGTCTCTAGGGACCACATGCTTGATGAAGGGTATATCTCTAGCCAACAAAATGGCCACCCTGCATTTCTTCTACTCCCTTAAGGCAAAGAACTCGGCTGGGAAGGATTTCGAGCGCATTTGCTGGTTGTCTGTCCTCAATAGGTGAATCTCTTGAAGCATTACAATCTGCGCTTCTTACTGGGACAGGCAGGAGAGAGTTCCTCTGCGCTTCGAGGGGGAGTTGAGCCCCTGAATCTTTAGAGGTATCGTCTGCTTTCTTCCTTTTAGCAATGTCAAGTGATCCCTGGTTCGCCAATCTCTCTTCTCTGCTTGTTGTGAGAAAACTGTTGAAAACTGCACCCGTTTAGATGCATGCTAGGTTCAACTGAAACTTCGGAACAAAAACAGCAACACACAACAATTAACCGTTCGGGCCTCTGAGCAGTCTTGCCCATCCTGGGTCTAGGTGGGCATTCCTTGGAGGGAGGCCACACCCCAGCAGCGAGATCATCACAGGAATGGACTTCGGGGCTGTTTGTTTGACCTGTCGTCGCTTGCGGGTGCCGGCTTGTCATTGTGAGATGATGGTGCACCTTTCTTTCTCAATTTTCTGTTCTCCCGTTCCCATCTTCCTGGATCTCTCCTGATGCACCTCAGCGGAGGGTCTGCTGGCAGCGCATCATCCTGTCTCCCCTTCTTCTGGGTGGAACAAGGCCTTAGCATCTTGGGGTGAGGACACAGACCAGTTTCGCATGTTGTATTCAGGCTGCTATTCTTGCTATTTTCTAGTACCTAGGAATTGAAGAGGACTCCATCCCATCCTGGACCTCAGGGCCTTGAACAAGTTCCAGAGGAAGTATAAGTTGACACTAGTGACATTGAAGGACATGCTCCAGGATCTCCAGCTCCTGGAGTGGTTGGTGTTTGTGGATCTTCAGGATGCTTATTTTCACATGCATATCTATTGAAAGCAAATGGGGTTCCTTTGATTAGTCATTGGGGACACTCACTATCCGTTCACCTGGATGATCTGAGGAAGGTCTCCAGAGCAGGTATCAATACTGCTCGAGGAAACCTGTTCCTTGCTACACAGTTTGGGCTTCTCTCTGAACTTCCAGAAGTACCATGTCAGCTAAACACAGAAGCTCCGATTCATAGGAGCAGTCCTGGACACCCAGATGGGTAAGGCTTTTCCTCCAGAGGAGAGAGTCACCAATCTCCGACAGATGGTCGGACCTTTCCAGGACTATGACCGCTTAACAGTAGCTTCCTTCCTCTGACTCCTTGGCCTCATGGCCTCCTGCATTTTTCTGGTGCCAGAGGGCATGCCACGGTTAGCGATCCCTTCAATGACGCGGCTTTTGGGGGATCAATAGTCACAGTACTTTCACAATTTGAAGGACGTCCTCAAGGTGTCAGTCAGTGGACACCAACCTTTCATGGTGGGCCAGCAGGGAGAGCATGATGGCAGGGGCACCCTTTTGGCCACTGTGGCACCAGGCTCAATTGGTCACGGATGCGCCCCTGAAGAGCTGGGGTGCTCACTGTGGATATCTGCGAGTGAACAGCCTTTGATCCCCAGTGGAACACTGATGGCACATCAACAGACTGGAGTTGCGAGCCAATGCATTCTTCTGCTGTTAGGTTGCTCACCTTTAAGATAGCTTTTTTCTGGTGGCACTGCCATCAGCAAAACCGTGTAAGCGAACTTCAGGCTGCCCATTCTGTGCTTTTTCTAAGGAGAAGGCTAAACTTGAAGTCCAACCTAAATTCCTTCCAAAGGTGGTATTGAAGTTTCACTTTTCTCAAAGCATCCACCTGCTGGTTTTCTACCCAAGCTTCAACCTTGCAGGGATGTGGAAAGGCTTGACAGGCTGGACACAAAGATGGCACTCCGCTACAATGTGTTCAGGACGGCTGACTTTAGAAATGACAACCAACTTTTTGTGGCCTTCGCACAATCACGTAAGGGTCTGCCAGTGTCTAAGCAGGCACATTTCCTGTTGGATTTTTCTCTGCATTACAGACCATACTAGAAAGTGTGAAAGGAATTGCCATCATGCATTGGAGTCCATTCCACCAGAGCCGTGGCATCATCCTCTGCATTGCAAAGGGGTGTGCCAGTGAGAGAGTTCTGTCGGGCAGCTACTTGCTCATCGTTACCAACGTTCACAAAACACTACTGCCTGGACATGGCGCGTGGAGCTGGTGACCGTTTTGGAAGAGTGGTGTTGCAGAGCTTTCTCGTTGGAGACTTTCATCCTGTCTCTTCAGTGTACTGCTTTGGGAGTCTACCAGATGAGAAATCTGTGGGAGAATGCAATCCATTGAAGGAGAAATGTCTTGCCAGTAATGTTCTTTTTATGGATTCCTTATTGCCCTCCGGTCCTGCCTAGCTATGAAAGTGTTATGTTGCAGTTTATAATTTATTTTGCTGGTGTCCAACAAAGATTGTGTCATTTGGAATGATTGACAGTGTACAATTGGTAACTACATAAACATGCCTGACTGTTGCTCACAGTAGGTTTACTGTTCTGCACACAAAAAAGGAAAAACAAAGGTTTTTTGGTTTTTGATAAACCAAATCTTTTGGATTCTTCCTGTGTGGTTGCTGAGCTCGGGGCGAAGAAAGGTGGGGAACTAATGTACGGGGGGCTTAGCGGTGCGATATATGTACTGCCAATGTCCCGTCCAGAGTCGAGGAGTGGTGCGGCTGAGTCAAGATAACATCGAGCCACATTACACCCCTTGTCGAAAATGTTTCATACAGCTGACGCTGGAAGGGGTATCTATTGGATGAGGAATATGCAGGAGAAAGATCTACAGAAAGAACATTACTGGTAAGTAATTTCTTCTAAAATATAAAACAATAAGAAATTAAGTCAAATGCGTAGTGCAGGCAAAACTATATTTGATGGGGTGTTGTAAATCTGAATCGGTAAGGACTTATTTGGAATGACTGGAGCTGGTGTTCAGGCACGATGTGCCGCAGCTAGTGCTCGGGTGTGTCTTTCGTCGGCAAAAGGCTTAGAAGAGCTTCACATAGGTAAGAGACTTGACTCGGTTGACCCTGTAACAGGGCCACAAGGCGACCTCAGCAGTGGTTAGCACATAGCATAGGTTACACTTTCTCCCAGCCCCATGTCGAGTTGGGACAGGCTCACTTTGTTTGAAGAGAAGGAAGTCAAATAGAGTGGAGGAAGAAAGGCAGAAGTCTCACTTATTTTCCACTGAATTATCTGCTAATGTATTGGCTTAGAAGCAATGTACACTTAGAATTCAATGGTTGGTGCCAAATTGCTGTAACAGTAGTGTTGGTAATAAGGATTACATGGAAAGGACCTTGTTGCCTGTGCAGATGTCCACTGACAATCTTGATGAAAACAAAATCCCCTGGCTGCAGAGAATTACATGTTTCAGCTGTTTCTAAGGATAGTCTTTCCCTGCTCATACAAAGAACCTAAACTGAAAGAAAAAAAAATCAAAGTTCTGGGATTATCAAGGAGGTTAACATGAGTTAGATGTAGATTAGTATCGATCTTTGCTGGTGGAGGGGAAGGAACCTTCATGTGTCATCATTTGTTAGGGGTCTCCTCATTTTGAATGATACTAAATGGAAGACCTGGGCCCAGTTGAGGGCTGTCTCTTTACAGAGTTTTTGGACACATTATACAAGTGGAAAATATTTGCTTGAAATGTAACATCCCAGCAAGGTGAACTGCCTCGAAGTGTTTGAGCATGTGTCTGTTACGTTTGAAATTGAAGGCCCTTTAGATTAAGTGGCCATGCAAGACTGAATTCCTGCCTTACTTTTTTCCTGCAACCAGTGGAGTTTATAGTGGGAGAATCCTGTGTCCTCTTCTTTACATGTAAAAGTGATATCCAGTTCTGTGCCTTTTCTTTTGTCACTCATTTGTACCATATGCTTAAGAGGTCCCTGGGATTTTGAAACTTGTGGAGCTACCATCGTACCATGACATTTTGTTAGTCCAATAAAAGGTATCAAAACTTGGATTTTGCTTGATTGTACAACTGGACTATCACAGCGTCAAACCCTTTCTCGCACATGTTTGTTTTAAAAGACTTTCTGTGCTGCTGGTGTCCATTGGAAAAGTTCTACAATGTTGGCTTTTGTATTGTGTTTTAATGGTTTCCAAGTCTGAGTAACCTAAAATCCACAATAGCACATTGTTAAAATGGATAGTTGGAATCTGGCTGGTAAGCAGACTTTAAAAGGCTACCCTAGTTATAGTGAACAGGGAACTCTTATTGGTTTGCCTCAACCCAATCACGGTACAAGGATGAGAAGTCGAGCCTTAGTCTCTGGAGTGGGGGTTAGGGTCCCTCAATGAGTCCACATAGTATAGTGCACAATAATTAGCCCGGACTCTGATTTTCCCAGATGTCATTGTGGATCATCTGGGTGTCACAGGCTTGATCTTCTGCCACTGGTTCCGGTGAGCTGGTGGTCCGAGGATTATTCTGGTCGGGTGCTGCAAGATGCAACTTCTGGTGGCGAAGAAATGTAAGAAACGTCAATGCAAAGACTCTGGACATTTCACAGGTTGGATAAAAGTGAGTTCCTGCGACGGTCTCTGCACACAGGCGACGACAGGCGTCTTTCCGCTCATGGTCACAAAAGCTGCTCTAGGACAGGATCCCTTAATGCTGGGATGCTGAAATTTGGGGGGAAAAGGCGGCTTGTGGCACTAGCTGGTGTGAGGGGTCAGAAATCCAAGACGGACACAACAGTATAGTTTTCTCAATGTTTGCCATTTATTAAATGAAAAGGGGTGAGATAAACGCTTATCTTTCCCTATCTCAACAAGGATGTCCCTGCCTAGCAAACTAAAGCTAAAGAACAATGTCCTAATGTCCGTAAAGGCTCTGACCCGCTGAAGATTGTTGAGGACTGTGGATTTTATCTCCTAACACGTGTTTGTGGCGAAAACAGCACTGTGCCTGCTGTGCCTGCCACTTTGAGGGCTTGGATCACGCCCTAGCAGGAAGCCGGTACAAAAACAGAATGACGTCACCCTTGTGGCGTTAAGCCAGCGGGGAGACAAGGGCGCGGCTTCACTGTTAGGCTGTTGGGTGTGTAAATAAGACTACATGGCTCTATTCACGGAACTGGAGTACTCGTTAAATTACACTGACGGACACTTGGAATTTGCTGGAAGTAAGTCTGCACAATCATAAGTCAACAGATGTGAGCAGCAGGGCAGGGGGAGAGTCTGACTCTGGCAGCACCTCAAGCTGTCGGGCGTTCCTAGCCCTGCCGTCCAGCCACTACCATCAGCCATTATTATCACTTTGATCCTCGCTGGAGCACGGGGGAGAGCTTCTTTGTCTAAATAACCTGTAATTTGGTAATCCTGTTTGTTTTCTTGGAGGAGGAGTCTACAAAATCAGCGTCTCTGCGAAGTGTAGCAGAGCGTTAGCGTTGTCGTTGGTAGAGTCTGCAGTTACTGGCAGTAGCTGTAGCCGGTTAGCCGGTAAGTCTGCGCACCTCCAACTGACCCTGTCTTCTCCTTACTCTGAGTCTATCTGTGCTACTCGCACTATTGTACCAGCACAGACTATCCCATATGCTCCTCCTCTTATACTCCACATATCCTACCCTGCTAGACGTAAGCTAAACGCAGATTAACATTAGCTGGCTGCAATCTTGGAAGTGTGCCTACGTGCTTACTGCCTACGTGTGAGTGGAGTGGCTGAGCAGGTGCGCCTGGGGACTGTGGGAATTTGCCGTGTGGCGTTCCCCTTTGACCTGGCACTAGCTCCACTAGTGTATTTCTATTTTCCTAACCAAGTATGTGGTCTGGCCTGCGCAGTGGGGGAGGCCTGGATCCAGCAACTACCCAAAGCTCATTAGTGGACTCAATCACCACTCAAGTCCTGGAAAGAGTGCATTTGGGAAATGTGGAGACACTGCTGGGGAGCTCTGTTATATGTAATGACATCGAAGATGGCCCAGTTGCTCAGCTACACACTCTGTGCAAATCTCAAATTAATACCTCCAACGTGTCGATTAACCAAAATGATGACGAGGTGGGGCTGAATCAACCTGCAGGAACTATTGGATTAGAGTGCCAACTGGCCCCCCGAACACTAATGGATAAGTCAATTCATCGTCTGGCGTTAACTAATGTAACCTCTCAGGTTGTTCATCAAGCTCAATGCCACCACACTGAAAGAGGAGTGCAGGCCTTTCGGTATCAAACCCCAAACTCCATCCCGGCCCGAGACCTATCTCTGGACAACGTGCCATGGACCACTATTTCACCAAATCTATCACTACCAGTACTGAACTTAAAACCCTACCTGCTATAAAGTGTAAAGCAATGTTAGATCATACGGTTATGATCATGCAACCCAATTTTTCTGGACTGAGGGACCTCACTGATATCAGCATCATTGAGGTTGCGTACCAAGCGGAAGCTCTACTGAGAACTGACCAACCTAAAACTGTAGTCTCCCAACCAAGAAGGGTGGGGATGTTTCTACCTTGGATTCACCAACTCCTCTGGTGAATATTCTTACTGGGAATTCTCCCAGACATGGACATCTTGCTAATGCTCAATTATCACCTGTGGTTGGTCAGGGGGCCTTGAATGACTCATCAGCACTGCACCATACACTGAGGGAGGTCGATGAGCGTATCCAATTGTCACATCCTACAGTGTCTGCACTAAACCTGGTCCTGAGCTCTTTTGTTTCCTTATACAATAATATTTGGGCGGAACTCAAGTCCACTAATGCAGTATTGGCTGATAAATTAGAGGAGATGAGGGCTGAAGCTCGCTTTGGCCGATATGGAGTTGGCTCTGGGGAGGTGGCAGATATATGGGTGGGACAACCGGTTGGACTTGCACCCCCAACCCTGGGTGGCGACCTTGTGGCCACTATCGAATTATGTGATGATGCCATTACGATAGATCCTCCTATTTGCCCAACATCTGATCTGGGGCTGGGCAAGAACATGAACTGTATCAGCCCCCTTACCCCTGACGTGGACAGCTTAGCTGCCCCTATGATTGATCTCACCAAAGAATTTCTTAGGGTCAGAGGGGTGGGGGTACGAGGACGAGGAAGTGGCAAAAGAAATGCTTAAGGTGCCCCGACTCCTTAACAAACGCCTGATTGTAGCCAGAGGGAAACAGGCGAGAACTAAACGGGGAGCACGTAAGAGCCGGTCCCTCTCTATTAGAACTGCTCACAGAACACTTTTTTGATCTAGCCTGTCCCCGGTAGTAGAGCATGAACCTCTGAACCTGCCCCCACCACCAAAGGTTTAGGGGTTGGATCCCATGGTTCAAACGGGCTCTAGGTAGGATGAACCCACTGAAGGATTGGAGGATGGGGCTGACAGGGGGATTGCGGTACCAAGCGTCCCCACTACTACGGAACCCATTGAGGCACCATTGGCTGTAAATGCCTTGAAGGATGGAAGAAAGAACTGATTCCCGGGAATAAAGGTGTATTATTCCTACCCTTAAAATCAACTGGTGGGAGTGTAGTGTATCCCACTCGGGTAATCCTTGAACGCATTGAGTCTGTTTGGTGACCCGGTAAGGGGGCCTCCCCTCCTCTCAGGCTCATTATAACCATTGGGTGGGTAGATATGCCACCTTGGGTCAACGAGAGGACCTAAAGGGGCCCCTCCGGGTACCTTGGATTGCCAGTGCCCCTGAGGCTGGTACACTAAAATCAACTGAGGGATGTGGTGGGGATAAATCAAGGTATTTGGAGGTAGAGGTAGAGTTACCAGTGGCAATTACTCATCCGCGAATCTCTGCGAGGGTAAAGGATATCTTACAACGCCTACACTATCCTTCTAAGTATGCCCCTATGGACTGCACCAAGTCTCACATATTTTACATAGGCGATACCCCACGGAAAGAGTCAATCCCTTGTCTCATTCTGAAGAAGGCCACCACAACAGTTAGCACCTACCAACTGCTACAGCTGGCCGAAACACTACAGTGTTGATGTTTTATGACACAACTCTTTGTCTTAACTTTTAATCTGCTTCTGCTTGTTATATATTGTTGTGTGTTATGTCCCCCTAATACCTCTCGACCATCAATAGTTCCGGGTTGCACCCACTCGTTTGTATGATTATTTAGAGAATGTGCACTGACACGAAGAGAATTACCTATACACCATAGAAGTTGGCACCCAGAAAGTGCCCCGTTTTGTCAGAAAGTGCCCCGTTTTGTCAAAAATGAAAATGTGTCCGTGTTTTGTTGTCTTGTGAACAAGCAAGTAGTTTGCCTTATGCTTTCATTGTTTTTGATACTAAATAAATTAATTTACAAATTTCGCTGCTGAGATCTCCCATCCTGATTCTTGTTATTACTAATAATTGTTTGAAGCGCTGACCTAGCTCGAGAGCAGCAGAGCGCTTTACAGTGTGTGGGTGGCCAGCATTTGTGCTGGAATCTTTTAATAATAGCGCAGTACTGTGAGGTCTGCATCAGTATGTGCGTCCATTGGAATTACACCTTGGTTCGGCGGGAACGCATAGAGCAGGTTGAAGTCCCATTTGACCATCAAGGATGCCCCAGCGCACCCTGATGAGGAAATTCCCTGGAGAAGAACCACCTGCACTTCCTAAAGGCACACCTCCTGAAAGGGTGTATTTTTCCATCAACCGTGGCCACAAGTGATCCTAGTCATGGATGTATGCCTGAGGGGCTGGGACACTCACTTACAGGATCTGCCAGTGAGCAGACCCCACCGCAGTGCTGGGAGCACATCAATCTGCTGGAACATAGGACAGTCAGTCTGGCCCTGGTCGATTTTCTCCCCTCTGTGAAGGAGGGTGCAGGACCCTTCCCTCTTGAGTGGGAGAGGAGGTCTGTCTTCTACGTAAGATGCCAGGGAGGACAGATGGCCATGTCCAACAACTCCGGGTACCAATCTCTCCGGGCCCAGTCCAGAACGATCAAGGTCATTGTGGCCCTGAACAGACGTCTTCTGATAACCAGCAGACTGATGAGGATCGGAGGGAACGCATAGAGCAGGTCGAAGTCCCATTCGACATCAAGCATGCCCCAGAGCACTCTGACGAGGAAATTCCCTGGAGCAGAACCACCTGCACTTCTGTTTACACTGGAAGCGAGGAGGTCCACCTGGGGGAGTACCCCAGAGGGAGACAATTCCTCCAGAACTTCCTGGCAGAGCTTTCACTCGCCAGCAGGGTCTGCCGTGGCTCTGCAGACTTAAGCCCTCCTCCAGCTTTGCATTCTGACTCTTTCACACTTCACTGGGTCCTGCGGCTCGCGTTAACTGCTTCTGTGCACGGCTCCTGCTATTCCTCTTCGGTGGACGGCTCTCTCCCTCTCGTTTCTCTCCTGCAGTTCGGGTTGATCTTGAACTGCCTTCGAATTCGCGCGTCAGACTGTTGTACTGCTTAGGGCCAATCACTGGCCTTTGGAAACTGAACTATTCGTTTTGCTTCTTGCGAGTATTCTTTGTACTCACGCCCATCTTCTTAGTCACAGTATCAGCCTTAAAGCTACATACAGGATAGTTTTTATTATTTTCAGCATTGCATGTCGATTAGGTAGACTGAGTTGATCACAAAATATATCTGCTCTATCCAGGGAGATGGAAGGAGGATTCATAGTTGGAGAAGGGGTTGGAGGTAGTAAAGTGGGGTGATACTGAGTTCTCTGGTGATGGCCGTCCCCAAACCCACAGGGAGATTTCTTCCCTTTGTGATCCTCCCTCAGTGCCCTAACCTCAGGGGGACTATTGTACTCTGGATGCAATGCCCTGTCCCCATGATATGATATGCTGTGGCATTTATAACGCGCCTGTACAGAAGAGTTTCTAGGCTCGAAGATGGGAAAGGTCTCTCCCTAGGGCAGAGGGGACGACATCCTCAGATTCTGGCTGGGTTGTGTGACTGAACATCAAGGCTTAGACCTAGGGGGGCCTGAGAGTGATTAGGGGAGGACACCGGGCCAGAACAGCACCATTCAGGGCTAGGCAAGGGAGAGATGGGGCTACGGCTTTACGCCCATATAACCCTATGGCGACGGGGCAAAACAGGTACGTTTATTTTTTTATTCGTTTTTTTACCTGCTGTACTCTGATTCACTCAGGGGTCACAGTAGGAGTTAATGAACCCGCTGGGCATTCAGAATTAGTGCCTTGTTTCCGTTGAAGGAAGCCTGCCTTTGCGGGTGCAGAGGTCACTTAGGCATCTGGTGCTTGGGTCTGTGCAGTTTGTGGTTCCATTCTCCACTGGACTGGATTCTGGACAGCTGGACATACCGACTTGGGGACCACCACTTCTGCGACTTCATCAGAGGACTCTCAGGAGGAGACACAGGTGGCGAGCAGTAATGACCACTTGTTCGAAATGATGAAAGACCACCCTTGTGGTGAGAACAAAGAAGCTGGTCCTTCAAAGATCCTCTTCATGTTGGAGAGCTGCAACTTCACGGAAATGCTTCTTATTCTCTACGCTGGGGATCTGTAGAGTCCCATTGCTTAACTCGGGATGGAGACAATTGCAGCGAAGTATCCCACAAGGACATCTGTCTAGCCCACAGAATGGTTCCGGGCCTGTTCGGAGTGCTTACAGTTGCTAGCTCTTTCAGCAACGTCGGGACTGGATGTCCCCACCAGTCCAGGGGATTGAGCACTGATGAAGGTGTTAATGAGATCTTCAGAGAAGGGCTTTGCCGGGCAAGTTGAGAAAGGGCTGCTGGCGATCTTTCAACAAGTTACAGGTCTTGGCTCCAGCGATTGTTCTGAAGAACGGTTGCAGGAGTTTTCCTTTTATTCAGGATGTGGGCTGGGTTTGTCTTGGGCCCACAAGTAGCAAGGAACACCACCATTCAAACTGGCAGGGGTTGACCAATCCTCGCCAGCCTCTGCCCATTGCATCGACCCAGCACCTTGCAGAGATGTGGACTGTGTCCAGACAGACCCAGCCCCTAATATCTGGCCACACAGTCTTTACCCGCAAAAGATGGAGCTTTGCCCCGGGAAAGGGCTTAACATATGTGGAATCCGGCACACTGCAGGTCAGGAAGGTGGTCAAAAAGACAAGATGGCGAAATGACAGGCACAATTCTTGTGTAACAGCCATTTTAGAGTATTTGGTACTCTATATGGCATTAATCGGTAACATCGAAAAGTGCATAATACTATCAAAAAGCAAACACCAAGAAAAAGTATCCACTGCCACCAGCCTATCCAGCACACATCATGCAAGTAATCAAAAAGTTACGGGGACACAGTGTCTGTACCGCACTTTACTGAATGTGATGTGTCCAGGAAAAATAAACACAAGCAATGGCGAACAGAGTTCTCTTGTACTCTTGCACTGATAGCCATATAGACTGATCAGTCTCCAAAAAAAGATGAGCTTAGTGAGGTAAGTGGAGCAAAAAGACGTCACTTACCTCCAAAAAGTCAGGAAAGGTTCAAACAAATGCAAAACCTTATGGATAACGTTTGAACTAGAACTATTGCGACAAGGGGTGGATCGGACAGACCCAATACTTCTTGACTCAAGCAACCCTATTCTTGAATAATCGGATCTAATCCACTCACCTTCAGATCTCAGGCATGCGAGCGGCCTCAACACGTACCCGGAGTGCAAAATTGAAGAGATGTCTCCCTGCGAGCACCCAAATGTTGCTTGATGTCGCAATAATTCGTGACGCAATCCAAAATGTTATATATTTCTTGGTACTCTGAACCCCATCAAGACAAACTCCACCACAATATAGTTTAGCGGACATCCTAGACAGAGGGCCCCAAAGGGAAGTTGTCCTTCCTTACAATCAGGCGTTTGCTGACCCCGATCAAGTCCCTATGAGCAACACTGTGCTTGGCGCCAAAGCCAAACAAAGAATTTGTTGAAGAAATAGAAGCCGGCATCGATGGAACCAGCACATTTAACGGCGCATCCACCTCCAGAAAGTCTGGTTGTGCAGGCTGCCACAGCGGGATCAAAATAAATAGTTTTCCATTCCTTTCCGCCATATAGGGAGAGTAAAGAGCTGAATGCCAAAGGTAAAACATTTTTGGGGGCTGACAGCATGGCTCTGAAAGCAATGAACACCTCGTGCATTGGCTAAATAAACAAATTGCCTGTGGATAAACAAATTGCCTGTGGAAGGTAATATCTGACGGCTCCTAAAACATCTCTAAAGGAGAGATGAGGGATGGATTTAAAGAGCTGATGGAGGACAGCAAGGAGGTGGTATTTCAGGCCCTGCAGACTGGGTTGGGCACAGCCAACTTTGGGTGCGGGGGAGGCGACTCTGGTCAAAAGACCTATGTGGATGCGAACATCAGACTTTTCAACAGACATAAAAACAAAACCATTAGATATACCTTCAAAGACTCGTCTCCTTTTTGTCGTCAGAGACTTGTTGGATTCTCTTTCTTGGAAGGATACCCCCTCCCCTCGAGGCCAGAGTTCAAAACCTCTTTCAGATGGTCCAAATGTTCCAGAACTCACACACTGTTAGACCTAGCATCCCTCTGCCTGATGGCATCTTGCATTTTCTTGGTGCCTGTGGCCCCCTTCCGGAAAAGAAAATTAAAGTGGTCACTCCGATCCCAACGGTCCCAGCATTAGAGGTGTATGGGAGACTAACTGCAAGTTCCAGTGTAACTGCTCAAGAACTGATTTGGTGGTCAAAAGGAAAATCTGGTGGTAGGGGAAGCTTTCTGGCAACCATGGCTGGTGGAAACGTCTATCACTAATTCTTATTGGAAAGTTGAGGCACTAAACTGACGGAGCTCAGTGAGCAGGACCTGGGCTTTGGCAGAGATGAGATTATTTATCAGTCTATTGCTGCTGTGGGCAGTGAGACTGGCTTTGAAAGCCTTTTTGCTTTCCCTCAAGGAGAAAATTGGTATGATCCTGACGAGCAACACAGTTGCGATAAACTATAAAGACAAGGCAGGTGTGGGCTCACTTGTCAAATTCGACTTTCTCTGCTTGTGGAACACACATCCAGAATCCCCTCCTCCTCACCTGAATCTTCGGGCATGGATTCCTGTTTTCGGCCTTTCTTCTTCAGACCCTTGGGATTCTTTTTTTTAGAAGAGATACAGCCTCCCTCGGGTGGAAGCCACTCTGATACCTTGATGAAAAAGGAATACACAGGACCCCCTCCTGAGAGCGCCAACGAGAGGAAAAAAGCCAGAGCTAAAAAAAAACTCTCTCCTAGTTGGTTTAAGGATAATCCTTGTAGAGAAGTATTCAAAATTTGGTACAGTCTCTGAAGTCTGGAATGGAGGAAGTTGCCTAAGATCCTTATCCAGCGTAGAAACAGAGAAATGGAGGCAGGTCTGGGAGAGAAGAAAAACAGCTCACTACTTCTCAAAGAGGAAGGGTAAGACTATCCAAGGACCTGGCGGCAGGTAAGGACATGTTCCGCCCAAGAGTGGAACCGGAACACAAACAGAAGGAAATTGAGTAGTGACAGAGGCAGGTAAGAGACGTAGAGCTGCGGAGAAAGCAGAATATTGCGGCAACAGAAAACTAGAGAAAGTAGTAAACTTACCGTGCGGTAAGGGAACCGGTAGGTGCGGGAAAAAAAGAAGGCGGAGTAAGAGGAGGAGCGCGAGGACAGAGGTAAGTAAAAGCGAGGACAAAGATAAGAAAGGTGGACCCAGCCGGAGCCGAGCCGCGGAAAGTCAGAAACAGAACAGGAAGGAAACTAAGAGCGAAAACCAAAAGTGAAAGAAAACAAAAGGGCACAAAGGCAGAGAAGAGCGGGACGAGACCCGAAAAGGGGAGAAGGACCAAGAAGGCAGCAAAAGGATAAATGGAACAGTCAAAAAACACGAAGAAGCACTAGTGCATAAACCCGGAGCAAAGCGAAGGGTTGCAACGTGCCGAGCCAATAAATGGGCTTGGTTAAATATGGAACAGAAAACGGGAAGACAGAAAAGACTAGAACGGAGAACAAGAAGTAGACAGAACAGAATGGAACAATCTAATGGCGGTGGAGTCGTCAGCGGCCCCAAAGACGCCAAATGGGCAGACGTGAGTAGGCATTACATCACTGCACTTTGCAGAGAGGCAATGCAGCGGATTTCCTTGCCGGCACCCCATTTGGCCTGGAAGGAGAACTTGTTGGTGTATACTCTGAACAGGCAGATTATAGTCTCCCACAAGTGTGATTTGTGCCTGCAGGTTCTTATGGAAATCTTCCACCTATGGGTAATCACTCAAGTAGATTTGTTTGCAACCTGTGTCTACAGGAAGTATCAGCAGTTCTGCTCCAGGGAATTTCCCCTGAGAGGGGCACTCGGGGATGAGTTCTTAGAGAGGAATGAGCTTCGACCTGGTCTATGCATTCCCAAATATTCCCGTCATGCCACAATTTCTCAGATTAGAGTTTCCAAACCTTGATGATTCTGACCGCTGTGGTAGATCAAGAGAAAGAGGCAGACCATTGTATTTCAGTAGTGGAACTTTATTTAAATAATTAGACCTATCTATCCGTGTTCTAACAGTTTTCCCTACCTAACACAAAACTAACGAGAGTGCTTGTTGTCAATGGTATGTTGCAAAGCAGTAGTCCATCCTCTGTCCAATGACACTACCACTATACAAAACAACCAAAAAAGGCGTCAAGGAGAATGACTGTCTTCTCCTGGACAGGCTTGCTCAGCCTTAGTAAGCTATTTTTAAATAGCTATTTTTGATTTCTTGATTCAGTTCTCTTAGTTCTTTCAGGGGACTTTTTCACCTCTGGGTTTGCCCCCTTTTCTTCCTGTACAAAAAATCACTTGGTTTATCCAATTAAGGTTCTCATTGTATTCAGGCTTGCTTGTACTGATCAGTACCAGCTTTTCTTCTGTGGATTCTTTATCCACTTGTTCCCTTCATTTGCTATCGATATACTGGTGCGAATCCTCCTCCTCGACCAGAAGGTTGACCCTGAAAACCTTTTTAGTGGCAGTTACATCTGCCAGGAGGGTAGGTGAGCTTCACCCTACCTTGCTTTTTTAGAATCCAAGGTTACCAGGAGAGTATAGCCTTCCTACTCTTAGGTCCCATCCCCTTTCCTCCATACTGTATGGGAGTCCCTTCCAAGGGACGGGAGATGGAACCTTTTTCACCAGAAAAAAACCTTCCCCTTTAAATTTAGAGGCGCGTGGGGGCGCGGCCCAGGGAGCATGCGCTGCCCTGATTCCGCACTCTGGTGCCACACCCAGTCCCCTTTTCTGCATCGATGGGAACGGGCCGAATTCACCAGCGCTCCTGGGTTTGGCTTCGGCCATGTTATTCCACACGCGGATACTTCTTCTTTGTCTTTTCTATCATTCAGATACTCTGTCCTCAGGCGTCATGCTCCTCCCCAGCACATGTTGACTTCTACAGGGTTCAGCAGGTGTCCATCCTGCAACGGTCTCTTCCCAACTTCAGACCCCCACACCCTCTGCCTACGTTGCCTTGGCCCAGACCATGGTTGGCCATCATGTTCAGCGTGTGACTCGCTGTCCTCGAAGGCACTGAGGAACAGAATAGCCAGGTGGAGGGAGCTCTTCCAGAGGTCACCTCCAGAGGATCTCAAGAACTTCGTGAAGCATCGAACCAGGCCCAAGGTAGGGCCGATATTTTCCAGCGCACCCCGCAAGGGAGACTCCTTGCCAGGGACTCTCCCACGTGGAAGGGACCGGCCAGGTCCTTCTACCCACACGTGCACCGAGGCTGCTAAGCTACCTCGGGTCGAGGGGTCCTCGGATCCTCCCGTGCGCAGTGTCGAGGGACTGGAAGGTTCTTGTACCAGGTCTACACCCGAGGGGCTATGCCCTTTTACTGGCACAATTGCCAAGGGGATACACCCTAATACTGGTAATACGTCCGAGGGGGCACCTAAACGCAGCTCTACCGATCCCCGGGTCGAGAGTGGCACACCTACCGTGCCGTGACCCGAGGAGCAGGGTAGGCCTTGTGATCCACACACGAGAGTCTTGAACAAGGCTGGGCCCAGCGGGCTGGGCAACACGCTGCAGGCACGTGGCAGGCAGCTCAACAAAATGGTCAACGCGCCAGAAAGGGGCACCCATCCAACGCCATTCCACGAATTCGGCAAAGAACGAGTGTCAAGGTGGGACTGGTCTCAACTAGGTACGTGGCCTACAGTCTACCCTTCATTTGCACAGGGCAACTTACCCGCGTGTCCATATGGACATGGTAGGCAGCAGCTCCAGCAGACGGCTGTTACCCTATCAGTACCCCCTGCCACCTCTTGGGCCAGCGAGGAGGTGCTCTTCAAGAAGTTTCTCTGCCTCATGAGGTTTCCTCAGATGGGGGTTATCATCACGGACGCAGTCGGGGATGGCCTCCCTGCCATGCTAGAGGCACCAGAGGCACCACAGATGCCTTCATCGGGCCCCCAGGCCCCGGTGCAGCCGCCTCCTCCGGCTCCACAGCCAAATCCACCGCCTCCCCAGCTGCCGGCTGCGGTCCCTTTACCCCAGCCTCTGGCGCCATATACCCCTCCTCATCCACAAGATCCTCCAGATCTGCAGGATACGGATGAGGAGGAGGATCCGGACACGCCAGCCTCAGCCAGGGCCTTCCATGAATGTCTTGCTGGCCTGGCGGAGTACCTGGGCCTCCCCCAATCCAAGGTCGAACAGCCTACAGAGGGGGTTCTGGCTGAAGTCCTCACAAGACGCCCCTCTGTCAACATGGGGATTCCACTGCAAACCGATGTAGTCTCCCTGGCCAAGAAGGGTTGGCTCAAGCCCCACTCAGTCCAGCTGGTCAACCGACGCCTGGACACCAAGTACAGGCAGATGAAGGGGGATACACTCTTGCTCTCGACCCATCCTCAGTCACACTCCTCGGTGATCCCTGCGGCATCACTTTACTCCAAGCCTCACTTGTCCTCAGCCTCCTCCTCTGAGGCGCTGCTAGGCAAGGAGGAGAAGATCTTGGAGGCCTGCGGAAAGAAGATCTACTCCAATGCCTCCTTGCACCTGCATCCGGCCAACGCAGATGACATGCTGGTTGCTGCCAACCAATGGTTATGGCAGGAAATTGCGGACTTCCTCACGGAACTCCCCACCCAAAGCTGATCCTGCTTTAAGACGGGCCTAGTGGAGGCCAAGCTTGTTGCGCATGACCTCATGGAGTCCACAGTGGCGCATATCGATACCTCAGGCTGTGCCATCTGCATTACCATGGACATGAGGAGAACAGCCTGGCTCTGGGCAACGAAATTCAACCCGGATGTCCAGGAGCACATTCTAGATCTACCGTTCGAGGGGGGGGCCTCTTCCACTCCTCTACAGATGAAGAGCTGGACAAAAAGAACAGCAGCTCACAAACGGCAAAGTCTTATCCATTCTTAGAAAGACCATGCCCAAATCATACAACCAATCTCAGCAGCGCTGGGAGAATGGTTGTACTTATGGAGGGTTTTGCGGCTTCCAGGAACGCAGATCCAGGCAGCGGGACCGCTCTCCGTCTCAGAACTGGCGCAAGCAATAAAAAGGGAGCGGGGGAAGTAAGGGCTTTTTCCAGTCCCCTCCTCAGCCTCTGAGAGAAAGAAGGCATGACATGCCCCTTTGAGTCCACGTGTCTCTGGTGGGGGGGCAGGCTTGCTCTCCATGCACAATGCTGGCGCCAGAATTTCGCGGACCCCTGGATCCTCTCCGTAGTATTTGCGGGGTACCACCTTCCCTTCCCTTCCCATCCCAGCCTCTCCTCTCCTCCACTCCCATATGTTGGCACAGCAACTCTTTTGGCGGAGATCCGGTCACTCGTATAGAGCCAGACAGAAGAAGGCTTTGGCTTCTACTCCAGGATTTTCGCCATTCAGAAGAAGAACCAGGCAGGCCTGAGAGTTGTGCTGGACCTTTCCACCCTCAACCTCTCCTTACCCCTGCAAAAATTCAAGATGGTTACGCCAGCTTTTATAGCGGAGACATTGGACAAGAGAGACTGGATGTGCTCCCTGGACCTGAAGGACGCATACCTACACGTGCCGATTTGGCAGCCCCATCGTTCTTTTGTACGGTTTAGGATCATGGGCTACCATTTCCAATACAAGGTACTCCCGTTTGGCCTCAACCCAGCCACCAGGGTCTTTACTAGACTCATGAACGCAGTGGCGGCCCTCCTCGGAGCGCAGGGCCTCCACATCTACCCATACCTCAACGACTGGCTCGTCAGGGCTACATCTCCGGAAGCGGTTCACCACTCTTCCCATGCCCTTATGAACACACTGCACGACCTGGGCTTCTCGCTCAAACTCAAGAAGTCACTGCTGCTCCCTACGCAGACTCTGACATTCCTGGGACTCATTTGGAACATGTGCTCCCAAATGAGAGGGTTTTCCCGTCGGAAGCCAAGATCTCGGCCATCAAGAGGGCCACCGCCCACTTCCTCAGCAGAGAGGTGACCTCAGCATGGTGGTACCCGCATCTCCTGGGTCTACTAGCGGCGGTTCTGTTAGCCGTGCCGCACACGAGAGTAAGGATGAGAAGGATTCAGCTGTACTTCGCGGCCTCATGGAGTCAGGAGCGGGGCTCGCAATCCGAGATGATCAACGTCCCTCCATCTCTCCCCCCGGACATAACTTGCTCCATGGACTGCAACCTATGGACGGGCAAACCCTTCCGGCTGCCCTCTCTGCAGGCCACCAGCACCACAGACTCCTCGCTCGAGGGCTGGGGAGCCACCCTGGAAGATCTCTCGGTCCACGGTACCTGGACTCGACAGGAGCAGGAATACCACATCAATTGGTTGGAGCTGGCTCCTGTGAGCGCTAAAGCCTCAAAACGGCATTTTTGCAGCAACAAAAAGATGGCTGCACCTTCTTGCCAAGCACACAGGGGCAGGATGGGACATGGGGACACACAAAGGGAGCCATCCAGTGTGTTCTTACCTGTACAAAAGAAATGGAGTGAAAAGGCAGCACTGCTTTGCCCAAGATCTCCATTGAAACATTTCCCCTCTAAAATAATGCTGCTGACGCTATTTCCATCTGTTCTTCCTTAAATCATTGTGATCAATAAGGCCCTGCCATGCCCAGTATCTCATTGTGCCTTTGCAAAACCAGGTATGATTTCTGAATGACAGGCCCTGTCAAACCAACTCTGAGAGAAATCAGCAAGGAACTTCACTTTTACTCACACAGGAAAACATGTTCATTTCTTTACGAATGTATCAAAGCTCGGTAGTTCAAAAGAGACACCAGTTAGCTGAGCCATGTCAGGTTCAGTGCATCGTGCTTCAAATAAACTATGGCCTAGAAGAAAATAACTATGGCTGCAAGGCAATATTGGGAAGTCAGATGGCAAAATCGAATTTGAAAGGAAATGCTATCAGTTTTCAACACTTGTGTAAAAATGGGCTTTTGCAAAAATAAAGGAGAAAAATGCCCATTTACAAAGTAAACTGTTGAAGGAAAGCCTGCCATCACCTAGCAATGTGAAGGGGTTTGTGGCTGGTGAAAACACATACATGGGCTATTTTATTCCACAGGTTTGTTTTAATTCAGGACCAAATATCAGAAAATAAAGTTTTTAAACTGCCTTGGCTGGATTTGCAAGCTGTCAAAAACAGGTCATTCCGGTTGGCAGAGTTAAAGCTTCCCTCTAGGAAGGGAGCCACACCATAAACTTCCAGCACACGAAAGTGATAATTGCCGGCTTGAAAAACTTTAAATGGACCAGACAAAGAAAGTTCAGACGCTCGTCAGACATTCGTCTGTGCTCCAGGCTGGGACAATAGAAGTCCTGGGACACTAACCTGTGAAGTGAAGGGGGCCATAAAACCTTCAATCAAACTGGGAACCCCCACCCCACACAGGGCTGAAGTGACAGTTGGTGGCAGCTGAAAAAAGCAAAAATGGTCCAGTGACAGACAAACGACTGCCATTTGCTTCCAAAGACTATTTTATAAATAAACTTTAAAGACGTTTTATCCCTGCAGCAAGAATTAGTAAAATTGTAAAAAGTTTGCAGTTTTAAATATAATTTTATGGGCTTTCATTGAAGACCTGGTAGAATTCACTGACACTTTGGGGACAGAAATGGCAAAGTATTGCGGATTAAAAGAAAAGCATCCATGTTGCAAATGCGAAGTTTTGGACATACATCCCTTATGATCATCCACATCCATGTATTTCACACTGAAAATGACCAAAGATTGTTAAATGTACAAAACAATGTCTCACAGATTGCAGGATTGGACGGTTGTGCTCTACAGAAAATATGTAATCTGATTATGTCATTTATTAAGGTGCCACAACTGTACAAATGTATCATTTCTGGTATGACAGATTTTTGTCAGAGGCCTGTGGGAAGTCTTTTTACATCATAAAATTCAACCTCTTGAACTGAGTCACATTCCAGGAGAGGCAACTAACATTGATTGTCAAATCCAGTTGTTTAGAGGCAGGCTTAGCTAAGCTGGCCCAGCCATATAGTCTCTGATGTCACTATGCATTATAAATAAGAGTCCCTGACATGACTCTGTACACACTCTTCCTGACGTTCCTGCGGTCCTGTTCCATCCATCCAGATTCCAGATCCCAACTACAAGGCCAAAGCATTGCTGACCATACTCCAGGGCTCACTGCAAAACCCAAGCAGTGCTGATCCTATACCCAGAAAGGCCTCAAATCTGAAAATACACTAATCTCCCATTAAAAAGGGGAAAGCTGTGGTGTTTTTGGGAAGCATCCTGATACCACTAACTGCATGCCATCCTGCCATCCAGCTGATCTTTAGTATCCAGTGACCAGTATTGCCATTCCAGTCCAGTGCCATCCGGTGACCAGAACTGCCCAGCTGTTTGCCAGGCACGCTGCCGTGTAGTGACCATAACCGTTGACGGTCCAAAAATCCCCAAACTAAAAAGTGGACTGTGAGTATAATCGCCGCCCCACAGAAACCCATAGCATAACTGGTGTTTGTACTTATCTCACTCTCTACGTCATCCTACCCTTACCCTGCTAACTTGTTAAAACTGTCAGAATCATTCTTGCAACCATGCCCTTGATTTCTAGTGCTAGCACCATCTCTTTAGTAATTTTGTCTTGTGTAATCCTAAGCCATTAGTCCTATTTTGAGTGATCGGACTGGTTTCCGCCAGGGTTGGGCGCAGGGGTGACATGGTTGAAGTCACAAATCAACCTTGGCTCTTACTGTGTCCATCTTTGGTGGCCTAGCCTGAATACTCTAGTTTAAAGTAAAAATGTTCTTGTCACAACTGATTTCCTTTCCTATTTCGCAGCTCCATTTTACTCAAAGCGCACCTTTTTATATCTTGCATAACTCATCCAATTTACCAGTTAGAGACTTAATTTAATCACCACTCAAGTCCTGGAAAGAGTGCATTTGGGAAATGTGGAGACACTGCTGGGGAGCTCTGTTATATGTAATGACATCGAAGATGGCCCAGTTGCTCAGCTACACACTCTGTGCAAATCTCAAATTAATACCTCCAACGTGTCGATTAACCAAAATGATGACGAGGTGGGGCTGAATCAACCTGCAGGAACTATTGGATTAGAGTGCCAACTGGCCCCCCGAACACTAATGGATAAGTCAATTCATCGTCTGGCGTTAACTAATGTATCCTCTCAGGTTGTTCATCAAGCTCAATGCCACCACACTGAAAGAGGAGTGCAGGCCTTTCGGTATCAAACCCCAAACTCCATCCCGGCCCGAGACCTATCTCTGGACAACGTGCCATGGACCACTATTTCACCAAATCTATCACTACCAGTACTGAACTTAAAACCCTACCTGCTATAAAGTGTAAAGCAATGTTAGATCATACGGTTATGATCATGCAACCCAATTTTTCTGGACTGAGGGACCTCACTGATATCAGCATCATTGAGGTTGCGTACCAAGCGGAAGCTCTACTGAGAACTGACCAACCTAAAACTGTAGTCTCCCAACCAAGAAGGGTGGGGATGTTTCTACCTTGGATTCACCAACTCCTCTGGTGAATATTCTTACTGGGAATTCTCCCAGACATGGACATCTTGCTAATGCTCAATTATCACCTGTGGTTGGTCAGGGGGCCTTGAATGACTCATCAGCACTGCACCATACACTGAGGGAGGTCGATGAGCGTATCCAATTGTCACATCCTACAGTGTCTGCACTAAACCTGGTCCTGAGCTCTTTTGTTTCCTTATACAATAATATTTGGGCGGAACTCAAGTCCACTAATGCAGTATTGGCTGATAAATTAGAGGAGATGAGGGCTGAAGCTCGCTTTGGCCGATATGGAGTTGGCTCTGGGGAGGTGGCAGATATATGGGTGGGACAACCGGTTGGACTTGCACCCCCAACCCTGGGTGGCGACCTTGTGGCCACTATCGAATTATGTGATGATGCCATTACGATAGATCCTCCTATTTGCCCAACATCTGATCTGGGGCTGGGCAAGAACATGAACTGTATCAGCCCCCTTACCCCTGACGTGGACAGCTTAGCTGCCCCTATGATTGATCTCACCAAAGAATTTCTTAGGGTCAGAGGGGTGGGGGTACGAGGACGAGGAAGTGGCAAAAGAAATGCTTAAGGTGCCCCGACTCCTTAACAAACGCCTGATTGTAGCCAGAGGGAAACAGGCGAGAACTAAACGGGGAGCACGTAAGAGCCGGTCCCTCTCTATTAGAACTGCTCACAGAACACTTTTTTGATCTAGCCTGTCCCCGGTAGTAGAGCATGAATCTCTGAACCTGCCCCCACCACCAAAGGTTTAGGGGTTGGATCCCATGGTTCAAACGGGCTCTAGGTAGGATGAACCCACTGAAGGATTGGAGGATGGGGCTGACAGGGGGATTGCGGTACCAAGCGTCCCCACTACTACGGAACCCATTGAGGCACCATTGGCTGTAAATGCCTTGAAGGATGGAAGAAAGAACTGATTCCCGGGAATAAAGGTGTATTATTCCTACCCTTAAAATCAACTGGTGGGAGTGTAGTGTATCCCACTCGGGTAATCCTTGAACGCATTGAGTCTGTTTGGTGACCCGGTAAGGGGGCCTCCCCTCCTCTCAGGCTCATTATAACCATTGGGTGGGTAGATATGCCACCTTGGGTCAACGAGAGGACCTAAAGGGGCCCCTCCGGGTACCTTGGATTGCCAGTGCCCCTGAGGCTGGTACACTAAAATCAACTGAGGGATGTGGTGGGGATAAATCAAGGTATTTGGAGGTAGAGGTAGAGTTACCAGTGGCAATTACTCATCCGCGAATCTCTGCGAGGGTAAAGGATATCTTACAACGCCTACACTATCCTTCTAAGTATGCCCCTATGGACTGCACCAAGTCTCACATATTTTACATAGGCGATACCCCACGGAAAGAGTCAATCCCTTGTCTCATTCTGAAGAAGGCCACCACAACAGTTAGCACCTACCAACTGCTACAGCTGGCCGAAACACTACAGTGTTGATGTTTTATGACACAACTCTTTGTCTTAACTTTTAATCTGCTTCTGCTTGTTATATATTGTTGTGTGTTATGTCCCCCTAATACCTCTCGACCATCAATAGTTCCGGGTTGCACCCACTCGTTTGTATGATTATTTAGAGAATGTGCACTGACACGAAGAGAATTACCTATACACCATAGAAGTTGGCACCCAGAAAGTGCCCCGTTTTGTCAGAAAGTGCCCCGTTTTGTCAAAAATGAAAATGTGTCCGTGTTTTGTTGTCTTGTGAACAAGCAAGTAGTTTGCCTTATGCTTTCATTGTTTTTGATACTAAATAAATTAATTTACAAATTTCGCTGCTGAGATCTCCCATCCTGATTCTTGTTATTACTAATAATTGTTTGAAGCGCTGACCTAGCTCGAGAGCAGCAGAGCGCTTTACAGTGTGTGGGTGGCCAGCATTTGTGCTGGAATCTTTTAATAATAGCGCAGTACTGTGAGGTCTGCATCAGTATGTGCGTCCATTGGAATTACACCTTGGTTCGGCGGGAACGCATAGAGCAGGTTGAAGTCCCATTTGACCATCAAGGATGCCCCAGCGCACCCTGATGAGGAAATTCCCTGGAGAAGAACCACCTGCACTTCCTAAAGGCACACCTCCTGAAAGGGTGTATTTTTCCATCAACCGTGGCCACAAGTGATCCTAGTCATGGATGTATGCCTGAGGGGCTGGGACACTCACTTACAGGATCTGCCAGTGAGCAGACCCCACCGCAGTGCTGGGAGCACATCAATCTGCTGGAACATAGGACAGTCAGTCTGGCCCTGGTCGATTTTCTCCCCTCTGTGAAGGAGGGTGCAGGACCCTTCCCTCTTGAGTGGGAGAGGAGGTCTGTCTTCTACGTAAGATGCCAGGGAGGACAGATGGCCATGTCCAACAACTCCGGGTACCAATCTCTCCGGGCCCAGTCCAGAACGATCAAGGTCATTGTGGCCCTGAACAGACGTCTTCTGATAACCAGCAGACTGATGAGGATCGGAGGGAACGCATAGAGCAGGTCGAAGTCCCATTCGACATCAAGCATGCCCCAGAGCACTCTGACGAGGAAATTCCCTGGAGCAGAACCACCTGCACTTCTGTTTACACTGGAAGCGAGGAGGTCCACCTGGGGGAGTACCCCAGAGGGAGACAATTCCTCCAGAACTTCCTGGCAGAGCTTTCACTCGCCAGCAGGGTCTGCCGTGGCTCTGCAGACTTAAGCCCTCCTCCAGCTTTGCATTCTGACTCTTTCACACTTCACTGGGTCCTGCGGCTCGCGTTAACTGCTTCTGTGCACGGCTCCTGCTATTCCTCTTCGGTGGACGGCTCTCTCCCTCTCGTTTCTCTCCTGCAGTTCGGGTTGATCTTGAACTGCCTTCGAATTCGCGCGTCAGACTGTTGTACTGCTTAGGGCCAATCACTGGCCTTTGGAAACTGAACTATTCGTTTTGCTTCTTGCGAGTATTCTTTGTACTCACGCCCATCTTCTTAGTCACAGTATCAGCCTTAAAGCTACATACAGGATAGTTTTTATTATTTTCAGCATTGCATGTCGATTAGGTAGACTGAGTTGATCACAAAATATATCTGCTCTATCCAGGGAGATGGAAGGAGGATTCATAGTTGGAGAAGGGGTTGGAGGTAGTAAAGTGGGGTGATACTGAGTTCTCTGGTGATGGCCGTCCCCAAACCCACAGGGAGATTTCTTCCCTTTGTGATCCTCCCTCAGTGCCCTAACCTCAGGGGGACTATTGTACTCTGGATGCAATGCCCTGTCCCCATGATATGATATGCTGTGGCATTTATAACGCGCCTGTACAGAAGAGTTTCTAGGCTCGAAGATGGGAAAGGTCTCTCCCTAGGGCAGAGGGGACGACATCCTCAGATTCTGGCTGGGTTGTGTGACTGAACATCAAGGCTTAGACCTAGGGGGGCCTGAGAGTGATTAGGGGAGGACACCGGGCCAGAACAGCACCATTCAGGGCTAGGCAAGGGAGAGATGGGGCTACGGCTTTACGCCCATATAACCCTATGGCGACGGGGCAAAACAGGTACGTTTATTTTTTTATTCGTTTTTTTACCTGCTGTACTCTGATTCACTCAGGGGTCACAGTAGGAGTTAATGAACCCGCTGGGCATTCAGAATTAGTGCCTTGTTTCCGTTGAAGGAAGCCTGCCTTTGCGGGTGCAGAGGTCACTTAGGCATCTGGTGCTTGGGTCTGTGCAGTTTGTGGTTCCATTCTCCACTGGACTGGATTCTGGACAGCTGGACATACCGACTTGGGGACCACCACTTCTGCGACTTCATCAGAGGACTCTCAGGAGGAGACACAGGTGGCGAGCAGTAATGACCACTTGTTCGAAATGATGAAAGACCACCCTTGTGGTGAGAACAAAGAAGCTGGTCCTTCAAAGATCCTCTTCATGTTGGAGAGCTGCAACTTCACGGAAATGCTTCTTATTCTCTACGCTGGGGATCTGTAGAGTCCCATTGCTTAACTCGGGATGGAGACAATTGCAGCGAAGTATCCCACAAGGACATCTGTCTAGCCCACAGAATGGTTCCGGGCCTGTTCGGAGTGCTTACAGTTGCTAGCTCTTTCAGCAACGTCGGGACTGGATGTCCCCACCAGTCCAGGGGATTGAGCACTGATGAAGGTGTTAATGAGATCTTCAGAGAAGGGCTTTGCCGGGCAAGTTGAGAAAGGGCTGCTGGCGATCTTTCAACAAGTTACAGGTCTTGGCTCCAGCGATTGTTCTGAAGAATGGTTGCAGGAGTTTTCCTTTTATTCAGGATGTGGGCTGGGTTTGTCTTGGGCCCACAAGTAGCAAGGAACACCACCATTCAAACTGGCAGGGGTTGACCAATCCTCGCCAGCCTCTGCCCATTGCATCGACCCAGCACCTTGCAGAGATGTGGACTGTGTCCAGACAGACCCAGCCCCTAATATCTGGCCACACAGTCTTTACCCGCAAAAGATGGAGCTTTGCCCCGGGAAAGGGCTTAACATATGTGGAATCCGGCACACTGCAGGTCAGGAAGGTGGTCAAAAAGACAAGATGGCGAAATGACAGGCACAATTCTTGTGTAACAGCCATTTTAGAGTATTTGGTACTCTATATGGCATTAATCGGTAACATCGAAAAGTGCATAATACTATCAAAAAGCAAACACCAAGAAAAAGTATCCACTGCCACCAGCCTATCCAGCACACATCATGCAAGTAATCAAAAAGTTACGGGGACACAGTGTCTGTACCGCACTTTACTGAATGTGATGTGTCCAGGAAAAATAAACACAAGCAATGGCGAACAGAGTTCTCTTGTACTCTTGCACTGATAGCCATATAGACTGATCAGTCTCCAAAAAAAGATGAGCTTAGTGAGGTAAGTGGAGCAAAAAGACGTCACTTACCTCCAAAAAGTCAGGAAAGGTTCAAACAAATGCAAAACCTTATGGATAACGTTTGAATTAGAACTATTGCGACAAGGGGTGGATCGGACAGACCCAATACTTCTTGACTCAAGCAACCCTATTCTTGAATAATCGGATCTAATCCACTCACCTTCAGATCTCAGGCATGCGAGCGGCCTCAACACGTACCCGGAGTGCAAAATTGAAGAGATGTCTCCCTGCGAGCACCCAAATGTTGCTTGATGTCGCAATAATTCGTGACGCAATCCAAAATGTTATATATTTCTTGGTACTCTGAACCCCATCAAGACAAACTCCACCACAATATAGTTTAGCGGACATCCTAGACAGAGGGCCCCAAAGGGAAGTTGTCCTTCCTTACAATCAGGCGTTTGCTGACCCCGATCAAGTCCCTATGAGCAACACTGTGCTTGGCGCCAAAGCCAAACAAAGAATTTGTTGAAGAAATAGAAGCCGGCATCGATGGAACCAGCACATTTAACGGCGCATCCACCTCCAGAAAGTCTGGTTGTGCAGGCTGCCACAGCGGGATCAAAATAAATAGTTTTCCATTCCTTTCCGCCATATAGGGAGAGTAAAGAGCTGAATGCCAAAGGTAAAACATTTTTGGGGGCTGACAGCATGGCTCTGAAAGCAATGAACACCTCGTGCATTGGCTAAATAAACAAATTGCCTGTGGATAAACAAATTGCCTGTGGAAGGTAATATCTGACGGCTCCTAAAACATCTCTAAAGGAGAGATGAGGGATGGATTTAAAGAGCTGATGGAGGACAGCAAGGAGGTGGTATTTCAGGCCCTGCAGACTGGGTTGGGCACAGCCAACTTTGGGTGCGGGGGAGGCGACTCTGGTCAAAAGACCTATGTGGATGCGAACATCAGACTTTTCAACAGACATAAAAACAAAACCATTAGATATACCTTCAAAGACTCGTCTCCTTTTTGTCGTCAGAGACTTGTTGGATTCTCTTTCTTGGAAGGATACCCCCTCCCCTCGAGGCCAGAGTTCAAAACCTCTTTCAGATGGTCCAAATGTTCCAGAACTCACACACTGTTAGACCTAGCATCCCTCTGCCTGATGGCATCTTGCATTTTCTTGGTGCCTGTGGCCCCCTTCCGGAAAAGAAAATTAAAGTGGTCACTCCGATCCCAACGGTCCCAGCATTAGAGGTGTATGGGAGACTAACTGCAAGTTCCAGTGTAACTGCTCAAGAACTGATTTGGTGGTCAAAAGGAAAATCTGGTGGTAGGGGAAGCTTTCTGGCAACCATGGCTGGTGGAAACGTCTATCACTAATTCTTATTGGAAAGTTGAGGCACTAAACTGACGGAGCTCAGTGAGCAGGACCTGGGCTTTGGCAGAGATGAGATTATTTATCAGTCTATTGCTGCTGTGGGCAGTGAGACTGGCTTTGAAAGCCTTTTTGCTTTCCCTCAAGGAGAAAATTGGTATGATCCTGACGAGCAACACAGTTGCGATAAACTATAAAGACAAGGCAGGTGTGGGCTCACTTGTCAAATTCGACTTTCTCTGCTTGTGGAACACACATCCAGAATCCCCTCCTCCTCACCTGAATCTTCGGGCATGGATTCCTGTTTTCGGCCTTTCTTCTTCAGACCCTTGGGATTCTTTTTTTAGAAGAGATACAGCCTCCCTCGGGTGGAAGCCACTCTGATACCTTGATGAAAAAGGAATACACAGGACCCCCTCCTGAGAGCGCCAACGAGAGGGAAAAAGCCAGAGCTAAAAAAAAACTCTCTCCTAGTTGGTTTAAGGATAATCCTTGTAGAGAAGTATTCAAAATTTGGTACAGTCTCTGAAGTCTGGAATGGAGGAAGTTGCCTAAGATCCTTATCCAGCGTAGAAACAGAGAAATGGAGGCAGGTCTGGGAGAGAAGAAAAACAGCTCACTACTTCTCAAAGAGGAAGGGTAAGACTATCCAAGGACCTGGCGGCAGGTAAGGACATGTTCCGCCCAAGAGTGGAACCGGAACACAAACAGAAGGAAATTGAGTAGTGACAGAGGCAGGTAAGAGACGTAGAGCTGCGGAGAAAGCAGAATATTGCGGCAACAGAAAACTAGAGAAAGTAGTAAACTTACCGTGCGGTAAGGGAACTGGTAGGTGCGGGAAAAAAAGAAGGCGGAGTAAGAGGAGGAGCGCGAGGACAGAGGTAAGTAAAAGCGAGGACAAAGATAAGAAAGGTGGACCCAGCCGGAGCCGAGCCGCGGAAAGTCAGAAACAGAACAGGAAGGAAACTAAGAGCGAAAACCAAAAGTGAAAGAAAACAAAAGGGCACAAAGGCAGAGAAGAGCGGGACGAGACACGAAAAGGGGAGAAGGACCAAGAAGGCAGCAAAAGGATAAATGGAACAGTCAAAAAACACGAAGAAGCACTAGTGCATAAACCCGGAGCAAAGCGAAGGGTTGCAACGTGCCAAGCCAATAAATGGGCTTGGTTAAATATGGAACAGAAAACGGGAAGACAGAAAAGACTAGAACGGAGAACAAGAAGTAGACAGAACAGAATGGAACAATCTAATGGCGGTGGAGTCGTCAGCGGCCCCAAAGACGCCAAATGGGCAGACGTGAGTAGGCATTACATCACTGCACTTTGCAGAGAGGCAATGCAGCGGATTTCCTTGCCGGCACCCCATTTGGCCTGGAAGGAGAACTTGTTGGTGTATACTCTGAACAGGCAGATTATAGTCTCCCACAAGTGTGATTTGTGCCTGCAGGTTCTTATGGAAATCTTCCACCTATGGGTAATCACTCAAGTAGATTTGTTTGCAACCTGTGTCTACAGGAAGTATCAGCAGTTCTGCTCCAGGGAATTTCCCCTGAGAGGGGCACTCGGGGATGAGTTCTTAGAGAGGAATGAGCTTCGACCTGGTCTATGCATTCCCAAATATTCCCGTCATGCCACAATTTCTCAGATTAGAGTTTCCAAACCTTGATGATTCTGACCGCTGTGGTAGATCAAGAGAAAGAGGCAGACCATTGTATTTCAGTAGTGGAACTTTATTTAAATAATTAGACCTATCTATCCGTGTTCTAACAGTTTTCCCTACCTAACACAAAACTAACGAGAGTGCTTGTTGTCAATGGTATGTTGCAAAGCAGTAGTCCATCCTCTGTCCAATGACACTACCACTATACAAAACAACCAAAAAAGGCGTCAAGGAGAATGACTGTCTTCTCCTGGACAGGCTTGCTCAGCCTTAGTAAGCTATTTTTAAATAGCTATTTTTGATTTCTTGATTCAGTTCTCTTAGTTCTTTCAGGGGACTTTTTCACCTCTGGGTTTGCCCCCTTTTCTTCCTGTACAAAAAATCACTTGGTTTATCCAATTAAGGTTCTCATTGTATTCAGGCTTGCTTGTACTGATCAGTACCAGCTTTTCTTCTGTGGATTCTTTATCCACTTGTTCCCTTCATTTGCTATCGATATACTGGTGCGAATCCTCCTCCTCGACCAGAAGGTTGACCCTGAAAACCTTTTTAGTGGCAGTTACATCTGCCAGGAGGGTAGGTGAGCTTCACCCTACCTTGCTTTTTTAGAATCCAAGGTTACCAGGAGAGTATAGCCTTCCTACTCTTAGGTCCCATCCCCTTTCCTCCATACTGTATGGGAGTCCCTTCCAAGGGACGGGAGATGGAACCTTTTTCACCAGAAAAAAACTTTCCCCTTTAAATTTAGAGGCGCGTGGGGGCGCGGCCCAGGGAGCATGCGCTGCCCTGATTCCGCACTCTGGTGCCACACCCAGTCCCCTTTTCTGCATCGATGGGAACGGGCCGAATTCACCAGCGCTCCTGGGTTTGGCTTCGGCCATGTTATTCCACACGCGGATACTTCTTCTTTGTCTTTTCTATCATTCAGATACTCTGTCCTCAGGCGTCATGCTCCTCCCCAGCACATGTTGACTTCTACAGGGTTCAGCAGGTGTCCATCCTGCAACGGTCTCTTCCCAACTTCAGACCCCCACACCCTCTGCCTACGTTGCCTTGGCCCAGACCATGGTTGGCCATCATGTTCAGCGTGTGACTCGCTGTCCTCGAAGGCACTGAGGAACAGAATAGCCAGGTGGAGGGAGCTCTTCCAGAGGTCACCTCCAGAGGATCTCAAGAACTTCGTGAAGCATCGAACCAGGCCCAAGGTAGGGCCGATATTTTCCAGCGCACCCCGCAAGGGAGACTCCTTGCCAGGGACTCTCCCACGTGGAAGGGACCGGCCAGGTCCTTCTACCCACACGTGCACCGAGGCTGCTAAGCTACCTCGGGTCGAGGGGTCCTCGGATCCTCCCGTGCGCAGTGTCGAGGGACTGGAAGGTTCTTGTACCAGGTCTACACCCGAGGGGCTATGCCCTTTTACTGGCACAATTGCCAAGGGGATACACCCTAATACTGGTAATACGTCCGAGGGGGCACCTAAACGCAGCTCTACCGATCCCCGGGTCGAGAGTGGCACACCTACCGTGCCGTGACCCGAGGAGCAGGGTAGGCCTTGTGATCCACACACGAGAGTCTTGAACAAGGCTGGGCCCAGCGGGCTGGGCAACACGCTGCAGGCACGTGGCAGGCAGCTCAACAAAATGGTCAACGCGCCAGAAAGGGGCACCCATCCAACGCCATTCCACGAATTCGGCAAAGAACGAGTGTCAAGGTGGGACTGGTCTCAACTAGGTACGTGGCCTACAGTCTACCCTTCATTTGCACAGGGCAACTTACCCGCGTGTCCATATGGACATGGTAGGCAGCAGCTCCAGCAGACGGCTGTTACCCTATCAGTACCCCCTGCCACCTCTTGGGCCAGCGAGGAGGTGCTCTTCAAGAAGTTTCTCTGCCTCATGAGGTTTCCTCAGATGGGGGTTATCATCACGGACGCAGTCAGGGATGGCCTCCCTGCCATGCTAGAGGCACCAGAGGCACCACAGATGCCTTCATCGGGCCCCCAGGCCCCGGTGCAGCCGCCTCCTCCGGCTCCACAGCCAAATCCACCGCCTCCCCAGCTGCCGGCTGCGGTCCCTTTACCCCAGCCTCTGGCGCCATATACCCCTCCTCATCCACAAGATCCTCCAGATCTGCAGGATACGGATGAGGAGGAGGATCCGGACACGCCAGCCTCAGCCAGGGCCTTCCATGAATGTCTTGCTGGCCTGGCGGAGTACCTGGGCCTCCCCCAATCCAAGGTCGAACAGCCTACAGAGGGGGTTCTGGCTGAAGTCCTCACAAGACGCCCCTCTGTCAACATGGGGATTCCACTGCAAACCGATGTAGTCTCCCTGGCCAAGAAGGGTTGGCTCAAGCCCCACTCAGTCCAGCTGGTCAACCGACGCCTGGACACCAAGTACAGGCAGATGAAGGGGGATACACTCTTGCTCTCGACCCATCCTCAGTCACACTCCTCGGTGATCCCTGCGGCATCACTTTACTCCAAGCCTCACTTGTCCTCAGCCTCCTCCTCTGAGGCGCTGCTAGGCAAGGAGGAGAAGATCTTGGAGGCCTGCGGAAAGAAGATCTACTCCAATGCCTCCTTGCACCTGCATCCGGCCAACGCAGATGACATGCTGGTTGCTGCCAACCAATGGTTATGGCAGGAAATTGCGGACTTCCTCACGGAACTCCCCACCCAAAGCTGATCCTGCTTTAAGACGGGCCTAGTGGAGGCCAAGCTTGTTGCGCATGACCTCATGGAGTCCACAGTGGCGCATATCGATACCTCAGGCTGTGCCATCTGCATTACCATGGACATGAGGAGAACAGCCTGGCTCTGGGCAACGAAATTCAACCCGGATGTCCAGGAGCACATTCTAGATCTACCGTTCGAGGGGGGGGCCTCTTCCACTCCTCTACAGATGAAGAGCTGGACAAAAAGAACAGCAGCTCACAAACGGCAAAGTCTTATCCATTCTTAGAAAGACCATGCCCAAATCATACAACCAATCTCAGCAGCGCTGGGAGAATGGTTGTACTTATGGAGGGTTTTGCGGCTTCCAGGAACGCAGATCCAGGCAGCGGGACCGCTCTCCGTCTCAGAACTGGCGCAAGCAATAAAAAGGGAGCGGGGGAAGTAAGGGCTTTTTCCAGTCCCCTCCTCAGCCTCTGAGAGAAAGAAGGCATGACATGCCCCTTTGAGTCCACGTGTCTCTGGTGGGGGGGCAGGCTTGCTCTCCATGCACAATGCTGGCGCCAGAATTTCGCGGACCCCTGGATCCTCTCCGTAGTATTTGCGGGGTACCACCTTCCCTTCCCATCCCAGCCTCTCCTCTCCTCCACTCCCATATGTTGGCACAGCAACTCTTTTGGCGGAGATCCGGTCACTCGTATAGAGCCAGACAGAAGAAGGCTTTGGCTTCTACTCCAGGATTTTCGCCATTCAGAAGAAGAACCAGGCAGGCCTGAGAGTTGTGCTGGACCTTTCCACCCTCAACCTCTCCTTACCCCTGCAAAAATTCAAGATGGTTACGCCAGCTTTTATAGCGGAGACATTGGACAAGAGAGACTGGATGTGCTCCCTGGACCTGAAGGACGCATACCTACACGTGCCGATTTGGCAGCCCCATCGTTCTTTTGTACGGTTTAGGATCATGGGCTACCATTTCCAATACAAGGTACTCCCGTTTGGCCTCAACCCAGCCACCAGGGTCTTTACTAGACTCATGAACGCAGTGGCGGCCCTCCTCGGAGCGCAGGGCCTCCACATCTACCCATACCTCAACGACTGGCTCGTCAGGGCTACATCTCCGGAAGCGGTTCACCACTCTTCCCATGCCCTTATGAACACACTGCACGACCTGGGCTTCTCGCTCAAACTCAAGAAGTCACTGCTGCTCCCTACGCAGACTCTGACATTCCTGGGACTCATTTGGAACATGTGCTCCCAAATGAGAGGGTTTTCCCGTCGGAAGCCAAGATCTCGGCCATCAAGAGGGCCACCGCCCACTTCCTCAGCAGAGAGGTGACCTCAGCATGGTGGTACCCCCATCTCCTGGGTCTACTAGCGGCGGTTCTGTTAGCCGTGCCGCACACGAGAGTAAGGATGAGAAGGATTCAGCTGTACTTCGCGGCCTCATGGAGTCAGGAGCGGGGCTCGCAATCCGAGATGATCAACGTCCCTCCATCTCTCCCCCCGGACATAACTTGCTCCATGGACTGCAACCTATGGACGGGCAAACCCTTCCGGCTGCCCTCTCTGCAGGCCACCAGCACCACAGACTCCTCGCTCGAGGGCTGGGGAGCCACCCTGGAAGATCTCTCGGTCCACGGTACCTGGACTCGACAGGAGCAGGAATACCACATCAATTGGTTGGAGCTGGCTCCTGTGAGCGCTAAAGCCTCAAAACGGCATTTTTGCAGCAACAAAAAGATGGCTGCACCTTCTTGCCAAGCACACAGGGGCAGGATGGGACATGGGGACACACAAAGGGAGCCATCCAGTGTGTTCTTACCTGTACAAAAGAAATGGAGTGAAAAGGCAGCACTGCTTTGCCCAAGATCTCCATTGAAACATTTCCCCTCTAAAATAATGCTGCTGACGCTATTTCCATCTGTTCTTCCTTAAATCATTGTGATCAATAAGGCCCTGCCATGCCCAGTATCTCATTGTGCCTTTGCAAAACCAGGTATGATTTCTGAATGACAGGCCCTGTCAAACCAACTCTGAGAGAAATCAGCAAGGAACTTCACTTTTACTCACACAGGAAAACATGTTCATTTCTTTACGAATGTATCAAAGCTCGGTAGTTCAAAAGAGACACCAGTTAGCTGAGCCATGTCAGGTTCAGTGCATCGTGCTTCAAATAAACTATGGCCTAGAAGAAAATAACTATGGCTGCAAGGCAATATTGGGAAGTCAGATGGCAAAATCGAATTTGAAAGGAAATGCTATCAGTTTTCAACACTTGTGTAAAAATGGGCTTTTGCAAAAATAAAGGAGAAAAATGCCCATTTACAAAGTAAACTGTTGAAGGAAAGCCTGCCATCACCTAGCAATGTGAAGGGGTTTGTGGCTGGTGAAAACACATACATGGGCTATTTTATTCCACAGGTTTGTTTTAATTCAGGACCAAATATCAGAAAATAAAGTTTTTAAACTGCCTTGGCTGGATTTGCAAGCTGTCAAAAACAGGTCATTCCGGTTGGCAGAGTTAAAGCTTCCCTCTAGGAAGGGAGCCACACCATAAACTTCCAGCACACGAAAGTGATAATTGCCGGCTTGAAAAACTTTAAATGGACCAGACAAAGAAAGTTCAGACGCTCGTCAGACATTCGTCTGTGCTCCAGGCTGGGACAATAGAAGTCCTGGGACACTAACCTGTGAAGTGAAGGGGGCCATAAAACCTTCAATCAAACTGGGAACCCCCACCCCACACAGGGCTGAAGTGACAGTTGGTGGCAGCTGAAAAAAGCAAAAATGGTCCAGTGACAGACAAACGACTGCCATTTGCTTCCAAAGACTATTTTATAAATAAACTTTAAAGACGTTTTATCCCTGCAGCAAGAATTAGTAAAATTGTAAAAAGTTTGCAGTTTTAAATATAATTTTATGGGCTTTCATTGAAGACCTGGTAGAATTCACTGACACTTTGGGGACAGAAATGGCAAAGTATTGCGGATTAAAAGAAAAGCATCCATGTTGCAAATGCGAAGTTTTGGACATACATCCCTTATGATCATCCACATCCATGTATTTCACACTGAAAATGACCAAAGATTGTTAAATGTACAAAACAATGTCTCACAGATTGCAGGATTGGACGGTTGTGCTCTACAGAAAATATGTAATCTGATTATGTCATTTATTAAGGTGCCACAACTGTACAAATGTATCATTTCTGGTATGACAGATTTTTGTCAGAGGCCTGTGGGAAGTCTTTTTACATCATAAAATTCAACCTCTTGAACTGAGTCACATTCCAGGAGAGGCAACTAACATTGATTGTCAAATCCAGTTGTTTAGCCAGCCATATAGTCTCTGATGTCACTATGCATTATAAATAAGAGTCCCTGACATGACTCTGTACACACTCTTCCTGACGTTCCTGCGGTCCTGTTCCATCCATCCAGATTCCAGATCCCAACTACAAGGCCAAAGCATTGCTGACCATACTCCAGGGCTCACTGCAAAACCCAAGCAGTGCTGATCCTATACCCAGAAAGGCCTCAAATCTGAAAATACACTAATCTCCCATTAAAAAGGGGAAAGCTGTGGTGTTTTTGGGAAGCATCCTGATACCACTAACTGCATGCCATCCTGCCATCCAGCTGATCTTTAGTATCCAGTGACCAGTATTGCCATTCCAGTCCAGTGCCATCAGGTGACCAGAACTGCCCAGCTGTTTGCCAGGCACGCTGCCGTGTAGTGACCATAACCGTTGACGGTCCAAAAATCCCCAAACTAAAAAGTGGACTGTGAGTATAATCGCCGCCCCACAGAAACCCATAGCATAACTGGTGTTTGTACTTATCTCACTCTCTACGTCATCCTACCCTTACCCTGCTAACTTGTTAAAACTGTCAGAATCATTCTTGCAACCATGCCCTTGATTTCTAGTGCTAGCACCATCTCTTTAGTAATTTTGTCTTGTGTAATCCTAAGCCATTAGTCCTATTTTGAGTGATCGGACTGGTTTCCGCCAGGGTTGGGCGCAGGGGTGACATGGTTGAAGTCACAAATCAACCTTGGCTCTTACTGTGTCCATCTTTGGTGGCCTAGCCTGAATACTCTAGTTTAAAGTAAAAATGTTCTTGTCACAACTGATTTCCTTTCCTATTTCGCAGCTCCATTTTACTCAAAGCGCACCTTTTTATATCTTGCATAACTCATCCAATTTACCAGTTAGAGACTTAATTTATTTTCCATATTGTTCCTGTGATATACCTCTACAACCCAACCAAAGAACCACTCTCCAAATCAGTGTATTTCACCCTTTTTTAAAATTGACAACCGTTTGCAATTTTTCAATTCCCGCCTGAAATTACCCAAAGTATCCAACGTGTCATTTTGCTGCAATCTGTTAAACCTTTTACTCAATTTTCGAACTATATGCTCTTGGTAATCCATTTTTTGTGATTTAGTGTCTTTGCATTGTTGCTTTAGTGAGGAATTATATTTTCTTCAAGTTTTTTAGCACCTATCATTATTTATTTGTCAATATCCAAGTGTCATTTCGTAACATTGCAAGGGGTTTAAAATCCGTTTTTCTCTCTTATTTGGGGAGCGAAGGTCAGATTTGGATTCCGTTTCCTGTTTCTTAATCCTGATTACCTGCTGCTTCTGTTTATCCACTCAGAATTATTTGTGGGTGGAGGGAACATTGCAGGGTGAAATTCTAACTTGGGTGCTATCTTTCCTAAATCCAAAAAGTGCTCCTTTTCCGCTGTGCTGTGTGTATGTCCCACTAGAATGTTAAACCCTGTGCATTGCTCACATTCTCATTGTAATTATCACCCCATTGGTGATTGCTGCCCCATATTAAAAGTGTACGATTTCTTTTGAATTTTAGAATAAATACATATTGTATTTTACCAACCAGCTTGGTTCATGGTCCATTGTGACTATCTCAATATTGAACCTATATATATATATATATATATATATATATATATATATATATATATGAGATAAGCATTTCAGCTGTGCGCTGCATACTCGGCCGAGACCAAGGTGTGTGTCGCCTGATTGAAATCCTTAACACATTTCACCTCCAGTGGACCGGCATGAAGGCCTATGCCTTTCCGTCCACTACCCTGATCCACAGGGTAATTTGCAAGATCAAGGAGTCGCACCGAATCCTCATCATTCTGATCGCTCCATGGTGGCCGGCCAGACCATGGTTTTCGGAGCTCCCCAGCCTCTCGGAGGTGCCCCCGATACACCTCCCGACGGGCACAGCACATCTTCTGGCACAGCAGGGGGGCAGGATCATCCACCCCGCGCCAGGGAAACTAGCTTTCAAATTGTGGTACCTGAGCAGATAACGCTTCAGCACCTTCTCGCAGGCCAATCTGGAGATCATACAGGGCGCCAGGAGCAAAGCCACCAGGGCCCAGTACAAGAGCAAATGGACCAGGTTCTGCCACTGGGCAGACTCCAGGGGAATTGACTCTTTGGCCTGCAATTTGGACGACATGCTCTCCTTTTCGGCGCACCTCGCTCATTCGGACATACAGGTCGAGACCTGCCGTACATACCTTGCAGCCATTAGGGCTTACAGGAACTTGGAGACAGGCATTTTTTCCTCCTCCAACCCTATCGCAAGAAACACCTGACGGAGCTCGCTAGGCTCTACCCGCCCGTCAAGAGACTGCACCCTGTGTGGGACCTTAATATAGTTTTGGGCGCCCTGGCGCACAAACAATTTGTACCAATGGCCTTGGTTTACATTAGGCTGGTCACCATCAAGACGGCCTTACTAGTTGGTCTTACCTCAGCTCACAGAGTTAGCGAGATTCAGGCGCTGGTCACCTCTGAACCATACACCACCTTTCACAGGGACAAGGTAGTCATGCGGAAGCACCTGGCATTTCTGCCCAAGGTTCCATCTGCATTTCACTTGAATGAGGAAATAGTCCTTCCTACGTTCTTTCCGGATCCCAAGGACGAAGCACAGAGAGTGCTGCACTGCCTGGATGTCAGGCGTGCCCTAAAATTCTACTTGGATAGGACCAAGGGCTTCCGCAAGTCGGACGCCCTGTTTGTCAATTTCGGAGGCTCGAGGCCAGGCTGTTTGGCCTCTAAGGCTTCCATATCCCACTGGATGGTCTCGGCCATCAAAGAAACGTGTGAGGGCCAGCACAAGCCGCTCCCAGCCAACATGCATGCCCACGCAGTCAGGGCCAAGGCAGCAGCCATCGCATTCCAGCGCCATGTCCCTTGGCAAGTCATAAGCACGGCGGCCACTTGGGCCTCTCCCTCGGCTTTCTGCAAGCATTACTGTTTGGATGCCAGCTCTAGATCTGATGCGGCTTTCTGACAGGCGATTCTCAGGAGCCTATTTGCTTAAGGAGGGTCTCCGCTCCACCCTGGGGCTACAATCAGTTGTAATCGCCCATATAGTATGGAGGAAAGGGGACAGGACGTAAGAGTAATAATAAGTTACTCACCGTAGTGACTAACATCCTCTTAGGCCATAGTCCCCTTTCCTCCATACGTCTCACCAACCTCCCCCCCCCCCCCTAATAATACTGGTGTCATTCGGAAATGTTAAACCTATTGTCGATGCGTCAATGCGGATTGAGGTGTGGTGCGGGAGGGCGGAGTCAGGGCAGCACATGCTCCGTGGGCCTCTAAATTTAAAGGGGAAGGCTTTTTTCTGGTGAAAAAGGTTCCGTCTCCCGTCTCTTGGAAGGGACGCCCATACAGTATGGATGAAATGGGACTACGGACTAAGAGTACGTTAGTCACTACGGTGAGTAACTTATAATTTTTTGCTGAAGGTAATATCGGATTTTCACCCAAAATATTAAATTACATGTTTCTATCAGCCACTTCACCTGTCCAAGTAAAAGGAGAGGCTACATCAGCCTGAACCCAAGAGGCTTCTCAGTTTTTACATCTCCAGAACTAGAGACTTGGAAAAAGTTGACCAGTTATTTGTCATCTATGCCGGTCCCAAGGCTGGATCCGGATCAGCGATAACTAAGCAACCAATTTCCAGAGGTCCGATTCTTTCCATTACTGAAAGCTGCAACCTAGCAAACCAGGAAGTCCTTCTGGGGTTACGAGTACATTCCACGAGAGGAATGGCAGCAACGTCTGCTCTTCAGTGTGTCTGTCCCTATCTGGGATATATCAAAGTCCTTGTTGTGGTACACGCTGGGCACAGGATAAGGCCAGCTGCCCACCCCTCCTGCATGCTTGCTGGACATAGACGCAGGAGTCGTGTTTGCAGACACCTTGAATGTAAGACACTGACCACATCCAGTGTTCCCTTGGCGGAGAATATAGGGATCACGCGTCGATGGCCCCACACCCCCTGTACTAACTGGCCTGTAGTACACCTGGCGGGGAAAAAAACAACACCTGGGTGGAAAACGAGAGACAACCTCAAGATACAATAACATCGCAACCAAGAAGGAACTCTCTTTGGCTCGGTCCTGCTAACATTGCATGAGGTGACTAGATTCGAAGCCACCACACTTTTGGAAGTGGCATTCCAGGAAACACACTTGGTTTACTAGAACTTCACACCTGGTAAAGGCGAAAGAAACGAGCTTTTGAAAATTGGACAACAATCAATTGCACACCAACTTGAATTCTTTTTCAAACTGTTTTCTGCTTGTAATGTTTATGTTCTGATGAGGTGCACCAGACGGAAATTGTACAGACCGCTCTGGTTGCCCGATACTCGAGTCGACAACACCATAGAGCCTACTCCTCCCAGAGTTGGCTCTAACTTGGGTTTTACATAGACAAAATGTGGGAATTGATATGTGTTCATGAGTAACCATGTTGGAACATTTACCCACTGTTTTACTCTTTTAAAATTGTTAAATAGGCACTTCTGAGTAACCAAGATATCAACCCAAATAGATGGGATGTCCTGAGTCACAGAACAGAACTATCAGGATTGCGTATATTGCACAAGTACGAGTGGCGTTTTTTTGTATGTATGGGGATGAAAGAGTATGTGAGGAATGATATGTGAGATGTGAGCCTTTTTTTGTTTGTTCGTGTGACAATAAGGTGTGTTTTTGATAATTGGTTTTTAATAGATGTGTTATCAATGTATTCGATATGTCTTTTTGTAAATGTGTCTTATGATTAAATAAGTAAAATAAATTAATTCCGACATGCTGCCTTGTGTCTAACGCATACACCTATTAAATGGGGTTGTTGTGTTGGAAGGAATTATGCAGCGTTTTTTTTTACGCATGAATTGTATGGATTAATAATGGGAGGGTGTGCACTTACCTACGGATAATTGCATTTTTTTTTGGCCTATCTGGGATATGGCAGGCAACTATGTGGGCCTTGGTCAACACTTCTGCTAGGTGCTACGGCCTAGACGCTTAGCAAGCAAGCGGGCCAAATCCGCAGCGTGCAAAGTACCCCAAAGGTGTCCAAGCCAGGCCTGACTGTATCTCGAGTGTCCCGGTAGCTTGTCTCACTACCAGAGTGGGCTGTGTCCTCCCACGTGTGGTTGCAACCTTCCTTCACAAGGTCCAGGCTCTTGCCCAGCTCTGTCCCGCAGTGCCGGTGCAACCTGCCAGGCCCATGTGCTGCCCACTTGTGAGTCCTTCTAGTGCCCCAAAAACCTTCCACACAGAGACCGTGTCGTGGTGGCCCTCAGATCTGCATCAATCATATGACTACTCTGGGGGCACTGGCCTCAAGCAGCCGCGTCTTGCATGTCTGTCTGGGGTGCTGCCCGGTACTCGGGGCACTCCAGGTCCGCCACCGGGTCTGGGCACTCAGGCTACCGCTCTTCTGCACATGTCTACGCCGGTGGCCGCCTTGTGAATGGGTCGTGTCCTGCTGGGGTCCCCCCCCCACCTCAGTGTGCGGGTTCGAGTGCGCGCCCCCCCCGGGGCTTGGCGCAGCACAGGGGGTCGGGTCGGCGCCTCCCGCAGGGTGCTCCTGCCGTCCTCAATATCTCATGGGGGACCCCTCTTCAAATCCTCTAGGACCTCGCTGTCCCGTTTCCAGGCGTGATGGGGCCGGGCAGGACCAGTGCTGGCCCCGGTGTGCTCTGTCACCGTAGGACTCACTGCAGCCGCACAGGGGACGCTTCGGCGCCTCTCCCCGGCAGCCGAGTCTCAATGCGGGCCGGCGCTCCCTCCTCCCTGCAATCCGGTCCGCTCACCTCGTACGCGCACAGGGGCACTCGTACCCACCCTGTGCTGCTTGCCGAGGCACAGCCCGACAGGGTCCCTTGTCCTCCCGAATACACTGAGGGCAGCTGTGTCCACCTCTCAGCCCCGCCGGCTTCCTAGCGGCTGGGTCTGCCAGCAAGCCTCCAGGCTGGGCACCAGTGTCCACGTACTGCAGCACCGGGCACAAGAACACCGCTCCTGTGAGCGCTCCCGCTCCGGCGCTGTGGTCAGTTTATGACCCTTTGTTCAGGGCCGCCATCTTGCCCATCTCCAAGCTGTGGGCACCTCGCGTCCTTTTCCAGCTGCAACTCCCCGCACCAGCACCCGATCAGGCCCCTCCAGCGCTCAAAGCCTGCTGCAGATATTCATGCACACCCGGCGACGTTGCCGGCGTGCAATTTCAGTTGGAAACTGCAATTTATGTTGAGGATCAGTGTCGGATCATGGGAGCTCCTCACGGACGCGTCCTCTTACGCGGCCATTTAGCCACGCCCCCCACCAAGGAGGTTTAGATATGTTTCTCTGAACTTGGTAGAGGATGAAGGGCTGAGAAGTCTTAAGCCCCAAGAACCCTTTATTCTGGAGAATGCCCTCTACAGATCCCTCTTTGTTGGAAGAGGTGAAATTTCTGCAGCTAATGTCTGCTTTACAACCGGTTCCTGAGAGGGAACAGGGAAAGGAATGGTATTCTCCATACATTCAGGTCTCTCAGAAGGATCAGCACTTATGCCCAATCTTGGACCCTGAAACCTCTGATCACCTCGTTTTTGAGTAATCAATGGTGTAGAGTGTGTAGTAAGGAGGCTGAAGCTCAACCGGCACACCTGGTGTCTGGCGTCCTACAGGGAGGGTTTAGCCCCATTCTTATATAATATTTTTTTGGTTCCCTTATTTAGTCTCCTTGAGAAGAATAATGTAGGTTTCGCTCATTATGCTGATGACACTCGATGTGTCTTCCTGTTATCTGGTATTCATGTAGATGATGAAAAAACCATCAACAAGGTATATGAACTTATTCAAACATGGATGGTAGGGAATTTGGCACATAAATAAAAGTTGTTGGTTATGGACACGGAGAATAAAATAAGGAAGTTGGATACAGATGATCACCATTTTCTAGTGGCAGGGTGTGACATTGTGACCAAAAAGGTGAAGACCCTGGGCATTGTTCTGTATCAAAATCTGAATAAGAGGGCTCAAGTAAGCAGTCTGGTATCTTCTGCTGCCGATTTTATTAAATTAGCGCAACTTCAGCCTTGCATCTCTCAGGCTAATTTTCAGACGGTGGCCAGGGTGATAGTGGGGTCAAAAATCGACTACTGCTGTAGCCTATTGGTGGGTATAGCCAAATCGGACTACAAGCAGCTGCAAACTATACAAAATAGTCCAGATAGGGTCATTTCTGGCTTAAAAAACAGAGATCACGTCTCTGATGCTAGACTCACCTATCCAGGCTTCCCATCGATTCGCTTTTGCCTCCTTTTGACTACTCATTAATCTCTGATGGGCTCTAGTCTGCGATATCTGACCAAATTTCTGATTAATAAAACTAGTGTGAGGATCCCTGGATCCAGTAACACCAATCGGCTAAAAATATTGCAATCTGACTCCGTTTGAGATGTGCATTTTTCATGGCTGCGTATGGAATGCCATTCCGCCGAATCTAAGAGAGCTAAAATCTACAGCTATTTTCAGAAAGAAGTTGAAGACTCTGTTGTTCAGCTAAAGGGCCTTTCCCTTTTCGCCTATCATCTAATGGGCTACCTGTTCCGTATTTAGGACTTGTTTGTGTGTCTGTGTATTGTGGTCTGTCTGCAGATGATTTATCTGTTTGATGTTGCACCCTTAAGCCTCCGGGTCATATGGTGCACATTATAAATGTATTAAAGTAAAGTGAGGCTCCTCAATTTTGTTGGACAGGTTCAAAATGGTTGGTCCCGATTCTACAGGCCCCAGAACTTGAAGACTGGATAGCATCCTTGGATCTTCAGGACTATTTAATTTCCATCTGCCCATCCATCTGAAGTACAGGAAATATCTGAGGTTCTAATGATTCCTCATCTTTGATATATATCTCACAGCAATGCTGCTCTTTGTAAACGGTTCCTTCGCCAGGGGACGCAGTGCGGCTCTGCGTTGGCTCTGCCCAGCGCCTCCATGCACTTGGCGCTGGACATGTCAGGGCCAGTATATATAAAGGAGCCACACCCCTTGACCTTGTTTCCTTTTTACAGTACACTCTGCTCACTCTAGGAACCACTGCTTCTTCAGATCTTTTCTCGTTTTCTCTTTCTTCAAGGATATGCCGATCCATCGACATCATCTCGCCCGCAGGGGGCGGGGGTGGGGGGTGTTCAAACCCTGTTTTGACAACGACATCAGATGTCCATCTCAGATCCTCATAGGATCGTTCTTTATTGCCTTGATGATGGGCATGGCACAGAGGATTGCTCGTCATGTCAGTTGATGCACCCAATGTTTTTAATCAATAGAAAGCAAAACTATTCACCTTTCGCTACAAGAAAAAAAGTGACAAGCGGGCCCATACTTTTTCATCGTTGGAGAGGAGGAGCCACCACTCCAAGGACTCCCCACATGATCATGCTCTGTAGGTGCCTTTCCCGACACAATCCTCTACCCCAGAGGAGTGGGAGGCCTTTGGGCTTAAGATGCTAGACATATTTGCTAGGGCTTGAGCGCCGCCTAAGTCCACCGTGCTCTGACAAGCTGACAGGGACGCTGACATATCGCATGACTGTGTGCCTTTGGGCCTGAATGAGTGAATGGCGGAAAAGAGCCAGCCTAGAGGATGGACCATTAAGTCTTCAGACGCCGGTCGTCCAACCTTGTTCATCCCTTCTGCTGTGCCACTGGCGCTGACTGACGTTGGTTGTGCCATAATTCCTCGAGAGTATGCCCAGCTCCCTAAGAGGACACTCATGTCCCACTTGAAGGAAATTTATGAGGAAGGAGACCACATACCCTTTGGTAGTTTTATGCCGATGATGGTGATATGATGGCCCTTGCTGCAGACTTGTAAGTGGCATGGATACCTTGTCAGATTTGGACATGCTCCTTGCCATGACGCGGGCAAGCCTCAGGCTGCTTTTCAGCACCTGATTGCAAAGGTGGTGGATACCCTAGGATCATCAGTCGCCCCCAGACCAAGGTGCAGTAAGAACTAATGGACATTTTGAATGAAGGTCCAAAGAACAAGACCTTGCTGCTGTTCAACCAACTGTAAAACTGTGTTTGAACTGTAAAACAGTATCTGGCTAAGAACACAGACTACCACCCTCAGACCTGATATTCATGTCAACCCGTGCATCTCCAAAGAGTTTAGTTGTGAAGGCTGCTATTGCTAGCCTGAAGATTACATCTTCCCCTTCTCCAGAGACTGGACACATTGTGTGAGGAAAGTTTTTGGCTCAGCGAGCTTTGACCTCTAGCGCTTCAACACCTCCTGGGCAAATTTTCATTGGCCTCTGGTTCGTCATCTTAGAAGCAAAAGAAGGCATCCCAGAGGGTGAGATGCAAGTTTGTTTTGAGGCCCTTGTAAAGGAGACCTCCCTCCAGATCAGGTCTGGGGACTGTGCAGCCAGGATGATGGCCACCAGTACTGTGGTTAGGAGTTACTAGTGTCTGGAAAGTCGGGTTTTGCTCCGGACGTCCAGGATAAATTCATGGATATTACATATGATGGCAACATCATGTTGGGTGCCAAGGCCGACAAATCTCTGCAAACATTCCAGGCTTCAAAGATGACAGTGAAGGCGCTAGGACTGGCTGTTAAACAGAAACAACCTGAGAATCCAGTGGCAGAGGTTTTAGCTTTGTCACCTCCTATGCCCACAGAGGGAAGAGATCAAGCTCCCTCTGGCAAACAGGTGCAGCATCACAGTGATGCTGGGGTAGAGGTGCCCCCGGAGAAGGCATTGCTCCCTCCACTGTGACCTCCGCTTCCCCAGGTGCAAAGCCTCTTTGGATCAGACTTGCACCATCACTCCCCTGTGGGAGGCTGGATAGTCCAATTTGGCATGGAATGGCCATGTACCAGTTCGATTTCCTGGGTTCTTACAGGTCTTTCTCCAGGGATACGGTCTCCCTTTTGCTCCTCTCCCTCTGTACCATCCACCGGACTGAGTTTTTGCCTCCGATCCCTCTCTGACTCGGAAGAGATCAGTCAGCTTATGGAAAAGGGTGCTATAGACTTGATGCTCTTTTCAGAGTGAGGAAAGGGAAATTTTCTGTTGCCGAAGCAGGACTGGGGTTGGGGTTGAGGCTCGTCCATCCCATTTTTGATCGCAGACTTTTGAACTTGTACTTGCGCAAAGACAAATTCAAGATGTTTACCCTAGCCCAAATTCTTCAGGCCCTGGACCTGCAGGATTGGCTGGTCCATTGGATCTCCACAATGCATACATTTGTATGCCCATACACAGAAAGAAAAAGAAGTAACTGAGATTTATGGTGAGAAATTACCATTTCAAGGTCTTGCCATTAGGTCTTTCTTCGGGCACCCATTGTTTTCACAAAGTTGCTGGCAATTATGGCCTCAGTAGGGAATGCATGCATGTTTTTCCCTATCTGGACGACACCCCCATACCAGACATCTATGTACTTATTCCGGACATGCAGCCTATTGCACAGCTTGGGCTTCTCTCTGAACTTCATAAAGTCTCAGGATTCGCCATCTCAGTCTCTCCGATTCATCAGGTGGTCTTGAACAGACACCTTGGCAGGGCCTTCCCACTTAGGACCAAGTATTGAATATCTCCATGATGGTGCATGTCTTCCATCCACAGGAAAAAGTTGCTGCCACAGCTTTTCTGCACTTGCTGGGTCTATTGGCCTCCTGCATCCTGGTGGTGTCAGAGGCTTAGCTGTGGCTTCTCAGTTGCCAGTTGTCCCAATTTTGCGAACATACCGCAGACCTTTTACAGGTGTAGGCATGGGTGTCCAGGGACCTGGAATGGTGGTTCCAGAGGGACGGCCTGCTGAGATGTGCGTTGTATCAACAACCCTGGTCTCAACTGACTTAGGTAAAGGACGTGTCCCTGAAGGACTGGGGTGCTCACCTCCAAGATCTGCTGATGAGTGACCTTGGTGTCATGGTCATGAAGTCGGGGGCACAGGCATGCAGGGGTCGCACGCACATGAGACCTGGGTGGACACTGTCCTGGCGCCTTTGGCGCCAGGCTCATGAATAAAAGTAAACAAGAACTTCCATTAACACCAAAAAGCTTTTATTATGGACATAGCACTTCAGATGCATTAACCTTGAACATTCCATCCATTAAGCAGGATGCATTAACCTTGAACATTCCATCCATTAAGCAGCCCAAAGTGGATTCTTGGGTGTGGCTGCTAATGGATTGCCTTCGCACGTGCTCACTCTCTAGGAGTGGCAGGGTGTGGCTGGTAAACTGGCCCTAATGGCCGTGCCCACAATCTCAGCTATATAATCTGCCCGATCTTCAAGACTGATGCTTCATGTTATTCTGCACTTGCAAGCAGCATAACGCTCACCGTCGCCTGAGGTTACACTTACCTTTGAAGATCCTGCTTCCTGGACATCCTGCTTCCTGTCAGCATACTTACAAACTGGGGGAAGCTGTTCTTACATGTACATCTCTTCGGTGAACCAAGTATTCATCTTTATACTTTCCGGAACGCCGAAATCTTCATCTTCGCACTGCAGCACGACATGCTCCATCGTCGACAGCAGCGCCTGCAAGGAAAAATAGAAGACAAGGTTAGACATCGAAAAAACAGTCCGTTTAAGGTTGCGCTTTGTCATACTTCGCGCTTTTCCTTAAACCATCACTTAACTGCTGTCGAACATTGCGGTAGCATCCAACTTCATCCGGCTGCGTCTCACAGCTGCATTGAGGCCGCATTTCCATCTAAGGGAAGAAAACAGAAGAGAGACATTATTGCGGGCATAAATAGGCGCAACATATAAAGACATTAAACAGAACGAACAGTATCACAAGAGCTCAAGAAAGACTTACCAATCATAAGGAGAAGCATAGTCGCAGCTGGACTGGACTAATCCTTATCAGGGATCAGTGAAGGAACTAGATCCCATTCGACGCGCCCCTGCCAGAAGTAGCAGGACAGAGAGTTTATCTTCCATAATTCACAGGTGAGCTTTACGGGCAGGCGTATGTTCACTGAAACCGTACTTTGGGGTGAAGGGTTCGAGAGGTACAACAATCACAGATTGGTGCACTCACACATTATCTCCACGCAGGAGCTGTATCACCACGTACCAACGCTCACAGCTTTTCTACTGAGGGAGAGGCCTGAAGGGGGTGATTCAAGTTCAGGGAGGGCTGCAACCGTGCCCCAACGCCTCTGCAGAGACCAGGTGAGCATAACACTTGGTTTACACTCTGGTGCTGGGAACACATCAACAGTTAAGTGATCAGGCTTGACTAGGTCACTTTTCTTCATCCGTACGAAGCAAGACTGTATTGGTCCTGACGGACAACACAGTGGACATGCACTACCGCAACAAGAACTCTTGACAGCTGCTCATCTGGTCGGCAAATATAACGTATTGGCGGATGCCATAAGCAGACAGTTTTCAACCTCCCATGAGTCGGAGCTCTGTGTAGAAATTCTGGAGGTGTTCTTCCGTTGGAGGAGCCCTGAAGTAGGTCTATTTCTCCAGCATGGGGTCTGTCATGGATTCATATGCTCATGAATATTCTCCGTCGTGAGGCTGGGAATCCTCTGTAAAAGAAAACATCAGTTTCAGTTTTGTTTCTGAACTGTCTTTCTATTAATAACCAATCACTGGTCTCTGGGTCATACTCCCCCCCAGCCAATGACTGCCCTCTACCTAAGCCCCTCCTCTGGCAGCCATCTTCAGATTTTTACCGCACGTTCAAGTGTTGGGAGTCCTCGTGCTATACCTCCCGAGCTTTTACTGCGTGTTGCGTTTTTCCAAAGAGTTTACTCTTTATTTTTCGGTCTAATCGAGCCTCAAGCTCCACTGTTTCATCTACCGATTTACGGGGACCCGTTTCGGAAATTTCTATGCCCCTCAAGCGATTTTTCTTTTTTGTCGAATTTAACTTCTTGGAGGATTCTGGAAGATCTTTGAGGCCTACCCTGCGTGGACATAACTCAGGACAAAGGAGACTCGACGCCCGTTGGATCCAAGCTGTTTAGGATCTGCCCAGGATGTGGACTACAGAACGTCTTCAAGGAAGATGAGCACTCCCGGTGCCTCTACTGCCTTCACGCCGACAAGTCGCACGTGGAGGACGACTGTGCGTTCTGCAAGAACATGTCCGCTTGGACCATGAAGGACCGTCGTACAAGACTCGCTAACTGGCTGGAGGCGAAGATCCCAGCAGCAGGTGAGAGGAAGTCCGAGTTGTCTTCTAAGACCTTTGAGGGCGCTCCGGCGACGGGGGCCCAACAGAAGGCAAAGCACCGCGAGTCCACGGGCGCCGGGAGTGCCGTTGGTTCAGGCTCTTCGGCTGCCAGGCAGGGCGCAATGTCACCGACGCAGTCAATCACGAGCCAACGCTCCGGCTCAGTGAAAAGGAAGTCGGAGAACCCGGCTAAGCCTCGGGAGAAGCCCCGGCAGGTCCCGACGGAGAAAGCCAAGGGGGATCAAGGCGGTGACCCTCCCCCCACGGTAAAGGCCTCAGACGCGCCCATGTTCGTGAAGACCCAGATTCACCCGGCTAATGCCTCGATTGAGGGAGTCGTGGCGGCCCTGGGGAAGCCTGCGGAGGCGACTCCAGTGGAGACGACTTCCAGGCCTAGAGTTTGCCTGCCGTCCCGGAGGGAATCGTCTTTCCAGCCTATCGAAAAGACCCCTGTGAAACCCTGGGATGAGAAAGAGGGGGGGGGCGAGAGGTAGCCCTAACAGACTCGGATACCTCTTCAGAGGACGAGCTGTCTATCGTCAAGGCAACCCTGGACAAGAGGTTCAAGGAGAGGGCCCGCGGGAAGGTTCCCGGCGAGGCAGACGTAGAGAGTGAGGGTGGAGCCAACGAAGAAGGGCAGATCGATGAGGAACCGGACACCATGCCTCCTTTGTGGCGCTCTCGTCACACCAAATGCCACCGACGATGGACAGGCAGGATGACATTTTGCTGGCACTGCAAACCCTGTGCACCGAGATAAGGACGAGGCTATCCTTGCCTCCGGTGGACAATCCAGCGGCACCTGGACCGTCGGCAGGGGCGTTGCTAGGGGGGGCTAAGGGGGCTATAGCCCCTGATCTTTTAGTTGTAGCCCCGGATAGAATCTCAGGAGCTACAGCCAAAACACTAGCTAGCCCCCAGTCCCAACAGTTCCGACATCAATGTAGCCCAGGATCTTTTCCAGACCTAGCAACTCCCCTGACCGTCGGGGAGTCCTCCACCCAAGCGGAGGCGAGGCCATCCTCCCCCACCCTTCCATCCTTCACCTCCACCCCCCCCACCGAGGGATGAGACGGTGACGACGATGACGGACGATGGGGGTGACGACGATGACGGACGATGGGGGTGACGACGGAACGGATCTCCCATCACCCCCTCCGCGGGCTTCCCCTCCAGACAAAATTGGCTCCTTTCATGCCATGATCGCCAGGGCATCGGAGCTTTTCCAGCTATGCCCAGAAGAGAAGGAGGGGTTCCTCTACCAGCGACGGGAGGCCAAGAGGAAGACCGTCCTCTCAGTCCCTTTACCAGACGACATCTGGGATGAAGGACTGTCCCTTTTGAAGAACCCGTCCATGGCCCCTGTGAAGAGGGACCAGTACAAGAAGTAGTACCGGGTCCCAGACTCCGTGCCCATGTGCCTCAGGGCACAGCCGTCCCCGGATTCGGTGGTCTCCACGGAGATCTCCGCAGTGTCCAAGAAGAAATCGGCAGGGGCAATGGCATCAACTTCCACTTCTCCACCGGATGGCGAGGGGAAGAAGCTGGACTCCATGGGACGGGTCATCTCGTCGGCAGCGACGACCATCAAGGCAGCCAACTCCCTCGCGATCGTGGCCGGCTACGACAGGGAGCTGTGGTTTAAGATCGCTCCCCTCCGGGACTTTCTCACAGGCGACAAGAGGGCAGAAGCCCTTGAAATCCTGCAGGAGGGTGAGGTGGCGTCGGACCACGCCATCACGGTGGCCTCGGACTTTGTCGACACCAGGGTTTTCGCCAGATGGGCAACAGTGTTTGCTCAGGGCCACCGACTTCCGTCAGGATGTGCAGACCAGGGTACTGGACATGCGCTTCGACGGGAATAACCTGTTCGGCAAGGCAGGGGATGAGTCGCTGCAGTTCATCAAGGCGGACACAGAGACGACCCGGACCTTGGGTTCTCTCCATCAGCGGCAGCCATCTTTTCGGGTCTCCGGAGGCAAGTCTCAAGGTGCCTCCAAAGGATTCGGCAGCAGCTCCTCGTACCGCCAGGCGGCCCGCTCTTTGTCGCAGGAAGCCTACGGAGGCCGCAACAAGGCCGGTGGACACTGTCGTCGTAAAGGGGCCCAAGGTGGCAAGGCCTCGGCGAAGCAAGACTGAACCGGCCGTTGGGAGGCCGGCTGGCGAACTTCGTCAGCGTGAGAAAGTCCATCTCCACCGACCGTTGGGTGTGGATGCCCTGGCCCACGGGCACACTCTGGAGTTCCAAAAAAAGGTGTCCCCATTTTCCACCAGTGGCCTGGAAGGAAAACCACATTCCACAGCTGCTTCTGGAGGTACGAGCAATGCTGAAGAAGGGCGCGATAGAACTCGTCCCAAAGAGGCTCCAAGGCTCCGGAGTATACTCGCGGTACTTCCTCGTCCGAAAGAAGATTCTATATTAGGTAGGAACAAGTTACTTACCTGTAACTGTTGTTATGTTATCCAGCATGGGTCTGGCATGGACTCACATGCTCATGAATATTCCCCATCGTCAGGCTGGGAATCCTCGGTAAAAGAAAAAATCAGTTTCAGTGTTGTTTCTGAACTGTCTTTCTACCAATAACCAATCACTGGTCTCTGGGTCATACTGCCCCCAGCCAATGACTGCCCTCTACCCAAGCCCCTCTTCTGGCAGCCATCTTCAGATTTGGTAGCACGTAAAGTGGCAGTAGGACCAAGAGAAGAGACGCAGAGAATATAGAATCCCCCTCTCTTCTCTAAGCCTTCATGGGCTATGTTCACTCATGCCCTATCTCTTCTTATAAGAACCTACCAAGTTCTGAGAAGAGGAAGAGGCAACTCGGAACAATGCACACTTTCTATGACCAACACCACTCTACTACTGAGACGAAGAAGAGAGGTGTAAGTATAGGCAGTACTGAAGGTAATTCCAGTTAACAACACACGCCAGAAAACCCCTTCATAGGGCTCAGGTGTATAAAGGAAGCAGAGGCAGCTATGTGAGTAGAGCAGGAGGAGAACTGCCGTGTTGCAGCGTGACCAGACAGCCTGAAGACTGGCCACAATTCTGGAAGACCTGCCCGACCCGAGAAGGAAGGGTTGCGTGTAGTTTGTAGGACCGGGAGCCTTCATAAGCAAAGGCGGTCAGGCGGAACTGTCCAATAACTTATCTCCTTCAAGAAGCAGCAGGGAGCAGAACAAACGCAGTCCGCGTTCATTGTGAAGAATCAAGAAACCGGCGTATGCGAGAACGTGTCCGGCATGAAAGCAGAATCGATGCAGTCTGCTGCCTGACTACTGAAGAAGTTAGCAGGATCAGCTGAGACCGTGAAAAGTTGGGGAGTGTCAGAAGACCGGAGCGCTCTCTTCAGACCACAGGCAAATAACGGTTCATAAGCACAAGTAAGTGCGAAAGCTATTGAATGCCGAACAAACTCCTATTTGATTAAGAACACATGATATTAAGTATCAAACAAACACTTGGAAGTACAATTGACAAATGGTGAATGTCAAAGTAGTGAACAAATACTTAAGTATTCGAATTATAGCAAGTGACAAATGGAACAAATAATTAAGTATTCAAACTACAACTGTGAGGCAAAAGCTTTTATGACCAGCACTACAAGTGACCAAGTGAACAAACACTTAAGTATTCGAATTATAACAAGTGGCAGGATTCGAAATTAAAGTTTGTCCACCAGGAGCAAAAAAGCACCTTCTGGGGTTTGTTCGAGACCCGTTGAGCAGGAGCTACTTCTGGGAAACCAGCAGCTAGTCCATAGTGTACAGTAAATCTAACTTGTGCGCAAGATACCTTTTTTATGTATTAAATATTATCCAATATGCTTGAAATCTCCCTTAGGTGGGCCCTTCATTTTTTTTTTCGTATGCATTCAAAAACCATCACAGTTAATCACATAGCTATGCTTTTATGGCACCACTTGTCTGGGGAGTCAAAATTAGCTCCTGGTAGCTTTTAGTTTCAAGCAAACCATGCTCCCCTTGGTAGTATCCAGGAGCTAAATATCTCCCAGCTCCTTGAAATTGTGAACCCTCAGTGGCAAATTGAACAAATACTTAAATATTTGTTTTGGTAACTGAGATCCAATAATCATACTTTGGCGCAGGCACTTTGATACTTGGTATTTAATAAATGTTAATTTCCACACTTGGTAAGTGTTTGCAATGCTTATTGGTTTTTATTCTTTGTAACGTGCTCCAAATGATGATCGTCACTCCTGTGACATGCATTCTAGTTTGTCAAGGCTTCCATAAATTTGAAAGAAAGCAACATGCTTTTGGTTCTACTAGTCCCGACATGTGTTTCAACCTTAAGGTTTTTCTCAAGGCAATAACGTCAAATGTGTGGACCCGGTTGGTGATTGCCGTTGTCAATAGATTGGGAGTACTGGAGAGTAACAGTGCCAGGCTGGGTATTGTCGTTGTAGATGGTCTCACGGTGATCAGCTATGAGAAGCGAAGTTACCAAAATAAGTATCCACAACACTTCGGCAGCAGGAGCACTGTCCTTCTGAGATCCCTATACAGGTGGCAGGCTACTAACGGAAGAAGCCTACACAAACACTTGGAGAAAACAATACAATAGCGCAGCAATCCACAGTTCCGACAAGCTCCAACACCTCTTCTACTTAAATATTCGAATTACAAATAGGAGGAAGATTTGTGATCTTGTGGCAAAGTAAAGACTGGTGCAAAAAAGGGTTTCACTAGCCAAAAGGAAAGACGAGCGTGGAAAACCCAAAGCGCAAGGCAGACGAGCCCATGAGGAGTTTAAACAAATCCAAGGAGAGACTTGCTGCCGTCAGTGGGAACAAGTAGCTGCACTAGTAGCCTCTGCAACTGAACCACTAAAAGGCCAGTTGGCCCAACTTGCAGCAGACGGAAGGTCCGTGTCTGGATGCATCCTTAAAACAAATTTTTATGCAGCAGATAATGCTGTTAGATTGATAGCCGAAGGCACAGTAATAAAACGCCACGCTTGGCTAAGGCAGTCAGGGTTCAAACCCGAGACCCAAGCCACGATTATAGACATGCTGGTAGAGCCAAACAGTCTATTCGTCAGGGCAGTGGAAGAGGCACTAAAGGCAGCTAAAGATGAGTATGAGACCCTGGAATCTCTCGGCCAACTCACAAATAAACCCTCAGGTCAGAGGGGAAATAATAATTTTTGTCGCTTTCGCGGCCAAAGCTCCCAGAGGGGTTCCAACTACTACCAAAATCAAGGAACCTCATGGGGGAACAATCAGTTCCAAATATCACAGGGATTCACCAGAGGCCAGCGCAGGGGCCGCACTAGGTTAGAGGCAGCCCCTCCAAAGGTGGTACGCCACCTAAAAAACAGTGACGTTCTGCTTCGGGTCCCCTCCCATGCATCCCCAGTAGGGGGGCGCATTTCCACCTTCACCCACGCATGGGAGGAGATCACTTCGGACAGATGGGTGCTGTCCACAGTGTCCGCAGGATACTGTATAGAACTATTAGCGTGCCCCTATGACCATCCTCCAAGACAGAAGGTACACTTGTTGGAGCACCAGAAAATCCTTCTCAAGGAGATCGCCAATCTACTTGCAAACGACGCCATAGAACTCGTCCCGGGCAACCAGGCTGTTAGGCAGAATCCTGTGCAGTGACCTTTAGAGACCACTACACACAATTAAGACTACAATTGGTAATACAAGTTCACCTTTGGTACAAGCCTGTACTACACTGTTAAAGTGGTTGCAGTAGCGGAGCAGCCAGACTTATCTCAAGAGCAAATGAGCAGTAGTATAGATTACACAAAGGACCATAATTACTATGATTCAAGCAAACACTGACTCAAGGTTTTTGGTTGAAAAGTAAAAGTACATTTATTTCTAAACCATCTGTTGGTAAAACACTTCACTTCTATTAAATTAAAACCACACGAAAAATACACTACACGTAACCAATTCTCTTGGCACTGAACAACTCGGGGTAAGTACCCTATGTTTTAACGGACCAGTGTTGTGGAACAAAAGACGTTACCGGGAATACAGATGCGATCACTTTTTGACAGTAATAACAGTTCGGTCTTACGAAAGATACGCGTATCTGCGGAAAGAAATTTTACCGGCGCAAAAACATACTTAGCACCTGAGTTAACAAAAGAGAGTTGGGGGCAAAATCATAGACAATACTTTTGTCAAGGCAGAAAGAATCAAAGAACACTTGCTGACAGGAAAACAAAAGTCAATAGGCCGGAGACAGTGTCAAGTGGAACCGGGTTCCTGTTGTCGAGGATCACACAGTCAGACAGTTCAAGATTCAACGTTGCCAGGAGTACTTGGATATTGTCAATAGAGGAAGCAAAAGTTATAAGAAGGAGGGAAGACAAGGGCAAGCCTTGGATGAGGAGAAAAGGGATTCACCCTAGTACCTCGAAACTGGACACAGTACCTTATTCAATGAAGAAGCTGGTGCCACAGCAGTTGTTCCTGGTAGTTTCTTGCAGACCCGCAGTTCCTGGAGCTTCGGTCGTGGAGACCAGAAGGACGACGTCTGGAGGGGTCTGCACTACTCAAGGATGAGGCCAGCAGCAGCGACGGCGAATAAAAGGTGTGCTCTTTTAAAACAGGAGAGGCTCTTCAGATGGCTATCCGGACCACTACAGCAGTGTGCAGCGATTTCGACCATGAAGAGGATCCTCTGGCTGTGGAAGATGAGCTGGTTGACCCCACCAAGCTCAAGGGAAGAAGACTCCAGACTGGATCTTCTCTGGTCGTTGAAGGGTAGATAGCTCAGGACTGCAGCAGGGCTTCACCGGGACGGAGTAGTTGGAGCAGCCATCTTCTTCTCCGCTTCTCTTCGGTTCCTTGTAGTTCCAGTGGCGATTCTGACTTCCAGCCCAAGAGTCCTGCCTTTTATGTGAAAATCCCCCATTCACACAGCCTGGCTGTCAATCACGCAGCAGGGGGTTTGTCCGGCCCGGACAACCACCTCAGCCAATCATGGCAAAGTGTGACTTGGGTTTCCTAGGATACCCTGTGCAGGGGGTGACTACACCCCTCCCTCACAGTCAGCCCACCTAGACACCCAGGCGCCAAGAGGCAGAAGCTCGCCAAAAGACGGTGAACAAAGGAGGAAAACCTGGTTTGCTGCGCAAAGTAAATCAAAAGAAGGACTTTAACAAAAAGGAATGGCGAATAAAGAGGCAAACTAAAAAGTATTTGTTCAAAACAATACCACGTTTATATATTATAATCATGGTAGAAAAGTTAGGGTAGATACCACTGCCACCAGCCAAGTCTAAATTTTAAGAGCAAAACAAAGCTCAGAGAGGCACAGACAAAAAGGGATAGGCATTAACCCTTTCCAGTACTCCATGTAAAATGGGGTGTACTGGGTCTGTAGTTTAAAGTGACTAGGTAAAGTTAATGGCAACTTTACCTGTTTCTGGGGGACAGTAGTCAGCCCCAGAAAAGGAGTCATTGGGAAGTCTTAGAGACATCCATGTGTTACTGCACTGAAGGTGCTGTGTAACACACACAACAAGTTGGGCCCATGGACGGGTGTGCTCCAGAGCTCAAGATCACACAACAGTAAAAATACACATGGCAAAACACATGTAAGAGTGGGAAAAAGGCTCCCACTCTTACCAAGAGGAAAAAGTAAACTCCAGAAATCCAGCAAAGCTGCTGGGGTACTCACTAGGTGAGGGAAATTAGCCATAGAATGAGAATTCTCCCTAACACAGGTATACAGGGGTATTTATTCCACCTACTTCCTTGTGTCAAAAAAAAAAAATGCGCCCAGTATTGGATTTGCGCCTTGCAAACAAATATGTCAAGCCACAAAAATTCCGCATGACTACACTCCAAGAGGTAATCCCCCTACTAAAAAAGGGGGATTACATGGCAACATTGGATATGAAAGATGCCTATTTTCATATTTTAATGTTCCCAGCGCACAGAAGAGTTTCAAAATAAACAACCAGCACTAGTTCAAAGTGCTGCCCTTCGGTTTAGCCTCGGTTCCAAGGGTATTCACCACGGTACTGGTGGTGGTGGCGGCGGCGCACCTACGTAGGGAGGCAATCCCAGTGTACCCTTACCTGGACGACTGGCTCATCACAGGGGAAACCCCCTTAATTTTCAGACTAAGCATTCAAAGAACAATCAACCTCCTCTTCCAATTGGGCTTCTCAATCAGCGAGGAAAAATCAAGCTTGGTGCCAAGCACCTCAAAACAGTTCCTAGGAGCTGTCCTAAACACCCGAGAGGGGTTGGCCTTTCCATCAGATGAAAGAATTTGGAACCTGTTGCTGTAAATTCCTCAATATCAGTCCGGTCGAACAAAAATGGGTGCGCAAAGCAATACGTTTGCTAGGCATGTTGGCATCTTGCATTTACCTGGTTCCCCACGCACGCCTGCGCATGCGACCCATGCAGGAATGGTTGGCGAAACAGTGGTCTCAAGCAAGTGGTCAGTGGGACGATCTAGTGGTAGTTTCGCCAACACTAGTAGAGTGTGTTCGCCGGTGGACAAGAGAGAATCTTACGAAGGGGAGACCCTTCTACGATCCTGAGATGCTGGCCGTTGTCACAACAGACGCCTCCCTAGCAGGGTGGGGAGCCCACTACCTGCACCATACAGCTCGGGGTCTCTGGTCTCACACAGTGGCTCAGAACCACATCAATCTGCTAGAACTTCTGGCAGACTTCAGAGCGCTTCGGGCATTCGAACCCCTCCTATCCAACCAGTCAGTGCAGATCCTAACAGAAAGCACGAATGCAATGTTTTACCTAAACAGGAATAGTCTCAGGAAGCAGAAGATGCCTTTGTCACCATTAAGCAAGCACTTGCAATGTCTCTGGCTTAAGGTTTTCTGGATTACAGCAAGCCCATTTGCTATTATACGATGAGCGCAACGGGTTTGCCCAAGGTGTGTTCACTCAATTACAAGGGGATAAGTACCGGCCTGTATCCTGCCATAGTGTATCATTGGATTGAGCAGGTGCAGGACTCCCAGCTTGTCTGCGAGCCATCACAGCTGCTGCCTTGTTAATAGAGAAAACGGACTCCCTAGTGTAGGGGCATCCTAGCACAATTGTGGTTCCCCGTGCTGTGTTAAAATTATTGCATAAAGGGAAGACACAGCATGTGTCAAAATTCCTGTCTCACCCAATACGAAATGTTGCTTATTTCTGCTGCCAATGTAACTCGTAGTCGCCGTGTAGTTCTGAATCCCACTTTGTTACCACCTCCGGCATATGGGGAGCCGCAGGACTGTCAAGTTCTCGTGGAGACACTATTGTCACCCCATGTTGAATTGCCTGATGTACCTCGGTTAAATCCTGGCTTGATTCTTTTTGTCAATGTGTCTTGTATCCATGTCCCAGAAAACTGAGAAATTGGTCTTGGGTTATTCTGTATGTACTCCCCATGCTGTTTTGGAAGCATATCTATTACTTTTGGCAAAATCAGCATAGGTCGCCAAACTAGTGGCCCTCACCCATACTTTTGCTCTGTCACGAGATAGATCGGCTACAGTCTATTCCGATTCCAGGTACGACCACGGGGTGGTGCACGACTTGAGAGTTTTATGGAAGCAGCTTGGATATTTAACTCACACAAACACCCCAATATCAAATGGAAAATATGTCTCATCTTTATTGCATTACTTCCTGCACCTGTAGCTACATTCAAATGCAAGGGACATGATGCCTCAGTCATTCACAGTCCAAGGAAATGCATTTGCAGGTGATGCAGCTCGCTAAGCGGCCTTAAATAGGCCCCTGGGTCCTAATGAATTTCTTGTTGGTGTTGCAGTTCCACGGTCACCAATCACTTCCCTTTCCAGTCTGGCAATCCTCCAAGATCAAGCCCCAGAAGCCAAAAAGGCGTCCTGGTCTCAACAATATTGTAACTTAGGATCACATTCGCTCCTGTGCTCTCCAGATGTCTGCCTGGTGGCACCTAAGGTACTCCTCCCCTACGTTGTCAGTGAAGCTCATGGCATAGCCCATTCAGGTAAAAATGCTATGGTCATTTTATTACGTTGAGAGTTGATGGCTCCTGGTTTAGCCTCTATGGCTCATGGTTATTGTGACAATTGTCATATGACTAACATATAATGTTGGGAGAGCGGTACCCACAGGAATGTCTGCATGTCCAGTACCAGAAGGTCCCTTCTTGCACGTGCAGACAGACTCTATACAGCTCCCCAACTGTATGAATTGGGTTTATTGCTTTATTCTGGTTGATGTATTTTCTTGGTGGGTGGTGGAATATTCAAGTAGAAAAGCAGACGCTGTCACTGTGGCTAAAAACTTGTTAGGAGACTTTATACCTCGGTTTGGACTTTGCCTCAGTATAGACAGCGACTGTAGTACCCATTTTACAGGTCAAGTTAATAGAGAATTGTGCAAAGCTTTAGGAATATCTCAACAATTCCATTACGCTTATTACCGGACCGTGCATGTAGCAGGCCGGAATGGGGACCTTAAGGTAAGGCTCTCTTAAGTGTGTAAATAAATCGGGTTGAAATGGCCCCAAGCCTTGCTCCTGGTTCTGTTTGCCTTGCGCAATAATCCACAGCATAAACACAAACTGTCCGCTCATGAAATACTCACTGGTTACCCCATGAGTATAGGAACTGCACACCCAGCAGTTCCCCACATTCAGAGTCTGCCCGTAGAAGATGATGCAGTGCTCCAATATTGTTGTATGTTGAGTAAAACTGTTCGATCTCTCAATTCTAAAGTCTGTGAAGACCTGACTGAACTGGCTACAGAACCCTGCCACCCTCTACAACTAGGACACTGGGTCCTTGTTAAGGTCCAGCAGCAGAAATCTGTGCACCATCCTAGGTGGTGTGGCCCATTCCTGGTCCTCTTGACCACTCACTCAGCAGTGAAGTGTTCAGGAATGCTGGCTTGGATCCATGCTGCACATTCCCGCAAAGTTGCCGCCCCAGTTGATGACCTCACCTATGCAGTGACCAATCTTCTCGGCTTGGCTCCAGTTCCACCGCGACCACTGACTCCATTACCAGCCGTTTGCCCATGTCAGACTCTTCACGTGTTGCTGGAACAGAACGCCCAGTACCAGAAGCTGAGGATGAGGCCCTCTTACAGCCAATATTCTCATGTGCTAAACCAGGATCTCCAGCTTTTGCACCTCTTTCACAAAGTGAGGTCCTTGTAGGAGCTATTGCTAAGGCTCCTTCATCAGGCGGTCAATGTTCTGGAAGAAACAACCCTGATTCAGACCTCGCTGTTGGCATACCATCTTCAGTGTCTAACTCCCGGACCTCACAGCGCAACATTCAAAAGGTACACTTTATGATCCTGTGGAAGAGCTCCTGAGAGTCAATAGTTCTGCCCCAAGTGTCAAAATGGCCAAGTTACTCGCACCTGGATTTGCCTGGACAATGAATCCCCCTGAGGTGGCTGTGCACTGGCAGTGCGTAGAGGCCTTCAACTATCCCCTCCGTAAATACCTCCCCTTTCGAGCCCTTCACTCCTCTACTTCTAACTCCCTCAGGGTTAGTCGTTTTGCAAAGAAACGAGCTGGGGTAGATCTGTCTTCGGCTGGTGCCTCCCTTTGGAACAGCCTCCCAGTCACCTTGAAACTTGAGGAAAACCATCTATGGTTCCAGAAGCATCTCAAGTCGTTCCTCTTTGCCTCTGCCCCCCATCTCCCCTGTTGATCTGTTTCTTCTCTTGGCATTGTGCACCTGGCCACCCTCTGTTATTCGGACCCAGGTACCTGCTCACCCTGCCACCCTCCTGCACTGCCTCCAGGCCACCCTCTGCACTAGGGTTCTGTATCTGTACCCATACAGCCCCCCTCCCACTTTTTTTCTGCACTTATCAGATATACCTTATCTGACTGTCACCTGCCACTTACTGGTTGCACTACCATGGTTTATCCCCCTTATTTATTGATTCTTATTTATTGATTTTTGTATTTAATATTTCTGTTTTCTCTCCTCTGCACTCCCCCCACCCCCTTTCCATGCACTTTCCCCTTTTCCATGCACTTGCGCTTTCTTAAATATCACCGGGCCGCTCACAGATGGATGTGGCATTCATACAAGAAACACACTTAGTGACCAAAGACACATGCAGGCTAAGCTCAAAAGATTTCCCACACCAATTGTTTTCCTGTGTGGGAAATAAGAGCAAAGGTACTGGTATTTTGGTAAGTAGGTGGGTACAGTTCAAGTGTCAAATCCAAATCCGACAAAGGGGGGGGATGCATCTCTTTGTAGAAGGATGGTTCAACGGGGCACTCATCACAATCGCATCGGTGTATGCTCCAAACACAGGCCAAAACATATTCTGCTGGTCGTATTTGTATTTGTATTTTATATATTTGTATAGCGCACAAGGCCCGAGGGCAACCAGGCGCATATCTTGGATCAGCAGGTGCATGATAAAGTTACATCAATCAATAATATTCACAGGGACAGATAAATTACATCAATCAAATAACGTTCATAAAAGTAATGTACATAACATTGCAGTTTGGTAGGCAATTGGAGGGAGGTTGATTGACAAAAGATGTAAAGGTGGATAGGATCAGATGGCATGTGGCAGTTGGTCACATGTCGCGGATAGCCAAAGCTTGGCTTTGTGTTTGAAGAGTGTGGGAGAGGGTAAAGTTCTAATGGTGAGTGGCAGTGTGTTCCAGAGTTTGGCAGCTAAAACTGGGAACCTAGCACCTCCAGCTGTCTGTAGTTTGTATCTGGGGATTGTGAGGCATTGTGCTTGGGAAGATCTGAGAGATCGTGTCGGTACGTACTGAGAGAACCGGGAGGCTAGGTAGATAGGGGCCTGGTTGTTAACACATTTGTGAATAATGGGCAGGGATTTCAATGATATCCTTTGGGCATCTGCGAGCCAGTGTCGACTCTTCCTAGTCTCAGTGAAGTGCCGATCTAGGAATGTTAAGGGCCGCTCTGATAGCATTATTTTGAGTGATCTGAAGCTTGTTGAGGTTGCGTTGGTTAGTGCCTTGATAAAGAGCATTGCAATAATAGAGTTTGGACATAACCAAGGCCCTCGCAAGAATAATGTAGTTCTGAGTGTAAAGGAACGGGCGGCAGGCAGTGATCAGCTTACATGTGTAAGTAGAGGCGGCGACGACCGTGTTAGTTTGTCTATTGAGGGAGAGTGTGGAATCAAGGTAGATTCCTAGTGTTTTTGTATCTTTGGATACTTTGATAGAATTGCCATCGATGTTTAAGGTGTTGAATGAAGGGTCAAGCTTATTGAGTCTTTATTGGGTGCCCAGGATGAGGAGCTCTGTCTTGTCATCATTGAGACAGAGCTCGTGTCGAGCCATCCAAGCTTGGACAGTTTGGTAGATGTTATTCAGGCCTTTAGAGTCAGAGGTGTAATCACCAGTGATGTGGATGAGTATCTGGGTCAGCAGCGTAATTGGTATAGGTGACATCCAGATAGTCGAGCACATTGAACAGTGGTTTAGTAAATACATTATAAAGTGTGGGGGATACACAAGACCCTTGTGGGACACCACAGGGGACCGGAGTTGGATCTGCCGATGCGGTAGGGGAGAATACTCTCATATGCCTATTGTCCAAGAAGGAGCTGATCCAATCAGTCGCTTTTTCAGAGAAGAGGGCAGCTGTTTCCAAGTGATGGCAGAGGATTCGGTGATTGACCAAATCAAAGGCTGCTGACAAGTCTAGCAGTAGAAGGAGGGCCAGTTTGCCTTGATCTTTCAGATCCTCGATTTGCGTTTTGAGATCTAATAGGGCTGTTTCTGTCCCGTGCTTAGGTCTAAAGCCAGATTGTCTTGTGCCGAGTAAATTGTTGGTTTCTAGATACTTCTGTATCTGTAGGAAGGCTGCTCTATCTAATATTTTTAGGAGGAACAGAACCGTGGTGATGGGTCTGTAGTTGGATGGTGTCGCTGGATCCAGTGTGGGTTTCTTTAGCAAGGGGATGACCCAAGCGTCCTTCAGATTGTTAGGGACAATTCCAGTGTGAAATGAGGAGTTTATGAAAGCGGTAATGAGGGGGCAAGGTCATGAGCCGATTCCTTGATGATAGGTGCAGGGCAGGAGTCGCCTTGGCAGTTAGAAGGTTTGAGGTTGCTAATCATTTTTTTTTATAATATCTATAATAATAATCTCTAAAGGTCGTGAAGAGGCAGCTAAGCAGATTCGCATCTGGGAATGTAGTCCTTGCAGGTGGTCTCAACCTGACCTTTGACCCTACTTGGGGCATCTCCAGAGGTACATACATGGGTACTGCACAACCACCTTAGGCACTCGTTAGGGGGTTTGAGGAGGCTGGACAAGTTGATAGTTGGAGGCACCTGAACCCCACAGGGCTTGACTTATTTTTCTATTCACACGTGCAACTTCTCTTTTTATTCACACATGCACAAGGTATACTCTAGGTTGGATTACATCATAATAGCACTGAGCTATGCAGCAAGTGTGAAGGAGGCGGAGATAGGCACCATCACTTACTCTGATCACGCCCCAGTTATAATCACGTGGGACCTACAGCCAAGGGAGGCTAGATCCTCTTACTGGAGACTTAATACCACCCTCCTCAATGACCCAATTTGCAAACAAGAGATAGGCAAAGAAACTGTTTGCTACTTCTAAGACAATACTCTGGGAGATACCAGGGAAGAGTCTTGGTGGGAGGCTTTTAAAGGCTGCATTAGAGGTGTGATAATCTCAGAGGGGGTGGGACTCCGCAGAGCACGGGCCCTAGAACTAGGAAAACTGTTAGTCCAGTTAAAAGAACTAGAAGACCGGTAAAGGGAATCGGGGTCGTGAAAAATCTACAGGCAACTGCAGGCTGTCGGCGGGGTCAGGTGAATTTGAGGGGTTAACGAGGCAGAATTTGCCCTCCCAAAGACCAAACCGCGATACTTGTAGCAAGGCAAGCAAACTGCTTGCATGGAATCTTAAACCGGACTAATAAGAGGATGGTTGGTGAGATGCGGACCAACTGTATTACCCAAATTGACCTTTTACTATTGATCTTTTGTCCTAATTGACCAAATTATAGTGGTCCTAATTGACCTACTGCACAATTGACCTTTATATTATTTTAGTTATTTTATATATGTATTGGGTTGGTTTTGGATTATAAATAATATAAGGGGATTGGGTGGGGTGTTGAGGGTGTTTTTGGATTGGGTCAGGGGGTAGCGGTGGGTTCCCCCCCGCATATATGTCTTAATTGTCCTTTTAAATTAGGTCAATTCTCCCGAGGTAAATTGTGAAAAGGTCAATTAGTATACAACCGGACCGCCACCGGGTGCTATGTCACCGTAGAGCGGGAGAAATGCAATGTCTTTGATTTTTACACAGAGCTATACAGATCAAACGCACCAAGACCCAAGGTCATTGACGCCTTCTTGAGCAAATGCAATCTACCGAAACTATTGATGGAACAGAAGATGAGGTTAGACATAGACAGGGATCGCATTAAGGATGACATTTTGAAGGCTATAGGTTCCATTAAATTGCGCAAAGCACCAGGGCCTGATGGGTTTGCCCCTGAGTTCTACAAGACCTATTCCAGTGAGCTTCTGGAGCCGCTCCATGTGCTATTCAACATGATCTGGAGAAATGGTCTTGTCCCGGGGTCTATGGAAGAAGTGAAGGTCTCTGTGATTTTGAAGGCAGGTAAAGATCCAAGTCACTGCTTGTCTTGCCACCCTATCACAGTGCTAAACACAGACAGGAAACTATACGCCAAAATAATTGCAGTCAAACTTGATCTGATTCTCCCCTCGTTGGCGACATCGGATCAATCCGGATTCGTGATGGGGAGGCAGGCGGCGGACAACACTAGAAGGGTCTTCAATCTCGCACAAAAGAAAGATACGACCATGTTAATTGCCCTAGATGCCGAAAAGGCATTTGACCGGGTGGAGTGGGCCTACTTGTGAGCGGTGTTGTATACATTTTGGTATGGGTGAGCAATTCATTACACCGGTGTTCGCGCTATACAACACACTAACAGTAAGAGTAGCGGTCAACGGTCCATTATCCCAGGTCTTTCGGGTAAGCATAGACTGAAGGCAGGGGTGCCCACATTCGTCCTTATTGTTTGCCCTCTCAGTGGAGCCGTTAGCACATTAGCAGAGTTGATTAGAGGTGAGAAAGGTATTCGTGGGCTCAGCTATTAAGGATATGAACACAAAATGGAACTATATGCAGACAATATATTCTTCTGTTACTCTCCAAGTCACAAGACTCGCTTCCACCGACACTTGAGCTGTTCTAAAAGTATAGGGCAGTGTCTGAGTTTAAAATAAATCTCGATAAATGGGAAGTTCTGAACGTATCCCTAGGACGCAAAGACCTGCAGATTCTCGTTGGCAGATCCCCGTTCAGGTGGGCGACAAGGGCTGTTTGAGACCTACGGGTATCCCTGACAGCACTAGCGAGTGAACTACCCCCAACTCATAAGCGAAATTGGCGGAAATCAACTTAAATAGAGTGGGCAAGAGCTACCGCTAGTGGGCTGAATCGCTTTCATAAATATGGTGATCTGGCCAAAGCTTTTATACTTATTCCAGATGCTCCTGATAACGATCCTCAGAAAGATATTAGAGAAGCTCCAAAGGGATGTAGTGTCCTTCGAATGGAACAACCGACCACTGAGGGTCGCGGCTTTCACACTATTTAGGCAGAGGAAAGAAGGGGGTCTCGCCCTTCCGAACATTCTCAAACACTATCAAGCAGCACAACTACGAGACTTACGGGATTGGATTAATCCCTCATCAGCACCACCGTGGAACCAGATAGAGGAATGGGTAGCAGGCAGACCCCTGCGTTACATGCTGTGGATTTCCCGTCAGGACTGTGCCATTGACCTATCCGAGCTCCCATACACAGCTACGACTTTTAAAGTTTGGGATTCGGTAGCAAGGAGGTTGGGCTTACCTCTTTCCTGTGCCCAGCCACTCCGATTCTTCACTACCTTAGCTTCTCACCGGCGTTTGGAAACAACACCTTCCGACCCTGGTGAGATGGAGACTGCGAATGCATAGGACACATTTGTGAGGGGGGGCAACATTAGGTCCTTTCCGGAATGCAAGGACACCTTTGGGATCACAGAAGGGGAGCAATCCACATATTTACAGTTGTGTGACTGGGTTCGACTGCGAGACAATAAAAAGGGAGCTCGAGGCCTCTCACTACTTTTGAAAAGCTGATCTTTACCCCTGGGACGGTCGGAGGGTTTGATCTCAGGTATATACAGGTCTCAATCACCACATGTTGACAGTTCCTCCCTTATATACGAAAGGCTGGCATAAAGACCTAGGCATGGAGCTAGACCAGGGACAGGTGGCTGAGATTTGGTTGGGGTCTTTGAAGGTGACCATCAGTGCTAAGTACATGGAGCAAAATTATAAAATGCTAACGAGATGGTATATCTGCCCAACAAGAGGGTCCTACTTAACACCTGGTGAATCGGGGCTTTGCTGGCAAGGGTGTGGGGCGGCAGGCACATACATACATGTGTGGTGGACAGAGGCCGTCTGAACCTTAAAGCAGATAAAAGATCTTCTGATAAGCGAAACTGAAGAGCTCTGTCTGCTGGGTTGGTGGTTGTTAGGCAGAATCCTGTGTAGTTCCCTTAGGGAGCACTACAGAAGATTAGGACTACAGGTGAGAGCAATAAATCCCCTTTGGTATCAGTCTGTACCACAAAGATTTAGTTGGTAGCTGTGGCTGAGCAGTCAGACTTATCTCAAGAGGGAGATGAGCAGTATTCAGGGTTTACACAATAGGCCTTCAGTACTATGGAACAAGGAAACACTGACCAAAGCTTTGTATTAAAAAGGAATATATATTTCTCCAGCATGGGGTCTGGCATGGATTCACATGCTCATGAATATTCCCCGTCGTCAGGCTGGGAATCCTCGGTAAAGAAAAAACCAGTATCAGTTTCGTTTCTGATCTGTCTTTCGTAGTAGTAACCAATCACTGATCTCTGTGTCATACTGACCACAGCCAATGACTGCCCTCTACCTAAGCCCCGCCTCTGGCAGCCATCTTCCGATTTTTACCGCACGTTCAAGTGTTGGGATCCTCGTGCTATTGCTCTCTAGCGTTAGTGCTATTTTTCACGTTTTTTCTCAAAAACTTCGATTTTTCGGTCAAAAAGAGCCTCAAGCTCCACTGACTCTTCATCCGATCAACGGGGACCCGTGTCGGATTCGTCTACGCCCCTCAAGGGTGAAGATTTCGTCAAGCTATGCTTTTGGAGTACTCCAGAAGTTTCTCAGGCCCATCTCGGACATGGCCCAGGAGAAGGGAAGCTCGACGCCCAGAAAGCTGTTCAGGGTCTGCCCTGGATGCCAGCTGCAGAATGTCTTTAAGGAGGACGAACACTCCTTTTGTCTTTACTGCCTACATGAGGACAAGACGCACGTGGAGAAGGACTGTGCGTTTTGCGGCAACATGTCGGAGCGGACCATGAAAGACCGCCATCAACGTCTCGCCAACTGGCTGGAAGGCGAGAAGAAGAGGAAGAAATCCGAGCGGTCTTCTAAGACCTTTGAGGATGCCCCGGCGACGGGGGTCCAACACAAGGCCAAGCACCGCGAGTCCGCTGGCACCGGGAGCGCCGAACGGTCGGGCTCTACGGGCGCCAGGCAGGGCGCATCCTCCCCGGCACCATCAACCACGAGCCAATGCTCTGGTTCGGGTAAGAGGAAGGCCGAGCACCCGGCGAAGCTCCTGGAGAGGCCCCGGTCGAGCTCGAAGGCCCCATCGGAGGGAGAGCGAGGCAGTGTCCCCCCCCCAAGGAGAAGGCGGTGAGCGCACCTAGGGTGGTGAAAGCCTTAATCCATCCGGCCAAGGCCTCTTATCGAGACAGTCGCAGCGGCCCTGGCTCAGCCTGTGGAGGCTACACCAGTGGTGGCGACCTCGGGGCTCCGAGTATCCCTGCCACCACGGAGGGAGTCCTCTTTTATGCCCATCGACAGGACCCCCGTGAAACCTCCGACGGAGAAGAAAAAGGGGGGGCAGGAGGTCGTCGTGGATTCGGCCTCAACCTCTGAGGAAGAGCTGATCAAGGTCTTAAGCCACGGCGTTGGCGTGGAAGAAGACCAGCCAGTCGGGAGGGATCCCGACGTAGGAGACGACGATATCGTCGAGGGTGCCGACGGGGCCCCTGACCGCCCGTCGGACTCCTCTCAACCAGCGCCGCAAGACAACTCGGCGGCCATTTTGTTGGCTATACAGTCCTTATGCTCGGAGATAAGGACGAGACTGCCGTTACCACCAGCGGAGGAACCACTCCCGACGGGGGACCCGGAGCCAGGCCCTTCTGGGAGCCCTCCCCCTAAGAGAAGAAGGATTCACCCTCCACCTCCTTTTCAGCCATCGCGCCCTGTTCAGCCCTCCTCCCCGTCCACGACTCGTGGGGATGATACGGGGACTGACACGGCTGCGACGGGTACGGACGACGAGGTTTACGACGAGGATCTGCCGTCGTCACCTCCCACCCGGGCTTCCCCGCCCGACGAGATTGGATCGTTTCACTCCATGATCGCCAGGGCATCCGAGCTCTTTCAGCTCTGCCCGGAGGAGAAGAAGAAGGAAGGTTTCCTTTATCAACGGCGAGAGGCCAAGAGGAAGACGGTCCTCTCCGTGCCTCTACTGGACGATATTTGGGATGAGGGCCTCGCCCTCCTCAAGAACCCATCCACGAGGCCGGCTAGAAGGGATCGGTACGAGAAGAAGTACCGGGTCACGGACGCGGCCCCCTTGTGCCTCCGGGCACAGCCGACCCCGGACTCCGTCGTCTCTGCGGCAGCCAGGAAGAAAGCGGGGGGAGGACGGCCTCCACGTCGACTTCCCCGCCGGACGGCGAGGGAAAGAAATTGGATACGATGGGACGCAGGGTCATCTCGTCTGCAGCGACGACGATTAAGGCGGCCAACGCCTTGGCTATCGTAGCCCGCTACGACAGGGAGCTGTGGTACAAACTGGCCCCCCTGCTGGACTTCCTACCGGACGACAAGAGGGCGGATGCCCTAGAGATCTTGCAGGAAGGTGAGGTGGCGTCGGAACACGCCATTACGATTGCGACGGACATCCCCGACACTGGATTTCGCCAGTTGGGCAACGGCGTGTGCCTTAGGTGGCGTGGATGGCTCAAGTCTACTGACTTCCGTCAAGACGTGCAGACCAGAGTCTTGGACATGCCCTTCGATGGAAACAACCTGTTTGGGAAAACAGTGGACGATTCCCTTCAAGCCATCAAAGCAGACACGGGCTCTCGGGGTTCTCCAGCAACGGCAGCCGCCCTTTCGGAGCGGCGGAGGCAAGGGTGCCTCCAAAGGTTCCGGCGGCGGATTTTCCACCTACCGTCAAGCGGCCCGTTCGTCGTCGCAGGAAGCTTACAGGGGACGAGGCAAGTCATGCGGACCCCGCCGTCGTCGCCAAGGAGGTCAAGGCGGCAAAGCCTCGTCGAAGCAGGACTGAACCGGCCGTGGGGTCGGGCCCCCACCGAAGCACCCCAGTGGGAGGCCGGCTGGCGAGCTTCGTCAGCGTGTGGGAGTCCATCTCCACCGACCGTTGGGTGCTGGACGCCCTAGCCCAGGGTCACGCGCTCGAGTTTCAAAGAAAGTGCCCGCGCGTCCCCCCTGTGGCCAGGAAAGAACTTCACGTCCCTCAACTTCTCTTGGAGGTAAAGTCGATGCTCAGGAAGGGCGCCATCGAGCTCGTCCCAAAGAGGCTTCGGGGCTCCGGAGTTTACTCAAGATACTTCCTCGTGAAGAAGAAGACGGGAGGATGGCGTCCCATCCTGGACCTACGACGACTGAACAAATTCATCAAGGCACAGAAGTTCCGGATGGTCACCCTCCAACACGTCCTGGGTCAGCTGGAGGAGGGCGATTTCCTGTCGTCGTTGGATTTGGAGGATGCCTACTTCCATATTCCCATCCTAAAGGGACACCGAAAGTTTCTCAGGTTCGTGATCCAAGGGCGTCACTATCAGTTCAGAGCCCTTCCCTTCGGGCTAAGGTCGGCACCCAGGGTGTACCTGGACGACTTGCTCATCCGAGCCAAGACAAGGGAGCTCGCCGTGGAGCACACGACAAGGACCGTCCAACTTCTCACGGACCTGGGATTATCCGTAAACTACGCCAAGTCCCACCTGGTGCCCGCGCAAGACGCACTGTTTCTGGGAGCGAAGCTCGACACAGTGTCGCTTTTGGCCTCCCCGTCGGAGGAAAGGACGAGGGCCATTTTGGGCAAGGTGCAGCGGATGCTGGTTGCGGATGCGGCCAGAGTGAGGTCCATCAAGTCCCTCCTCGGAATGATGTCTTCTTGCATCTACCTCATCCCCCTGTGCAGGCTCCGGATGCGCCCGTTGCAGGAGTTCCTGGACGCGCGCTGGATCCAGACGACGGGCAGCTTCGAGGAAAGGATCACACTCGACGAGAGTTTCCGACGAGCGATCCGGTGGTGGGGCATCCGCGCACATCTGACGGCGGGCATGGACTTCCAGACCCCCGGCCACCAGGAGACAGTGACCACGGATGCCTCCCTGGAAGGGTGGGGAGCGCACACCGAGAATCTGCACGCGAGAGGCCTTTCGCTCCTGACGGAAAAGGCCCTCCATATCAACGTCCTGGAGCTCCGTGCAGTGTTTTGGGCCCTCGGGTCCTTCCTTCCGTCCATCAAGGGCAAGGTGGTGAGGATCTTCACAGACAACACCACCACCATGTTCTACATCAGGAAACAGGGCGGAACCAGGTCCCCAGCCCTGTCCAGGGAGGCGCAGGATCTGTGGCATTGGGCCATCACCCAAAGGATGTTTCTGGTGCCGTTTCATCTGGCAGGGATAAAAAACACCATCGCCGACTCACTCAGCAGGGAGCTGCGCTCGTGCCACGAGTGGGAACTACGTCAGGATCTAGTGGACCGCCTCTTCTGACGATGGGGCACACCCCAGATCGACCTGTTCGCGACGGCGACGAACTCCAAGTGCCGGAGGTTCGCCAGCAGGTTTCCCCAGCAGAGGAGCATGGGCGATGCTTTCTCGTTCCCCTGGGAGGGCCTGTTCCTATACGCGTTCCCTCCATTGCCGTTGCTGATCCGGCTCATCAACCAGCTCAAGAGGTCCCGGTGCAGGATGATCCTCGTCGCACCTGCGTGGCCGAGGCAGATATGGTTCCCGGACCTTCTGGACTTGTCAGCGTCCCCGTCAATCAAGCTGCCAGTGGACGCGGATCTGCTCTCCAGGGAAGGAGGCGCCATCCTCCATCACGACCCGAAGTCGCTGAACTTGCAGGCCTGGCTCCTGCAGCGTTAGAGTTTGGAGGATACGACATACCGGCCGACTGCAGAGAGGTTCTTGCAAAGGCCAGGGCGTCCTCAACTCTTAAATGCTACGGACACAAATGGAAGAGGTTCTCTGTCTGGTGCCACGCACAGAAGATTGACACTCTACGGATTACGGCTCCCCAAGTACTGCCGTACCTACTGACGCTGGCCAAGGCTGGACTGGCGCATTCGTCCATCAAGATTCATCTTGCTGCGATCTCCCGATACACCAGAACCACGGGGCGGACGTCTTTGTGGTCTCATCGTCTGGTGAAAGAGTTCATGAAGGGACTGTTCAGATCGTTCCCGCCGGTGAAGGCTCCGGCCCCGGCATGGGAGCTCAACGTGGTGCTGACCAAACTCATGGGACCTCCGTTCGAGCCTCTGCACTCGGCTCCGTTGAAGTTCTTGTCGTGGAAAACAGCGTTTCTTGTGGCCATCACCTCTGCACGACGGGTGGGAGAGATCCAGGCCCTTTCCTGTAAGGCCCCGTACTTGACTTTTCACGACACGAGGGTAGTGCTCAGGACGCACCCCTCCTTCATGCCCAAGGTGCCGTCGGACTTCCACCTCAGCGAACCCTTGGTGTTGCCTGTTTTCTTCCCGTCGCCTTCGTCACCGGCTGAAAGGACTTTGCACTCGCTGGATGTGGCTAGAGCGCTGAAGTTCTACGTGGACCGCACGAAGTGTTTTCGGAAGACGTCATAACTCTTTGTGAACTTTGGACCTGTCAATCAGGGGAAGGCTCTCTCGAAGGCTTCCATTTCCAGATGGCTCTCCGGCTGTATCATGTACTGTCATCGGTTGGCAAACCGACCGCTGCCTGGCCGTCCGAGAGCCCATTCCACCAGAGCGATCGCAGCTACCACGGCGTTCCTATCTGTTGTGCCCTTGCTGGACATCTGCAGGGCTGCTACGTGGAGGTCGACGCACACCTTCATGAAATTCTACTGCGTCGATCGGGATTCCAGGGAGGAGTCCAGGGTCGACCAAGCAGTGCTGCGCAACCTGTTCGCCTAAGGTGAGCCTGGTGAGGAGGTAAGATTTGCTTAATGTTGAGTTTCATGTAATGCTTAATGTTGAGCCTTTGCCACCTCCCGTGGTTGTGCATGTGTGTACTGCTATGTATTCTTTATTCATGAGCATGTGAATCCATGCCAGACCCCATGCTGGAGAAGGAACAAGTTACTTACCTGTAATTGTTGTTCTCCAGCATGGGTCTGGCATGGATTCACATGCGAACCCTCCCGCCTACCCCTCTGCGGCTCTTCACTTGGTCATACTGCCACTTCACGTGCTACCAAATCTGAAGATGGCTGCCAGAGGCGGGGCTTAGGTAGAGGGCAGTCATTGGCTGTGGTCAGTATGACGCAGAGATCAGTGATTGGTTACTACTACGAAAGACAGATCAGAAACGAAACTGATACTGGTTTTTTCTTTACCGAGGATTCCCAGCCTGACGACGGGGAATATTCATGAGCATGTGAATCCATGCCAGACCCATGCTGGAGAACAACAGTTACAGGTAAGGAACTTGTTCCTTATTGTATACACTTCTAGTTAAACACATTTATCACAGTTCTTAAGCAAGTTAAGTTCAGTCAAAGAAAGTATGCACAACTCCCTAGTTAAATTGTAGACAAGTTTGAGCAAGAGTGAAAACTGAGCAAAACGGCACAGTGAAAACCAAACACAAATGGCACTCTAGCAATTTCTTATAAGGGAGCAAAAACACAAGTCATATAGAAATATCTTCTTACAGGCCCCAACAACACTTCCCATGAGTTTGTGAACCAGTTTAGGCAAGGCAGTACATCAGTATAGCAAATATTTAAATGAAAACTGAGCAAAATGGCACTTCACAAGGTTTAAAAGTGGGAAGGAAGGGGTGCTTATAAGAAGTAGGTGCACCAACACAGTTCTAGTTGAGAAGCAATCTAGCGAAGGCAGTTCTAACAAATTTAGCCAGAGTCAGTAGGCCTGTGCCAGAGTCAGTGGTACAGGGCAAGGGCCCAGGAGCAAAATTTTCTTGTAGCTGCAGTCAAGTCTTTGGTTAACGATTTTGAAAAGGTGGATGCAGAAGGTGAAAGACAATGTTAAGAGAGAAGGACGACCAACCCAACAGGTAGGTAAAGGATTTAAAACACCTTTAGCTCTACCACACAGAAAGGGCGGCCTGGCGGAACAATGTACCTTTAAAATGAAGAAGTGGCTCCTGCGGTGGTGGTTGTTCCTGGTAGTTCCTGCAGCTCGGGGAATCCAGCAGAGGAAGAGAGGCTCTCTTCGTGGAGGAAGGTTCAAGTTACTGCACTACCCAGGGATGAAACCAGCCACGGTGCTGCCTGACGAATAAAAGGTACGCTCCTTTAAATCGCGGTCCGGGTGGACGGGTGCTTGGCTATCCGGTCTCCAAGTACAGGGTACTGGCGATTCGACCAGGGCAGGTCCAGGAAGGCGATTGGCAAACTGGTTGGCCCCACCAGCTCAAGGGAAGAAGGCTCTTACAGATGAAGATTTCTCGTCGTGTGGAAAGAAGTGGTGAGACACTGCAGCAGGGCTTCACCGGTGGTTCAGTCGTTGCAGATGTCTTTTGCTTCTCTCCTCTTGGGCTTCTTAGTTCCAGTGGCAACGTCTTGCTCTTCCAGTCCTCAGGACCCCACTTTTATGCAAAAAGAGCCCCATTCATACAGCTTAGCTGTCACTCACACAGTGGAGTGGTCATCTTGGCGGGAGACCCTCCAGCCTATCAGGATAGAGTGTGATAAGAGTTGCTGAGGCAACCCTGTCCAGGGGTCCTACTCCCCCTCCCACACAATGGACGCACCCCACACTCGGTGGCGCCGAAAGGAGGCCTTCTTGGCAGAAGCCTGCCAAAAGGACAAACAAAGGATCCCCGACCTGGGTTTGGAGTTTAGAGAAAGACACGAGAAAGACGTTCTATTAAAGTTCTGGCAAATAAAACCTACCGGAGTAAAGTTAATATTAAAATACACCGGCGGTATGTTAGAGGCTGTCAGAAAATGTGGTAGCCTCGAACAATGGGAAAATCCCATAGGAAAATATTTGCGGTCGAATATTTACGGTAGTAACCACTGCCACCAGCCAGAAACTTTTGAGAGAGGGACTGTACGGTACCCTATTGAAAATTGACATAAGGGAAAAACTATTAACCCTTCCCAGTACCTCCATAGTAAGATGGGTTGTACTGGTTTAGTTCACAAAAATTGACTAGTAAAGTTAATGGGGACTTTACATGCCCTGGGAGACAGTAGTCAGTCCCAGGGTGTGGAGTCTATGTTTGGGGGTCGCTACGACACCCCTGTGCTACTGCACAGAGGGTGCTGGGTAACACATGTGAATAAAGATGGTTCCTATGGAGATGAGAGAAACCCCATAGACATCAAACAAAAAAAGTAGCCTAGACATAGCTAAAATGTCTAAGAGTGGGAAAGAGAGTCTCACTCTCAGCAGAAGAAAAAAACAAACCCTTCAAATCCAGCAAAGCTGCTGGGGGACTCTATAGGTAAGGGAAATTAGCCATAGAATGAGAAATCTCCCTAACAGTTGTCACCACTACAAGATAAACTGGCAAACAGCCAACGACAGTCGCTTTAACTCCTTAGACTGATGTTTCTGGATGCCAGCAATGCTATTGCCGCTAAGTGGAAATCCATGCAACCTCCCACATTAAGTGACTGGCTAAATGGCATGTGGTGACTCCTTATCTGTGAAAAAACAACTTATATCTTACACGGCATGATTGCTCTCTTTTTCCCTATGTGGGCCTCCCTACAGTAAAAAAAAAAGACACAGATGAGGACTGCTCCTGTCCTCCCACACTTAGGGCATTGGGACTCGTGAACCTGTTGTGAGAGGATCTAATCCTGAACATAAGCTAATGTGGCACTCTTGGTTTTTTAGAATTCGTAATTCTGGTGTTGTGGACGGGGGAGGAGGGGTGAGAGGGCGGGGAGGTTATCAGAGGGAGGGTCAGGGTTGAATAGTTGGAGGATGAGTGCGGTCAGAGGGGTGGGGTAAAAGGCTTGTTGCAAGTTCGGATACTCCATCTTGAGCTGTGTTGTAAGATTTGGTAACATAGTATTATCGTTTGCCTTTTTGCTGTGAGATTGTCAAACAAAATGCTTGATAAAAAACATTTGAACACAAATATAACTGATGAATTGAAAAGGAGTGGACCAATTTCCCTCAAATGTCTTATTTTATTTTAGCTCTTTGAAACTGCGAAAGCTAAATAAGGCAATGTTGTAAGTGTCATGGTGTTCAGTCTATTAATAATTGTGTTAACGCTTAAAATCCTCTGAACAAAATTAACCATTCCCTGTAACTCAGAACCTGCACTTGTACCTTTTTGAATTTGCTAGACAACCATTTCCCAGTCAAGAGTGCATGAAAGCCCTCTGCCGAAATGGTTGGTTTTCCAAAAGAAAATTGGCCTTGATCACATCTAAAAAAATCAAGTTATAAGGGACATTTTTCCCAATGTGTTTTGTTGAAATGAGCAGGACGACACTGCAACGCGGCATGCTGTAAGTCTGCATTGTCACTAGCATTTTTATTTTTTATTTTTTGTCAGTCATTGCTGATACCAACTAGAGAAAAGATTTGTTTTGGTTATGCTAGCCACTCTCTTGATCAGACAAGACCGTTTTTATTAGTCATGCCAGGCAGCTGTTCGCTTGCTCAGGCAGCCGGCTGGGCCCTGGGTCATTTGGTTATCCCAGCTCTCCGCCTGGTGGTCTGGGAATTATTTTCGAATTTTCCTGCTCTTGATCTGACTTGGTTTTTATTTATTTGATATTCACGATAGAATCAAAGCGATTGATTTATCAACCACCAGATTAAAAAGAAAAGATTTGCAGGGCCCCTCAACTGAAAAACTGGTTTGTGGTTATGGGAAGGGCACATGTTTATCTTTATAGTTCCATCATCTATGCAGCACTTGATTTCAAGAAGACATCTGAAGTCTTAAGGGGGGAGATGTTTGGCAATACCGTGCACAGAATGTTCTGTATTTGAAAATAAATTTGAACAATCTTATCTGGTCTGGTAGCAGTACCATTTGTCAGTAACGGGAGGTATGTTTGGGAGGAAAATCGACCATCTGCATGGCAGGTGTCCCTTCGCCTCTGCTTTTTTGATTTTTCTTTTAAGAATTTGAATGATGGGAGTTCAACCTAGTCAAATGTGTGGGACTAAACCACACACATTTTCCTATGCTCACTGCACAATAAACACATAGATCTGTGTACTCTGGGGGACACACAGCCTACAGGTGCAGTCCTCCCTTTCACATTTAGTTGGAATGTGTCAGCCAGGAGTACATGAAAGCATCAAGAGGAGGAGGGCAACACCTTTCTCCCGCCATCGCTAGCCTAATTAAATATCAAAGGCTTTATGGATCGGTCCTGCCCATTGTCAGTCTGCTGGTGGCAGCACGTTCTGATGAGAGTTAATTGAAGCAGGCCTGTGAGAGGCCTGGTGGCAGAGCTGACAAAGGGGACAGGAAACCCAAAAGCTTTTTGACATGCATCTGTGTCAACCTGAAGTCGGCTCCCACCCCTTATTATGAAAGGCAGTGAATGTCATGCCTGGGACAGCTGTTGATAGTAGGCAATGTGATTTGATAGAGACAGAAAGTCTGTCCTCACCATAACTCAAGGGAGACCTGTGCTTTGATCAGGAACCACAGAGAGCTAAATTAACCAGAGATGACCTTTGATCCGCAACAGACAGGAAGGTTGATGGGACTTAGTAGTACATGTTTTCACCCCTTTACCTTTCCTGTTGCAAAGCACACTGGTTATGGCCTCACACATAAGAAGATTGTTTGGTGGGGATCCAGGATTGGTTCATTAAGGTGGGCTTAGCCTGCACTAATCACTGGGGCCCATTTGGCTTTAAAGGACGGCTGCGCCCCTCTCTTAGCAGATCTGAAGGCTTCAACAGAAGCAGGACAGAGGAACTCCTCATTGGACTCTGGCTGAAGGTACATTTGACTTGCATCTTATGCCAATAAAGGGAGGCCAGGATATCCAAGAGGGAAGCAAGAACCCTCCCCTAAACATCGCCCATGGAGCAGAGGGAGATACTGAATCCAGCATGCCCTCCAGCAGCCCCAGAACCAGTACCCAGCCAGCACACAGGGTGCCCTGCTAGGCTCTGCAAGTAAGCCTCCTAGGTGGGAAGTGCCAGAGTGTGTCTGAACTGAAGGACAAGGCTGTTGCCTGCAACACACTACTCAGCTTTGGGCCGTCCGCCTTAAAGGATGGCACAAGCCCGGCGAAGAATCTCGGAGGAGTGCATCGACCAGCATCCGCCTTTAAGGACAATTTCGAGCCAGTCAAGGCCCTCGAGCTGCAACTGACTGCACCACTGACTGTTGTCACGCCACAGTTGCTCACGTCGTCCAAGAAGCCACGACCAGTGCTTTATACCCACCAACCAGCACTGACACAACGATTCTTGACCCCTAGCTGCTGTGTAGGCCAGCCTGCAGCCATCGGTCCACCCTTGCTCGCCGAACTGCCTGCCGCCTTATACCTGCAGCTGTCTCCCGTCTTGTACTATCACAGAAGCCGCAAATCACCCTGAAGCCGATTCTACCCTGTCGAGCACCAATAACTTCTACAAGCACAAGGTACACTGTTGTTCTATCTCTCTGGTCTTTCTCCAAAGGCCCCTACTGACATTTTACAACCCATTGCTCCCTTTGTGCTGAAACCAAGTATCCTTGAACTATTGAGATTAGTTACTTAACCGACTACCCTCCTGTTAGTATCCAGAGTGCATCCCCTTTTCTTCCTTTAACTGTCTGTCCTCTGCACTCCTTTATAGAGTTGGTTGCATTTTGTAATGTGCTAGAACTGTCTGTTGTGATAATAATAAAGTGTATATTTATATACAACCTTGACTGGACAGTCCCTTTTATCATTGGGTAATAAATGTATTTTTGCTGTGTTGCAACTAACCAACGATCTACAACCTTGCAGAGATAAGCCTGCTGTTCCGTCCGCGTTGCTAAAATTGTACAAGGCTGTTTATAATTGACGTGCATTTCCAATCTGTTCAGATCCCTTCCGGTGTACTTGAGGTGTGGGGCTGATTGATGGTTTATAAATCGATATCCATCCCTGGACCACTGGTGCCCCGGAAGTTGATTTGTCACAATGTTAGAATTCTCTTTTGGGATTACCGTAAATGTTAACTGTAATTTAACCAGATAGTGACAACCAAATTATGGTATGAGCTGTTATAGCCTAGTTGTTCAAGTTGCTTCCAGTGAACTCTAGAGTTTGCATATTTTCATTAAGTCCGACACCACTGATCTCATGTTAAAGTATTAATTATTTTATGTCCTTCACCTGAACTCTATCTCTTGAATTCCAAAGTGTTTGAAGATTATTTGACCTGAGGTAGTTCAATAATGTTGTAAATGTTTCTAAATTCCTTACCAACTACATGTAGCAGGAAGATGGGCAATTACTAATTTAGTGATCACATTGTGCCTTTTCGTTTTAGGTTTTGTTGGCCTTTTTAATCTGCTGCTGCTTTGGCCAGGCTTCTTTCTCCTTCATTACACTGGATTTGAGGCATTCGAGTTTCCTAGTAACTTAGTATTGATGTACATCGTCATCAACGGCCTTATTGGAACAGTTCTGTCAGAATTCCTCTGGTTATGGTATGATCAATTTATTTTCAAAAGATAGTTGTCTAATGAATTATTCAGTAATGGCACAGTCCAGTTTGACAGTGCTAGCTGAAATGTAGTGTGCATGTAACATTTTTGATTCCAGGAGTTGGGAGGGGTGAATATCTATGGTGTCTTTAAGGCCATGTCACGAAGGATCAGACTATTAATGTAAGTTTCTTTGCATGTAACCTGTGTAATTATCCTAAGGTACCAATACTAGCGTATATGTACTACCCCCTCATCTCCAACATGCTGTTATTAGGAACTGTGGGGGGAATCTCTGCATGTCCTAGACATGCCTACTACTGAATGAAGGAGAACCACCTGTGTAACTGAAACATCCTGCTAGTAGAAAAGTCCATACTTTGTCTCTGCACATGTCCTGCTAATTTCCTGTACAAAAAGTAAACAATAGGTGACTTTCATGATTCTGATCTCTTCTTCAACTGAAGATAATGGCTGTTATCACAGGCAGAAATCACGATCTTCTGGTGCTCTAGAAACTCCTCCCGTCTCCTTCAAGCTATACACTTTTTGAAACTGTTAAGACTTCTGGTGCTGTCCGGTACTAGTAGTATTTTTCATAATCTACAAGGCTTGTCATGGAAAGAATGCAGGAGCACCAAACAATCTTTATATCGTAGTCTGATTAAACCTGCCCTGAAATAACTTGTGTGCTCTCTTGTGAGCAAACTATGAAGCTTAACCTGAGTTGCACCAATTTTCACGCAAATTTGGTATTAATGGAGGGAGCATTTATCCGCCGGTCTTAAAAAAACAAATATAATCTGCCAACTCCAGGGCATTATACTGTGCTAAAGTAAACTACAGTGAGCATGGAGGAAAATCCCCCTGCCCTGGAACTCCTTGGGAGTACCCGATCAATATCAACTCCCACAATTGAGCGCCCTGGTAATATTCCCCATCTTCAAGAAGAACGTTGTGAGAAACCTAGGGGTTTTCTCCCATTAAGACCCCGAGATTTCTCTATTCAGTTGGCATGGGGAGGGCCATCGCTCTTGGATCCCAACCCTGGTGGTGGACGAGTGTGGGAGGATCACCTGGGAAGGGGAGTCTGGGGTTGTTCTTGTGGGAATACGCTAGGCGAGACGCAGTATCCCAACGAGACAACAAAGGAAGAACAGGAAATCCTGGAAGCCTTTGTGGGTTATGTGGGTTCTATCATCCCTTACCAAGAGCTCGCTAAACCCAATCCAAGGGATAACAAGAGACAAGTAAGACAAAGACATGCTCTTAAGTGAAGTATCCCTTGATCTACCTCTACTCTAGACCACAGGGAATATAATCAAGCCCCACGTGTGAATGCTACTAGGTCAGGATTACAAAGTCACCTACTGAGAGGGAAAACTACTCCTTCAAACAGAACCCAAGCTAGAGGGCTTTCCTATATCCCCTGCCAGTCAACTGTCATATTTCAATAAACAAACACACAGCCACATTTTATCTCCCCCTCACCATTTCCAACTAACACTGGGATGAGGAAGAGGCAACTAAGATCAGTAAAGATTACCCATAGTAATAACATGGGGAAGATGAGGGAAACCTACCATAGAAAGAACACAAGTAGTCCTACTAATAGTCAGGCATTTCAGAGCAACTATTCACACCTGACTCCACAGATGTATGAGCGAGTAGGAGAGCAAGCAGAAGAGCGAGTCGGGAGGTGAGCCGAGACGCTAGGGCTACCCAAGACCAGAGACCAGGAGGCCAAGATGCTAAGGAGCTGCAGTTCGCAAGAGCAGAAGCATGGCGAGGGAGCTGTCTCTCCAGGGAGCCGAGGAGAGTCTGTGTATGGGAGCCGAGAGTCATGCTCATCTCCTGCAGCAACTGCGGATGCAAGTGCTCATTCCCCTGGGCTGATGAGACAGCCCAGGAGTGTCTGAGGGGCAGGCGGTGAGACCCTAACCTCGGAACTAAAAACTTTTGGGAAGCCAGAGTGCAGCCCGGTGAGTCTGAAAGCATTGCAGATCTGGGTTGTGAAGAGCATGATACAAAGTGGCATTTAAAACACATAAGAATGAGGACTGCGTTTGTTTGAGCATTTGAGTGAAGGTAAAGGAAAGATTTAAACGATGTGAAAGTAACAGTGTAAACACGACAAAGGGGAGATGTGCGTGTGTATGAAGTAATAAGTGGAATAAAGTCGAACATTGAAGTGAAATTGTAAAAGGGGCCAGAAGCCCATGAAAAAGGTGCAAGAGGCACGAAAGTAAAAGAAAGAGGCACGATAAGGAATAAAAGGAAAGTGCAAGTAAAAAGGGAAAGGAATGCATGAAAGTGGTGCAAGAGGCACCTGAAGATAAAAAGTGCTAAGAGTAAGAAACCAAGAGGGGGCAAATGGTCACAGTGTTAATGCTGAGGAAAATCGAAGAGCCTGGTGTTTTCGAAAGCCTCTGATTCTACCCCCGGAGAGGATGAGAAGTAAGAAAGATAATATGTAACGTAAAGGCATATCCTGACTAGTTGAAGTGATTTTTGGAACTAGAGGGTCTTAAGCTTGAGGAAAGGCGCCATGTGAAGCCAAAAAGGAACTGACATACATTGTGTTTGTGTTGAAAGCTGGAAGAGGCCCAAGCTTGGGGAAGGGAACCCTGAGGGGCCCGTTAAGGAAAGTAAAGTGAACAAGTTGAAGCTTGGGGAAAGGAACCCCAAGGAACTCAAATGCATTGAAGCTATTGGAATTCACTGTAAGGGCCCTGGGGAGAAGGTCTTTCAAACAGCCCTGTTTGTCACTTTGACCATATTGCACGTGGTGAGAAGACCCCTTGAAACCAACTATTTTTCCTTCTCAAAAAGACTTCCTATCTCATTTTTGTAAAGCATGAGGGCAAGCATTGGTTTAGACACGGACAGACTTTTGTGTTGGAATATTGGACGACGACGGCCATTAGAAACATCAGTTAAGGGAACCATCCCTTTATAGTTTGGGCTAGTCGGGCATTCCACCAACCCAGGAACCTTATTAAATAAAGGTTTTAAAACAAATGCTTTTGATTCTGTGTCTCTCTTGATACATTCCTGTCCCACATCGTGAAGTAATGAAGTAAGCCCTCTTCTGGAGTTTACTCTTGCATACATTTTGCCACACAGGGAAATACCTTGTTGATGTACCTTGACCATCAACCAAAGTATTTACAGTCTTGTCGATTTACAGTATTAATATTGAAACATGATGGATGAGAGGAACCCAGTCAGTGCTCGCCAAGTCCTCTTGTGCCCTCTGTACCAGCCTCTATTTCAATTTTTCTGTCACGCCTCCAGCATATAGATTGAAAACTGAAAGGAAGTGTTATGGCCCTTTTTGGTCCATCATTGGGCATGGCTATCCAGAGCACCACAATGCCTGCTGCAACCCTTAATATTTATTTCATGAATTTGATTTGTAATTCCTTTTGTACACAGTGTTCTAAAGGTGGTGTAGATCCTTTATCATTCAGCCAATTAAGATCCTGGACTTCCTTGTTGAGTGGTTCTCCTTGAGCTTGGCTGTGTCCATCCTGCAATACCAACTGGCTGCTACCCGGCTTTCAGGAAACCATAGATGGAGATTCATATCTCTAGGCCTCCCATGCAAGAATCTTCTCCATCCTGCATTCTCCCTTTGGTCCTTAGAGTCTATGGTTGGAGAAGGAGCTCCTTTTGAGCCCTTTGTGGCTGTTTCTCTAAGTTTGGTCATCCACTGTGTTTTTTTCTTCCTGGAAATAACTTCTGCTAGGCAGTTTGTGTCATGAACCGTCGTCTGCGTCCCTTCTGGACTTCCTGGTCCCTGACCCATAGGGGATTGAATACAGTGATCCTTCCAACATGGCCGCTTGAAACGGAACGCTGCTGGCCAGTCTCTACGCTCCACGCTGTATGCTCTACAAAACAGACACGCCCCCGCGGCTCTGCGCATCTCAACGCCACTGCTTGCTGTAGTTGGACGTGTGTTGCCGGAGTTCGCTCTGGGCTTTCTTCTGATTCCTGGTTCCCGGTTCCTTGAATTCCCTCTCCTTCCTCCCATTACTCTACCTTACCTCCGAACTTCCTGAACTTTCATTCGCGCTCGGGTCACGGCGTTCCGTGCCTCCGAGTGCGAGCATCATCCCTTCCTGGTATCCGCCCTACACTTCTCAACGTACCCGGGAGTTGGATTGCGAACCTCACGCTGGAATCCGAGGACCAGCGCACAGGTTTGTACAAATCCTGGTTCGTGAGAAAGAAGACATTGCAGAGGGTCGCAAGCAAACAACAAAAGAAGGTGAGAAGGGAGAGACTTGTGACAGTTTGGTGGGGGTTTTCGGTGTCCCCTATTTTGAACTTTCTTTGCAGTTGTTTTGGTCTTGAAGCCCTTCTCCTTCCATCAGAGTCCTCATTCCACCGGAATTATGACATTCTCCAGCATGGGGTATTGCATGGGTTCCCATGCTATGAATACTCTCTGACGACAGGCTGGGAATACTCAGTTAAATAAAGCGGCTTAGCTTTAAACTAAAAACTGCGTTGTCGCTTATATAGCCTATTGCTGTCACCTTGGGTCATACTACCCTAACCGGTGACCCTCATCCTCCTTGGCTCCACCCCTGGTGGCCATCTTCAGATTTTTACCACACATTTCCATGTCGGGAGTCGCCGAGTTTCGCTCCTAGACTTTCTTTAGTATTTTGCCTCTTTTTGATAGTTTTTTTCTCCCACATTTTTCAATCCATCACTGTTGTGACTTTTTGGCAGCAGGGATCTGTTGCCGGTCTCGACTGGCCCGTCCGTCGGATCGTTACATCGTGTGAGGCCGCAGACCTAGAAGAAGAGCCTCTTCAAGGTCTGTTACAGATGCGGTCAGAAGAATGTCTTTATTGAGAACCACCACCAGAAGTGCATGTAGTGCCTGCACCCAGACCACAATGTGGAGGGATGTCCCATCTGCCAGTCTTTCTCCACTAAGACGAGGAATGATCGCCATTGGGGACTGGTCTCTTGACTGGAGAGAAGGGAAGGCCTCTTACTCTGCGTCCTGTGCGCAGTCATGTCTGCCAGGGGTAGCAGGCCCAAAAATCGTACTCCCTCTGGCAAGAGATCGAGAGCCTTTGAGAATGCTTTCAAGGGGTAGGTACCTAAAAAGGTGACGTTTTTGCATACTGTGACTTCCTCGTTGACATGCGCAGCTGCATCTCTGCAGGTTACGGATGCAACCGCTTCATGAGTTCCTGGACGCTCGCTGGATACAGGTGTCTGGAAGCTTCGCTGGCAAGATTCTGCTCGACAAGGAGGTCCGTCGGGCGAGGTGGGGCGTTCACTCCAACATCCCCAGGGCACAGGGTTTCCAAACACTCCATACCGGGAAACGGTCACCACAGACGTTTCTCCGGAGGGCTGGGGAGCCCACACCGGACGTCTGCATGTCAGAGGCCTGTGGCTGCCGGTGGAGAAGGATCTCCATAAGAATATCCTGGAGCTACGGGCAGTGTTCTGGGCCCTCAAGTCATTCCTTCCGTCTCTGAAGGGCATGGTGGTGAGGAACTTCACGTACAACACCACCACAATGTTCTACATCGGGCAGCAGGGGGGCACTCCATCCTCAGCGCTCTCTAAAGAGGCGCAGGACTTGTGGCACTGGGCCATCAGACAAGAGATGTTCCTCTTCACCTGGCGGGAGTGTCAAGAACACCATTTCAGATTCCCTCATCAGGGAATTGCACTCCTGCCATGAGTGATGAGTGGGAACTTCAGCAGGACCAGGTGGAGGACATCTTTGTCAAGTGGGGCAGGCCCCAGATCGATCTGTTTGCGACGGTGCCGAACTCCAAATGCCAGAAGTTTGCCAGCAGATTCCACCAACAGAGGAGCCTGGGGGACGCGTTCCTCTTCCCATGGGAAGACCTGTTTCTGTATACGTTTCCTCGGTTGCCTTTCCTGCTACGCGTCATCAACCCACTCACTCTGGCGTGGCCGTGGCAGATTTGGTACCCAGACCTTCTCAGCCTGTCAGCGTCGCCTCCGGTCAAGCTGCCAGTGGTTCCGGATATTCTCACCAGAGAAGGAGATGCAGTCCTTCAACACGACCCAGGATCGCTGAACCTGAGGTCTTGGCTCCTGCAGCCCTAGAGTTTGGAAGATATGAGTTAACTGCACACTGTTGGGAGGTCCTTTCCAAGGCCAGGGCATTGTCGACTTTGAAGTGCTACGGTCACAATTGGAAACGTCTTGCGACTTGGTGCCGGTCTCAGAAGATTACCCCTCTCAGGGTCACGGCCCTGCAGATTCTTCCATACTTGCTATCCTTGGCAAAAGCCGGACTGGTGCACGCCTCGATTCAGGTACATCTGGCGGCTTTCTCCTGCTACACCAGGTCTCCAGGAAGATCTTCACTTTGGTCTCACTGACTCATCAAGGCTCCTGCCCCGGCGTGGGAACTCAACGTGGTGCTGACGATGCTCATGGGGGGCCCCCCTTTGAGCCTATGTACCAGGCCCCGCTCAAGTTCCTCTCATTGAAAACGGCTTTCCTTGTGGCCATCACCTCTGCCAGGAGAGTAGGTGAGATACAGGCCCTGTCCTGCAAACAGCCGTAGCTGACTTTCCACAAATCGAGGGTGGTGCTGCAGACCACCTCTCTTTCATGCCAAAGGTACCATCGGAATTCCACCTCAAAGAGCCTTTGGTGTTAACCGTTTTAATCCCAAAGGCTTAGTCACCAGCTGAAAGGTCCTTGCACTAGTTGGACGTTGTTTGTGCCCTGAAGTTCTCAACTGTTCGTGAAACTTTGGTCCTGTGAACTATGGGAAGGCTTTGTGCAAGGCTTCCATCTCACGGTGGCTCTCTGGCTGCATCACGCATTGTCATCGGTTGGCGAATCGACCACTGCCCGGCTGTCCGAGAGCCCACTCCACTAGAATGATCGCTGCGACGACGGCGTTCCTGTCTGGTGTGCCCCTGCTGGACATCTGCAGGGGGGCTATGTGGAGGTCCACGCACACCTTCACCAGATTCTACTGCATCAACAGGGATTCTAGTGATGAGTACAGAGTCGGCCAAGCAGTGCTACGCAACCTGTTTGCTTGAGATGATTCTGTTTCAGAGGTAAGAGTTGATTGCTTCTGTTGAGCCTTGCCACCTCGCGTGGTTGTGTGATGATGAACTGCTATCTATTTGTTATTCATGAGCATGTGAATCCATGCCAGACCGCATGCTGGAGAAGGAACAAGTTACTTACCTGTAACTGTTGTTCTCCAGCAAGGGTCTAGTATGGATTCACATGCAAAACCCTCCCTCCGAACCGTCTGCTGCTCTTCTTGGTCATACTGCCACTTTATGTGCTTAAGATGGGTGCCAGAGGAGGGGTTTAGGGAGAAGACTGTCATTGGATGGGGCACTATGACCCAGAGGACAGTGATTGGTTTAAAGGAGAAATACAGTTTATAAATGAAAGTGTTTTTTCTTGTACCAAGGATTCCCGGCCTGACGACGTGGAATACTCATGAGCATGGAAACCATGCCAAACCCATGCTAGAGAACAATAGTTCGAGTTAAGTAACTTGTTCTTTTTAGAAACAAGACGCTTTTACATAGAAGGACACAGAAGCTCCACCTATGGTGGCCAAACATTGGAACGCGTTACCAAGAGAAATCCACACCCTAAAGGACCACTTGAAATTCAGGAAAAGTCTAAAAATCTGGTTCTTCAATGTTTCACTGGATGAAAGTTTAACCTACACCTATTAAGCAGCAAAAATTATGCTTCTCAATAGTATGACTTGAATGCGTGGACAAACCTAGGGAACAGCCTACTTGCCCCCTGACCTGCCCACAACACTTTGCGTGGTACTCGGGAAACTAAAACAACTGGAAAACATCACATTAAGGCACTGAAAAAACCCATAAGAGAACGCCTTCACTGTCTTCCAAAATATCAAAACCTAAACACAGGACATCAACCATTAAAGCCAAACACCTCTCACCATAATGCAACAGACAGAAAAAGCAATAATTTGAAAGCCCTAAACCTAATGAACACTTCAACCTTTTGACTAACGCTCAATTTCTCTCCATCTTATTTACCAGCCATATGCATACCAGGCACTTCCACATGGCTTTAAAAAAAAAAAACAGTTCCCATATTTCAAACATCACGACTTACACTTCTAACTCCAACAAACTTTCTTCGGCTCTGACCAACACACACCCACAATATAGATGCAAACCCACCCCTCTGGACACAAAGCCTTTGATGCCTCCCGCACTTCACACCTAGAAAGTGTACAAGCATGCAGAGCTCAGAGTATTTCTTCTCTGCAACGTCAACGCACTACAATCTTGCCTTGCCCTCTCCTCCCAAGTATCCAAACCCACCGACTCTTTTCCAGATCCGCCAGAGCGCATGGAGATCATGGAAATGGCAGTGGTGCACATTACAGATCTTAATAGCATAGCATGTCCTAGGGACCACAGGTGAGTACTTGGTGTATCCTTCCAGAAAGTCTGTTCCCAAAAGGCAAAGCAACCCAGTAAGTAAAGGCTTCTTTTTAAAAGGTGAAAATGAAGGATCCAGGCGCTTTCCCCCTGAGCCAATGAAGACCATGAAGGCCCTTAAGAACAGTAATCATTCTTTACTGGAGTGGGACCAACCATCCACAAATGGAATCAATGACTGAGATGACTCCTGGAGGACAGAGGCACCTGCACACATCCGACCTCAGTGGCTCAAAATTGATTTTTTGGAATACGAAAATTTCGAAAACGAAAATGTCAAATTCTAAATGTTCCTATTCGAAGTAAGTATCCCACAGCTAAATGGCTGTTATAGACCCCGCTGCCCCCACCCCCATACTTATCTTTTGGCTGCACACTTCAATGTGTGCCGCGGAGTCCCTGCAACGCCAGTTACCTTCACTTCCGTGAATGGGAACCGGCGCTGCATGGTCCTTTTTTTTCTTTTTTTCTTATTTTTCCCCCAAATCTTTGTTGTTTTAGATGCGGGGGACTCCCCTGCCAACCTGATTCCATTATAGGGAACAAGATTGTGGGGGACACCTCTGCAACCCCCGCTTCCCTTGTTAGCTAAAATGAAAACAGAATGGTTGAAATGTTCGGCTTTTTCGGCTGTATGTAATTCTGGTACAGTTGAAATTCAATCATTTCAACCATTCGTTTTTTTAATACAATATTTTCATGTAATACTGCTCAAAAGGCAACCGTGGATGGCGCATTAGCAAAAATGATCTCTGCTGTAGGACAGCAATGTTGGCGACCAGAGATGGTCCAGACAAGCAGATTTAGCAGATTGTTGGGGTCCTAACAACCTTTCAGACGGCAGCAGCTTACAAAAATCAAAGTGGCACACACTGGTGGGTGGAAAACAGCAGCAAAATGCTGTAAAACTGTCACAACCCAGGATGGAAGGCCCAGCCTCAACAGATGAGGAGGACCAGTCGCAGGACAAGAAAACCTCAGGGAAATATTCCCAGCAGCCAAAAACCCAAACATTCGATATGCTGAGACGACTGCGTCCAACCAGGAATTGGCCAGAAGAGGGCCTAAAAATGCAGCAACAGAGGGGAACTGCAGGAAATCCTTGAGCCGGTAAGTCAACCTGCTCACCTTAAAAAATCCAGAAGCCTAACCTCAGGAGCAGGGTTTCCGTTATATATCTTGTAAGAGTGTAGGAGGAGACTTACACACAGATTGCATGGTTGTTGCCATAAACCTTTATTATACCAGAAATAAGGGAGAAAACCTACTGTTCCCTGTCTCTAAGAGTGGTTTTCCTACCTCAATTAGAAATATTAAGGGTTCCATCAGGATGTCCATATAAATCAAGAGTCCACCGTCCTGTGTTAAAAACTCTGCTTCTGTCCCTTACACTTACAACTAAACTAATGAAGTAATGGATCTTCTTGGTCCATAGGAATGGTTCCCTTCTTCTGGGCAACAAACCACTGCTCCAATACTTAAGTGGGATGTTTACCGGAGGGAATGATTCCCTTCCCCAGGCCACAGTCCGTTTCCAGGGCACAAAACTATGTCTCAGAAGTAGTAAAGATTTCAGTTCAAACTCAAAAGGTGAGGTACAATTCTTAGGTGGGATGTTTACCTGAAGGAATGACTCCCTTCCCTAGGTCTCAGTGTTCCAGATTAAGGTTCCAGCTCAAACATCAACATTCCTACTCTTACGTAGGAGACAGAAACTTTTTCACGAGAAAAAACGTTCTTCCCCTTTAAATTTAGAGGGGAGCGGTTGTGCGGCCCTGGGAGCATGCGCTGCCCTGACTCCGCCACACCTCAGTCCCCTTTTCCGCACCGACTGAAACGGGCCGAATTCACCAGCGCTCCTGGGTTTGGCTTCGGCCATGTGTTCCATGCACGGATACTTCTTCTCTTCGTCTTTCTTATCATTCAGGTACTCGGTCCTCAGGCGTCAAGCTCCTCCCCGGCGCATGTCAACTTCCACAGGGTTCAGCAGGTGTCCATCCTGCAGCGGTCTCTTCCCAACCTCAGACCCCCACACCCTCTGCCTACGTTGCCTTGTCCTAGACCACGGGTGGCAAGCTTGTATAGCGTGCAACACCCTGTCATCGAAATCGCTGAAGAACAGACTAGCCAGGTGGACGGAGCTCTTCCAGAAGTCTCCTCCAGAGGACCTCAAGAACTTTGTGAAACATCGAGCCAGGCCCAAGGTCGGGCCTCTATTTTCCATCACACCCCACAAGGGAGAGTCCTTCCCAAGGACTCGCCCGCGCGGGAGGGACCGCTGAGGTCCTTTTACCAGCACGCGCACCGAGGCTACTCAAGCTACCGGCCTACTGGCTGAGGGATTCTCGGATCATCCCGGTGACAGTGCTTAGGGACCGGAATGTTCTTTGTCCAGGTCTCCACGGGCCGAGGGTGTTGCACTGACTGTGCGTAGGCCCGAGGAGCAGGGTAGGCCTTGCGATCCACACTCAAGAGTCTTGGAGGAGGCTGGGCCCAGTGAGCCGAGCAACACGACGCAGGCACGTGGGAGGCAGCTCGACAAAATGGCTGCAGCACCAGACATCGGCACCTGTCCGACGCCGTTCCAGGAGTTCGGCGAAGAACGAGTGTCAAGGTGGGACTGGCCTCAACCAGGTACGTGGCCTACAGCCTATCCTTCATTTGCACAGGGCAAGTTCCCACTGCGTCCTTACGGGCAGGGTATGCAGCGGCTCCATCAGCCTCCCGCTACCCCATCGGTATTCCCTACCAACTACGGCCTATGGAGAAGGGTTCTTCGAGATGTTCCTCGGGCTCAAGAAGTCACCTCGGATGGGGGTTATCCTCAGGGACGCCATCGGGGGGGCATGGCTTAAGGGCCATGTAATAGGACGTGCTCTGGAGCTGCTCCGATCGATCCTGCAAGATCCTGTGATCTCAACATGCCCACAGACAGAGTTCATTGCCTAAAAGACACCGACGTGTGTAAGAAACCCTGGCGCCTGCTGGGACGGAATACGGAAGAAGTACAAGACAAGCACAGGCTGCAAGGGCGTTTGAAAGTTTGTATCTGTTCGGGCACAGGGATACAAAATGGCGGGCGCAGAGAATAAAGACTGCTGCGGTAGCCGACATGCACCGGAATAAAAAAACAGCTGATCGATGAGGAACGAAGGGCTGAGAACGGGCGCCTGAGCACTGGTAGCGAGGCAGCCTCAGTATAAATGCCCTGCAGACCCAAATGAAACTGGAGGCGGACGACCACCAGATGAGTGGCGTGGTACGGACAAGAAGGTAATGCGAGCGCCCGCTCGGGGCGTCAATTAAGTGGGGATAGGAGCGCATTAGCTGTTCATACATCCTCAAGCGCTCCTGAGAATACAAAAAGCCACGGGCGCTCCCGGCGTTGGGGGAACCTCACAACAGTGTAGCCAGGCACAGAATTAAGCCCGGCTATGAAACGAGAAGTGCTGTGGTACTGCAGACCTGAGCTAGCTGGGGAGAGCTGACAATACAGATCAACAGGCGCTCGTGAGAAGGAATGACCAATGATCCACTGAGCCAGTAGTAAACACTAGACAAGGATGCTCCTGGCTCATGGGGGGCCAACAGCTGGTAAATACCACAGCAGTCGAGGACAGAGCCCCAAGAGAACCACACAGGGCAAGCAAGCTCTGGAGTGTAGATGTAAAGGCGCACTGAAGCAAGAAACTGAACAGCAAGCAAGCCTGCGGAGCTGCATAACTCTACGCATCAAGAATACAACAAAAGGACACTAGCCAGACACTGCGACCCTGCAAGAGGTGGCCATAACGAAAGCGGTGGGAGGCCCCCCGGGCACTTGGAGACAGAAAGGATCTGGTGGATTGGAATACTGGGACCCACACTGGATACTCATTGCAGTTAGAGGTGGAGACGGAGGCCGAGGAGGTACGCCATACGATCTAGGACCGAGCGTCATTAAAAAGACTCGCCCCACTACGCCACTTACGATTGAACCCCATAGACGGTGTGGGCAGGGCCCAGAGACAAGAACTGTGCAAAGGCTATGATGGGATTTAGCCACCTAGGCATAAAGGAGGGGCTGTGTGGGATTGCAGCGGCGGCCGCTCCGACATGCAGCACGGGTACGGAAGCAGTGAAGATAAAGGGTCCCCCTGCACAGGGACCTGGTATACTGCCTGGGTGGACTTAAACAATCCCAGCTCAGAATTTAAACAGTCTACTGACACGGGAGCACTGAACATGAGCGAAGGTAACAGCGACCCACCCACACTCTGCGTGACGTCCACGTGTAAAGGATTGCGGCCACGGCACCATCCCGGCACGGGAAGCAAGAAAACCTACACATCCAAAAATGGCCAATAAATCACTGAAAAACAAAGGGAAGCAGCAGACGATGGATGAATATGCTAAATCTCCTCAGGTAACGGAAGAGGGTAAACACAGAGGGCCACCACCGTGCATGGACCAACAAATCCTGGACGCCATCGCCGATCTGAACGTGTCTGGTGAGAATAAGCTGGATGCGGCAGTGGCAGAGCTCAAGGCTATGCTGGAATCCAAGATTGACGCGGTCCAGATAGATGTCACTTATTGCATCAAGATGTGAGGGCCTTGACTGAGTGCACGACAGTGCTAGAGACAGAAGTAAAAGCAAATACGTATACCTGCACGACGACCACCTCAGAGGTCCATATGCTGAAACAACAGGTGCAAAGTTTAGAGGATAGAGCCGAAGAAGTGGAAGGACGGGAGCGCCAAAACAATGTGCGGATTATCGGACTGCCCAAGGGTGAGGAGGGCTCAGACCCGACCAACTACATCGAAAACATGTTGCTGCAGGAGATTACAGGCGGGACGCTCACCCAGGGGTTCACTGTCGAGAGGGCACACAGAGCACAAGTTTGCAGACCACAGCCTAGTGCTCCCCCGAGGCCGATCATTGCAAAGATTTTAAACTACAGAGACAGGGAGAAAATTCTGGAACACTTTCGGAAAGGCGGAACGATACACAGAGCATCGGCGGCAGTCACGGCGTACCCTGACTACACCCTCATGGTACAAAGGAGGCGTCTGCACTACGGAACAATCAAGAGAAGGCTACGCAACGTGGGATACAGATACATGTTGATGTACCTGGCGAAGCTGAAGGTGTACCACAAAAACAGGGCCCTTTTCTGTGATACCCCGGAGGACACGACAGCATGGTTGGACGCCCAAAACTGCCCGGCAACAGCAGACAACCAGGTGGAGAGCAGGGCTGATGAATGACCCAGCAAATTTCAGAATAAGTGGTGATAAAGACACTTGGCTTTGGGACTTGAATATAGCATGGCAAGTAGTGGTGCCGATGGGAACAGACGAGATGTGATGGCTACTTGTGAAGAAAAGGTAATTGAGACACGCTGAGAGTTATATCGGGTTAGTGTCATAAGGAGACATACTATTACCCCCCCATAGTTAGGTTAGATTGGATACTGCTAGAGTGGTATCCCCTGCTGGGCTCTAGAGCAATGTTACCAGGACAGGGCCAGATGCGGGATAGCCCGAGATCCAGGGATGGAGCTTGGCGCCAGTTGGGGTTGGTTGGGTAGGGCTGGGGGAGGGAAGTTGGGGTAGTTTTAGCTGGGGTTTGCAAGAGGGTGTTATCTGGGAGTAAGGGGAAGAGTCGGCAATCACAACCCAGACCACCGGGGAGGAAAATGGGGGAAGTGGGAGGAGGGGTAGGCTACGGCTAATATGGGGGACCTGAAGATAATAACCTGGAATATGCGGGGGCTAAATAGCTATATTAAGAGAAACAAGATCATGATGTACCTGAACAGGCAGAAGATAGACATAGCTTTGATACAAGAAACCCACCTGAAAAACGAAAAATTAGAAGTGATAAAGAGGAAATGGAAGGGGACTACGATAGGAGCACCGTATTCGGCATATGCTAGATGGGTTATCACCTGGGTAGCACCTCATGTTCCGTTCAAACTGCTAAAACAAGAGGCGGCGACTGATGGCAGGATGGTACTGCTGAAAGGGTTGGTGGAGAACAGGGAAATAAATATAATCAACATTTATGCCCCAAACAATGACACTGAGACATACTTCAGAAACGTGTACGCTACGATCAGCTCATATATAGATGGAGCGGTTATAATGGGAGGATACTTTAACTGTACACTTGACCCTAGACTGGATAGATATGATGAGAAAGTTACCCGGCCTAACTCCTCAGAGGGTGCGGAAGGCGAGGTGGCCACAAGTTAGAAGAAGGATGTTGTAGATTGCAAGACTCCAATGTAAGTGTGGGGGTTTGGGGCAGAGGGGTTAGTTGAGGAATGTTTTTTGTTTTGTTTTAATTTGCCGTTTCCTCAGGCGGTTCCGTACCAGCCTCTGGCTCCGGTCCCTGTACTCCAGCCTCAGGCGCCCACTACTCCTTCACCTAAGCAGGATCCTCCTGACCCACAGGATACGAATGAGGAGGAGGATCCTGACACGCCATCCTCAGCCAAGGTCTTCCACGAATGTCTTGCCGGACTGGTGGAGTACCTGGGCCTACCTCAACCCGAGGTTGAGCAGCCTGCAGTGGGAGTTCTGGCTGAAGTCCTCACACGATGCCCCTCTGCCAAAACGGGAATTTCACTGCATATCGATGTAGTCTCCCTGGTCAAAAAGGGTTGGCTCAAGCCCCACTCTGTCCAGCCGGTCAATCGACGCCTGGACGCCAAGTACAGGCAGATGGAGGGGGATACGCTCTTGCTATCGACCCATCCTCCGCCACACTCCTGGGTGATTGTGCGGCATCACTATACTCCAACCCTCAGTCGGCCTCAGCCTCCTCCGCGGCGACACTCCTAGGCAAGGAGGAGAAGATCTTGGAGGCGTACGGGAAGAAGCTGTATTCCAACGCGTCCTTACATCTTCGTCAGGCCAACGCTGATGCCATGCTGGCGACTGCTAACCAAAGGTTATGGCGTGAAATTGTGGACTTCCTCCTGGAACTCCCTACGCAGAGCCAGTCACGTTTCAAGGCGGGACTGGCTGAGGCCAAGCTGGTGGAGCAGGACCTCATGGAATCCACCGTGGCCCATATTGACACCTCTGGTCGTGCCATCTGTATCGCCACAGACATGAGGAGGACAGCCTGGCTCCAGGCAATGAAATTCAACCTGGACGTTCAGGAACACACATTAGATCTGCAGTTCGAAGGGGCTGGGGGGACCTCTTCCACTCCACCACGGACGAGGAGCTGGACAAAAAGAAAAACACAAACGGCCAAGTCTTCATCCATCTTTACAAAGACCACGTCCAAGTCATACACCCGCCACATCAGCGCTCCAACAGGGGGCGTATGTATGGAGGGTTCCGTGGCTTCCAGGAACAGAGATCCAGACAGCCTGACCGCTCGCCGTCTCAAAACCGGCGCAAGCAACAAAAAGGGTGTGGAGTAAAAGCTTTTTTCCAGTCCCCCTCCTCCACGACAGCCTCCGAGGGAAATAAGGCATGACACGCCCCTCCAGGTCCACGTGTCTCCAGTTGGGGGCAGGTTTGCTCTCCATGAACATTTCTGGCACCAGAATTTCGCAGACCCCTGGATCCTCTCTGTAGTATCCACGGGGTACCGCCTTCCCAGCCTCTCCTTCCTCCACTCCCTCAAGTAGTGACAGCAACTCTTCAGGCAGCGTTCCGGTCACTCATAGAGAGCCAGGCAATGGAGGAAGTCCCAACCTCCCAGCGAGGCTTGGGGTTTTACTCCAGAATTTTCGCCATTCAGAAGAAGAACCAGGCATGCCTGAGAGTTGTGCTGGACCTTTCCACCCTCAACCTCTCCTTACCTTTGCAAAAATTCAAGATGGTTACGCCAGCTTTTATAGCAGAGACATTGTGGAAGAGAGACTGGATGTGCTCCCTGGATCTGAAGGACAAGTACCTACATGTCCCGATTTGGCAGCCCTATCATTCTTTCCTACGGTTCTGGATCATGGGCTACCATTTCCAATAAAAGGTCCTCCCTTTTGGCCTGAACTCGCCCCCCAGGGTCTTTATCAGGCTCATGAATACGGTGGCTGCCCTCCTCAGAGCGCAGGGCCTCCACATCTACCCATACCTCGACGACTGGCTCTTCAGGGCTACATCTCTGGAAGTGGTTTGCCACTCTTCCCATGCCCTTATGAACACAGTGCACGATCTGGGCTTCTCGCTCCATCTCAAGAAGTGGAAGCTGCAGCCCATGCAGACTCTGACATTCTTGGTCCTCATCGGGTACACATGCTACGAGAAGGTATTTCTGTCTGGAGGACAAGATCTCGGCCTTCAAGAGGGCCACCACCCACTTCCTCAGCAGAGAGGTGACCTCAGCATGATGGTACCAGAATCTCCTGGGTCTCTTGGCGGCTGTCCTATTATACCTCCCACACACGAGATTGAGGATGAGGAGGATTCAGCTGCACTTCGCGGCCACATAGAACCAGGAGCGGGGCTCTCAATCCGAGATGATCAACATACCTCCATCTTTCCACCCAGACCTAACATGGTGGTCCAGGGACTGCAACCTACGGACGGGCAAGCCCTTTCGGCCGCCCACCCCGCAGGCCACCATCACCACAGACTCCTCGCTCAAGGCCTGGGCATTCACCTTGGACGATCTCTCGGTCCACGGCACCTGGACTCGACAGGAGCAGGAATACCACATCAATTGGTTAGAGCTGAACACGATCTGGCTAGTGCTAGGAGCATTCCTACCACTTCTGAGGGGAAAGCTTGTCCTCATCCAGACAGACAACTCGACCAGCATGTACTACGTCAACAAGGGAGGCACTAGATCCCCTCCTGTGCAGACTGGCAATCCGCATGTGGGAGTGGACCCTGGAAAACATCTATCTCACGGCAGTCCACCTCCCGGGGGAATCCAACCTGGAGGCGGACAGGCTCAGCAGGTTCGGAGCTGACAATTTGAGTGGCAGCTAAACAACCTCGTTATTCAGGGGATCTTCAAGAGGTGGGGTCATTCCCAGGTGGATCTCTTTGCCATCTGCCACAACAAGAAGTGCCCTCAGTTCGCCTCCTGGCAGGGACAGGGCCCCGGGTTCCCGGGCGATGCATTTCAGCTTCAGTGGAACGGCATGACGGCTTACGCCTTCCCGCCCACTCAGCTGATTCACAGAGTGATTTGCAAGATCAAGCAGTCTCGCCAACTCAACATCATTCTAATAGCTCCATGGTGGCCGGCCAGGTCCTGGTTTTCAGAACTGCTCAGCCTCTCGGAGATGCCTCCTATTCACCTCCCGACGAGCCCTTCACATCTTCTGGCGCAGCAGGGGAGGCAGGGTCATCCATCCCGCGCCTCAGAAACTAGCCCTATAGCGTGGTGCCTCAGCAGGTAACCTCAGCCTCTCCCAGGCTAATCTGCAAATCATACAGGGCTCAAGGAGCAAGGCTACCAGGTCCCAGTATAAAAGTAAATGGACCAGGCTCTGCCACTTGGTAGACTCCAAGGAAATCGACCTCCTGGCATGTACTTTGGATGACGTGCTCTCCTTCTTGGCACACCTCGCCCACTCTGCCGTACATACCTTGCAGCCATCTGGGCTTACATGAACTCAGAAGAAGGGATCTTCTCCTCCTCCAATCCTATCGCCAAGAAACATTTGACGGGGCTCGCAAGGCTCTACCCCCCCATCAAGAGGCCGCACCCCGTGTGGGACTGTAACACAGTCTTGGGCGCCCTCACGCACAAACCGTTTGAGCCAATGGCGTCCGCGGACATCAAGCTGGTCACCATCAAGACGGCCTTACAAGTAGGCCTCACCTCGGCTCGTAGAGTCAGCAAAATCCAGGCACTGGCTGCTTCGGATCCATATACTATCTTTCACAGGGACAAAGTAGTCCTGCGGACACACCCAGCATTTCTGCCCAAGGTCCCGTCTGCTTTACACATGAACGAGGAAATAGTCAATCTTATTTTCTTTGCCGATCCTAAGGATGAAGCACAGAGAGTGCTGCGCTGTCTGGATGTCAGACTTGCCCTGACATTCCACTTGGACAGGACCAAGGGCTTCCGCAAATCGGATGCCCTGTTTTTCACTTTTGGAGGCTCAAGACAAGGCTATCAGGCCTCCAAGGCCTCCATATCCCAATGGATGGTCTCGGCCATCAAAAAAGCGTACGAGGGCCAGCACAAGCCGCTTCCTGCCAACATGCACGCCCATGCAGTCAGGGCCAAGGCAATGGCCATTGCATTCCAGCGCCATGTCAGCGCCCTCTTGGGCCTCTCCCTCGGCTTTCTGCAAGAATTACTGTTTGGATGCCGGCGCTAGATTTGATGCAGCTTTCGGACAGGCGGTTCTCCGGAACCTATTTGCTTAAGGAGGGTCTCCTCTCCAACCTGGGGCTACATTCAGTTGTAATCGCCCATGCAGTATGGTGGAAAGGGGACGACACATGAGAGTAATTATAAGCTACTCACCGTAGTGACTAACATACTCTTAGTCCCCTTTCCTCCATACGTCCCACCATCCTCCCCCCTAATAATACTGGTGTCATTAGGCAATGTTAAATCTATTGTTGGCGTGTCAATGGGGACTGAGGTGTGGCGCCAGATGGTGGAGTCAGGGCAGCGCATGCTCCCAGGGCCGCACCCCCACCTGCCTCTAAATTTAAAGGGGTAGAAGGTTTTTTCTGGTGAAAAAGGTTCCATCTCCTGTCCCTTAGATGGGACGCCCATGCAGTATGAAGGAAAGGGGACTAAGGACTATAAAAGTACGTTAGTCACTACGGTGAGTAACTTATTACCCATAGTTGTTTCTTATCCATTGGGTTCCTGTAGAATGCCTCATTTCTCCAGGTATCTTGCTCCCAGTATCTTTGCAGTGCCATGGGTTGACTCCCTTCCCCTGGTCTTTTCTAAGGCTTGGTTTACAGTTCACAATGCAAGGGGGACTGACTCCCACTGGTCTTTTCTCAGGCTTGCGCTGCACAGTTCGCAACTGCTAGAGAGTTCTCGGGCCCTATTCTCCCTCTTTGGTTGCAGACCCTGGTATCGCTTGCTCTTTGGTTTGCCAAACTTGGCTCCCGCTCCTGCCAAGTACTGTCATGAGAAAGATATTGTGTTTTTGTGTGTGGGTCCCAGAACCTGCTTTCCAAGCCCCCACCGGGGAACCAGCATTTAGCCCTCTATCTTTGCGGGCCTCTGGACGCTCTGCTTATCTTCCTTGGCTGCTTGTGGTCTTTTGCCGGGCTATTGTGGTTGTTTTTCTGCCTGTTGTCTCGGGTCCCGCACTTCTCACTCGCAGTACCAGTTTTCTGCTCCCACTGGGTCTGTTAGCTCCAGGCCACTGTGTTCTTGGTTCCCCCGAGACTTCAGGATTTTCTTCATCGATGTGCCTCCTTCGAATCCTCCGGACTGGGCAGTCCTCCTTCGGCTACTGGTGCTGCTGCGACTCTCCCCTAAGCAGTTTCTCCAGCTTTTCAGAAAGGTCTGTAAATTCTTTCAGTCTTTATCCTAACCTCTGTGAGGGGTCAGAAACGTGAGGCAGGTAGCTTTGGGATGATTTCTCAAAATATACCATTTTATTGAATCATACTTTTCAATAAACTCCTCACTATTCCTACCCTGATGAGGATTTCTCTGCCTAACAAAACTGAAGGAAACACTTTAAAAAGGATATCTGTCCCTCACACTTGTACATGAAATCCACAAGAACATCTCTGGCAATTCACAACAACACTGGCAACTGCATTTTTAATGTATTGACACTCTTTCTTTATAACCTGAAGGAACGCCCCTTCCCCAGGTTTCAGGTTAGATTCAGTTCCAATGTTCAACAAAAAGCAACAAGGAAATCCGGGTTTGCAACAAAGTTCCAACACAGTTCTTGGCTCCTTAACCCTGGCAAGAGAAAGTTGTGTTAAATCAGTGTTCAATCAAATGAACAATTCCTCCTATTCTTCCTTGAATGATCATTTCCACTTCATCAGATAGCATGAATCATTTTCTCGGTCAAGGTGTTTTGCCACACTTAATAAATGTCAAAGAGAATACCACTCCTCGTCAGATCCTAAAGCAACACAGCAAAGGTTAAAGGCAAACAGCTTCTTGTCAAGGAATAATATAACACATCATCTTCTAATCTCTCTTCTTGATTAATCCATTAATCACAATGTACAACTTTGTCAGGATGACTTCTTAGCACCTTTGCTTCCACCTGGTTGAGTCACCCCAGGGTCACTTCTACAAAGATTCACCATGCGGGTCTACTCAGCTGCCCGATAGTGCTCCACATTCAACACTGCTTCCGAAGTCTTAAATCTGATAACCAGAGGTTTTACCACAGCTTCAGCAGTTTGCGATTTTGTGACACTGAACAACTTCTCAGCAATGATGTGATATAATAGGTTATTTATAACGCACTTAATACCCAGAGGTTTCTAAGCGCAGACCCGGGGATCGAACCATTGGTGCTCCATGTCGTCATGCTTCCAAGGCGAGCACGTTGCCCCTAAGCTATCCTCCGAGACAATAGTAAAGGCACTCTTCTTCTGAACATTCACCTTTCAGACGGTCATCCTCTTTGCTACTCCTGACTTTCTGCAACATCAACAACCAAAGCACCCTTAAGGATGTAATTCAACCTTTCCTCCTTTTAGCTCTGGCAATGTGAGTTATATCAACTTTTAGGGAAAAATCACACTGCAAATTCCCCTTTTTTACAGCCTTGCATTCACCACTTCTGTTCCTGCCAACCAGAGTAGCTTAATTGTATGCCTTGATGTTAGTCTCTCTTGACTTTAGTCAATGCGTGTACAATTCATTATTCTTTGGCTATGCTTACACCACTCTCAGCTTGGGACAAAGCTTGCACCACTCATGGCTTGGGATAATGCTTGCGCCACTCTTGGCTTTGGGTATTTCGTGTTCTCTGCAACTCACAATTTAAAGGTCGGTCACTTTGATATAGTGCTAGAATTTTCTTCAACTTCATTAAGTGATTCTTTCAGTTAGCCTTCACTTTCTGTCGTGAATCAAAAACTGTAAGTTACCAAATAAAGGATACAGGTCGTGACCAATTTAAAGGATACAGATTATGAGGCCAGTCTCCTGGATTGATGATTCGACTTCATATGTGGTTCTAACAATTGCAGTCAAAATATACCTTCCAACTGATGGCACTCTCTGACTGTTATCACAGCCCAAGATCAGTCAGTGGAAAGGGTGTGGAGCACAACAAAACAAATTGCCAGGCTGCAACAAGAAGGAATATATGAGTATATGCCTTACTTATATTGGAGTCTGTATTAGATACTGAACATTCGCACTAACCTGATGGCGTACGTAGAAACTGAAGTCCTCTCACAGAACCACCAGGTACAACTAATAATGAGATGACGACAGGGAAGGGTAATTAGTAAAGGAGCTAAACCCGAACGGCACGAGGGTCACACTTGTGTCCGGTTGGTGCACATCAGGATAGCGTCCAATAAGTCCACGAATCCAAAATAAAAGCAAATAAACGAAAATAACAAATGACCTGATGTGGATGTTCATGGATGAAAAGGAAGGTAAACGCCCTTGGAATAATGAGGTATTCTTTGAGGAGTAGCCAGCCATTGAATGTCCTACTTTGAGTCAGCAGAGAGAGTTGAACTAAGCAGACTGACACGTGAGTTTCAGAAAATGCATCAAGGTTCGTTCACGTGTAGCAAGCAGCAAATGTGGATGAAGAGGATGAGCACCTGTGCAGTGTCTTGGCAAGGTACTGGCAGAATTGGATAACAGGACACAAACCTCGCCGTGAGTGTAGACTGTGGTGCCTCACTTGAGGTTTGAAAAGGAGGAATGCAGAAATCCCGTCGTCCGCCAGGAATTGAGGCTCCTCGGAACTCTGTTGAATAGTGAAACCAACAACGTACCACTTATAGATAAGCAGCGCTATTCCGACAAGTTACGCTCCTAGTACAAGTGGCAGAGTTCCTTATAACAACAACACCAAACAGTGAACTGCCACTGGAAACGAGCGGCGGTATTCCGTACGAAAACGAAACCAAAACAGAGAACTGCTACTGGAACGAGCGGTGGAGTTCCGTGTGGGATGAGCCCAAACAAACCGCTTAATGGAATTAGCGGAAGGAACACAAAACAGGAATCAAAAAAGGTTACAAGTAACCCAGCTTCAATCACGCTGCAAGAAAAAAAACAATCGGAAGCAATGCGCGTTGCTAAAATACGTGATTGGGAAACATGTGACTAGTCACATGATGTTAACGGCGTAAGAACTGTAGACGCTGTTTACCAGGGAGAGCGCTAAAGAATCTCCATTGTGTGTAGAACGGTCTAACTGTTCTATGTGCAAAGTGCCTCCCCTGAGAACAAGGAGACCGCGAGAGTGGTTCAATGGGGTTGACGGGCGAAATGCCAGGTATGACACTTTAAAAATCATTTTTAAGCACACGCAATTAGTATTTCAGTCCCTTTCAATAGTTTAATAGTCAATTAGCCCTTTTCCGGCAATTTCACTTCTACGCGAGTGCTACTTCGGTCATCTACTTGTGTTACAGTTCTTTGACAATTGAACGTCTGGTTTACAAAGCTTTCACTCACACGCAAGTGATTTTCCTTGGCTACAGTTGCCTCTCTATGGTCACACAAGGGATCAGAATGCTCAGTAACACTTACTGGCTTTTGTCTTTGATCCCTTCGCATTCTGCAGAACTTGCTTCTTTGAACACACATTCTTCCTCAGTGAAGGTGTCTTGGTTCCTGCCACACAGTCACAGAGCTTGTCTCGCTCCTGTGACCCTTGACTGTACACACCTTCCATCCACATCTCTGGCTCACTTCCTGCTGCGCAATCTCTGCATTAAGGTTCACATGGGGAAAAGCAGTCTTCCTTCATGCTTTCCGCTGTGCAACCGCTGCACTTCAGATTCAGGGGGAACAGGACCCTCTCAGGACAGGCAGTTGGAATCTGTTTGGTTAAAGTCACAGGGTCCCATCTTTCCACCAACTTCTGTGACTGCCAAGAACGTGCTTCCCTTCTGCTAATGCTACTACTCCAGCTCCACCTCCATCTAATGGCCTGCACCTGACGGGGCCTTTTAAGCCGCTCTTGCTCCCTCAGGTGTTGGTTGTTACGCTTAACAAACGGACTACTCCAGCAACTTTGCTCTTGAGCCCTTTTTTTCATCACAATACTTAGGGGATTATGGGACTTCTAGTCCCCAAAACAGAATTAGGCTTTTCAGTCAGTTTTCTGTTCTTTTTTTTTTAAACATGTTTATTTTTGGTCGACACATAGGAGAATCATACATTACAGATTATTAACTCATCATCAATTGTCCAGCCCATTAGTCCCTTTACTTTAGGCTAGCCCCCCTCCTCTTAACCCTCAGTCTAGATCCAGCTCTCGCTCCCCCGTCTGCCGCACCCTGTCCGCGCACTCAGGCGCTAGAGCGTTTGCCACCAAGCGTGGCTTATATGTTAGGGCTGGATAACTCCTGTCGTAGTCTATTAATGGAGCCCAAATGTTTGTGAAGCGGTGAAGGAGACCCCTGCTTGCCGCCGTAATTTTCTCCGCTATGAATATGTCCCATATTTTCAGCCACCATAGGATCACCAGGGGGCCTTCCGGAGATTTCCACATTCGGGCCACCGTGATTTTAGCGGCTAGCAGCAAGTGAGTTAGGAGGGCAGCCGCTCTGCTAGATCTTGGGTATATGGCAGAGATCGGGGCTCCTAATAGGATTGGTTCTGGCTCCAGGGGTAATGCTATCTTCGTTACGTCCTCTATGGCCAGGATGCATTGGGACCAGAAGTTTGCGACCACAGGGCATGACCACCACATATGCATGAATGATCCCGGATGGCCACATTGGCGCCAACATCGGGGATCTAAGGCTTGGTTAATGTGGTGTAGTCAGAGCGGCGGATAGTACCATCTTAGAAGTGGTTTATGGGCGCACTCTCGGTTAGTGATGCAATAGGAGGAGGACTGAGTGCGGGTCCAAATGTCTATCCACGTCTGGTCGTCTATTGAGTGTCCCAGGTCCACTTCCCATTGGGCCATGTATGTTGTCCTGACCGTTAGGGCGCTTGTCTGCATTAGTTTGTAGAATGTTGAGATTCGTCCTCTGTGTGGGGGATCTGCAATTGTCAGCTCTGTGGGGTGCAGATCTCTTGTCGCTGCAGTGCGAGTAGATGGATGGGAGCACCAATGTCTTAGTTGAACATATGAAAATCTATCCGTTTCCTGTAAGCTAAAGGAGCTCTTGCATTGATCAAAGGTGAGTGGTTTATCCCCCTCATAGAGCTGACCCAAAGTGCTAAGGCCTCCTGCAATACAGTTCCTAAATTTCGCGAGGTGGGCTCCCGGCGAGAATGTCGGGTTATGAAATACTGGGGCTGCTGGGCTCAGGTCTCGGGGGATAGCCCTATGCTTTTGAGTCCATTCCCATGCTTTCAGGGTATGCTTGGTGGAGGATAGCATGGTCGGCCATGTTCTCCGTGCGGCTGGGGGCAGATGCAGAAGGAAACGGAGAGGGAGGGGTAAGCGGGACTGCTCAATCTCTGCCCATTGCGTTCGGTTCGAGCTAATAGTCCAAGCTTGAGTGCGCGCTAATTGTGCCGCTATCTGATACTTCTGGAGATCTGGGACCCCTAGGTCAGAATTGGTCAGCATAGTTCTCAGTGGGATCCTTGCTTTTTTCCCCCTCCAAATGAACCGCAAAATCTTCCTCTGGAGGCGCTGAAGCGGGGGCCGGGGGATCATAATTGGGAGGGCTGAGCAAGCGTAGAGAAGTCGTGGGAGGAGGTTCATTTTACACGCCGTTATGCGGCCTAGCCGCGATATCTCCTGCGGGAGCCAGCGATCCAGGTCCTCCTCTAGGGTCTTGAATAACGGCTGAAAGTTCATCCGATAAGTGTCTTCCGGGCGGGCTGGAATCCGGACACCCAGATAGGGTATTGCCTCTTCTGACAATTGGATAGAACAGAGGGTTCCGAAGGACGTTTTATCCTGCGGGTCCAGTCGCACCCCTAGGGCTGCTGATTTCGTAAAGTTTATGGCAAATCCCAACACCTTACCGAAAGCGTGAATTTCTGCCAAGGAGGACCTCAATGATTGGGCGGTATCCGTTATGGTTAGCATTACGTCGTCCGGTATCATGCTATCTTATGTTGGGAGGGGCCTACTTGGGGGCCTTTGATTCTGGGGTTAGGGCGGATTCGTTGGGCCAGGGGTTCCATGAACAAAGCGAACAGCAAGGGGGATAGGGGACATCCTTGCCTGGTTCCACATGATAGGGGTATAGGGTTAGATAGAAGCCCATTGACTCGGAGCAAGGTTTTCGGAGATTGATAGTTCGCTAGGATATATTTCTGGAACGACCAGTCCACCTTGTCGAAAGCCTTGGCCGCAACCAAGGCCAGGACTGCCAATTTTCGTGAGTCTCGCTGTGTAATTTCAATTAAGTTCAGGACTCTGCGTATGTTATCTACTGCGGCTCTGTTCATAATAAACCCCGTCTGGTCCAGGTCGATGATGTCTGGGAGCACCTTCGCTAGTCGGTTAGCCAAGACTTTCGAGTATATGTTCGCATCCAGATTTAATAGGGAGATTGGTCTATATGCTGTGACGTCTTTTGGGTCTCTTCCTGGTTTTAGAGCAAGAACAGTAATCGACTCTTGCATAGACGGCGTGATTGTCTCAGAAAGAGCGAACAAGTTGAAAAGCGTCGTCAGCGGGTAAAAGCGGGTGGAGAACCCGTCCAGGGCCCTTGGTTTTAGGCTCTTGATAACATTGTCAACCTCTTCGGTTGTGATTGGGGTCTCCAGCTCATCTCTGGTCGAGGGGGAGATCTGGGGAAGGGCTGCATTCTGCAGGTAGGATTGTTGGTCTTCACGGGATCTCGGGGACGCCGTCATCGTATCCATGAGGTGGGCTACTGCAATGTTCAGTTTATCTTCTTCCGCGAACTGGACTTTCCCCCGAGGATCACAAAGGCCTAGAATAGCGTTTCTCTTCCTAACCTTCGCCAGCTTTTCCACCAAGAATGATTAGCCTTATTTCCCTTGGCATAATAACTTTGTTTAGTTCTGGCTAGAATCTGGGCTGTGCCCTCCGCATAATGTGCCTCCAGCTTCTTTCGAGCCATCTGCAGGGTCCGGTGTGTCTTAGGCGTCCAGTTCTTTGCCTTACATACTTCTTCCGCTCTCTCTACTTCTTCTTGCAGGGCCTGGCGGGTCTGCCTTTTCTTCCTATGATAGGCCGCCCCTTGCGAGATTAAGACCCCTCTTACAACTGCCTTCATCGCGTCCCATGTGGTGGCCGGAGAGGTGTCCTCATTCTTATTTTCTTTAAAGAAATCTTTGATGGCTTTCACTGTTACATCTCTCAGCTTCATGTCTCCCAGAATCGGGTCGTACAATGACCACTTGCGCTTTGGGAGAGGGTCCGGATCGTGAGCTCTTAGCGTTAAAATGATTGGGGCGTGATCCGATAGGATTCTAGGGCCAATGCTTACATCGTCCGTATAGGCTGACGTTTGGGGGGTAGCCAAGAGCAGATCGATGCGGGAGTAGGTTCTGTGTACATAAGAGTAGAATGAGTAGTCACGGACCTCTGGGTGCAGTACTCTCCAAGTGTCCACCACATCCAAGGCTCGAAATAATTTGAGGAGGGCCGTAGCAATGCTATAGTCTTTACGAGTCGGGGGTGGGATTTATCTTTGATTGGATCTGGGGCCCTGTTGAAGTCCCCTCCTATTATCATCTGGCCCTCCACGAACGGCGGCAAGGCTTCCGCCAAGGCTGAGTAGAACTCTTCCTGTTTTTCGTTCGGGGCATAAATCGAGACCAGTGAGTATAGTTGGTTGTAGATCCGGCATTTGATCGCCATGAAACGGCCTTGAGGACAGAGCAAGGTGTCTAAGATTTGTGGCCTGAGGTCCTTGGTGAATAGTATTGACACCCCACCTTTCTTGGTGCCATTCGATGCTGGAAACTGTAACGGAAAATGTCTGTCCCGCAGCCTCGTGAAATCTGCTGGGATCAGGTGGGTTTCCTGCAGGAACACCACCGAAGCCTCTTCGTTCTGCAACCGTCGCAGCATGGATTTCTTCTTCTGTGGTGCATTTAAGCCTCTGACATTGATCGTCAGCAACCTGACTTTGCGGTGTGGTTGAGAGGTTCCGCTGTCATCCATCTGTTCCTGGGCCGACGTCCGAGGGGAGGGGCGGTGGGTATCATGCAACATCTATGGGCTTGGTGTCTGTGCAGTTCTCCATTGGTCGAATTTTATGAAACCTCCAATGGGAGGGTAAACTTGTCTTCTTGAGGGAGGCCGATCTTTCCTGTTCGGCGGTTCCCATGGCCAACCGGGCCTTCTCTGTAACTGTGCTCCCAGCCAACGGGGCTGGGATCCAACCACCACGTAGGGCTGGTCTCCAAGGGTGAGTTGATGACATACTCCTTGGAGTGGGGTATGGGCCGCTCAGGACCCGCGGCGTTACTGGTTCCTATTTTCCTCTTAGGATCGGTCAGTGAATGACCTCCGTTCCGGGATGTATCATTTTATCCTGCGGCGTCTCTGTGACTTCGACCAGGGTTGCTGCTGTTGTCTCTGGGGTAGCTGCTCCACCCCCTCCGGCGAGTGCTGCGGGGTCTGAGCGGTCAAGGCCTCCGGCGAGCTTGGGTGTAGGATGGATTCTGCGTCCTCTAGGTGGCTGATTCTGTGCTGGATTCCCTGAAACGAGAATTGGAGAGTGGAGGGGAATAGCCATCTGTAGGGGATCTGCTGGTTCTGTAGGAATAGCGTTAGAGGTCTAAGGGCTCTTCTTTTCTGTAGAGTCGTTAACGAGAGGTCCTGGAAGATCTGGAGCGGGGAGCTCATGAACGAAAGTTCATCTTTGGTGCAGCTGATGGCCGAGATGGCCTCTTTAGTGGCGTAGAAATGGACCCTGGTAATAACGTCCGGGGGCCCGTCTGAATCCACCCCCGTCTTGGGCGAAGCCTATGAGTGCGATGCAGGATAAGTTGGGTCTTATCCATGTTCGGGAGGAGAGCTTGGAAGAAATTGCCGATGTACTCTGGCAACTTTTTGTCTGGGATGGTCATCGGGACCCCTCGGATGCACAAGTTATTTCGTCGTGCCCTGTTTTCTAGGTCTTCTTGCTTGAACTCCAGCACTTCATTCTTGTTCTGCAGCGCCAGGATCTCCCGTTTCATGTCTAGGATTGTGGCGTTGTGACTCTGGGTCAGGTCCTCCACCTTGCCCAGCCTCTGTTCCGCCTCGATCAGTCTCTAATCGGTCTGGTCCATCCGCGCGGTGAGCCCTGACATACATGATCTGAACTCCGCCTTGATGTCCTGCATAAAGGCCTGGATGTCTTCCTTAATGGCTAATTTTCCTTGCTCCTCGGGGGGTTTTTGTGGGGTCACTTTAGGGGGAGGGTCCGGCTTCTTCGCTCTGTCCGCCGCCAATAGCATAGTGGAGATGTCCGAAGATTTGGCTGATTTCGTTGGCTTTGACAATGTGCCGAAACGAGGGGCTCTGGGCTGGTGTGACCGCAGTGCTTAGAGATAGCAAAATGGAGCTCTCCAATCCGAGGAGGCAAGAGGCCGAGATCCCAGGGGAAATGGATGCGATGTATGGGGAGGGGGAGACTCAGGGGAACAGGCAGTCTATCAAGAGCGACAAGGATCCTCAAGCCGGGCCTCCCCGGCGCCAGAAAGGGGCCGCCGTAGAGAAGCCTCCAACGTGAATCACTGAAGGGAGGTGGGTGGCCCGAATCAGGTAGGGCTGAGTTGTGGACAGCAGGGGTGGGCCGGGGCGCCCCAGGAAGTTCAGATGGGAGGGGGGGCTCCAAAAGGGCACCCAGGGATCACTGCCCGGGCGCGGGACACCGCCCGGTCTTCTGAGCAGCAGCAGCCAGCCGGCACTTAGTTAGGCCTTAAACATTCTCCTACCTCATCAGGGCCCGGGCCGCCGGGCAGGTTACTGGTGCTGGGGAGAAGCCGACAGTTAGCTGATCCTATCTGGGACTCCAGGGATGGCGATGGGCCCGGCCGGCAGAATGAGAGTGGGCAGGGGCGCCCCTGGAAGGAGAAGCCGGAGTACCTGTTGATGTAGGGGCCGGCGATAGGGAATTCCGCTCACAGCGGTATCCATGCTGGGACTCCGGCGTGGGGTGGTGAGGCAGAGTGGGGCAGGCAGCAGTCCCTGTGGAACCCCAGAGGAGGCCAGACTGGAGGCGGTCAGGTCATCCGTCGCTGCGGGGGGGGGTGCCCGTCCCTCCACAGCAGCATCGGGGGCCCCTCTGTGTCCCCAAGCTGCAGGCCCTCGGGCAGGGCGGCGCAGGGGGCCGCGCGATCACCGCTCCCCGATGGCCGCGCTCCTGGGTGGGCGTCAGCTCGCTCTCTGCCGCAGGGGTTGGGATCGCTGGATTCCCCGCGGGGTCGTCTCTCACTTCACGGGCGTATCCTCGATTCAGGCCTCCGACGAACTCAGCACAGGGAGGAGGGGAGGGCCACTCAGCCACCGCGGAGCAGGGGCTGTCAGCCCGTGTCGGATCGGGTCCAGCCTTCAAAGAACCGATCCGAGGCTCAACGCGTACCGCTTCGGGAACGGCGGGGATATTTCTTCATGTCCGCCATTTTGGAAGCCCCGTCAGGAGGTGGGTGGCGCCGGGAAGATGGGCCGAATCTCATCCCCTGGAGAGATATTGTCGCACCCCCCAGGCAACAGCTGACTCCTCAGGGGTTCGCCTCACTCATGGACCGAAGGTCGCCGGCGACGATCACTCAAAGTTCCGAAATTGCTTCATTGCCGCGGGTCTCGTACGGAGGCCATCACAGGAGCGGCTTCATCGTTCGCGCTCCAGGCCACGCCCCACCAGTTTTCTGTTCTTACAAGACCATTTACTTTTCCTAAATGTATTTAATGAAATATTACAAGAGTTCATTTGAAAGGGGGAAGGCAGTTTAAGTCATTGTTTATAGGTTTCCTTTCACTGTCCCGCTGGGAGTAAGGAGGATTTTTAACTTGAGAAGTTTCAGACAGTCTTTCCTTTCTTAGGCTGTTTAGGGATTTCACATTAGCTTTACCTGCATTAGGTTTACTGTGTAGTTCAGATAGCTCATGACGACAATAAGCCATTACATACCTTTGAACCTTTAAAAAGTTCCTCCCTTTTTAAAGACAAATACTGTGTCTCATCCCATTCGATCTCCTCACCACCCTGGGCCTTTTCGCATCCCAGATGATCCTCCCGCAGAGCACCACCCCCAAGGTCAGATCAGGAAGCTTCTGCCTTTCCCTGGCCCCCTGGAAGGAGACTTTAGGGAGGGGTTTAGTGACGGATCCGCAGGATTCATCACACCTCCCAGGCCCGCCTCTGCGGAAAGCTAGAATGGAGATTACCATTCCACCAGGTATTCTTCATGGCTCTGCGCCTCTTCATCTGATTTCGAGTCCCATACGTGTTACTTGTCATCTGATCTAGTTTTTCATCTCAGTAACAGTCAGCCCTATGGCCCTACACACATACATGGTGTGGTTATGTAACATTGAGGTCAGGTGTGAGGGATGATAACCAGGAATGAAGCACCCCCGGAGCACATTTTGACCTAATTGGTGGTAAAGTGTGGCTTCCATTCCAAAGTGCAATAAGTTTGGTCCCATGTCAAGACATATTTGACCTTCTAGAGAAAATTCCTGTTTACTCTCCACTTTCCATCTGTCTCTCGTGAGGTGAGTGTATCGTTTTGAAGGGTCTTTGCAGCTCCAAAACATTATTTTATGTGTGTTCATTTACAAATCACTGCGCTCGCCCAGCCATTGTTTCAGGGTTTTAAACCCTGTTGCAACCTCTCACCAGTGTCCTAGTTTCCAGCTCTTCTCCCAGCCTGCCACTCCCTCTTATTGGCCTGCGCACCCTTTTTGGATTGTCTCCCAGGGCAGACCCTTTCCGGCCTAGGGCAGCTCCTGAAAAAGTAGATCCAGACTGTGATTGACCGGGAAGCCGGCTGCCGTCAACCAGTAACAACTTCTAAGTTAAGTGTGGTCTGGGCGGGGTGTAGAGGCATTTCTCTACTCCAGTAAAGCCCCTCCATGCTTATTACCTACTATAAAATAGTCCACCTTTGCTAGTCAGCTAGTAATTTGTTTTCCCACTACTACTATGTCTCCAATTTAGGTGTTTCTCCCTTAATAAGATGTCTCCAATGTAGGTGTTTCTCCCTTTACTGCTTTGTCTCAAATTTAGGTGTTTTGCCCATTACTGTTGTGTCACAAATTTAGGTGCTTTTCCCACTGCTGCAGTGTTTGACTCGAGGCGATTCTCCCTTTATTGCAGTGTTTCAAATAGAGTTGTTTTTCCAATTAGGTGCATCTTCCCTACTGTACCCTTTTAATGCTAGGTGCATTTTTCCTGCTTGATACCTTCAATTCTAGGTGGCACTTTAACCATCTGTGCTTGCATGTATCCAGATACATCGCAACTGCTGCGTTATCTAGAATCTGGGTGCGTTTCCACTGCTGTGATCTGTTAAATTTAGGTGCACCCTCCCTGGTACCTTGATATGTTGGTAACCTTCCATTGTACCTATAACTGCTTAATTTAGCCATTGTATTGCCCAGTGGTTACAGGCTGATATCCTTGACAGCGTCCTTATTAGACTGCTTTGGTTAGTATTTGTAGAACACGGGAGCTACGTAGTCAGACTATGAAGGCAACCTGTCCATTGCACTCAGAGAATCCCATTAGCCTAGTTTCTATGATGGCCGGTCTCTACCTCCGACAAGAGGCTCTACGTCACCCGGTCAGTTGTATTTAATAAACTAGTATCCATAGTGCCCAGGAAGTCTACGAGGGTAGTTGGCTTTTTCTCCCCCACTTGGTCGGATGACACAGTGACATCGAAGATAAGCTCCAACTGAGCTTAAGATATGTGTAAATGCACCACTTTGGTGGGCATCCGCCGCAGACATGGGTATCCATCCACGCACTCTAGAATGCAGCTATGACTATGTCAAATTCGGTCTAGCTGGTCACACAACTGTTTCGCCCTGAAACACCAGACTTGCCTCAACACCTCTGCCATTAGAATACAGCGACAACCTATGACAAAATTCCGTCAAGCTGGACACAAATCGAATCTCCTGCACTAGCTCTCTTTCATGACCTCCCGCAGCACCCACCCTTGTGCCTCACCTCTTGGGTTACTTACTGGAGCCTAGCCTGCCCTCCTAAGTCCTTTTCTTGGCCAAATGCACAGAAGCATCTTAAGCCTCCTCTTAGAACGTTCCCATACCTGGACTCCGGTCCCCAAGGGCGTTCGAACCACAAAGCGCATTGATACCATACAAATGGGGAAATGGCACTATATAAATGACTACAATGCAATATTAGGATGGATGGGCGGTGTAAATAGGGTTGGAATACTGTGTTTCTCTTAGATGATTGTCCTTGTCCCTAGAGGGGGAGTCTCTTCCCATGAGATCCTCCTGCTGAGTACAACCCCCAGGGGCACTATCGGGTAGCAGCCTCACCTCCCTGGCCTCATGGGAAGGGGCACCCGCTTGGGGAGAGGTGACGACATCTAAGGATTCGTCACAATCCCTATATTCAAAGGGCCTGGCTTTTGCCAGTCCGCCAATCCCATTAGGGGATTTATTTATTTATTTTGTATTTGTAGAGCGCACTATACAGCCCACAGGCAACAAGGCGCTTTACGGAAACTTAAGGAGGCTTGCTTGCAGGTTACAATAAGCTGCCCAAGAAAGAATCCTTAGATACATTTGTTATGTTACAGTTGTTAAAATTTGAAAGGTTACAGTTGTTTACTCATTTTTCTTATCCAGGTAACAGATTGGATTACAGATAGATTTCATATACAAAGTGACAAATGTAGTACAGATCTAATGGGGATCTGCTCTTTAGATAAAGAGCCGGGTTTTTAGGGCCTTGCGCAAGGCTGTGTGTGAGTCGATTGTTCTAATCTGAGCTGGGAGGTTGTTCCAAAGGGTTGCAGCCATAGTGGGGAAGCTGGTGCCTCCTGCACGCACTCTGCGCGTCTGATGAACCGTGATGCGGCTGGCATAGGCCGACCACGAGTGTCTGGACGCTGTTTGTTTGGTGATCCTTTATGCAAGATAGGGAGGAGCTTGATCATGAAGACATTTATGTTTTAGGGCCAAGGTTTTGAAAACCACCCTTTCCTTGATGGGGAGCCAGTGTACCTGTATTTACAACAAAGGCTTTCTTGGCCACCAATCTGATCGGCTTAAAAACCACAAAACATCCATACCCACCCAGAATTGAAGTCTAGTGGCCTGCCCAGGGCCATTAGCTGGTCTAACCCACCATGGAGGCTGCCATCTGGGGTTCACAAAGAGCACATGTGGTCATAATGGCCATTTTAAGGCCGGCCTCGCTTTCCCATGAACAAAGGAAATCCCTAAAATAAAATGGCTAAGAGTAGGACGACCTTTAGTACCCCAGTGGCTACAATAAAGGTACATTGGGCTACTAATGCAGTAAATTGGCTTGCTTCCCTGGTGAAGTGAAAACTAATTATTAGCGGACACCGCCTACCCTCTAAAACTAATTCAGGGTGATAAAATCAGCTTGGGGCAAAAATAGGAGACCTGAGGGGCTCCCTGGGGACTGGGAGCCTTATGACCGTCTCAATAACATATACCTTAAGTAAGAGAAAAAGGGATATAGTGACAGGGGGATTTCAGCAAAAGTCCCTTTGACAACCAAAATAAATTAGAAACTGCAAAGTATAGGTGTGATGCTGGAAATGCCTTATGGAGGCCTTGTCCTACCACTTCTCTGTGTGCGTTTCTCTATTTTCTGCCACTGAGGCTGAGCTGGACCTCCAGCACTGCAGCTCTTCATGTTTTCCGTTTGGTGAACACCACGCATGGGATACCCTTATGGCACCCATGGGTGGGGAGTACACCCTTGTGCTCCTTATGCGTGTTTCTGGGCACTTGTGTGTTGCCCACAGAGCATGGTATGACCTGATAGCAGCTACATGCTGACATGGCAGTGGCTCTGAGTGGCCTCCATAAAAAAAAACAAAAAAAAAAAACAGGCCCTACCATAGGAATCAATGGATTCCTGATAGAAGGCAAGATAGCCCCTGTGGCCCCTGTCCTTGTTTCCCAAAGTCCTGGGAAACCCTGTCTCTGTTCTCTTTCCTCCTGAGTGGCTGTTGGGTGGAAATACCATATATGGCTCTGGGGCTGCCTCCTCTCAGACTGACTGTAGCCTTGTAGGTACTTCAGACGGATGGGACCTTTATGAATGGAGTCAGAAGTGAACTCACATTCTGTGTACCTGGTTTCTTTGTGTGTGACACAATGTAGTGTGCTGAAAGGCTGGGAACTTACCCCAATCCACATTCTTTGTTTTTGGTGTCTGGTGGAGTGAATGGTCTGAAAGCATGTGAGCCTGATTGGCCACCTGCCTGCATGAATGCCCTTCTGCATGATTAGCTGACTGAGCCTGGCTCAGCCAGAGTGAATGGGGAACAGATCTGTATATCTGAGGACCTCTCACTTACCAATTTGTTGAGAATCAGAAGTCGAAGCTGAATCAGGAAGAAGCTGTTCCTTGAAGCCCAGCTGGAGATGTATGCTGCTGCATTTCTTCGAGTAATCCAAAAGCTGCTGTGTTCTTCCAAGTACTGATCCACAGAGGACCTGCGAAGGAGACCTCTCCCTGAGCTATGAGGGGCCATTGTGAAAACTGCTGCTCTTCATCCGAAGTGCCCTGAAAGCCAGTCCTGTGTGCCTGCCGCCTGGAGAAGGGGTCTTTGAGTCCAGAAGGGGAGTGCCCGGACATCTTGAGACAAAGAAGTCCATTGGTGTCACCCAGGGTCCGGAGGGGAGTTTCGTGACCGCTGGAAGCCATTGCTGTCTACCGCCCAGAAGAGGGGGTAGCCTGGCATAGCGCTGCTGGACACCCAGAACTGCCAAAGTTCCAAACTGCCTATGAACATTTCAAGGGACATCCTTGCCATCATCACAGACCACTTTTTCCCACCGGTGATAGTCCAGAGTCGCTGAGTGCAAAGGAAGGTCAGTCGTGGGTTTTCCGTCGTCGGAAGCTAACGAAGACGTCATGAGGGTTCAGACTTGGTGAAGGTCCATGGTCCACTCCAGTGCTCGAGTACAGGTCGCCAGAAGCTGTCCAGAGATCAGTGCTGCGGCACTGAGGAACTGAAAGTCTGAAAACAGTGATGTTCCGAAACCCGACACCAAAGGTGACATATGCACCCGTCCCTGCCAGAAGTCATCGAAGGAACCTAGGGGTCTTACTCTCCTCTGCGAAGCCTTTAAGGAGCTCACAACAAGTTTTATCTTCACAGGACTTCTACAGTCGGATAACTTATCGACCAAAGGAGAGCACTCCAAAGTCAAAAACTGCTGCACTTTAGAAAGACTTTGGTTCCATTTTTCTCGTGGACTCGGCATCCCAGTGGCTTCTTCTTCCAAGAGGGGGGGGGGTGGTACATCCTTGGAGGGAATCATCGAGTGAAACCAAGAAACTCTGCCACTTCTTTAGGTCACAATAACCATCCTCATTTTATTCATGATGTTGTTGTTTATTATGCAAATCTATTATTTGTATGATATCTCTTTAATCTGTGATTTCATTATGAAAATGTTTTGGCCTTTGTATGCTTTTGAGATTTGATGAGATTGAATTTATTATTGTTTTTGCATAATCCTTTTCTAGAAATTGAATTGCCCCTGATGAAGAGTGTGCAACACTCGAAACGTGTTGGGCCCCCTTCGACGACAACATCATCATGAATAAAATGAAGATGGTTATTGTGACCTAAAGTGACTGAAAGCTCATTTTTTCCTAACTGTTTTTTGTCTAAATTGTATTCTCTCCAAAATATGTTACAACTTACCTAAAATACCGTGAACCTAAATGATGAATTTTTGGTCTGGTATTCCAGACATACGATAGTGTGCAGGGGACGGGAGTTCCCGACTTGGAAACTTGTTTGTCTTTTTTCTATATTTAGGCAACCTAGGTGTCAAGGTTCCATCTCTCTCCTCTGCACCTTGAATAGTTTTTGCAATTAGCAACCCATTGACTAAGTACTTATTAGAGTAGATTATATCTCTGACAATAGGGTGGTCTTCTACTGTCCATATTTTTCTCTTTCCCCAATCCCACTATGCCCAGAACTTCCACCAGAAAGCCCCATTCCACTCGGTCAAACATTTTTCAGCATCCACCGAGAGAAGGGCCGGTTCCCCCCCATCCCTCCTGACTCATGAATCAAAAGCAAGGTTTTCCGCATTGTGTCCTCTCCCTGACGGGCCATTATAAAGCCTACTTGATCAGAGTGTATCAGGTTGGGAATGTATGTTTCCAGTCTTGCAGCCAATATCCTTGTGTAAATCTTGGCGACAATGTTCAGAAGAGAGATGGGACGATAAGACCCACACCTTCTGGGGTCTCTACCTTCCTTATGAATCACTGTAATTAACACCCGGGAGAATGATTCAGGGGCTTCCCCCATCTCCAGGATATCATTGAAGAGTTCCACCATAAAGGGGAGGAGAGGGTGATAAATGACATATAAAACCCTGCTGTGTACCTTTCTTCCCCCTGGGCCTTCCCCAGTGGCAACCTCAACAGCGCCCTCTTGATTTCCTCTGCCATAATTGGGGAAAGTCTCAGCATCTCCGTTTCGGCTAAATATAACATGTCTCCGCTCCCCGGATTGGCCTCAGGTTTGTATAGAGCTTCATAAAATGTTGCGAATGCTTCTTGGATCCCTACCTTGCCCGGATCCTGTCACCCTTCCCTCAGCTATGGCCTAAACCCACCTCTTGGCTCGCTGCCCCCGTAGTCTGGCAGCCAGTAATGCGCCTGCCTTGTCTCCCTTTTCATAGAACTTCTGTTTCAGGAACTGTAGTTGCCTAACTATTTGGCCTTCTTCAAGGAGCCTTAGCTCTTCCCTTTTCTGCCTCGCCTCCAGAACCCTATCCTCCCCATCTTCGGTGGCGTTCTGTGTCATCCTGTCAAGGTGAGCAATCTTATCCCTCAGCCTGTTCTCAATTAAGGTCTGCTCTCTCTTCTTCATAGCTCCCTCCCTAATCAGGATCCCTCTCCATGTTGCTTTCCCCGCTTCCCAGACTGTCTTCCTTGGGACTTCCCACATGTTATTTATTTTGAACTAGTCCCCAATTTCTTCTGATATTTTCCACTTGATACTGGGTCCTTCCACAGTGACTCATTGCATCTCCACTTTGAACCTTTGTGCGGTAGGCTCGACCTGTTTAGGTCCACCGTTACCCTATCAAAGTCTGACCATGCAACCGGGGAGATCTCTGAACCCAGCACCACGTCCCCTAGCCCTCCCGAGACATACAAGTAGTTGATTCTGGTGAAAGTATTCCTGTCCCGATCCCCCACCCGGGACCCTCCGTTCCTCCCCTTTGGCATATTTGGTTTCATGAAGGAACATCACATTGAGGCCCGCTCTGCGAAACTCCCTGGCCACTAACAACCTTTTTGTGGGTGAATTCATCCCCTTGACATTTAACGTGCCCACCCTGAGATGGCCACCCCCCTGGGAGCCTGGATTTACAGCCATACTCGCAATTCGGTGGCCCTCCTCTCTTCCTCCACATCCGCTTAAACTCAGTTTAAAGAAGACCCTAATCCTAACCCCTGCCCTACCTCCCACCCCACCCCTCAAAGCTGCCCGACATCTCCCGGTTAACATCACTGGGCTGAGATCGGACCACCAGCTGGGACCGGTTCCCTCGGGTCCATCCTTTACACACTTATTATGATTGAGCTCCCACTCCCCTCCCCCAGACTCATGTTGTTTTTGACTGCCATCTGCCCCTGTAAACCCTGTGCATTATATCCATCACACTATTAGAACCCACACCCCCGGAACTCTCCCAGTTTCCACTTCTTAAAACCCCCTTACAACCACCTCCTGTCCACTTATCAACATTACAGTGTACCCGGTTTGCTTAAAGTGTCCACCCCAGGCGATGCGTTCCTCTTCCTGTACTTCCTGGAGCACGGCATATGCCTCCGTTTCGGCCCTTGGATGCGCCAATGCCTTTCGTTATTTGTTCTTTCGCCCTGATTCTTCTCGCCCATCAATTCACCCATCAATTCGGACATGCATCTGTGGATGTCTCTCTCCGTCCTCAACCTCTGTTTGTGGCCGTCCAGTTCAAATGTGAGGGAGAACAGAAACCCCCATCTATAGCGCTCTCCCTTTTCCTGTAGCCCCTTTGTCAGGGGCATGCATCTTCTCCTCGCCAGCGTCATTGAGGATAAATCTTGGAAAATTGTCACTCTTGCCGAGCCATAGGTGATCGAGCCCTTCTGCTTCGCTTTCTCTAAGATTTTTGTTTCGTCATTGTAGTTGTGGAACCGGGCTAGGACTAGCCTGCCCCCCCTATGTAGCCCTCCTTCCCCCACCCTGTGAATCCTCTCAATCTTCGCCTCGTCAATGGAGTCGTAATCGAACACCAATTTCGTAACCTCATGAAGCGTTCTTCTCAAGTCTTGCTCCGACTCCACTTCCCTGGTCGGGAATGCTGAAGAGTCTCAGGTTATTCCACCTTTCGTGATTTTCCAAATGGTCAATCGAAATTCCTCATCCCGGCTCTCCATTTCCATTATCCGTTGGTCCATTTGTGTCTGCCAGTGAGGTCTGGCTGTTTTCAACTTCCTCTAGGCGCTCCTCCATCTTGTCTATCCTCTGGGTGATCTTGTCAACCCTGCTTCCGATGTTTGCCCTCATGTTCCTTATTTCCTCCATAAGGGCCGGCACGTCCTTTTTGGTAGCAGCCGATTCCTCTGGGTTTGGTTTATATTTGTAGGTGGCCAATTTCTGCTTTGCTTCCACAAACCTCGGTCTGATGTCCGGTGCACGGCCCCTACTTCACTCCGCCTGGTCACCCCTTCGGGAGGTAACGGCCGCCCCTTATGTGACAGTTTCTACAGCGACACGTTCTCCTCCCAATTCGAGGCTTGTCCAACGCAGCCCCTGTGGTGGGCACACGCCCCTACATCGGGGGCGCACACCACAGAGGTTCAGATTAGGGGGGGAACCAATCCTCCTCCCCTCAATTCAATCTTATGTCCTTGCACTCCTGTCAATGCTAGACTGCCGCCTCGCTTTGGTTCCTCCTTTGTTGTCTAAGGCCTATAGTGGCAGGTGCACTCCCCCGATATCCCAGTTTGGCAGTGCCAGTTTGACGGGTGTCCTCTTAGTCTGGAGCCCGGGAGGAGGGCACACGCCCCAGACTTGTGGGTCCACCCTCCCTGGGCGTAGCGTTCTCACCTGCCTGATCTGCTGCGGGTGTGCACCTGGCAGCTTTGTTTCATTTGGGTGGATGGTGGGCTCCTTTCAATTGAGACAATGTAGGTAATCAGTGCTTGGTGAAGCAAGCCCTGTGGATGGGCAACCGAGGATGGTGGTGCCCGCGCCTCGCCTATGGCCTGGAGCTGACAGCCTGGCGAGGCACCAATCTGTGTGTGTCGTGGAAGCAATGTGCCTGTAAGGAGTAGTTCCGGAGCCCAGGGGGCCACAAAATGTCTCCCGAAGTGACTCACTCCCCTTTTTGTGATCCCCGAGTGTCACTCAATTGAACTCCCTTCACAGTATCCAACCGGTTAGGGTGTTTTCACTGCTGTCCTCAGTGTTTTGTTCTGCTTGTGGGCCCCTGCTCCGTGACACCTGCGCGGCTGTGGTCCCTGTCACGCCACCTCTGGGACTGGCAATGGCGGGGTATTCAATGTGCCTTCCTGAGCTCTTGTGGGCTGGGACGCTCCCTCGGATCACACCGTATTGCCGGATGGCCCAGCGTATAGAAGGGCCCAGAATCTTAGTCACTGGGCCGATCCAGTAGACTGTGGGGGGGGCCTGCACTCGACCCTCCACCGTAGGTTAACTCCTCAATACGAACCCTTTGGGAAGATCGGGTGTCTTGGTTTAAAAAAGAAAATGTATTATTTACGGGCAAAGCTCATCAAGGCCCTCCCGGGACTTCCCTTTCTAGAGTGTTCCTCGCCTCTGGGGCAGCTGGCGTGCGATGCAGTGACTCTAATTCTAACGGTGCTCCTATACGTTCAACAGCCTAGTGCGCCGGCCCCTGCATCTCCATGGGGTATATCGTCGTTCAGTGAGCTGCCACTCCAAGTGCCCACCCGGGGTCCATAAGGTACCTTTGTCGCAGGGGTTGAGGGCTCAGACCCCTTTTAGGATTATTTCAAAAAAAGGTAGCAGGCGCTCCTCTCCAGAATGAACATGGCATGATAACCTGTTCTGAGATGAGTTTGCAGCACACGCGTTTTGCTCACTGTACCTTTCACAGATGGGAAGTATCCATTTGCATATCAGTCTTTGTCCTGCCCATATGGGAAATCCAGCACCGAAATGCTATGGCAATTCCTCTCTGAACAAGAGCACCGACAGCAACCCCATACACGTGTTTCAGCCTTGTTAGGCCTCATCAGTGAGGTGAAGCTGTGCCTCTAAGAGCACAGTGAGCACAGTGAGCAGGGAGTCCACGTCTGGTTGCCCCCAGGTAACTCAGGGTGACAAACCCCAAGTTCCTTGCACATATTTAAAAAAAAAAAGGTAGGATTACGCAGAGACTCCCTGCATCTGCGTGCCTCCTGGTGGCCTCCCCCTGAATCTTATTTTATATAAAGAAGCTGTGTTATCACTTAACGTAGTGTGTGGACATTCCTTTGTGGAGTCTGTGGGGATTCACGGTATTTAAGAACCAGCCTGCATCACCTCCTGAAAGCTTAAGCCTGGCTGCTCGTCCATTGCTACCACATTGATAGCCCTGGCTGAGGTGTTCTGTGGCTTTACCCTACCATATAGAGGGCAGAAGTACAGATGCCCCCTCCGTCTTTACAATAGGAATCACATAAAATGAGACTGTACAACCCCAAAAAATTGAATTCTACCCGAACAATAATTCTCTGCAAATCATTGCTAAAGGTGACTCCCGCTACTTGGCTCTTCTTGACCTCTCTGCTACATTTGACAGCCGATTACTTCACACTCGCAAGACTTCTCACAGGCAGAATGGGTTTCACATAGGGTCCTCAACGGACTGGCCTTCTATGTCTCAAACAGAAACCAAGAAGTCCAGAAGGGTAACTTCAGATCCAACCATAGCCCAGTCACATGGAGAGTCTCACCAAGATTGATATTCTCCCTAGTGATCTTTAATCTGTTTATGGGACCTCTTTGGTTGCTTCTCATCGACCCTAATATCTCACTTCAACATTTCATATCTCAGGAAATGTTTTGCCTCTATCCACGCTTGGATAGATAGCAGGCATCTATCTAAAAAGGAGGCCTTCCAAGAACGGCTAAATGACATGCACCTTGATGGATTTTCGCCATGTGCCATATCCCTTTGGTTCATTACCAACTCTATAACCAAGCGTCCCCTCCCATGCTCCCCTCCCATGCTCCCCCTATCTATCCCAGTACCCTCTTACTAACTCCTTGGTTGCGTCCCCTTTATTAAGCGCTACATTGTTAGCCAGCTAGCTTTGTGCGGTTTAAAGCCCATACATACATAATTAGCAGTAATCTCTTCTGGCAAAATATTGTTTTAAAAAGCCAAAACCACCTGATATCATCTAAGAGGATTTCAGAACCATGACCAGGCCCTAGTAATCTCTCAGCTTGATTGCGGGATTGGCCCTCCTCACTAGTATATTTGCTCCTGGACCTCTTTAGGACTGTTCAACATGCCACTGTACACCTCTTAATGGGAACTAAGAAATGTGATCACATCTCCCCCATTTGAAGCAAATTGTACCGGCTACCCATTGTAGCCAGGTTACTCTTCAAAACTGCTTGTATCATGTATAAGGCCACTATTGCCCGATCACCACCCTTCCTAGCCACAAAACGTGCAGACTCATTTGGGGGCACAATCTCTATGAGTCCAACTATTGCAAGGATTGAGCCTAAACGGGCATGCAAAGAGAAAACTAGGAAACAACCCCCTCTACCTATGGCACACCCTACTGGTACATTCAGGAAGGAACTCAAAGCCTTCCTCTTCAGGGGATACCTATGGGTCACTTCAGACCTGCTTCTCCTGGGTGTATACCACTCCTGTAGCAAGGGATATGAAAGCTACTATAAATGTTATCCTTCCCTTCCACTAACCTCTGTTAACCCCAAATTACTTCTACAGTGCTCCATTACTTTCTAACTAGGTTGCTGCCATATATTCCCATAGACTAAAAAAATGGCTGGAAACTCAGGAAAGCCTGCTGGCAAGGAAGTGGCATTTTGGGAGCATGATGGGGAATATTCCCAAACCATTGTAAATCACACCTGATGAGGAAGCTCCTTTAAGATTTGAGTTGAACTTGCAGATAACTTTTTGTCTTAAAGCGGTTTCTAATGTACTGTCGTCCCACATAGACCTCCTCATTGATGATCACGTGCTGATTTTCTGAAGTCTTTTCAACCACTGCGGGCGCACTGCAATTATATAGCACGCAACACCCCATGACCTTCTTTCTGTGTGCTCACCACAGTGTTTCAGAACAGCGCCTCTTCAGATCTTCTTTTTCTCCAATATTGCCCGAAATCCAGGCGCCTGTGGGCTTCAAGCCCTCCATGAGATTCAGAGCCAAAAGGTCTGTATTGTACTGCACCAAGGGTGTCTTTGGTGCCTAGAGGAGGTGGGGGGGGACGAGACGATCACCACACCGATGATATGCAGTTCCTGTTGGGCCATGCACCCGAAGTTTCTTCATGAATCGGTGGCAAAGCTCATTATCACCCTTCGCAAGGAAAGTACTTGAACCTCCACCCCAATAGATTTCTGGAAAGTCGTCCCACTCTCCCCCTGCCTGAGCATCCCTGGATTCCTCAGAATCTGAAGTGGAGAAATAAATATTGGTTGCTCAGTCAATAGCCAGTCCAGAAAAGAGAGTCACCTTCCATACCATGACGCACCATTCCCCATCTTCAGGAAAATGTTATTCACTGGGCAATGATGAGACTGCGGTTTCATCACCCAAATAAGAAAGAAAAAAAAAGCAGATGCAGTTCCCCACAAGCTCCACTGATGGGAGCAGTCAGAGGATTTAGAAACTCAAATGTTTGCTATTTTTGCAACAGCATTGGTGCTGACTACTTGGCCCTCCATGCCTTCTGAGGATGGCAGAGTCACCTCCAAGTACAGCATCCGCATACCTGCTATCTCAGCCCCTATTCTGGCAAAATCTTCCACTGTCTGCGCCTATCACCTCCACCTTCCAACATTGAGCATTCGGCATAGGCTTAGCACCAGATCTCATTACAACATCTAGGAAGCAAGTTTTGGCAATAATGGAGAAACCTTTCCAAGGAGATGTATTTATTTTATTTATCTACGTGGGAGTACAGTGCTCTTTTGATCGCAAAAGACGATACAATATATAAGATATCGGATTAGTCATAAGTCATTATAATATCTTGTATTTATTTAAGCACAGGGTTGGATTGATTCGGGGGACGCACTGGAAGATAGAAATTGACAATACAGGCGTAAATCAGCATACATCGGCATACAATCTTAGATGCCTAGAAGGCATGATTTATATAATAAAATTGTGTTGACAGTGATATATGACATAATGTAAGCATATCATTTTAAACAAATACAATTCCTTTGTTTCTTAAATTATTTTTCTGTTGCTCCATGATGTGGGTTCCCTCTTCATGTGACATCCTATGTAGTATGTTCAATTTCTCTTTTATTCATTTTGGTTTATTTGTGTACCACATAACATTTTGAATTTGTCCGGTCATATTTAATTTTATTTATTGGCAACATCTTTTACTTTAAAACAAATAATCAGCCTTGAGATTGACCAAAAACTGGTCGAAACACGTGTCGGCTGTTTTTCGCATCTGGAACTAATACAGAATAAACAAGACTTTGATTTTGGAACTATATGTTATGAGAAATTTGTGTCAATGAATTCAGTTTTTTTAGCGAGAATACTTTCTCTCAACGTTTATTACTTCCACATGTGAAGAGGATAACTTTGAGGCAAGGAGTTATGCTCTCAATTTGGCTTTGAACAAATTGGTGTGGATTGTTTCTCCGATGTCCAGGGGAAAGGAATTCCGTGCAGGTGGGGCAAGAAGAGAGAAAGAGCGGAAGCAAGAGGAAGCACAGGGAGGATGAGGAGCCTCAAGGGTAGTCAAGGAGGCAGAGTGGAGATTACGAGATGGTTTATAGAGTTGGATAGATACGTTGGCGCCTTACCGTGGATAGATTTGTGAACCAGGTAAAGACATTTACATCTGGCCCTGTTTTTCCTTGTCAGCCATCCAGCCTTTGACGGTAAACGGAAGTAGGTGTTAAATAAGGGAGTTAAAAGAAAGGCCTAGTAGCGAAGTTAATGATCTTGTGGGGAGGACGGAAAGCATAGTGGGGGAAACCAAAGTGGATGCTGGCACAGTAGTCCAGTTTAGATAACATGGAGGTTAAGAGATGCTTGGCTGTGTTGAAAGGAAGGAGGAGGTACCTGATTTTCCTAATATTTAGAGAGTTGCAGCAGACAGAATTTTGGAGATGGTGTTAGAAGAGTCACAGAAGAAGCTGAGGTTTCTCGCTGAAGAGGAGTATGTGAGAGTGTAAGGTGGGCACTGTAAAGGCAGGGGAGGAGATGAGCAAGAGTATTTGTCAGAGAAGAAGAGCACCTCTGTTTTGGAAGAGTTCATCATCGGAGAGTGCAAAGCCATCCAATATTTAATTATTTAATGGCAGAGCAACGGTTTGAAATGTTAATAGAGGGATCATAGAAGAGTTCAAGAAAAGATGAGATGATTTGGGTGTTGCCTGCAAAGAGTTGGTACATGAATCCAAAGGAGGAGATTAGTGCTACAAGCGCAAAGGGGTAGCGTTTAAAGAGGAGAGGACCCAAGGCATAGCTTTGTGGAACAGCAGTAGTTTGAGTAGAAAGGTTTTTGCAGGAGCATAAAAACCCAGTGAGACACTAGGTAGGATTCAATCCAGGCTAGGGCTTGATTGTGAATCCCAACAGAGTATTAAGAAGATGAAAGTGATTAATGGTGTCAGAGGCAGTGGACATGTCAAGGAGGATTAGGATAAGAGGATAGGTTGGAGTGCTTAGCAGAGGTGTTGCAGTTGGATACATATTTTAGAGCAGTTTCTGTGGAGTGATGGGAGCAGCAACCTTGTAGGGGGTCTCGAAGGTTGTGATTGTCTAATAAATTGGTAAGACAGTTGAACAATTTAGAGTACTGCAGCAGGAGAGACATGGGCGAAAGTTAGCCGGCAGGTTCAGGTCAGCCCGTTGCTTTTTTAAGAGAGGCATGACTCTGGCAGTTTTGAAAATAGCGGGAAGGCAAGGCAAGTCGAGTCGAACGACAGGTTGAAGAGTTCATCGAGGTGAGAGGCCACTAAAGGGGAAATATGCTTGACTAGCTGAGGGTCTGATGGGGCACAAGAGGGGTTAGCCTTTATCAGTAGAGCTAGGATTTCTTCTGTATTAGTGTGACTAAAGTGGGAGACAGAGGCAGAGGATGATGGTAGAGTAGGTGGAGTGTATAATGTGGGAGGAGGGAGTGTGAGGAAGGTCAGCAGAGCGTCTCTAATTTAGCAAATGTTTGCAGGTAAGTCATTAGCTGTGAGAGTGGAGTTCGTAGTCATAGCTTTAGGAGGAGTAAGGAGTTCATTTAGCCAGTGAGGATGGTTGGAGTGAGAGTGAGGTAGAATTCCCTGTTTGCGTTCTCAAGAGAACCTGAGAAAGTTCAGGGCAGCGAGGTAGAGTTGCAGGTCCTCATGCGAGTGGGTACGCCTCCAGCTGCTGATACATGTCTGGGTGGGGACAGCATATGAATTGTATTCACATGGTTGAGCCACTGAGACTTGGGTCTTCCGTGAACAGTCATCACTACATTTTACACTCCATGTTGCTCACACCTTGCTATATGTAAGTTAGCAGTGGGAAGTGAGAGGACAAGGGGTCATATAGTAGGGATTGGAAGCTGTATTAGGCAGTGGCACTAGAAGAGGCGACAGGTTTTAAGGAGAGTGAGAACTGTAGGTCAGAGAAAACGGAAGAAATGGCAGGTGGTTTACATTTCCTTTTAGTGATGGGTGTGGCAAGTGGTGGAGAGGTCAGAGGGTGGAAAGGAGGTGGTTGGTGAAACAATGAAGTGATCAGATAGGGATGGTGTGACATAAGTATTACTGGGAGAGGAGGAGGAGGAGATGAATAAGAGAGCCAAAGTTTTACCCCTGCTATGGGTTTTTATGTTATGGATAGAATGGTTAGCATGGTCACTAAGAGAAGACTGAAGGTTAAAGTCACTTAAAAGAATGAGGTGATGTTTAGTGGAAAGAAAATCAAGAAGTTGTCCAAGTTCATTAAAGAATGGTTCAGTATGACCTGGAAGGCGATAGATGGAGATAATGTGGACCGAGTGAGGCAGAGGAATAGTAGAGATGGTAAATTCAAAAGAGGTTGGATAGGATGTGGGATTGGAGATTTGTGAGGCAATGAGGCGGGAAGAGAGTAGGTGTCCAATGGCTCCACCTTTGGCAGTTAGATGAGGAGAGTGAATGAAGGATAATTTAGAGTCATTTAGGGCCGCTAGGGTGGCAGTGTCAGATGGAGAAATACAGGTTTCGGTGAGAACAAGATCATCTAGGGGAGGAGAGCTGGCATGAAAGTAGTCTGTGATAAAGGAAGGTTTGTTGCATATAGACTGAGCATTCCAGAGTGCAATGTTCAGTTTATGCGGTAAGGAAAAGTAGAGAAGTTCAGTCTCGGAGGATGAGAGGCGATGTGGATAGTTAGTGGAGGTGTGGTTTGCTAGTCTGCTTTGTTGGAATTAGGAGGTGCAAGAGGGATTCTTGGACTCATTGCCACTGGAAATCTTGTTTAACATTTTTAAGTCCCCAGCGTTGTCCTTTTTTAGAGATATTCTTCTTTTTTGCTGCCTCATTCCCAATTATTGTATGTACACATTCCACATTAAAGTCTCCAGTTATTACAGTGTTCGCTTCACCCATTTCCAATTTAATTCTTGTCAGGAGCGCTCCAAGCTCTGCCAAGAATATTTGGAGTTCTGAAGAGGCAGGGTTCCAGTAGATGTTAATTGTTACTAGTACAGGGTTACCTGTGTTTAAACTTAAATCAGTTTTACATGCCAGAATTCCAAGCTTGTTTGTACAAAGCAGGGAGGTTCTCTTTATTATGCTGTTTTAAGGGCCAAGAGCAACCCTCCCGCAGGTCTTCCTTTTGATTTTTGACTAGCTGGTTCGCAGTATGTTGTGAAGCCCTCCAGAACAATGGGGTTTACTAGCCATGTTTCCTGAAGTAAGAGGATATCCATTTTCTCTAGCAGGTAGTCCCTTGTTTCCCTTAGGCTAAGTATACTCGAACCCCGTGTGTTCCAGCTTGTTATATTAAGGCCTTTTCGACTAAAGTTGTTCTACCCCCAGTCCCATGTTTGTGAGAACCTGCGATAATATCTCTGGCAGGGCAGCTAACACATTTCCATGAGTTGTGCTTTCTCGTTCCTTCTTTTGATCCTAATTTCTTGACCCAATGGGTCCTCTTCCATTTCTCTGAATGGTGTCCCTTGCGGATTCCAGGACCTGTCGGGGCTCTTCTCCAGTTGATTCAAATGGTCCTCTTGCTTCTTTCAGGCCTTGTTGTTTTATATCTTTTGCAGCTGTTATTATGACATGCTGGGCTTTTTTTGAGCTTAGACCTATTTCCACCATAAAAGGGTCTTTACGGCTTGGACATTTTACGTATTCTATATCCGTGGTGGAAAAGAGGAAAAGGCTTTTAACTTTTTTGAGTATAGATTCATGAGACTACTCAGTGAAGTGTGGTTCTTAATTTTAGTTGTAGTTTTTAGCCATAGTCTTGGTAATTTAAATCCAGTAATGGCCTCTTCTTTCCGATAATCTCTCTCTCTGGACTCGCCTTTGAGCCTGATCACGCTCAGCCTCGTTCAGTTTCCCTGATCCATTCCCTACTCCTGGGAGGGTTTTGTATTTCCCTTCCCCCAATTTCATAGCGACCTCGGCATATCCTCTTCTGACAATGTCTTTCCAGATCCTTTCCTTTTCAGGAAGATCGGTGCCAGTTTTGTATATTTTCTTTGTATCTCTTGATCTGTCTTTGTCTGATGGAGTCGATTTTTTCTGTACTATCTTCGTCTTTCTGAATATTGGGGCTATCTGAAGGGTTTGTCCGTGATGTCCAATGTTGTTTGCTGGGATAATGAGATTGGTACACGTGGGGACTGTAGATGAGGATTTTGTCTCTTTAGATTCTGCCTTTTTTGGCTTTAGTATCTTTAGGTTCATTCTCTTGTTTCTGTCTGTCTGGAGACCTACGCTCACCCTCACAATCTCCAGATTTTTCGGGAATGGTTTCCTTTGTTTTTGTTTTACTCTGCCCTGTTTTCGTCTGATGTTTAGTTGTTCAATCTCTTGACTGTTACTGCCCACATTTTTCTCCATTCCCTCTATTTGTTTGTCTGTGGAGGAGGATGTTTTCCAGGAACTTATGTAACCCAGTATTTCTTACTGTACAATTTTTCTGTTTTTTTGATTTTTTTTTTCCCTTCGGTTTGATTGTCTGCTGAGGGATGTTTTCAAATCTTTTGTTCCCTCTGGTTTTCTTTTTTGTTTTTCTTCTCCTTCTATAATTTTGATTAATCGCCTCCACCCAGCTTGAATCCTTATCGTCTATGATTTTTGCTGATTGCACAGCACCCAGTATTTCCTGCAGCTCGCTTCTTGATTTATTTTTCTCGGTTTTGTTTTCTGAAAGGTGGCCCAGAATCGCTGAGATGTCCAGGCCCTGTTTTGCCACTTCAATTCTGGTTTCATTCACCATCGGTATGATCATGGTGTTGATGTTGTTCGGGCCCACTAATGATGAATCACTTTTGGCCACTTCGTTTGATAGCTCAAGGATGATCCCTGCTTGCGATTGCACCACTCCTTTTAGCAATTCAAATACCGAGACCAGAGAGCTCAAGACAAAATTAAGAGCCGTCAGAGTAGTGTTGTTCCGCTGCTGGTTTTTTCGGTTCTCGCCCCCCAGCATTGATGTGTTTTTCTCCTCTTGTGATTCTCGTCTTTCTTCCAACCCCCATAGGGGCTCATCTTGTCTAACATATCCTTTTCCTTTGTGTTTTGTCCGTTCTGTGGAGTATCTTGCAAGGGCCCTTCCTTTAGTAATTTCTTTCCAGCAGTGACTTCGCCCCATGTCGCCAGGGGAAGGCAGCCGCTACTTGTTCCTGACCCTGGGGGCCAATATGAGGCAGGATCACATGGGGGAGACAACCTCCGGGAGGGAGTAATGGTATCAGAGGATGAGACATGGTTTCCTCCTTCCCCCTTGCCGAATCAATCCCCCACTTGCAGGACTCTAGTGTCCTATTGTGACTCTTCCCATGCTCCCTCAAAGGAGAGTGCTGAGTCTCTCTCATTTTAAAGAACTGCTATTCCCAAAAACAACTTGACACTGCGACGAAGAAGAGCAGTGGAAGAATGCAGAGCAGGAGAACTCCTGACCACAGGCAATGCTCTAGTTGTTGGGAGCGTACACCTGTTCCCGGGACATTTAAAACTGGATCGCCAGAAACTATAGTAGCCTGCTGCTGGGAGCAGGTTGCTTCTGTCTGTGTGACCGACTGGTGGAGAGGGAGACGGTGGAGCCAACCGGCTCAAGTGTTTAAAAGAGGAAAGCTGCATGAGAAAAACTACTTGCGATGAGAACACCAGAAGTCGGAACAAGGCGCCCGGGCATTTGGCAGTAGAAGGAAGCAGCAAGGCACTTATCAAAGATCTGTGCGAAACAGAGATGCCAAGGTGGAACCGCCAGAAGCAGTAACGTGAGAAAGAAATCCCCCAAAGACTTTTATTGGAAGACTGCGAGAAGGCCCAGGAATGCCACGAAGAGCTGGTGAGTCCACGCTGGGATGAAGGCACCACCAGAGCGTATTGGAGAGCATGCAGCACGCAAGTAATTTAACAAAGTACATCAGAGGAAGAAAGCTGTTAAGTCTGAAAAAGAGAAAGTGGAAGTTCACCATTCAAGAAGGGAACCTTTTGAAGTTTTTCCACATGTACGAACTATACATATAAGAAACAGTAGCCAGTTGGCAAATAATGGACAACGTGGACTAGTCGTCAAGGCTTAAGTGGTAGATTACCAAGAGTGCAAGTGTGAGCAAAACACTAATGAGGTAATACGCCACAGATACAATGAATTAGAAAGAAGGACTAATGTAGTTAACTGTCAGAGTGGAAGTACCGAGAAGTGCGTGAATACAAGAAGCACTGGTAGGAAGAGTATACCAGGCTATTACAAGTATGGGAATACAAGAAGCCCTGGCAGGAGAGTATACCATGCAGTTACAAGTGTGTGAACAGCAGAAGCCTGGCAAAAGAGTAGACTATGAAACTACAAGCGTATGAATACAAGAGAGCAAAGAAACCCTGGCAGGAGAGTACATCAGGTATCTTGACAACTCAAAGGACATTATGTATGGCTAAAAGGAAAAGACCAGAACTGTCATTGCTGAGAATACATGAAGAAGGCACCAGGGAAGGGAGACATCCTCTGGGATAAGGAACAATATCCTTAAGAGACTTTTTGTTGGAGTTACTTATTGAATTACCGATTTGAACATTTCTGAAACACTGAAGGCCAAAGACATCCTTTTCACTTTACAATTAATTTCCTTAGAATGTGACGGTCAGAATAGTACTTTGGCTGCAGGACAGTTATGTTTTGGACATTCTGACCTGACCGATCCTTAGTTTTGAGTTCAGGTAGGGGAACACTGAGTGCAGGGACAGTGAGGCATTTTACCCAACCCCTTTTTATTTATCAGTAAAAGTCTTTAGCCAAAACTATTTTGAACTTGTGTCCGAGTTTCATTCCCGACTCCTCGCAGCGTCCACTCTAAGGGACGTGGTCAGCCTGCTTCTTCCACTGGTTGTCTGGTGCACTGCGCTCGGTCCTTTCACTGCAGTCCAAATGGGGATGCTTCCGACTCCTGTTCAGCGTCCTGTGAATTTTCTGGCATTGATCTTTCTTCTTGGCGACTTTGAATCTCGTGGTTCCACCAAGGAGGGCTCTGCTCCCTCTTCCGGCCTCCCCCTTTTATTTCTACTATGGTTTCTACAATGAGCATTCTGGAACCACTAGAATGCTCATTGAACTTGTCGGAAGTATTCTTCATGGCTCTGCACGTCCTCCTTATCCCAGTACCCATCTCCGTAATCTCCCAGAGATCTATTAGGTTCCTCCTCGTCCCAGTACTTTGTCCCTTCTGAATATGACAGAGATACATGGGAAAACAAGGTTTTGTGGTGTGGAAGACCACGTTCTCTGCAGATGTTCGTCCATGTACCCACAGGGTGGACCCCTCCCCATAAGATCCACCCGCTAAGTACTACACCCAGGGTGACAATCTGGTAGCAGCCTCACCACCCTGGCCTCATGGGAAGGGGCTCCCCCTAGGGGTGAAGGGACGACATTCAAGGATTGGTCACACTGGCCATAGCAGAGCCATCGGAGAACTCTGGCAAAAAGTAACCTCTGTTCTGGCAACAGATGAAGCACAAACACCTGCTGACCCCTATCCAGATTAGGTTTTATTTCCAAATATCCGATCCCACAAAGTCTGGTGTTACAAGCTGCCATGTTGGGCCTCAAAAGGTCTATTTCCTTGCCTTCCTCCAGACAAGTAAAGCAAAAATCTGATGCCATGGGCAGCAATATTTGCACCTCGTGCTGTTTGGTCCCACTACATGTGCCTTATCCAAATACTTACACATTCTGTGAAGTGTGGTGTTGCAAGTGGCAGAAAACTTGCCAGCTAGGGATATGAGGGAAGGCTTGCGGAAGATTGAAAAAAGACTGCCCTTGAAATTTTTGAGTCATTCCACTGTGTGGTCCGATCCATGGATACAGGGGAGCCTTAGTAAGAAGGTCCTTTGTGTCTAAGTATGTCTGGGTTTGCCCAAGATGTTCAGGCAACCCTCCTCGAAATTCCCTTTGGGGATAATCTTTTTTGGTCTAAAGCGGAACCATTCTTCTAGAAGTACCAAGGAATCCAAGGCCACAGCCAGGTGCATGGGTCTGGCTGTGAAACATACTGCTACTTTTCTTTCTTCAAACATTTTTTTTTTAGGGTTCTCTTTTTGCCACTTTTCTTTGTATGCTTATCGATGGCAAAAAGCCAGACTACATACCTTGCACTTTTCCCCTTTCCCCGCTCTTGCGCAATCTCAATGTCACTTGGCCTAGTAAGATCGTTGTCTTGTCTTCCCTTGTTCCCCCCTTGCCTTGTAGCGCTTTGAAACACTTGTGTATAGGCGCTCTATAAATACAATATATCATATCAAACAGCTGCAAAAGTGATTTCTCCACCAGAGACCCCAGGTTGTGTCTTCCACTGCAGTAAAACCCTTACAGTGAGATTTTGACTCATTCCTACCCTATAAGGGCCGGGGAGGAGGGGTGCTTTTTTGCATCCCGACGAATGGCAGCACATTACTCCAGATGCCTGGCCACTGCAAGTTGTGTTGCAGTGATATTGCATTACTTTCCTACTGAACTCCCCCAAATCACTCACCCCTCCTTGCTCCTGCTCCTCTGATTTTGGAGGAGATACGTCTTCTCTTGGTGAAAAGATCAATCTAGCTTCGGGAAACTGCAAGAGATGATCTTCGTGGTATTTTTAGTGCATAAGAAAGGGGAGTGCCTGAGGCTGTTTAACAAGTTCTTTCAGAAGGGCACATTTAAAATGATCCTCTTTAGCCAAGATAATTCAGCCTTTCTAGCAACCATACTGGTTGGTGTCACTGGACCTCTGAGATGCCTTCTTCCATGTGCCCATATATATGAGACGGAGGAAGATCCTGAGATTCGTGATTGGGAACACCTAACGCCAATTCCGGTTCCCTCCCTTTGTCCTTTCCTTCTACCCAATGGTTTTTACCATATTGTTACTGGTAGCTGTCTCTCACAGGATCGAAAGAATTCAGGTCTTTACTTACCTGGGCGACTGGCTCATATGAGCTTGTTCCCCAGGCTGATATCAGATCATCCACACCGCACTTGCCACTTGATTCACAACCTGGGCTTCTCCCTTAATTGAAAGAAGTCCCTCGCACACATCCTTTCAATCACCTCCAGTGCATTGGAGCAATTGACACCTCATTGGGCAGGGCCTTTCCTCTCGGGAACGGTGTACAAAAATCCTCCAGTTTCTCAGAACATCTCCTGGGTCCCATGAATTCCTAGTACCAGAGACTTGGCTAAGTATGAGGATGCGTCAGTGGCCTTAGTTCTCAGCATGACAGATCTGCTTCAGGCCTCAAACAAAGTGTCACTGGATCTCCTGTTTTGGTCCCGATGAGACAACCCGCTGTCATGATTCCTGCCCCTCATGTCCCCAGCCCTCCAAGATGTCAGGCTGGGGCCAGGCCACGATCACCTTCACGACCCTCAAGAGCCTCTCCATCCCTCCAAAGACCCACTTGGAGTCAGACTTGGCGCTTGTTGCACCAGACTCACTCACTCCCATAGGATAATATTGGGGATTGGACTTGTAGTGCATTGATGGGGACAAGATGGATGCCCCCACATATTTCGGTTCCCAGAACTGCATGAGCAGTCTAGTCTTTTGGGTGTGGTTCAGCCCAGAGACACCTGGGATACCCAGAGACTATTTAAGCCACGCCCAGGCTGAGAAACATGCTTTGTGTTTTCTGCACCTGCAGCGTGACACTCACCGTGTTCGGATCCGTCTCCAGTAGGCCTGCATCTTTCTTCTGCGCTCAGCTCCTGCAAGAACAAGAACACCGTTAGGAACAGCCTTACCTTGCGGCACTTCTGCCCATCATTCATCGCTCCTTCTGTTCTGCGGGCATCTTCGGCGGTGTCATTCCCATCCCGGCACGCCACTTCCTAAGGAAAAGGGAAAAGAACAGATAAAAAGCATTAGTAAGCATTCAGCAAATCTTCACTTATTTTTAAACACTGTACGAGCTTCAAACGCTTACCTGAATCCCAGCTGCTGTGGGAGAACTCTGTCTCCAGAACTTCTCATCCATCTGCAAGAGGGAAAATACACTCCAGGTTAGCGTGGAAACATCTAGAGGCGCTGCATACCGCACTTACTCACTGCATTTCTTCTTCATAACCGGCATCCATGCTGAAAACGTCGCGGCACCTAAAAGACACAGAAAAAGAACTCGGTTCAATACAAATATGAAAGGGTTGTATCACGCTCTCACTCATCTTCAGTGCTACTCATCTCAGCAGCACGTCGCCATCCCCGGACGCCGGCCATCATCTAAGGAAGGAAAGGAACGAAGTTAGAGAACTGTTCAAAAGACTCATTATACTTGCCTGTCGGACTCTTGCCAGTGAAGTAACTAGGCAGCAATGAGCCCCCATCAATCAACGTGCCCCTGCACTGAAAGCAGGACGGAGAGCACACTTTCCAAGAAAACAAGGTGAGCTGTGGATCAAAGGGAAGGGTTGGACCCCGGGGAAGAAGGGGTTCAAGCACACAGAGACAATAGGGAGTTAAACTCTACCAATCCTGTGTTTCAGGCCCAGTCTCCAGTCGAGTAGACTCCAGGGAAGGGTTCGAGGTCGTAAGAGGTCAGAACAGGCTGAGTGACGTCCCCGTGGATACCAGGTGAGCGTTACACCCGCTGAGGGGAAAACCTTGGCCTTAGATGATGATAGTTACAAATACATCTCTGCAAGGATGGGGCACTCTGCTGAATGACCCTATGGTGAACAGACTTTGGATACCAGTGGAGACAAATCTTCACATCACCTTTCTCGAGCTGTGAGTAATCCGGTTAGAACTGGTTGCTTTCCTTCCACAAATGCAAGGGTAGTCCATCCCGATAGTAGCTGACAAAGTAGCCATGAAAGAAGCGTGATGGTGTGAGAATCACTTGCCTGGCACTATAGTTCTAGTGGAGGAACTAGATGACCCCCCGGTCACTCTCCCTTACCCCCTTTAACATGACATGGTACAGCCAATGGAAGAATCGATACAGACCACCTCCCCAGGTGATAGAGCCTGAAAGTCTGACTGACCAGATGCAAGTCCCTGAGAAGCAAAACAAGCACACTAATGTACTGGACGTTCCCTTTATAAACACACAATACTTTGAAAAACCACCCTGTCGCCAAACTTCACATGCTAGAAAGTAACTCGCTTCAAAGGCCTTCATAGACCAAGAGAAATTCTCCCCAAGCCCTGGGTTTCCTGCGGATGATGCAATGTTGTCGGTTCACGGTTTTTCAGTTGCAACATGGCGAACAGGCCATTTAAAGGCTTTGCCTAGCCTGTGAGGGGCAGCCAAACACAGTCCCACACCAATTTCAAGACACAGCTGCAGACCCTCCCAAAGAGTCCAACTGAGGTGGCTGTAACACTGGGCTATAAAAGCCCACCAGCTCACTTTTTGTGGGGTTGGTGTTTCGAAAGAGAAAAGGTTGGTGCTTCTTGAAGGACCTAGAATTGGAGAGAGGCATTTGGAGAGAGTGGTCAGCCTGGTTGTTTTACAGAGGAGGTGGGAGGAGAGGTCCCAGAGGTTTGGTGAGGCCAGACTGGGGGTGGGGAGGGGGGGACTGACTCTGGATAAAAACCCCCACACAAGGCTGGAGGAGGGACCAATGGTGCTGGCTGAGGCCACACTAGGTAAAACCCCACCTTGATTAAGATCTGGGAGTAGAGATCTAGAACTGGGTGCAAAAAGGATGGGTTTGTAGTGTCTTGAGTCTGGTAAAGATATGGAGGAATTTGGAGGGAGCAAGGAGGAAATCCTTAAGAGCAAGGGGGAAGTTGTTGAGAGCAAGGAGGGGATTGGTAAGGCCTAGGAGTAGGCTAGTGAAGAACAGGGGCAGATGGTTGATTATCAAGATGAGGTAGAATATCAGATGGCTGTAAGAGAGCTTCAGAAGGTGGTAGAAGAAGAGTATCAAATCGTTGGGGCAAGGTTAAGAGTTATAAAGGGAATTGTAAGGGGAGTTTAGCAGGAGGTTGTAAAGAAGCAGCTTAGACTCTAGAAAGGATTCATATCAGAAAGATGTGATAGTAGACTTTGAGCAGTTTGTGAAATATCAGGAGGTGATGGTGGAAGATAGGAGTTGACTGTCTTCAGGAGGAGAGTGAAGATAGCCCAACCAGGAATGCTCCAGTAGCCCCTTTGGCCCTAGGCAAACTCTAGAGGCACCCAGCAAGGATTGTTCATCAGTCTTAGAGAGGCCAAGCAAGGAACTAAGATACTGAGAAGAAGGGATTGCCAGGTCCGGGAGATGCAGCTCCTAGTGGGAATATAAGACTGTCCAGGGGTGCAATTTCCCAAGTAGGGTAAATACCCACAGGTGAGCTAGGTGCTCTTTTGTCAAGAAACCACTATCTCTACTTTATCTCCTTGACTAGGCTAATGGAACCAGTGGTATGAGGATGCACCTGCTTGGCAACTGTTTGCAGGTTGTGGGAGTCCCTAAAACCAAACACTGAGCGAAGGAATACATTGGGAGTCCATTGAAGCCTGCAAAATTCCAGGGTTCAGGGACACCTGGAAACCAGCAATGGGGTACTACGGGGACATTCAGACTTATCTAGAATTTAAGTTGATAACTTTTCCCCAAAACGCCCCTCCCTGTATTAACTTTGTAATGGATTCTTTCCTGATTCCTCATCTATATTGGTCTCCCAGTGGAGTTACTCTTTGGGAAAGTTTTCGCCCCCAGGGATACAGTGCTGCCCCCCATTGGCTCTGCCCGACTCCATTAGGCGCTCTGTACCAAACATGACTTCGGGACAGGTATATATTGAGGTATGGTGCCCTGTGACCTTAGATCCTTTGTTCCATGCACTCTGCTTGCTACAGGAACACTGATTTGTTATAAGTAATTGCGTTGGGCCTTCCGTGCTGTGCCTTATCCAACAAAGGCACTGGGATTTAAACCCTGAGTTGACTGTGGATGTCAAATGTTCGCCTCCGACCCCCACATGATCTGTTTTTACTGTCTCAGAGAGAACACGACACGCAAGGCTGTGGGTTGCCAGTCGGTTCACCCCAAGGCGCTTGGAGAGATTGCATCAACACTCTTCACCTTTTTCCACAAGGAAAAATACATTAGACTTGTTTGAGATTGTTAGGCACGTAGTGCTGAACCAATGAACATTCCCCCTGTCCTCAAGGACAAAATGAAGCATCACAAGAGGTCCCGCTCCCCTGGTGGTTACTTCTTCCTTGAAGAATGTCACTGCTTCTGTGAGGCGCCACAAGTACCTTTCACAGCCCAGTTCTCCACACCAGAATAATGGGAGACCTTTCAGGTTAAGATGCTACACCTCTTTGCCAAGGCCCCGGGAATGATGACTTTGGTCTCAGTTCTGTCAGTGTCTGCAGTGATGAGACAATCCGGCAGAGAACTTTGGAAAGACTGTACACCTGTAGGCTTGACCATGGCTCCTATGGGCGAAGTCCCTTCACTATGTAGCACTGCTCAATCTTCTGACGTCAGTCCTCCGGCGGAAGCTCTGTTTTCCATGGCGCCAAGGCTTTTCGTGAATACAACCTGCACCTTAGGAGTGCATTAATGCCAGAAATTGAGGACATTTTTTACGAGGAGGGTGATCCATCCCCTTTATTTTATTTTTGTTATATATTTAAGTTCAGCATAATATGACAATGCAAATGCAGTTCATTAATAAGCAATTGTACAGAGTAGTACATAGACGCAATCAGCATTATGTTTTCCCACTGTCTAATCTAAAGCATTGCTATTCTTACCAGTTTATCTTTTGCTAAGTAAGCTCTAAACACGCTCCATAAGTGCTTTGGCCTGGAGGCATTGGGCATTTTCAGTGTATATTGTTACTCAGTCATTAATCCATGTTAGCTCTTTAAGTCACTCATTAAAAGTCGGTGGGCTAAATGATTTCAACTTTTTCAATATACACCTCTTTGCTACAACACACTCTATGTTTAGAAAGTCTCTGTTTTTGTCCATTGTCTCTTGACACAGTCCAAACATAGCTGACATAGGAGATACAGATATCTGCTTATGCACAATACTAGATGATGGTGCATAAAGTGCCTCCCGATTGTGTCCCAGAGCAGGGCGGCTCCATAAAATGTGCAGCATGCCTGCATCCGGCCCGCCGCACCTCAGGTAGTGCCCTTTACAATCTGGATAACTTTTTTGATTTTAAGGGGCGTATAATGTAACATGTGTAATATTTTATATTTAACCAGCTTTAAACGCCTATTGTGGTGTTCCCCAGGTGTCTGACCTCTCTCCCTGGCTTTTCAATCAATGCCTGGCACTTCTTGCCCACCGCATTGCCGCTCTCTACCCCTACTTTCAGTGCTATGTGGATGACACTCAACTCATTTTCGGCTCCCTTCATCCACCTCTTCTCATTCTCTCATGTCTGACTGTCTGTCTGCTATCCAGGAGTGTTGTGCCGCCAATGATCTCTGCCTTAATGCCAGTAAGACCGAGATAATCCTCATCGGCACTAGGGATGTAACGGTATAGCGTTAAAGATACCGTGAACCACTTAATAGAACAATAATAACCGTCACATTGTTTATACCGGTATACCCTTTATGTCGTTAAGTGTGCTTTTCAATCTGATTTGGAAAGGCTGCAGTAAGCAAATGCTGCACAGTCTTGGCCTTGCACTGTTGGATGTGCCGTCTGCAAAGTAGTTTCAGTTGGAGCAGTTTTTAATGCCATTCCATTAACCACACGTGCCTGACACAAAATCAATATGTTAGCAATAGGAAGAATACATACAGTGCCAAGAAGGAAAAGGGTTTACTTTGGGGTTTATATATTTATAATGGATGTTTGCTAAACATGACAATGGAGGATTTCCCTGGTTCTATCATTGAATTTACATATAATAAGTCACACTACGAAATTCACTCATCTCTGTGGGCATACCCTGCTGCCATACCAAGGGGTAACATGTCCGTGATTACTGAACACCTTTTGGCCCGTAGGTAAACTAAAGGCTGTAACATAAAGAGTGTGTGTGCGTGTGTATGTGTATGCGCACAAGTGTATACTACCATCAGCCTCTATTGATCTGTGGCATGCAGGTTATCAAGATGGCAACATGTTCATCTTCACCAGTAGCCAGTGAGGGGAGCTAAAAGCCTAGATGACCACTTAAAAAAAGCTATTCAGTTTGCTTTGCCAGTCGCAGCAGGGCTTCCCCCCCCACCCTCCTCCTCTCCACACATGTTTGTGTTTGGTGGAAGCAAGGGGTGGCATTTCAGTGGAAAGCATGTTCAAAAGCCCAATTCTGGCCATGGGTGCCTGGTTTTGGTTGTGGTGATAAATCTGACAATGTATGACCCTTTAGAAAATATTTGTTAAGATTAGTTAACTCCACCTGCTATACCGCGATAACCATGATATACCGTCATTTGGCAAGAAGGTTATCGTACCGTCATAAAATTAATACCGTGACACCCCTACGACACACCTGCTCCCTCCTTTTCTGTCACTCTCTTGGCCCTCTTCCTGCTCCCACCTGTGAGGCTAAAAACCCTGGGGTCATCTTCAACTCCACACTCTCCTTCTCTCCTCACATCTCTGACGTCTCTAAGAAGTCACACTACCAGCTGTACCTCCTCAGAGGTATTCTTCCTTTCCTCTCCTTCCCCCAAAAGCTCACTGTCTCCAGAGCTCTGGTTCTCTAAAGGCTGGACTACTGCAACAGCCTCTTTCTAAAGCTGCCTGTCTCTACTTTCCGCCTTCTGCAACTCATCCAAAACAGGCCTGCAAGACTTGTTTGACCTCAAGCCCAGGTATCGTATCTCTCAAGGACTGAAATCTCTGCACTGGCTCCCAGTAGCGGCGAGGATTACGTTCAAAATCCTCTGCATTGTCCACAAGGCTGCCTGGGGTCTCAATACCTTAAACTCTCTCTCTCTTTCTAAATATCTTCCTTCTCAAGCTCTTCGCTCATCCACCTTCAACTCCCTCAGGGTCAGTCACTTCTCCAAGCAACGAGTTGGTTGTAGTAGATCTTTCTTCTGCTGGGGCCTCCCTCTGGAACAGCCGCCCTGCCTCTCTGAAACATGAGGAGAACCATCTCCGGTTTCCGGAAGCACCTCAAGGCCTTCCTCTTTGCTTCTCCTTTCTCTCCTCCTCTCCCCTGCTGATCTCCTGGCTGAAACTGCACTGGTTACCTGGCTACCCCCTGATCTCGAGCCCAGGTCCCCTTCCCGCAAGTTGCTCACCTGCTCTGCCCCCTGGCAACTCTTGCACCCGGGACTGTTTCTGTATCCCTATAGCCCCTTACCAGCACTTGACGTCTGCACTTACCCATGCACTTGCCACCAGCTGGCCGCACTTTTTATTTATTGTCCTTATTCATTTGACGCTCACCCTAACCCCCTGCACTTTTCCCCTCTCCGAGGCACTTGCGCGATCTCAGTCACCTGGCCTAGTAAGATCGGGGCAGAGTATCTACGTGACAAGTTTACGCGCTTCTCCAGCATGGGGTCTGGCATGGATTCACATGTTCATGAATATTCCCCGTCGTCAGGCTGGCAATCCTCGGTAAAGAAAAAATCAGTATCAGTTTCGTTTCTGATCTGTCTTTCTTAGTAGTAACCAATTACTGATCTCTGGGTCATACTGCCCCCAGCCAATGACTGCCCTCTCCCTAAGCCCTGCCTCTGGCAGCCATCCTCAGATTTATACCGCACGTTCAAGTGTTGGGAGTCCTCGTGCATAGCTCTTGAGTTTTTTGCTGCGTTTTCACACTTTTTCAGGAGATTTTCTCATTTTTCGGTTTAATCGAGCCTCAAGCTCCACAGTTTCTACTTCCGATAACGGGGACCCGTTTCGGAATTCTTCTACGCCCCTCAAGGGTGAAGTTTTCGTCGAGTTTACGCTTCTTGGAGGATTCCGGAAAATATGCGGCCTACCTCAATGGACATGGCCCAGGACGAGGGAAGCTCGACGCCCGGATCCAAGCTGTTCAGGTGCTGCCCTGCATGCAGATTACAAAATGTTTTCAGGGAGGACGAGCATTCGCGATGTCTGTACTGCCTTCATGAGGACAAGACACACGTGGAGAAGGACTGTGCGTTCTGCAAGAACCTTTCGGAATGGACCAAACAAGATCATCGTTTCCGCCTCGCCGCCTGGCTGGAGAAGGGCACAGCAGGTGAGAAGGCGAAGAAAAAGTCTGAGTGGGCTTCTAAGTCCTGTGAGGGCGCCCCGGTGACGGGGGCCCAACAGAAGGCCAAGCACTGCGAGTCCGCGGGCACCGGGAGCACCGAAAGGTCGGGCTCTTCGGCTGCCAGGCAGGGCGCGATTTCCCCGGCACTTTCAACCACGAGCCTCTCGGAAGAGGAAGTCCAAGAACCCGGGTAAGCTGCTGGAGCGGCCCCGGTCGATCTCGAAGGGACCCGAGGGGGAGCGAGGCGCTGACCCTCCCCCCAAGGCGAAGGCCCAGGACGCACCTAAGGTGGTTGATCCAGCGGCAAAGGCCTCTATCGAAGTGGTTGCTGCGCCCCTGGCGAAGCCGGCTGAGACTACGCCAGTGGAAACGGCCTCTGGGCCCAGAGTATCCCTGCCACCGCGGAGGGAATCCTCTTTCCAGCCCATCGTTAAGACCCCATTGAAGATCCTGGCGGAAAAAGAGTGGGAGGGGCGGTGGCCATTACAGACTCGGAATCAGCCTCTGAGGAGGATCTGATGGAAACCGGGAAGGGCCTCAACGAGAGGTTCATAGGCCTCAACGAGAAGTTCGAGAAAGTTCGTTCCCAGGGGACGCTTCCCGCTGATGTGATCGAAGAGGGCCCAGTGGGGCAGCCATCCCGTCCGTCGCAGCCATTACCCGAGCCCCAGGATAGCTCGGCAGCCATTTTGTTGGCGATCCAATCCTTATGTACTGAGATAAGGACGAGGTTACCACGGACCCCGACGGAGGATCCAGAACCAGGCCCATCAGGAAGCCCTCCGAACAAGCAGAGGAGAGTCCACCTCGCTCCTCCCTTCGTGCCCGCGAGGCCTGTGGACCCCTCATCCCCCTCGCCGGACCCTAGAGAGGATACGGTGACGGATACAGACGACAACGGCGGCGATGACACAACGGACATCCTGTCTTCAGCCCCCCTCAGGCTTCTCCACCCGACGAAATTGGCTCCTTTCACGCCATGATAGCCAGGGCATCCGAGCTCTTCCAGCTCTGCCCTGAGGAACAGAAAAAGGAAGGGTTTCTTTACCAACGTCGGGAGGCCAAGAGGAAGACGGTCCTCGCTGTGCCATTGCTCGACGACATCTGGGACGAGGGGCTGGCTATCCTCAAGAACCCTTCCACGACACCCACCAAGAGGGACAGGTACGAGAAGAAGTAGAGAGTCCCCGATTCCGCCCCCTTGTGCCTCAGGGCCTAGCCCACGCCGGACTCTGTCGTCTCGGCAGCAGCCAAGAAGAAAGCAGCGGGTGCGGCGGCTTCCACTTCCCCGCCAGACAGCGAGGGCAAGAAGTTGGACTCCATGGGACGACGAGTCATCTCGTCGGCGGCGACGACGATTAAGGCGGCCAATGCCTTAGCGATCGTGGCCCGCTACGACAGGCAGCTTTGGTTCAAGATAGCTCCCCTGCTAGACTTCCTACCGGACGACAAGAGGGCGGAGGCCCTACAAATTCTGCAGGAAGGAGAGGTGGCGTCGGATCACACCATAACGGTGGCAACGGACATTGCCGATACCGGATTTCACCAACGGGGTTTGCCTCCGACGACGAGGATGACTCAAGGCGACGGACTTTCGCCAGGACGTCCAGACCAGAGTGTTGGCTATGCCGTTCGATGGCAACAACCTTTTTGGGAAGACGGTGGACGAGTCGCTCCAGGCCATCAAGACCGACTCGGAGACGGCCCGGGCCCTAGGGGTACTTCAACAACGACGGCCCTTTCGGAGATCCGGAGGCAGACAGGGTGCCTCCAAGGGATCCAGCGGTGGCTCTTCTACATACCGCCAGGCGGCCTGCTCCTCGTCCCAGGAGGCCTACAGAGGTCGCGGCAAGCAAGGGGGATCCCGTCGTCGTTGTCAAGGAGGCCAAGGCGGCAAGGCCTCCTCCAAGCAAGACTGAACCGGCCGTGGCGTCGGGCCCCCACCGAAGCACCCCGGTGGGAGGCCGTCTGACGAAGTTAGTCAGCGTGTGGGAGTCCATCTCCACCTACCGTTGGGTGCTGGACACCCTGGCCAACGGGCACTCGCTGGAATTCCAAAAGAAGTGTCCTCGCATTCCTCCCCTGACCCGGAAGGAGAATCACGTCCCTCAACTGCTGTTGGAGGTAAGGGCGATGCTCAAGAAAGGTGCCATCGAGCTCGTCCCCAGGAGGCTCTGGGGCTCCGGAGTGTACTCAAGGTACTTCCTCGTCAGAAAGAAGACAGGCGGTTGGCGCCCCATCCTGGACCTGCGTCGTTTAAACAAGTACATCAAGGCACAGAAATTCAGGATGGTCTCCCTCCAGTACGTGCTGGGACAGCTGGAGGAGGGCGACTTCCTATTGTCATTGGACCTGGAGGATGCTTACTTCCACATCCCCATTCTAAAAGGACACAAAGTTTCTTGGGTTCGTGGTTCAGGGACGCCACTACCAATTCAGAGCCCTGCCGTTCGGATTAAAGTCGGCACCCAGGGTATTCACCAAGTGCCTGGCACCAGTGGCGGCGCGGCTGCGCCTACAGGGGATCCACGTCTACCCCTACCTGGACGACTGGCTAATCCGGGCAAGGACAAGAGAACTCGCCGTCGAACACACAGCGAGGACCGTCCGGCTGCTCACGGAACTGGGATTCGCCATCAACTACCTCAAATCCCACCTGGTTCCATCGCAAGTAGCACTGTTTCTGGGAGCGAAGCTCGATACAGTGGGGCAATTGACCTGCCCGTCGGAGGAGAGGATGAAGGCCATTGTGGGAAATATGATCTTTCTTCTCCTTGGATTTTGCCTCTCTCTTCCAGCGCCATGATACTCTCAGGTGACCGTGCGCTATATAAGTCCATATAACATAACATGATTCTGCTGGCCCTAAATTGGGCCCAGTGTATGACGTACCCGGGCCTTGTAGAATGGCCACCTGTATTCCTTGACATCTTCCAGCGAAGGTGGACTGCCTCGCCCAATCACAAGGAGTTTTCCTATCCAATCTCGGTACACTCAACCTTCATGTGTGGCTGCTGAGATACAAGGAGTTGGACAACATCAAGAAACCTGCCATTATGTATGCACATGCAACCGGCACAAGTGTTCGCTTTGTTTTGGGTTTGGTGCTCTTAAAAAAAGGGGGGGGGACTGAGGTTGGGGGCGTAGTGACATAGTACTTATACGACGCCTGACGTAAAGCGTTGATGGTCGATGACTGGGCCGAGGTCCACTACGCCCCCTGTCGAAAATGTTCAGAGCCAGCAGAGCTGGAGGGAATATCTCAAATGAGGAATCTGCGGGAGAAGAATTCATGGAAAGAACATTACGGTAAGGTAATTTCTCCTTTTAAAATATTCACTTGAGCATGTTTGTAATGTGAAGTCGGGCATTGTTGGTTGTAGAGCTTTTATGATTCTTTTTGGTGCCTTCTGACATGTTTTCAGAGAATCTGGTTAACTGATCAAATGCACCATAAACATAGATTGGTAACATTACAATAGAATAGAAATTCATATTTGTATTGAATATTAATATTTTATGTTTGCACTGTTCAGGTTTTAAAAAGTAAAATGTTCTGCTCATGTTTTGTTTTCAGGGGCTGCTTCCTTACCTCATCGTTGATAGGCACACTGGCATTGAGCCTAACAATACCGCTGTCCATAATAGCTGATATGTGCATGCAAAAGGTAACAACAATACACATTTTACTTTGAGTATGTTTCTTTGCTGCAAATTAGCATGCAGTGGTGTTTTAATGCACACGATATTTAAATTTGACATTTAAAATGTATGTTTAGCTTCAGACCTTCTTCCTGTGATCTTTCTGACCTGACCTTTCAATTTTTTCCCTAGAGTTGGAACAATCCCAGGACATTTCCACAAATAGCAATTGGCTTTTTAGGTTTTGACTTATAGTGCCAACCATAGCAGCCAAAAGTGAATGATGGGTCAGAGAAGAGCTGAGGGATGGATACTGGAATTTCACTGCTCGACTCTGAAGGGTGCAGGAAGTTACTTGCGTCCGGATGCCACCCTGAGACTGTGGATGTGTGGCATGGGAGCGAGATATAGAGTAATCCTTGGTCACCTTGCCGTGATCCCAGTACATGTCCTGGGATGGTTCAATTGCCTCATCGGAAGCCAGTCTCAAGGGTCCATTCCCTCCTCACCCCACGAACCCTCAGGTTCAAACATCTCTAGAGGCTTAATCCCTAATCCAGAACGTTATAACACTATTACCGCGTGAAGTAAAGTCTCCCCTTTCCCAATGGAAAGCTTTCCCCCTAGCCAGGCTAAAGTCTCTAATACTAGAAAAGAAAGCTTTCCCTTTAAAGGAAACCCTATCCCCATGCCTGACAAAGGTATTTGGTATGTTGCCACTGTTATCATATCACCCGGCACATGGTAGAGTCATGTCATGCACTGAGGAGTAGAAGGTGTATTCTCTTGCTAGAGGGTGTGTGGTCCGCCATGCATCCCTGAGTTCCAATACCTGCATGAGGGAAAAGTAGTTGTTGGGCTGCTCGAGTTTGAGGGCAAGGGGCTTTGTTGGTCCTATCAAGTGTGCGGTCAAGGATTAGGTTCATGTCTCCTCCCCATATTTGAGGTATCCTATAATACCCAGCTAGGATTTCTTTTAAATGGTCCCAGAATTCTGGGCAGTCGGTATTGGGGCAGTATGCATTTGAGTATGGTCTCTCGTCCCTCCAGAATGCAATGCACCACCAAGTACCTCCCTTCTGGGTCCACATGCACCCGTTTCTCAATGAATTTCAGGGACTTGTGCACAATTATCATGACGCCTATAGATTGGGTGGAGTATGAAGTGAAGTATCTGTTCACTCCCCCACTCTCCCCATGAAAGGGCTATATTGCGGCATGTACCCTCTTTGGTGTGGGTTTCCTGTAGGAATAACATATTGGCCCTGTGTCTGAGTATAGGATATTATTTTGCGTGATTTGATGAAATTTCCAAGACCCCTGACGTTCCAGCTTAGAATCCCCTTTTTAATGATTCATGTCCTTTTCCGTGTGTAATCGTACTATTTGTATCCTTGTAGGCCGTGTCCCGTGGATCCCAGCACCCAGTCGCCAGGTTCTTAATAGTTTAGACCCAACTTCCGTTATGTGTAGCACAACCAGTGCTTTTGTTCCCTTCAGAGTCAAAGTTAGACCCTGCCCCCCCCTTCCCGCCTCCCACCCTCACCCCCAACCCAGCAGTGTATGCTCCCTTCCCATTCCTGCCCCCAACCGTCCCCTTGTGCCAACAGGGCCTAGGGGCCAAAATCAACATAACTTACACAAGCAACTGCAAATGGGAGCGCTGTTGCCGCACGGCGTGTGTCAAAACAGGGACTTTCACATCCTGACCATAACTAGTGTCCAGGTGGTTTAAACTTTCAGTAAATTGCTATCTGCACAAATCTCAGCAAAGGTCATGGGATCATAACTTCAGTACAGACATATAAGCAGAGTTGATTATCTCACTCTGCCAGTCCTTCCACATGGTGGGCCACTGGGATTTGTGCCTCAATGAATTTAACAGCTTTGCTGGGTACTGAATAAAAAGTACAGTTTGCTCCGGAATTGTAGTTTCAGCCGTGCTGGGAATAGCATAGTATATTCCTCTCGCAGAGCATATTTTTGACTCCAATGAATTGGTGACATTCTAGCTGTACTGGGATGGAGACGTCTGGGAATATTCAGATGATTTGGTATCCCAGTCTTAATTCCTTTTCGTAGGCCAGCCGTAGAAGTGCATCTCTGTCTCTGTAACTTTAAGTTTTAGTTATTATAGGTCTGGGGAAGTCTGGGGTACTTTGTATACACCTTATTTTGGTTCTATTATGAGTTTATCACTCTACATTGGTTTTAGGGAGTAGGCTGTTGGAATCTGTGGTTTAGTTTTGGCTTCACCAAGGTCATATTTTGCAGTAATAAAAGCAATGCTTTGATGATATGTGTCCAGCTTTTAATCGATCCCTTCCTCCCACAGATCCCTCAATTTAGATAGTTCCTATCCACTGCCAACTGCCTTTGGAAATGTTCAGCAATCTTGCATGACTGTTATGACGGGGCCTGGATATTCATTAGAGCCCCGAACCCCAACATCTTAGTCCCTTTGTTTCTGCACGCTCCCCATCCAGGCATTCCGATGAGACTTCTAGTATTCCTAACTTACTATGCTACATTTCTCCACTAAGTGTTCTTCAATGAAATAGCAGAAAACATGTATGCTCAAGATGCTGGACATCACAAGGCACTGGGGAGCCTCAGCCTATCGCCAGTGGCAGAGCTAGGTTCCACTGTGTTTGTTGAAGTCAGCAGAGGCACCTCTGGCAACTGCTCCCCTCCCATGCCACACAGCTCTGCCACCCTGCATGGAGGCCTTGGTGCCATCTATAGCAGCAGTGGCACTAGGGCACCTAACTGAAATGGGCGCAGTCACAGTGAGAGTTTTCCAAAGGTGGGTCACATCTTGCAAGATGCCACAATCCGGTCTTGACCTGGTGGGCTGTGTTACCTGTGCGTTGGGTAGTGGACCTGTTGTACTCAGAACTTCAATGTTTGCCCCATATATTCAAGATAAATCGACAGACTTGCTCTTTGTTGGTGACATCCTGTATGCGGCTAGAGGTAATTAATCTGTGGCGATGTTCAAGGTCTTGGGTGGTTTTAGGTTTAGTTGTCCCAGCAATTTGCCACTTCCTCATCTTGGACCATTTCTTTTCAGCCTTTCGCCACTTTCTCCCGCCGCAGTAGGGGTCAAGCGCCCTCCAATGAGCAAGCCCAGCAGCATTTCCCCTGTTGGTGGGTGGGGAGTTGTCCCTTGTCATTAAGAAGAGGCCTCTGACCACTGGACGGGAGGAAGCAGCTGCATCTTAGCTGCTTGCCGCTGTCTTTTTAAAACTCAGTGTTTACTTTTGTTTTATTTACCCTCTCCCCAAACTTCCCTCTGATACTCTTAAGTCCAGTCCCCTTTCCTGCATACTGTGTGGGCGTCCCTCGCTAGGGACGGGAGACGGAACCTTTTTCACCAGAAAAATCATCTTGCCCTTTAAATGTAGATGCGCACGGGGGCGCAGCCCTGGGAACTTTAGCTCTCCTGACTCCGCCGACTGGTGCTACTACCAAGTCCTCTTTTGCGCGTCCACGGGAACAGACCGCTTTCACCTGCGCTCCTGGGTTAGGCCTTCGGCCTTGTAATTTCACGCGCTCTTTCCCAGAGAAGTATTCTTGTCTTCTTTTTTCTTTTCCAAAATTAGGTACTGCTCTGTCCTCCTGCGCCACGCTCCTCCCCAGCGCATGTCGACGACGACAGGCTTCAGCAGGTGTCCAGCCTGCAATGGTCCCTTCCCAACGTCCGAACCCACGGCCTCTGCCTCTGGTGCCTTGGCCCAGACCACAGCTGGGACAGCTATACCGTGCACGGCGTCCTGACTCTCTGCGCGTCAAAAATCGATTAGCAAGGCAACGGGAGCTCTTTGGAAGATTGCCTCCAGAGGACCTTAAAGCATTCGTGAAACAGAAGACCCCAGGCCTATTGGGTGTCCTGTTCTCCTCCGCACCCCGCAAAGGTGACTCCTTCCCATGGAAACGCCCAAGCGGGAGGGACCTCTCAGGTCTTAAGACCAGCAAGAACACCAACGCTGCTACAGCTACCGGCCACCAGGCCGAGGGGTTGCAAGATCCTACCGGTGCTACCGCTGAGGGGCCACAAGGCTCTATTACCAGGTCCAAACCCGAGGGGCTACGCCCTACCACCGGACCCATGTCTGAGCGGGCACCTGTACACAGCACTACTGGCACCACAACTGAGGGCACTCCGCCTACCAGGCCTCGGCCTGAGGTGCAGGGAAGGCCACAACCACCACCACTCAGCGTACTGGTGGAAGCTGGTCCCAGCTCAGCAAGTTCTACGACGCAGGTACTTGGCTTGGAGCAAAAGCAAATGGCCACTGGGCCAGACAAAATGGCGGCTCACCCGACGACTTTTCCCTTCGGAGACCAGGCAGCGGAACGAGCTTCCAGGCCGGATTGGTTAACCCCTGTCACTTGGTCCACATCCTATTCATCCACTTCGCAGGGCAGATGCACTCTGCTGGTATCTGGTCTTTCCATCGAAAGGGTTTCTATTGAAACTCTTTCCAACAAAGATTTTGCATCGAATTTATGAATGGGGTAAAGGGTTATTTTTTGTTAGGGTGGGGTCCTAAGGGTAAAAAACAGGGTGTTGGAAGGGGGGGGGGGAACCCCCAAAAAAGGCATTTCATGCAACAAAAAAAAATGGATGGAAAATGTTTGTCGGAAAGGGTTTACATGGAAACCCTTTTGATGGAAAGACCATAAACCACTCTGCTCCATGCAGATAGACTGGGCACGCCAGGACACAGCAGCATCAGGGCCTGTCGCCAATGCTATTACCATCAGGCACCCCTCTGGCCTGTAAAGACGATTTCTTCGAGAAGTTCCTCGTCGTCATGAAATCACCAAAGATGGGTACCATCCTCAGGGACATGCTCCCTCTTGTAAAGCCGCAAGCAGCCATGGCCACACCGCCCCTGGGTCCAGCTCTGTCCCCAGCTCCCATGCCTGTACCAGTCACGGCAGCCCGGCTCTCCTACCTCACCAGCCTCTGGCACTGATAATCAGCACGCCACAGCTGCCTGCACCCAGCACTCCTCCGGCTCCCCCGGACCTGCAGGACACAACAGTGGACATAAACGAGGAGGAGGATCCAGACACCCCATCATCGGCTGGCAGGCCTTGTTGAGTACTTGGGAATCCTACAGCCACAGGTGGAACAACTACAGGCGGGGGTACTGGCTGAAGTTCTCATGCTATTTCCTACTTCTAGAACGGGAATTCCACTTCAAATCTGATGTTGTAGCGTTTCCCAAAAAAGGTTGGTTCAAGCCACCTTCTACCCAACCTACCAATAGGCGTCTCAATGCCAAGTACAGGCAAATGGAAGTGGACCCCCTCCTATTGTAGGCACACCCTCAACCACACTCCTTGGTGATAGCGGCAGCATCACTATACTCCAAGCCACAATCCTCCTTTGCGACTTTGACCTCTACACTCCTGGACAAGGAGGAAACATTTTTGGAAGCATTCGGGAAGAAAATGTATTCGAACACCATTCTCCATCTGCGCCAGGCCAATGCTGATGCCATGTTGGTGGCTGTCGACCAGAAGCTGTGGCGGGAAATTGACGATTTCCTCCCTGAGCTCCCCACCCACAGCCAGGCTCGCTTCGAGGCTGGGCTGGCGGAGGTCAAAATCTTGGCATCAAGACATAATGGAGTCCATGGTGGCCCACATTCAGGGCAAACCATCTGTATTACCACGGACAAGAGAAGGATGGCTAAAAAATTCAATCCAGATGTGCAGGAACTCATACTAGACCTGCCATTCGAGGGGGGGGTGACCTGTCCCGTTCAACAACAGAAGAGGAACTCTTATCAATACTAGTTACCCAATGTATACTTCGGTGCATGAATACCAGCCTGAACAGTTTCTTTTAACTAAAACCTGGAAGAATCTGTAATCTGGTCCACATATTGTTCAAGCTCTGCAAGTAAACTGAGATTTTCTTAGGCACAGAGGCTCATTGCGGCCTGGAGGTGGGCTAGCAGTTTGTGTGAAAGTGCCATTCTCTTAAAATTGAGGCGATGCCTAGCCCTTTCAGCCTCACTGAATTTCATGTTCTAATATTTGACTGTCTCTGACCCCTGGCTCTTCCTTTTCCTTGGCCTTTTTAAAACTGCGGTTTGCTAAAATTTATATCATGGGAGATTTGAACTTGCACCTAAATGACCCTAATAATCATTTCACTGCAGGTTTCATAGCAGCAATGGAGGATTTTTGCCCCACTCAACTGGTTCTCCAGCCGCCTTCTCACAACCGTGGCAACACACTTGATCTGATATTCTCAGTTGCAACACTGGTCACTGTGTTTTATGCCCTTCCAATTAGCTGGACTGACCACTTTCTGGTTCCTTTCACTATTAATATTACGGAGGCTTGTGTTAATCCGGCCGATCCAAGGCCTGCATCGCCGTAAATGGCATTTGACCAATTATGCTGTGATCTCTGTTCAAACTGTCAATGCATTTATGTCATCAGCTAATACAGATCTTGAAGGCCTCTTTTAAGATATTTACTGTCACGGCCAATAATTTAGCTCCTTTGAGGCCCTCTCGCCCGTGCTCCTGCCCGGCTGAGCCCTGATTCACTCCACAGTTGGCGGAACTCAGGCTCCTTTGTAGACAGGCAGAGTGGAAATGGAGGGCTGGGTACTGTCCTGACATGAGTCCTATTCCGTAGTTTGCTTGCAATCTACCATAAAGCAATTTTTCAGGTAAAATGCTTTCACTTCACTTATCGTTTAGAACCTGCTCTGAATCGGCCCAAGGAGATTTTTCAGATTAAGTCACTGTCTTCTACTACCATCGAGGAGGCTTCTGTCATTCCCTCCCCAGCTTTGTTACTCACTTTCTACTTACTTCCTTAATAAAATTCTGGCCATTCGCCAGGAGATTGCCTCTTCTATTGTGCTGCCTTCTACAGAGGCTACCCCCTTACCAAATGCAGATGTGCTGTCCTCGTGCTCAGTTTTTCCATAATTCTATCCTTTGGAACTTTATTCCCCTTTCCACTCTGAAATCTATCATAGCGGCTATTGCTCCTGATGTGACAGGTGCAGCCAATCAATTCTTTTCTTCTGCCTCTATACCTTCTATTCTTAAACACGCTTTGGTGATTCCACTTTAATAAAATCAACACTTTGGGCCAACTCTTTCTGCTAACTATCACTCCATCTCTCTATTACCTTTTGCTTTTGAAGCGCCTGGAATCACTGTTCTGTCCCTTACTCTGTTCCTCCTTGGAAAATGTCTCTTTTTCTTCTACTGTGAGAAACCTGAGGGTGTCTTACTGTCTGAACCCTGGGACTCCCTTTCTCGGGTGGCCAGGGCACGGTCATCGCCCTTAGATCCAGACCCTGGGGGTGGACGAGGGCGGGAGGATCACCTGGGTAAGGGGTTCTCGGGGAGTAGGATAGGGGCACCCGATGGCGAGATGCGATACACCCTTCCTTATGACACATTTTCTCCATCCTACCCAGTAGGGCATCTAGAAACTCAAACCGCCCCCCTCCCTTTCCTGACACGGACACTTTCTGACAGACATCTCTCCATGAGCGACAATGGATTAACACCTCCCTACCAGACATTCCCTCTGTTAACCATTCACCATTTCAGAACCCATACCATTACCCATCCCGCCCCCCAATTCCAACAGATACCAAACCAGAAGCGAAGCATAGGAGAACTGGGAGAATTAAAGTACATATGTCACCCTATGCCCTACAACAACCCATTTGTACACAACACTACAGTTGCCCCCTTCACCCTGACGAAAACCCATATGGTCTTTGCAGTATTCTTCAGAAAAACTACAACTCCCATAATCCCTCCACACTGTTTTTCCCTAAAACCACTGGGGCGAGGAGGAGAGAGATTGGGAGGATGAGGATTAGAGACAGAGAACTATGGACACGGAAGAGAGACTTCCCCAACCCTCCAACCCCCCCGCCTTTCTGTATCAGACTGTCCAACTAATGAGCCAAGGCAAAGTCAGGCCTCCCTTCACACCCAGGCACACCTGAATCCAATCACTACTCCCATGAAGTATAAAAGGCGGAGCAGGAGAGCACACTTTGAGCGAGTTGGGGATGTTGGAAGGTGCAAGGAGCCGTAGGAAGACCAGAAGAGCTGTAGAGACCCTGGGAGACCTGGAGGAGGAGAAAGCCACACTGGCCCTGTGAGTTCAGAGGAGACTGCCCTGTGGAGAGGGAGCTGTACCTCCAGAAGTCGAGACCAGGGGCAGCTGGGGTTGTCTACTGGTACCCACAGCAAGACTCCTCCCCTGGGCCATTCAGGCAAACCCAGGTCTCTGAGGGTCAGGAGAAGAGACCCTGACCTCAGAACAATATCCCCTTTTAGCATCTACAGTCCCCAATGCCAGAAAAGGCCATTTGTGGAGCTGAGACGTGGGAGCAAAATCCTAACAGTGCATTCTGGGACTGGATGTCCAAAACATATTTTTGAAAACTGTGAATTATGAGAGGGGTCCGAACCTGGCAGAGGGAGACCTCTTGTGAACGTTTGAGACACCCCGGCCATAACATCCTTACTTATTTTGTGAACACTTCCTTCTTTTCTTATGAACATTATCCCACACTCTCTTGTCGCATAGCGGTAAGGATTGGCAATTATTTTTTTTCTTTTAGTATGGGCCCTTTTTTATTTGACTAGACTCCACTTGGACGGTATTATTATTTGATGGTCGTAGCTTACTCCCATCTTAGATTTATGTTTATCTCACCCATTTTACAGTTAAATAAACACCCTTGAACTGTGATCACGTGTCTTTCTTACTTAGATACCATGCCTTCCTTAGACTACCCTTTTCAATCAGGTTTCAGACCAGAGCGAGGAACTGTCGGTGCTTGTTTCAGTTGTGGATGATCTAGCACGACTGTCTGATCAAAGTGGGTTGGGGGCGCTGATTCTATTAGATCTTTTGGCTGCCTTTAACCATTCCACCTTGCTTCTTCGACTAGAAAGTGCTGGTATTTCAGGCTCGATCCTGTCTTGGTTTGGATCCTTTCTTGGTAACCGCTCTCAGTCACTTTATGTTCATCCTTTTCAGTCCAGGTGGGCGTGGCTTGATGGCTACGTGAAAGGACGTGTTCTTTGGGGGCTCCTGCGGAGCCGCCACCGATCCTTGAAGTAAAAGATTGCGGGCGAAATAGCATGCAGGCAGCACACCCAGGGACATATGAAGGTCCGGGGCACATTTTGAGTGCAGCGCGAGGCTGATCTGCTGCAGACTGGAGGAGCCGCGGCCCCGAAAGAAAGCCGGGCACCCGAGATCGGGAGACAGCCAAGATGGCGGACCACAGACAAAAACTGACCACAGTGTTGCGGTCGCGCACAGAGGTGGTTGGAGCCGTGAATAAGCCCGCTGCGGCTTCAGGAGTAGTGTGTAACCCGGCCCGCGAGCTACATCGAGACCTGGCTGAAGGGGGCCTGTCGGACCAGGGGAAGGACAGCGAGTCCCGAGACGGAAGTGGTGGGTGAACCTTGCCTGCGGGACGCGGCGGAGGGTGGAAGTGGGGCGCCCCTGGCTGCATCGCCACCACTACACACGAGGCGGCGGGGGGGCTTGCACTGTGCTCCCCGAGCTGTGCGGCTGGTCCCCGCGGTGCTCGGCGGAGCAGAAGCCCCCATGGTGTTGGAGCCGGGGGGGCCAGACAAGGTAAGAAGTGCCGGCGCCCGTGGGGATCGGACCGCCTGAGAGATAGTGCCGGGGGCAGCCACGAGTGGAGGGCCGAAACTCAGCTGGCCCGGTGGGGGCCCTGATTGGCCGCAACCAGGCTCAACGGAAAACGGAAGTAAGGATGCCTGTGGTGAGGGCCTCTCCGGACACTGGGGGCTCCACTTGATGGTTGGAGTGCCCCGCGGGAGGCGCCCAGCTGAACCCCCGCGGCAGCACCGCACGGGGACAAGAGGAGGCGCATTCAGTCTTGGAATGCGTGTGCGAGCACAAGCCTCCTACATAAGGCGGCATCCACAGCGATAAGCAGCTGAAAGGGTTGTGCCGAGGCTGGAGACATCAACACAAACAGCCAGGAGAAGGTGGGGGGACACCGAGCCACCTGGACAGGGTCCCAGTCTGAGGGACCCCGCCATCAATAACACGAAGCAGACCAAGCAGTTTATCCTGTGACACATGCAGAGCTCCGGAGAGCGCATTGAGGGCAGTCTGTGCCAGGACACGGTCCGGAAGAGGCGTTGGTGACGCGACTGTGGGCCCAGTAGCTGTGGGGTCCTGCCAGGGCCTGGAGCAGTAGGGTGGGGAGAAAGTGAACGCTTCGGATTACCAGGGTCAGAGGGGAGCGCAGCATAGGCCTTTGAAGTAACACTGATCTGGACCTGGTACGTGTGAGGACACAGCACATTCCAGGAGCGCAACAGGAAGCCGGCACACAGCCCCCCACACAGTCGGAGTGGGCACTACACACTGGGGACGGCCCAACACCACGTAGACCTTCTAGTGAGAAGTGGCAGGACTGCACACACCTAGTTGGCGCGGCAGGATGGCCAACAGAACTGTGAAACTGAACATCAAGCAGCCCACGCTAGATGATTACGCTAAGACATCACCGGGTGCTGAAGGGGCCAGGAGCAAGGACAAAGCTACCACCGGGACTGCAGAGGCTCCAGGCACCATCCAGGAAGTACTTGCTGCAATTGCGGACCTGAAAGTTGCCTGGGAGACTAAATTGGGGCTGGCCATGACCGAATTGAAGGCGGCACTGGATCTTAAGGTCGGCGCGGTCCAGGAGGAGGTAAACCTCCTTAGACAAGACATAAGAACATTGGCGGAGAGCACCGGGGATCTGGAAAAGGAGATGGCCCACTACACGGCGGATTGTGCTGCCCACAAATCGGTACTTCATGCCCTAGTGCAGCGGGTGGGCAACCTCGAGAGCAGAGCGGAAGAAGCAGAAAGTCGTGCCAGACGAAATAACATCTGCATCGTTGGATTGCCGGAAGGAATTGAAGGGCCTAACCCTACGGAATTTGTAGAAACCATAATGCTGCAGGAAATAACTGGAGGGGCGCTGACCCAAGGGTTTGCTGTCGAGAGGGCGCACAGGGTGCTGACGAGGTGGCCCCCCTCCTGGGACCCCTCCCAGACCAGTGATCGCAAAGATCCCGAATTACCGAGATTGCGAGAAAATACTTGAATTTTTCTGGAAAGGCGTAGCGATCGAATGGGGCCAGCGAAAATAACTGCATACCCAGACTACACCCTGCAGGTGCAGCGCAGCAGAATGAACTTCGGAGCAGTGAAAAGGAGACTGAGGGAAACGGGCCACAAGTACATGTTGCTTTACGTGGCCAAGCTAAAGGTGTTTTACAGGAACAAAACTCTGTTTTTTGATACCCCAGAGGACACCATGTGGTGGCTGGACATGCAGAGCTGCCCCCAGGAGTCGGGTAACCAGACGGGAGCTGAAGAAGATAAGTAATATGCGGTCGTGGCACCCAGGGTGACATAGCGCGAGACACTGGGACTAGAATATAGTGTTAAGCAAGGTTTATAAGGGATGTGGTGTTTGGAAAGTACGTGCTTCTAAGATCCGCTTGAACTGAATAAGCCCAATCGGGTGAGCGGGAGCTCCCGGGAGACAACCCTAGAACCCCCACAGTATTAAGCTTAGTTAGGTCACTAGTAGTTTGGTGACACCCCGCGGGGCCTAGCCCTCGGTGCTTCGAGGAGGGACCAGACGCGGGTGGGCCTGAGAGCCAGGGATGGAGCTGGGCATTTGTTGGGGTGGGTTGGGGAGGGGGGAGAGGAAGAGTTGTGTGCAGTGGGGTGTAGTTGGGGAAGGGAGGGGAGGGAAGGCTGTTGTGGGTGGGAGGGTAAAGAGCCAGATTGTGTCATTGGGAGCTGAAAGGAAAGCTAAGAGGAGAGGTAGGATACCATGTCCATGGCGTCGGGTAATCTCAGGGTGGTGACCTGGAATGTGCGGGGCCTCAATAATTACCTTAAACGAAACAAAGTGATGATGTACCTCAGAAGGATGAGAGTCGACATCGCTTTGTTACAGGAAACCCACCTCACTAAAGAAAAACTGGAGTTGGTTAAGAGGAAATGGAAGGGAAGCGTTGTGGGAGCCACATACTCGGCATACGCGAGAGGAGTTGTCACATGGGTGGCACCGCATGTGCCGTTTCAGCTGCTTAGGTCCACTGTGGACCCGGAGGGGAGAATGGTGGTGGCGGAGGGGCTCCTGGAAAATCGAGAAGTGAATATTATAAACCTATATGCCCCTAACCAGGACACAGCAGCTTATTTCAGGTCTCTATATGGAAAAATCTGCCCCTGCTGGGCGGAGCGATACTATGGGGGGGGTGATTTCAATTGCACCCTGAACCCCATGGTGGATAGGTCAGATGGTAAACTGGACAAACCAACCCCAGCAGCCAAAGCACTCGGGGCACTGTTGTCAGACCTCAAACTGGTGGATGTATGGAGGATGTTGCACCCAAAAGACAGGCAGTATTCTCATTACGCAGCGCCGCACGACCTGCACACTAGGTTGTATTATGTGTTCGCTCCTGAGGAGGTAGTGGGAGAAATGGTGGGAGCAGAATATAAGGCCAGGGTGCTCTCGGACCATTCCCCCCTGGTCCTGGAGTGGTGATACCACCCCCCCAGGGCACGTATCCCGACGTGGAGGCTTAGAGCCGAGGCTCTACAGGACTCAGGATTCCAAGAGGACCTGAGGGAGTCCATCACGGAATACTTTGACATTAACACTGGTAGTGTGCAATCAGTAGGAACGGTATGGGAGGCATTCAAAGTGGTGGTGCGAGGGGTTGCCATATCTAAATCCAGGGGGCTCCAACGGGAGTTACAGGATACGGAAAGCGAGCTAGAGGATTTGATGCGTAAAGGGGGGACCTCCTGGGAAGACGGGAGGAGGATAAGGGAGTTGCAGGGGGCTAGCGGAGAGCTCTGGGACAGACTATGCAAGTTGAATTATAAGAAATACGTGGAGAGGCAACATCCGGGTGGGGACAAGCCAGGAAGACTGCTGGCCTGGTTATATAAAAATGAGACGCCCCGGTCAGTGATTAGAGTTATTAGGGGGGAAGATGACCAGATTTATGATACCCAGGATGGCGTGAATGAAAAGTTCCTCAGATATTATAAACGCTTGTACGAGGATACAGGCGGAAACAGGGGCCTAGACATTTCGGAAACACTAGAGGATATGGGCCTGCCCACCCTAGACGACCTGGAACGAGCGAGCCTAGAGGCCTCAATCACCGCGGACGAACTGGACGCAGTGATCCTGCACCTAACCACGTGTAAGGCGCCTGGGTCAGAAGGACTGCCTAGCAAATTTTACAAAGCGTACAGGCAGGAGTTGCTCCACCCGCTGCTGGCCATGTTCAACGAGGCCTACGAACTGGAGGAGTTGCCAGGGACCCTGCGAGAAGCGGTGATCATCCCGCTCTTGAAACCGGGCAAGCTGGAATTGAACTGTGGGTCATATAGGCCCTTATCGATGCTCAACCAGGATAGCAAAATACTCACTGCGGTGCTCGCCAATAGGCTCAAGCTAGTGATTGGCAAACTGATACACCCAGACCAAACAGGTTACTTCCACGGCAGAAACATCACTGACAATCATAGGAGGCTACACCATATCATTGACCAAACAGAGAATGACCCGGGCGAACTGGCCATTGTCATTGGACACGGTCAAGGCCTTCGATACAGTTAGGTGGCCATGGTTGATGGCGACCCTGAGAGGATTCGGGATGGGGCTGGGGTACATGAAATGGGTCAAGATGTTATACAGTTCCCCGATCGCTAGGGTCAAAACAGGCACCGTGATCTCAGACAAATGGCATCTCAGTAGAGGGACCAGACAGGGATGCCCATGGTCGCCCATGTTATATATCCTAGCGCTGGAGCCGTTGGCAGTTTGCCTTAGGCAACAATATGGGGAGGTGGGGATCCAAACGGCAGAAGGGACACATTTGATATCATTGTATGCTAACAACATGCTCCTCTACCTGCGCTTCCCGGAAGAGAACCTGCAATATGTCCTAGAGGCGATGGATCGCTATGCCACCCTCTTGGGCATATTGGTAAACCCGGGGAAGTCCAGCGTGTTCCCCCTGGGGAGATACAGGGGCATCCCACCAGATAAGTTGCCCATCTTGCAGATACCCTGGCGGACCGAGACGTTCCGATATCTAGGCATAAATATATACCACAGTATAGAGACAGAGCACAAACACAACACGGAGAAGGCGATTGAGGGCATTAAAAAACAGTAAGGTGTTCTGGTCCAGATTGCCCCTGGCCATGAAGGGAAGAGCAGCTTTGCTTAAGATGGTTGTGTTGCCCAGACTGCTACACTTTTTCGTGAATGTCCCGTATCTGATTGCCAAATGCTTTTTTGGTAAACTTCATGGCATGTGCAGGGACTTCATTTGGCACAACTCCAGGAACAGGGTGACCCTCTGGAAATTACAAAACTTGTGTGAAAGGGGGGGTATCAACCTGCCGAACTTTGAATTGTATTATCTGGCGGGACAGCTGCTATACATGGCCAGGTGGTTGTCGGAAAATGACTCGGCAGAAGCCAGGCTTTTGCAGGGAGACCTGGCCCCATATTTCCTTAGGGAGACAGTGTGGTTGCCCAGGACGAAGGTGGCGGGGAGGGGGAGGTTGCTGGTGCCGGGCTGGGAGGTCTGGCGCAGAGCGTGGCGAACTGTGGGTGACACTGACCCGCTTTCCCAACAGGTTCCGTTGGTGGTGCTATGTGGGGGAGACTGCCATTTGATAAAAGGGGTCCGCAAATACTGCGAACCGGTGGGCCTGGCCACCCTGGGTGATATATGGCGGGAGGGGGAGGCAGTAGGATTCCAGAGCTTGATGGAGGAGACTGGGGTGCATACGGGCCAATATATAACGTACACTAGACTTATGAAACGGGTGAGGGAAAGGTGGCCCGAAACAGCACTTTCAGAACAACCTGACGCCACCATAGAAATGATGTACGATGTCTCGGAGGGCAGGCACGAAATATCCCGGATATGAGTTACTGGGCACGGAGGCGGGAAGGAAGCTGCTCCAGCTGAGGCACGATTGGGAGGAGGAGGAGGAGGTGGGGGAACCCATGACAGACGGCCATCTATCTATCTCTTGAGTAGGCTGCAGGTGCTGCAGAATTCTGTAACCAGGCTGCCACTGACTACCCTCTGCGTGCTTCCATCTCACCAGTCCTTTGCCACCTGTACTGTTTTCCCGTGGCTCGCCGTATTGAGTTCAAAGCACTCTACATCGTCCACCATGCCTTTTTTTTGAGTGGGTACAGAGTACCTTCAGGATAAATTCCGTCCATACATGCCTGCCCAAGCTTTAAGATCAGAGCATGCTTACCTCATTCACGTACCTAGGTTCAAACGGTCGCAGGTGGGAGGAAGTGCCTTTTCAGTGGCAGCGGCTGTTCTATAGAACAATTTGCTACATTCCCTCCGCTCGAATGATAATCACCTGCTGTTTCGACGATAACAAGACCCTTCTTTTCTGATTCTTTCCCTGGTTTTTTTTCTAGCTGCTCTTCTCTGTCTCTTGAGCGACATGATGCCTTTACTGGCTACTGGCGTAAGTTCACGCTTTACAAATTCGGTTTAACATAACATAACTTCGTCACTTGGGCTTTAGAGGTCATTTAGCAAGTTTACGGTTCCTTGAGTCCAACACCCAGCTGTCCTCCCTCCTGTCTGCCCTTTCCCCCCTCAAAGTCCTCTCCTCTTGAAGAGGTCAGTTTAATCTTGGAAAAAGTAGGCCATCGAAATTGGTGCCTGCCGCGTAGTGAGATCAGGTCTTGTATTATGTATTTTCTGGCGGCAAGGAGGGTGAGGGCCTGCATACCAGCATGGATCTGCAGCTTTTGAATTTGTAATTGCAAAAGGACAAACTCAAGATGGCCATCTTCCAGGCCCTCAAGCACCACGACAACACGACTGGCTGGTGTCACTGGACCTTCCAGATGCCTACTTACGTGTGCCAATCCATCTGAAACACAGCAAGCACCTGATGTTCGTGGTGCTAGATTTCCATTACCCAATCAGCCTTTCCCCTGCACCAAGGATCTTCATTGTGGAGGTCACTTGGGATCTACCCAGTTGGTTGTGAAAGCTTTATTGCATTTGGCAAAATGGCCATATTAATGCATTCTTTTTGTTGTCTGAGTGGTTGGGGTAGGGTATTATTTAATAGTGTTTTTGGGGTGATGGAGGGTTCAGGGGGCATCGGAGCAGGATAACGGTGGCCTGCCTCCATAATTAAAATGCTTTGTAAAATGCAGTAAAAAAGGCCAACACAATCTGAAATCCCTGGTCAGGTCTCTCCTCTCAGGATGTAGAAGCCCTACCTGTATGATTGGCTTGCACCGCAGAGTTGATGACAGCCCACGTGCACTACCCCTGCCATGTTTTGGACAGCAGCTTGAGATTATCCCTGAACCCTGACGTGCCAGGTTTCACGTCCTAGCCGCTCCACTAAAGAGCATTGCTGGACGCTCACGCAGCAGGATTTCTCCTGAGGAACTAGTAGCAAACATCTTGCAAATGGTGAACATCTTTTTGTCTGTTTTGATCGTAGCCTCTGCCTTCCTGCACTTTCTGGGCCTCATGGTCTTCTGTATCCTGTTGGTGATGGAGGCTCAGTTGCTGATGCATTTGTCCCAGTGGCTGCTTCAATGTCAGTGGTCTCTGTTTCAGGGCCTAATGTCAGGCCTGTTAGTCTCCAGCAAGGTGTCTCAGGACCTGCATTTGTGGACCCTGAGGATTAAGGTGCTGAGGATGGAACGTCTCTGATAACCCTCTCCTCATCAGACCGTAGTGATGGACGCACCCCTCATTGGTTGCTGTCTACATGGGGAACCTGATAGACCGCGGTCTTTGATTTCCAATCGAGTCTCTGGAGCAGATCCCCTTGCTGGAACTGTGGACTAGAACAGTGTGCAATCAGGCTGGCCCTGGTGGCTTTCCTTCCTTGTGTACAGGGTACATGTGTCCAGACTTCTAATTGACTCATTCCTCCCTCAGATTCCTCATCTACTTTTCCTGCCATTAGGGGGATCACTGATGCTCTACAGACACCATTACACCCCCTGCGCCGGAAATTACATTGGGGCCAGTATATATGTAGAGGTGCTGCGCCCTGTGATCGTGCTTCCTTTTTTCTGCGTACTCTGCTCGCTATTAAGAACACCATTGCTAGCTGTTTCTTTGCCTCTTGAATTTGTGCAATGCCGAATCTGGCAAGGTCTTTGCCGTTCAAACCCTGCATGGATTCTGGGTGCCAGTTGTCAGTGCTGGACCCGCACTGCATATGCCTTTACTGCCTTGGTGAAGTCCACGATACACAGGACTGTGAGTCCTGCCAGTCGATGCACCCGAAGGCACTGTGGGAACGCAGAGCAAGATTGTTGGTACTCTACTTACTGGTGCTGAAGAAGGACAGAGGTCTGAGACCCATCCTGGATCTGCAGCGTCTGAACGTATACTTGCGCAAATACACATTCAAGATGGTCAGTCTGACTCAGATCCGCCATGCGCTGGATGTGAACGACTAACTCGTCTCCCTGGATCTCCAGGTTGCCTACTTCCATGTGGCTATCCACTTGAAGCACAAGAAGGAAGTGCTTCAGTTTCAAATTGGGGAACTGTCGTTTCGAGATCAAAGTCCTCCCTTTAAGCCTTTCTTCTGCATCCATGGTTTTCACCAAGCTGCTAGCAGTAGTTGTGGCTTGCCTCAGGAAGGAAGGCATTCATTTCTTTCCCTACCAGGACAAATTGCTCATCCGAGTCTGCTCACCAGATCTAGCATCTGTGCCGAATGTGCAGCCCATTGCCTAACTTCAAGAAGTGTCCAGTTTTGCCATCCTGGTCCCTCTGATTTATTGGTGCAATCTTAGATACTCGCCTGCTACATGGTTTCCCACCTGAAGACAGAGTGGCAAACATGTTCAAAATGGTACGGTTTTCCAACCTCACACAGCAGTTCCAACCTCAGCTTTTCTGGGCTTGCTAGGTCTCATGGCATCATGCATCTAGGTAGTGCCAGATGGCATGTCTGCTTTTGCCACAACTAACTCTAGTAACAGACGTGTGCCTGAATGGCTGAGGTACTCCCCTCCAAGACCTTGCTGTGAGCGCACTGTTGTCCACATCACAATGGTGGGAGCACATCAAACTACTGGTGCTGAGGGCGATCAGGCTTGCCCTGGTTGCTTTTCTCCCCTCTCTGAAGGGCAAGACAATACTGATCCTGATGGACAATACTGTAGCCATTCATTACCTCAACAAGAGGGGGTGACATAGGCTCCTTGCCTCTGTGCAGAGAAGTAATGTGATTGTGGTTCTGGGCTCTGAAGAACAGCATGTCTCTGAAATTCTAGCGTATGCACTGAGCAGACAGTCATCGCCCTCCCACGAGTGGGAGCTTTGCCAGTAAGTTCTGGAGGCCATTTTCTCCCACTGGCGTACACTCGCGGTGCACCTCTTTGCTGTCAGTGCCAACAGGGGGTGCAGGTGGTTCTGCTCCAGGGAATTTCCTCTTTGTGGACTTCTGGGGGACGCCTTGACGGTCCAGTGTGACTTCAACCTGCTCAATGCATTCCCGCCAATCTGTGTCATTCCACTGGTTCTCAGGAGTGTGAGGGGTCAGAAATGCAAGGTGGACAGCTGCTTGTAGGTTTTTCAACATTAAACATTTTATTAAAAGAAAAAGGCACAAATAAATCCTTGCTCAACCTACTCTATCTTGGAGTTCCCTACATAAAATCTAAGGGAATCACTCACAACAGAAACAAACTGGCCCTCACACTAAACAGTAAAACATGTGAACATAAATGCATAAATAATAAACAATCAGTAATTTGAATGACCTTCCCCTTTCCTGGGTAATCCCCTTCCCCAGGATTATTCCAAGGTCAGTTTCCCCAAGTGTTCAAACAAGAGCAAAGTCTTGAACCAATTCTTGTAATTTTCAAATGAAATAAAAGTTCACCAAAATAAAAATCCACTGGCAACAGTTTTCCAGCTTCCAGTTGAAAAGACCCCTTCTCAATTGCAGACAAGGAAAATAGCACAAATGCTAATCCTGGATGTCTTCCTTCCAAGAATGCTTTAACAACCGTCTTTCTGGAGGGCCCCACGTTCGGGCACCATTTGTGAAACTATAGCAAAATTGCTATGCTATGTAAACAAAACGTAAGATCACAAAAAGACGCAGAAATCGCTTCATTTCAAAGCAAAATTGCATCTTTATTCATGCCTTGCATTGCATGGAAAAATGTCACTAATTACTATACAAGCATGCAAAGCAATTGGCACTCTAGCCTATGAGTGTATTTTAGCTACCCCAGCTTCTCCTAGCAATGCTCTCTCCCACACACAGCCAGTTCTCTAGGACTGTGCTCTGAGTCTGTCTCTTCTGATGAGACATCTTCCTTCCCCCTGGCTAGCTCTCTCTAACAGCAGCTCCCCAACACACTCCTACTCCCCTCTCCTTCTCCATCTACTGCCATCTGAATCTACTCAGCAGAAACCCCACAGTTATACATTAGCATTTTAGTGCTGTGACGCACTCATTACATGTATGCGCAGTAGCATTTCATGGAAAACTGCATGTGTCTATCTACATTGTTATGGCGTGAACTATACTAGTCATAGTGTCTCTACATCCTCCTAAAAACAGAACAAGCTGTTGCTAACATTCTCGCATTGAGACAGCAGTCTCATTTGCAAAACCCAAAACATGCCATTCTCCTCACTCAGCAAGGTCGTTTCTCTTTGCCAAGGAGTAGCTGACTGCCAAAGGGCAGTTATCAAACTATTTCTCTCACTGTGTTCGGAAACGAAAACAATTCCCTCTCTGCGCACAGCAAGAAGCCAAATTCATAGATGGATGAGACACGAGGCAGATCTCTAGCGCCTAAAAGCACACTATATTATGATATAAGTGACAAGTGTACGTAATTACATGGCTCTCAGAAGGTTACAGGTTATTTGGTCGAAAATAAATGGTCGACAGGACAAATGGTAGACGCAATTTGGTCGAAAGACAAATGGTCGAATTTCTATTTTCTGGTATTTTCAAATTTTTTTGGGGGGGGGGTCCCCCCAACCCCCTTTTTTTGCTAAAAAAAACTTTTTTTCCTAAACAAAAACCTGAAAAATATATATATAAATAAAACAAAATTGACCATTTGTCTTTAGACCAAATGACTGGACAGCCTCTCAGCATATATTGCACCATAATAGCTTATACCAAAACTACAGTGCTCAAACATAGCCTATTCTAGATGAATTCAAAATGAATGCAGGTATGAATGAATTACTCCTTCACTACTTCTTCAATTCTATGTGTTCATACCCTCTGCAGTACATCTGGTATAACTGTCAAGATGCTTCTTCTTGGGATGTTCACTCCTTCACAACCACCCTTCTACTACTGTTACTGTGGAAACAGACTCTTTAGTTCCACAGTGTGCCACTACTACAACTAACTCCTAAGTGCCATCTACTGACAATATTTTACACAACCACAGTTCTGGTACTTCTGCTTCAACTTCATATAGTAGAATGATTAGGCATTTTAAAGACAAGACACTTCCACCTCTACAGGTTGGCAAGGCATTCTTCTTTCCTGTACTCTTTAAAAAAAAAAAAAAGAAAAAAAAAAAGGGCAGTCTCTGTGCCTCTTCCAGTCTGCCTTACTGCCATGAGAATAACCTACTTCCACTTCCAGACTGACTTCCTCTCACTCCAACAGTCTTAGCATCACATGTTATCGGCAAGATTTTCTTACAAGCACCCAGTTCCCTTCCCCAGCTGTGTGTACATCTTCTTGTTTCCAGTAGCTACCTTGAAGCTGTATGCCACGCTTTCAACTTCTGATAAGTCTCCCTTGTATCAGATGTGAGGAAGGCATGGTATTAATAATAGACACAGACACAATGGATACAAGTTTCGAAAACCTTAATTTACACTTTTCCTTGGGTTGGTAGAATACCTAACTGGCCCTAACTCTAAAATGGGAGTAATCCCTACTGTTAAACAATAACCGATACGTCCAAGTCAGTCTGGCCAAAATAAAAAGGCCTATACTAAGAAAACCTAACCTTTCCCTCCTCCTTAGAATAACAAAATGTGTTAAGGGAATCTCAAATGAAAATAGTGTCTCAAAAGGAAATGCCAAAATGGCTTCAGCACCAACTCCATTCCCTAGGTTCAACCGTACTTGGTCTAGAGAATCTCTCAAACAAAGGATGGGTGGATGGCACAGTTCTGTCAGTCTTGCACACTTTGGCTTACTGGTACAATCCAACAGTTCAATCTAAGGCTTTCAACTTCTGGTAGTTCAGTCACTTGCTTTGGCTTTGTTCTCCTTGCCATCAAATACTCAGTTCACACATTCTTAATTTCTTACAGTTCTGCACAGGCTTCCCTCTGCTGGGCTTGAGGCTGTCTCTCCTTTGGGGGTGGGGGGGGGTGGAATCGCTTCCCCGCGTATTCACTTGTATACTTTTTCTCTGTCGACGATTAACATGAGTGGAAGGAATTTGCATAGACCTCTACATGACCACTTACCACTACGACCGTTCTTTCAACAATCCTTCAGTTCACCATTAACAACATCTTGTGGCGCCAATACTTCTTGGTACTTATGATTTGCACTCTCATTAGTCTGCCCTCTTGGCCTTTTCAAAGGTTCATAGGTAATACCAATACCTCTTGGTATTTGTAGTTCTTGTTCTTTCTTAGTTTCAAAGTTCAAATCAACACCAATTGCCTCTTGGTACTTGTAGTTCTTATTCGCCTTCACTTGCCTTCTTTGCCTTTTTCCAAAGTTCTTATATTTTACTTTTGCCATCTTGGTATATTTCACAGTTCACAAATGTCACTTTCCTCTTATTGAACTTTCTTTCCTTATTGCAGCTTCCTTTGATCTCTGCTTGCAATATCATTCAAAAACATTTCACAGACACTTTTGAATGTGCAACTTCATCTCATACCACTCTGCTACTTTGTATCACAATTGTTCTCTTAATTCGCGTTTTATTGGCACACACGCAGACTTCAACTTTCAAATTGCAGTCACTTTCCCTTTAACATCAACTGGACTTTTGTTTCCCTCGATAACTCGATGACCATGTTGAATGGATTTCTTTCATCTCTTTCCTACAGCTCAAGGCAGTTAGCAATGCCTCTTCTGCACCTCCCCAACTCTGCCATTAACCCGGGAGGGTTGCAGGCTGCTTTCTGGCATCCTGAAGGTTTCTTTCCTGCGCTCACTCGGTTTTGCCTTTTGAATGTTCACGGACTCCCGAAAGCATGGAAATCTTTCCTGGCTTTCTCTCGATCCTCTTCACTGTCGAGCAGCCCTCTGGCCTTCCACAGCCTAGTTTGCATCAGCCTCGGAAGAGCTGTTTCTTCTCATGCCCAGCCTCGCTCAAAGTGTGCCTGTGCGTTCCACCTTTTGTCTTCACAGGGAGTGCTAATTAGTGGCAGGTGTACATTGTTAGAGCTACGTGCTTGACTTTGCCTGGCCTCATTACACAGACAGGACCAATGCAAGTCAGGCAAGGTAATCAGTCTAACCTCATTCCTAATCTTCCTTGGTGCAGTACTTTTGTCAAGGTAATGTGGGGAGGAATTATGAGAGTTGTAGTTTCCCATAAAATAAACAGAAATGGGGGTTAGATGGATTGTGGACAAAGGGGCTACCATGTCTCACCATTGGGTGCTTCTCCATCCCTGCCCTGCCCCCCCCGAGTGACCCCCTATACAGGTGATCCTCCCTTGCTTGTCCACCCTCAGGGTCTGGATCCCTTCTACATCTTAACCAGTGTCCAATAGTTGTTTTCTCTCGACAGAAAATACCACAGGGGAATGCCTCACTTGCCCTGACTTGGCTTCACCCTGTCTTTATCCAATGTCCAGGTGAATGACTTCCTTCTCCGGATGTTCACTTATGCAGTTTCCAATAGAACTAGGGAGAATGACTCCCTTCCCCTGGTGTCTCCAGTACAAGTCTTAGCCCACTCAGTTCACCACAAATCCACAGGGAATGTTTCCCTGGTGTCCTTCACTGATCTTTGTCCAATAACAAGAGAATGACTCCCTTCTCCTGGTATGGTTTGATATAGTTCATTCGAATGGATTGTGTCCTCCCACGTATTCCTCATCGTAGATAGATATATATTCGCCACCTTGCTGCTTCTTTTCGGAAATTTTTTCACCAGAAGGCGCTGTGCTCCCGGCCGCATAGCTTGGTCCCTCGAAGGCTGCCGTCAACGTCATCCGTCGTATAAAGGGCTCGAGCCGCGCCCGTTGGATTCAGTTCCATTTTTCCAAGCTTCTGCTTCATGTTTCGAAACGGCGCGTCAGTTCTCATTTAAAAACATAAAATTAAAAAAAGTCTAAGACGGGTTTTAAAAAGTGTCTGAAGTGTGAAAGAAAGATGTCCATTACAGATCCTCACCGCAACTGCCTTTGGTGCCTTAGTCCTGACCATCGGGTCGACGAGTGCAGGTCGTGTCAGGCGATGTCGAACTAGACTCTTAAGGAATGCCAAGATAAGCTAGCGGTGGGAGAGGAGTCTTTCAAGTCAGCAAAAAGACTAAAAGACTCGGGAGAGTCGAGTAGAAAATCTCGTCACGAGTCGAAGCGGTCGAGGTGAAAGAGTCGCTCGAGGAAGTCTTCTTCCTCATCTAAAAAATCAAAAAAGCGACGTCACAGATCTTCGTCCTCTTCTTCCTCCTCGCCCGACAGAAGGTTCATTTCTTGTCCTTCTAAGCATGATTCCCCCAAAAAATGAGAGGCCTTTAGGGCTTCAATGCTAAAAGAAATTTGAGAAGGCGGGCCCAACCCCCTCAAAGTTGCGTGAAGAGCATGCCCCTGTCCGCTCCAAAAGTGACAGAGGGAAATCTAAAACAGCACACACTAAATCCGATAAGAAGTCGAGGGCATCCTTGGAGGATGATTCTCCAGCACCTCATGAAACAAAACAGAAACTTTCGGTGCACAAATCGAGGTTAACAGAGGACAAAATGGCGTCCTCATCGTCGAAGTCAGGTATCTACTCGGCGTGTCCTTCGACGACTTTGTCGAAGCCAAAGATGGCGTCAATACCTTCGGCATCAAAGCCTTCCTTGATGACCTTGGGGATTCCTTCGAGCATATCGAAGCCATCGTCGATTCCTTCGACACCTTTGTCGGGGAAATCTTTTATACCGATACCCAAGGCGACATCTATGGCTAAATCTAGGTCTATGCCGCCACCTTTACCAGAATAAAATGTCCATCCTCAGCCCAGGCAGGAATTTTTTTAAATCCATGTCTATTTTTGAAGACCAAACCTCTGATGAGGAAATTACATCAGCTGGTGTTAGATTTGGGACAAGAGAAGTCCCTGAGGAACTAGTAGATCCTAGTTCAAAAATGGCAGACCTTTATGACTGTCTACAATCGGCCAGTGGCTTAGATACCTCACCTGAGGAAGAATTTGAAAGGCCTGACCCCACTGACCACGCAGAACCGTGGTATAGGAACCTCAAGGGAAGAGTGATAGAGTTTATGGGGTGGAAGTCAGTGTCTCCAAGGCATGACCAGGACGACATGCCTGATATTATTGATGAAGGACCTCAAAGACCCAATCCTTCCTTTCCACAAAGCTCTTCAAAAGAGAGTTATGACAAATTGGGAGACCCTTGAGTCTTTACCAGTTGTAAATAAGAAATTTGTGGGAAAGTACAGACCTTCTCCTTCGGATCCAGAGTATCTGTCTAAACACCCTTCACCTGAAAGCTTGGTGATTCAGGCTGCGACTGCAAATAGGCAATCGGCTTATCCCTCAATGCCCCCTGACAGGGACGACAAAAAGATTGACGCCTGGGCGAGGAAAGTTTTCACTTCGGATAGTATGGCCCTTAAATCTACTAATGTGACTTGTACATTAGCTAGATTTACTTACACCCTGTGGGACTGCTTGAATGTAGCGGCTGATCACATCCCTGAGGGTGAGGAACGGGATGGTTTCCTGGCGATAGTAAAGGATGGAAAGGAGGCTATGGAGGAGTGCCTCAAGTCAGGACTGGACACGGCAGAGAGTATATGCAGGTCCATGGCATCTAGCGCGGTCTTGCGTAGATTCGCATGGCTAAGGAAATCTTGCTTTACATCTGATGTACAGTCCAGATTACGTAACATGCCTTTTGATGACTTGAGGTTGTTTGGCAGCAAGGCGGACGAAAGCTTGGAGAAGCTGCAGACCTCGAAAGCGGCAGCAAAATCACTCGGCGCCGCTATAAGGCAACCTCAGCAACACTCTTACGCAGGGTCATCTTCCTGGAAGAGTCGCCCTTTTCGCTTCTATTCCTCTTTTGGAAAAGAGAGGGGACAGGCCAGTCAGAGAGGTCAACAGAGGAAACCCTTTTGTGGTGGAAAAGGGAGAGGCGCTAGATCAGCCTCAGCAGCGGCTACTACCTCCTCAGCCGCTGCTGCAGCCGCTACAAAGCCACTTTGAGGTTTTAACCAACAAAACCCCGGTGGGAGGCAGAATCACTCGGTATCTGGGCGAATGGCGGGTCATTACGTCAGATGCTTGGGCACTAGAGATAGTGACCCATGGTTACTGTCTTCCTTTTCATCAAAGACTTCAAGATCATCCACCGGGAGCCAACTCTGTAAAAATTCCAGACCAGCTCCTTGTGCAGGAGATTTTAACCCTGCTACAGAAAGGTGCAATAGAACATGTACCTATAGCGGAGAGGAACAAGGGCTGGTACTTCCCCTATTTTCTCATCCCCAAAAAAGACAGAGGATTGAGACCCATCTTGGACTTGCGAAATTTGAACAAATGCCTCAGGAAGGACAAGTTCAAGATGGTGACCCTTTCTCAGATCCTTCAGGCTCTTCAGCTCCAGGACTGGCTGGTTTCATTAGACCTTCAGGATGCTTAATTTCATGTGCCAATCCATCTCAAACACAAAGTACCTGAGGTTTGCAATTGGCGGATCTCACTATAAGTTTCGAGTTCTGCCATTTGGGCTGACCTCCGCCCGAGGATCTTCACCAAGCTAATGGCATTGGTGGCAGCGAGTCTCAGGAGGGAGAGGATTTACATGTACCCTTACCTGGATGACTGTCTAATCAGGGCAGGTTCACCCGAACGATCCCAGGAACATCTAGCCATGACCTGTCACTTCCTACACAAGCTGGGCTTCTCCCTCAATTACAAGAAGTCGCAAATGATTCCGAGCCAAAGACTCCAATTCATCGGAGCTGCCCTGGACACTACCTCAGGGAAATCCTCGCCTCCCAAGGAGAGAGCTCACCACATTCTGCAGATGGTAGCAAAGTTTCAAAACGCCCACATCTACCAGCGTTCGACTTCCTAAGGTTGCTAGGCCTCATGGCATCCTGCATTTTTCCGGTGCCAGAGGCTCGACTGAGGATGAGACCCCTGCAATGGGCCCTCAGTACTCAATGGTCCCAGTTTTCGGGGGAGATGACAGATCTTCTACAAGTCCCGTCCAAGGTGGCTCAAGATCTTATATGGTGGGCTTGCAAGGAGAATATCCTCAAGGGGGAACCTTTTTGGCAACCATGGCCGGAGATAACTGTAGTGACGGACGCCTTACTCAAGGGGTGGGGAGCCCACACCAACTATCTGACAATCAGCGGTCGTTGGTCTCCATTGGAGCCCAAACTACACATCAACCTTTTGGAGCTGAGAGCAATCAGACTAGCACTGAAGGCTTTTCTGCCCTCTGTACAGGGAAAGAATATCCTGATAATGACGAACAACACGGTGGCCATGTACCACCTCAACAAAAGAGGACGCGTAGGATCACTTCCACTGTGCAGAGAGGTAATGCAGCTCTGGTTCTGGACAATGCAAGAAGGAATCTCTCTATCGGCAGTTCATCTGGCCGGAGAGCTGAACACAGCGGCGGAGGCTCTGAGCAGGCAGAGCACAATCTCCCACGAGTGGGAGCTAGCTCAGGAAGTCCTTCAAGAGATCTTCGCCCTTTGGGGAACCCCTCAAGTAGATCTGTTTGCGACCGGGGCAAACCGGAAGTGCGAACTCTATTGCTCAAGGGAATTTCCTCCCAGAGGAGCTCTAGTGGATGTGTTCGTAGTGGACTGGGAATTTCCACTCCTTTACGCGTTTCCTCCAGTCCCCGTGATTCCTCATGTAATCAGGAGGTTGAGAAAGTTCAGGAGAACCATGATCCTAATTGCCCCGAATTGGGCCAGGAGGACGTGGTACCCAGCCCTTCTGGACATGTCCATCTCCCCTCCAATACATCTTCCACAAAGAGAAGATCTTCTCTCGCAAGAGGAAGGTTGGGTTCTCCATCCAGAGGTCAAGACACTTAACCTTCACGCATGGCTTCTGAGTTGTTGAGATATAAGGATTGGGACCTCCCGGATGATGTAATGGAGATTTTGCTTTCGGCCTGAAGGCCAGCAACAAAATTCTTATACTGGTGGCATTGGAAGAAATTCAGTAACTGGTGCAGTTATAAGAATGTGGATCCTTTTCAATGTAGCACTCCCATGGTGCTTTCCTTTCTATTACATTTGGCCAACTCGGGGCTCCAAGATGGAACTATTAAAGGATATTTGGCAGCACTATCTATATTCAAGCGCTCCTCAAAAGAAGTTTCATATTTTAAAATGCCCTTGGTTATCCAATTTCTTAAAGGGTTAACAAATGTGTTCCCTCCTACACCATTTCAAGTTCCCATTTGGGATTTAAATTTAGTTTTAAAGTTTGTGTGTGCCCCTTTTGAGCCTTTACATTCTTGCCCTTTAAGGCTCCTAACTTTAAAAACTGTTTTACTAGTGGCTTTAACTTCAGCCCGCAGGGGGAGTGAGTTGCAGGCGCTCTCATGTAAGCCTCCTCACACTATTTTCCACAAGGATAGTTATTTTGAAGGATAAGTTAAGTGTAATCAGTGAACTGTGCCAATTAACAATAATACAATAACAATTGAGTTATATTTTTAATTCCATTCCACAGCCTGACACGTGTTTCGAGCAAAGCTCTTTTTCAAAGGCTGTACATGGTTGCAAATATACAATCAATAGCATGTTCATTATTGTATACACATCATATCAATTGGACAAACACCAAGGGGTTACGAAGGGAAATTGGCCAAAAATAAATGTGTATTACATGACAACAAAGTTAACATCATGACATTAAATGATAGTGAAACATTTTTCAAATTCATACAGTCAATTACCGTTTGATAAAAGGATCCATCCGGTTCCAAAACCAATAAAAGGGATGACAAAACAACATAGTGAGAAAATAAGTGCGTGCAGTGATCAAACAACCATAGATGAATTAATATACCGAATCAACTAAATTGGTCAAAACTGGCTAAATATATTTACCGATGAACCTTGTCCAAGAAGAATCTGTACAACAAAAATTCACAAAGATTATCGATTGCCATAGCTATTACATCCATAGCCAACCAAAATTCCACGACATTTTAATATGAAAAGTAATTACCTTGATATTACTTGCAATTGCAATAACAATTAGAGGAATTCTGCAGTGATCCACGTACGAAAGGGAATTGTTGCCCGTAAGAATACAATAATCAACCAATTCAGGATGAACCACGTATCCAATGTCAGTAGATGATTGAACAGTTGACAAGAGAGAAAAAGGGGAAACAAGCTCGGAATTAGGTGAAAGCGCCTGATTGAAACACAGGGACCGTATCAAAAGAACAAGCAGACCGCTTACCAGCCTTCCGGCAACAACAGTATCCAAGGGAGAGCGCGAGCGCGTGGTGCTGCTCGTGTAGTTAAAGAAGAAAACTAGATCGCGTAGACATCAACATGACAGAGCATCCAGCGGCGGCCATATTGAGTGAGGGAGAGGACCGGCTACAGTCAAGTGACATGCTCCTGAGCCATAATTAAACACTAGGAACCACCAATTAATTATAAGATTGAAGCGGTTATGTTAGTGCTTTTACATGCATAATTTTGGTGTTAATACGAAATAAAATTAAAATTAACGCACTGGAAGTAGTGAGTCCAGGTTATGTGCTCAACACACACACCTATTGGTGCTGCTAAGCCTGAATTACCACTTGAGACTACAAATTGATTGAAAAATTGATCCGAATCATCTGGCGCAATTATATATATTATTGTGGTGATAAGAAGAATAAATCTTAAATCTTAGCGGTCTAAAAAGATATGTCATCATAGGTTGTGTAATCAACCGCACACACCCATTAATTCATCACGGGGCATACTCACAATCAGATTAGCTCCCTTTTCGATCAGAAAATAAAAAATAAAAATAAATAGCATAAAGAACACGATAGTCAAGTGTAGCTGCCTAAATGTCAATGGCGCAAGTAACCAAACTCAAATAAGAAGTAAATCATAAGAAAACATGAAATTCATGATCGGAATTAAGTCCACAATTAACCAATCTATGTTTACAAATAAGTCTTGCTTCTAATTGTCTGAGTCTAAGTTCCATATTGCCACCTCTTTTTAAAGGACGTATTTGAGCCAACCCAATAAATTTTAAATCCTTGAAGTCATCCAATTGGTGTAGAGTCTGCCAATGTAATGCCAATGGATATTTAGCATCCTGTTTGTTCAAAGAGGCCAAATGCTCACGAATCCGAATTTTGAGTGGCCTGATGGTGCTCCCAACATAGAATAAGCCACAAACACATATGATGCAGTACACTACAAACTTAGTGTTACAATTAATAAATGAGTTGATTACATGCTTGCCTGTTGTGCCAAAATCAAGAGCCTCGGATTCGAATGTATGTGAACACATGTTGCAGCTCCCACATTTGTGAAACCCATTCAAGCGCCCTTGATCTAACCATGTTTTGGCAGTGAGTGCTGGTGCCATGAAGGACGGACATAAAAGATTTTTAAGAGTAGGAGCTCTACTAAATACTATTGATGGGTTTGGTTCCAATAATTTGGTAAGATCCTTGTCAAGGTGGAGTAAGTGCCAATGACGTTTTAGTATAGCATACACCTCATTACTATCACTGTTGTATAGAGTAATCAATCTGATTTTATTAAAACGCGTGTTAGCTGAATTTGTTCTAGTTTTGGGTTTAAGTAAATCAGCCCTCTTCATACTAGACACTTCACGTTCAACCTTAGCGAGAAGATTTGGTTGGTACCCACGTTGTACAAATTGGTCATGTATTAACAGTTTTTCCGCATCAAAATCAGCATTAAGGGAACAATTCCGTTTAGCTCTAATGTATTCACCTTTTGGAATATTGTTGATAACAGAACGTTTGTGAGAAATAGATGAGTGTAAAACTGCATTAACCGAGGTAGGTTTGTGAAAAGTTTTAGTGATAAAACCCGTAGGGGACATCGAGATATTCAAGTCAAGAAAATCCACAGAATCATTAGAATAATGATGTACAAATTGCAAACCCCAATTGTTAGCATTTAGAAAATTTACAAACTCACTTAGTTCCACCACATTGCCAGTCCAAATCATAAAAAACATCATCAATGTATCTTTTCCAAAGATATATCAGATGTGAAAAAACTTTGTTCTGAAACACATATTGTTCTTCAAATTGGTGCAGAAATATATTCGCCAAAGAAGGAGCAAAGCTAGCTCCCATTGCAATCCCAATCAACTGTTGGTAATAAGTATCATTGAAAAGAAAAACATTATTTTGCAAAGCACAAAGAAGAAATTCTTTGATCATTTCAATATGAAGATGGTATGATGCTGATTTGTGTCGGAAAATATAGGTAATGCTGGCAATTGCTTTATGGTGATCAATAGAAGTATATAATGATTTAACATCAAGTGTGACCAATAATACTTCAGAGGTACAAGGCAATTGTGCAAGAATATCAAGAATATGCATAGTATCTCGTATGTATGTAGGTGTGGAGTGGACCAGTGGTGCAATACATTCATTAACATAAACTGATATAGGTTCCAAAATTCCACCCTGGCCACTGATAATGGGTCTACCTTCAGGTATCTTATCAAACGGCTTGTGAATCTTAGGCAGAAAATAGGCAGTTGGCATTTTAGGTTGATCAGAGAACAAAAAACATTTTTCCACATCTGTAATAATGCCTAGTTTATACCATTTGTCGATTAACGAGTGAACTTTATTACTTATATGTGCGATAGGATTGTATTTCAAAATGGCATAGCAACCTGGAGAATTCAAATGGTCGAGTGCCATAGAGATATAGTCTACTTTATCCATAATTACAACGTTTCCGCCTTTATCCGCCTCCTTAATCACCAGCGAGTCATTAGATGCTAATTTATGAAGGGCGGAACGCTGTGCTACTGATAGATTAGAATATATATGATGAGAATGAGAAGAACAACGATCAACCAATGTGTGGATATCATTAGTCACAACCCGATGAAAAGTATCTATGACATTATCATCTGAAAGAATAGGAGTAAATTTAGATTTGTTTGCAAATTCTTTAATTGTCAAATTACGATGCTGAATATCTAATTCTTTCATAGTATCAAGAAGATTAGACTCACTGTCAGACATTGACTCATCAATAGACATAAGTATGTGTGTGCTCATCATTGTTTGCAATGAAAGTTCTGATAGTTCGGCTACAGGTGTCATAGGGGAGTATTGTTTGACTTGTGTGGCAAAAAACATCTTTAGCTTGAGCTTTCTGATAAATTTAAATAGATCGATCTGTACCTGCACACAGTCATTGATACAGGATGGAGCAAATGATAACCCTTTGTTTAGCAGTGAGTGTTCTTCTGGAGAGAGCTGATATTGACTTAAATTATGAATTAAATTTATCTGAACTGATTCTGATCGGTTTTATTCTGCATCGATTTCTGGTAAGAGGCTCTGGTTAGCCGTTGGCCTAGTGGAGCGGCGTTGGCGCCGCCTATGTTGGCCGCCCCTTGAGCCCCTTGGTTGGGACCGAGCGTTGCGATATTGGCAGCGGATGGTAAGCGGAACCTGACCTGTTTTCTGATAGCCTCTTGTCTGTTGCCCTTTTTGAATCTTCTCATCTGTTCCAAAAAAGGTGCCAGAGCCGAAATAAGTTGTTCAGGCAATTCAACAGAGTCAACATCCTCTTCATCCGGCACCTCATCATCAAGGGGTGCATTCCCTGAGGTATTCTTGTTCCCAGGTCGGTCTGAATCACTTTCTACATCAGAACTAACAGGGGATGAGGCAGCACTACTATTACGCGATCTAGACACTTCATCAAACTTGGGTTGATAAGTGTAGACCCGGTTATCTCGATAATCCCTATCATCTCTAGAGAATTTTCTACATTTTCTCATTTTGACCTCATCCTGATGCCTTCTCAATATATTGTACATTGTTTTGAAATTTTTATCAATAGTTGCAGCAGGTGCATCAAACAATTGAATTTCTTGTTTAAGTTCATCAATCTGTTTAACAATACGGGAATGTGCTCTTTCTGCATGTTCAATAAGTAATAATAGCATTTTATTAGAGCTATTGGTCAGGTTGGTTTCCCACTCCACTGCCAGATCATTATCCTGAGGATCTTCAAAGTCCGGCAAAATAAGTATACGAAGGCCTCTTGGTATTTTGCGTTCTTGAATATAATTGCAACTATGTACAGCCTTTGAAAAAGAGCTTTGCTCGAAACACGTGTCAGGCTGTGGAATGGAATTAAAAATATAACTCAATTGTTATTGTATTATTGTTAATTGGCGCAGTTCACTGATTACACTTAACTTATCTCTCACTGAGGGTTCTTGGTCCTGGCCCCCTCAAAATCTCAAGTTGAACGCTGCCTTTTTCACATTCTTAATATTGAGTATTAGCGCTGGCTGTTCACATAGGCCTTTGGACCACACTGTTTTATTGCTAGTTATTTTGAAGGTCAAGCCTTTTTTCCTACCTAAAAATAGTTTGATTTCCGTCTGTCACAGAAGATTACATTACCTTCCTTTTATCCTCCTCCGCACACTAGTAAAGAGGAGGAAAGGTTCTACAGACTAGACCCTAAAAGGGCTCTCAGCTTCTACATCTCTAGACTTGAAAGATTTAGACAAACTGATCAGTTATTTGTCAGTTACACTGGACACAAGTTGGGCCTTTGTGTGTCCAAACTTTGTGTATCCAGATGGATAATTCTAGCAATATCTGAATGTTACAAGTTGGCTGGGAAAGAGCCTCCAGATGGTTTAAAGGCTCATTCAACCAGGGGCATAGCAACTTCCACGGCTCTTCAGAGGGGTGTTCCAGTGCAGGTCATTTGTGCTGCGGCCGCTTGATCATCCATGCACACCTTTGTAAAACATTATTGTTTAGACTCCACTTCTTACCAAGGAGGCCTTTTTGCAAAAGCCGTCCTTCATACAGTACATAATTAAAAACTCTGGTACTCCCTCCTCCAAATTACTAGTGCTGTGGGAGTCTATCTAAGATGAGGAATACGTGGGAGGACACAATCCATTCGAAGAACAAGTTACTTACCAACTGTAACGTTCTTTCGACTGGATGTTCCTCCCACATATTCCTCATCAACCCTACCAACCTACCCCTCCGTACAGTTTTTACGCTTGTTGCACTTGACACTTCCTTAAGAGCCTGACATCTGTCGATATCTGATACAACTGATGCGACCTTTAACATCGAAAAAACAGAACTGAATCCAACGGGCGCGGCTCGAGCCCTTTATACGACGGATGACGTCGACGCTCGACGGAGGCCTTCGAGGGACCAAGCTACGCATCCTTGAGCACAGCGAACTTTGGCGAAAACATTTCCGAAAAGAAGCAGCAAGCTGGTGGATATATCTAGCTAAGATGAGGAATACGTGGGAGGAACATCCAGTCGAAAGAACTTTACAGTTGGTAAGTAACTTGTTCTTCTCATTACTGGGGTTCCAAAATCTTCTCGGGAGGCCAGTGGTTTCTTCACTACCACTGTGCCAAGGAAGATTTCCTCTGATGCTTTCCTTTTTTGTTCTTGGGGTCCCAGGCCCTTCTCTGGTGTTTAGTGGTTTCCTCGCTACCACTGCGTCAATGAAGATTTCCTCTGCTTTTCTTCTTACTCTTGGGGTCCCAGACCCTTCTCTCATAATGCCCATTTACTTCCTTACCAATACTGGGCCGTGAAAAAGCCATTTTAGCCTCTGTGTCAACCCCTGGGTCACCTCCGGTTTTAATGTACCTCCCTTACTTCCCGTCCCCTTTCCTCTATCCTGTATGGGCGTCCCTTGCTAGGGACAGGAACAGAACCTTTTTTTCCAACAGAAAAAGAACACTTTAAATGTATACGCATGCAGGGGTTGCGGCCCTGGGAACATGTGCTCCCCTAATCCCACCCACTGGAGCCACACCTCAGTCTTCTTTTGCGCGTCGACGGTGTAATGAATCAACTTTGTCCAGTGATGAATATCGGTTTCTAAACCATCAATCAACCCCACACGTCTAGTAAACCAGAAGGGATCCAAACAGATTGCAATACAAGTGAATTATAAGACAACCTTGTCCAATTTTGATAATGTGGATGGAACGGCAGGCTTATCTCTGCAAGGTCGTGGATCGTTGGTTAGTTGCTACACAGCGAAAATACAATTATCACCCAATGATAAAAGACTGTCCAGTCAAGGTTGCATAAAAATATCTACTTTATTAATACAACAGACAGTTCCAGCACACTACAATTACCACCCACACTGTAAAGGAACACAGAGGATAGACAGTTTCACAAAGGAAAGGGATACACTCTGGATACTGGCAGTAGGGTAGTTGGTAACGCAATCAGTCTTACTGTTCAAGGTTATTTGGCTTCAACTCCAAAGGGGCAAAGAATTGTCACTGTCTCTAGGGGCCTTAAGAGAAGGACCAGGAGGGCAGAACCACAATGTACCTGGTGCTGAAGACGTTCTGGGTGCTCGACAGTGTTGAGGCGGTTGCAGGGAGGTTGCAGGGAGCGGTCTCCCACCACACAGTGGTGGGAGACAGCTGCGAGTACCAGGCGGCATGCAGTTAGGCAAGCGAGTCTGGACAGACGTCTGCAGGCTGTCCGGTGCAGCGGCTCGGGCCAAGAATCGTCTCTGTGCTGGTTGGCGGATCTGGAATGCTGATCAAGGTGTCTCAGATGGCTCTGGTGACTGCGGTGTGACAACAGTCAGCGATGCAGTCGGATGCGGTTCGAGGACTCGACTGTCTAGAAATTTTTCTTAAAAGATGGACGCTGGATAATGCTTGTGTGGCACTCCTAGCTTCTTTGCAGGGCTTGTGTCCTTTGAAGGCGGATGACCCAAAGCTCAAGAGGGTGTTAGCAGGCAACAACATTTTCCTTTGTCCAGAGACTCTCTGGCACTTCCCACCTAGGAAGCTTGCTGTCAGAACCTAGCAGGGTACGCTGTGTGCTGGCTAGGTACCGGTTGTGGAACTGCTGGACGGGTCCTCTGAGTCCGGCATCTCCCTCGGTTCCCTGGAAGATTTTTAGGGGAGGGGATCTTGCTTCCCTCTTGGAACTCCTGGCCTTCCTTCACTGGCGGAAGTTGTAAGGTAGAGTGTGCCTTCAGCTCCGGTCCAAATGAGTCCTCCTTCTTACTCCTTGCAAAGTCTTCAGATGATCTGATCGGTGAAGGGCTCAGCCCTCTTTTAAAGCCAAACGGGGCTCAGGAATTGGTGTAGGCAAAGCCTAAGTTAAATGAGCCAATCCTGGGTCTCCACCAACAATCTAAAGTGATGCTTCAGGTCAGAATCGGAGCGCTTTGCAACAGACAGAGGAAGGATGACATCTATATTTCTAAGTCCCACCCATCTTCCTGTCTGCTGTACATCAAAGTGTCTCCCCTAATTAACTGAGCCCTATGTTGAAGTAGGGGGCTGCAGGCTGACTGTAGTCTCCTACAATTCACATACTTCCCTGATCTGAAAGGAGTGGTTCCAGAAAGGGCATTTGCTGCCCTTTCATGCCAAGGAGGGGTGTTAGTACCAAGTTGACACATTGCATTACAAAGAGGTGTTGCGTCTGCTCTCCATTGTCACTTCCTGCACCCAGGTCTTCCCTGATGCCTGCTAATTAACATTCTTCAGTATTCACTGCCACCAGCAAGGCTTGACAATGGAGATGCAAATCCATGGGGCCTTGAAATTCTAATCACGCTACCCACGGCCAAAGGCTTTTGATCTACCCGCGGCTGTCAGGTGTCACCTACACATGACAGGGGAGGGAGGCGGTGGTAAGCTGTGTCCTCCCAGAGTACATGACAATTTCTCTGCTGTGCGTTGTCCGTGGAAAATGTGTGGGAATGTCCCCACATGTTTCCAGAGGTTGATCTCCCATCATTCATTCTTTTAAACAAACAAAAAAAGCCCAGGCGAGCGCCCTCTTCCCGTGCAGATGGTCGAATCCCTCACAGACGGGTACGGATCAATATCACCAGCGTTCCTGGGCTGCGGCCTCAGACCTCTGAATTTCATGCACTTTCCTGAATCCTTTTTTTTTTTCTCTCCAATTTTCAGGTTGGGAACACGGGTGCCCTAGTCCATCCCCGGCACATATCGACCGCGGCTGGCTTCAGCAGGTGCCAGACGTGCGACGGTTCCTTCCCCACATCAGATCATCACACGCTTTGTCCTCTGGTGCCTTGGCGTAGATCATGGATAGGAAAGCTGCTCAGCGTGCAACGCCCTCACATCCTGATCCCTAAGAAACAGGCTGGCGCGGTGGAGAGTTGTTCTCCAGGACACCACTGGAGAGCATTGCAGAGTACATATGCAGAAAGACAAAGAAGGCTAGCATACTCTTCTCAAAAGCACCCCTGCAGGGGCCACTCCTTCCCGGGGAAGTCTACCGATGGGAGGGGTCAGTGAGAAAAAACACTGATGCTCCTGTTGCTACCGGCTTAGGGGTATAAGGGCCCTACCGGTTCCACTGCCGAGGGGCCTGTGGCCTCTGATACCGGGACACGTCCCAAGGGGCCTAGCTCTGCTACCGGGCTCACGCCTGAGGGGGCGCCTTTACGCAGCGCAGTCAACACTACCGGCCTCATGGCTGAGCGCAAATTCCCTACCAGGCCCGCACCTGAGGTGCAGGGGGGGGGCCAACGCTGATGCGCCCAGGAATGCATGCTGAGCCCAGGCCCATGTCGCCCACTGCACGTGCAGAAGGCACAGACAAAATGGCACCCAGAACAGAAGCCTGCCAATATGGTGAAGCGCAAAGGTGAGAACCTGCGGCCAGGGCAGATTGGGGTACTATGACTCTGGTCAGTGAAGATACTAGGCGGGCATATTCTCGCAATGAGGGAGCAGACAGCAGACCTTTACCCCACCTCAACCGGCGTAAGTGCAGGATGCAGCCAGCCCGCTTTCGAGGATCATTTTATCGATAAATTCTTTTTTTTAATGAACATATTTTATTGGTGATTTAAACACATTCATACAACATATCAACAGTTTCCCCCCCCTACTCCCTTCCACCCCCCCATCCCGGGTTGATTCCTTGGTCTGTTCATGTTTTTGTCACTCCATGCATCGCCTCCAGTAGTACGTCGCCTGTAATGTTCAAGATAGGACCCTAGTGCTCCCGCTGTTGCCCACCAATAGTTCTCAGATTTCACGTTCTTCCCACTTTCCCCAGATCTTCGTAGCTTTTGCAGGGCACCCCCGTGCTGTGTATATTCTGTGTTCTTTTGTCGCGCAGATGTCCATTTCATTGACCCATTGGTCGACTGTTGGGCATTCCGGTGCACCCCATTTCTGTGCTATGTCCCGCTTTATCAGGCCCATTGCAGTGGAGAAAAAAATACCCTCCCATTTGTTCAAGGTGCTTTCATCTGGAGCGCCCAGTAGCATTATTGCGGGATCTAGTGTTATTGAACGTCCCAGCGTTCTTGTAAGTACTTGTGAGCACTGTGTCCAGAAGTCTCTGATTTTGGGGCATTCCCAGAGGAGATGAAAAAAAGTACCCTCCTCCCTCCGACATCTCAGGCAATTGGGATCTGCTGCCCTTCCCCAACCGAAAAGGGCCACGCGGGGGTAGTATACCCTGTGGAGTATTTTGAGCTGTACCAGTCTTATTCTGGAGTCTATTGCGATTTCGCGAGGGTGCATGAGGACCTGAATCCAGTCCTCGGGGTCAATATCCCCAATATCCCGTTCCCATCTAGTTTTGAGGCTGGCCAGTTCCGGAGTAGCGAATGCATTGATGGCCTTATACAGTATAGTCGTTACCTTGGTGGGGATATGTTGTGTCAGTAGGTTACGTTCCAAGGGTGTATAATCTGGTGCGTCGGCAAGTTCTTGCCTGTAACCCCTGAGAGCGTGTGTTAGTTGTGTATAGTGATATTGTTCTGCTGCCGGGATTCCAAATTTCTGTTGAAGCGTTTCAAACGGGAGGATGGCGCCATCCGCGATAACATCTCCCACTGTTGTTATCCCGGCCCTCACACATCGGGTCCATGTAGTCAGCTTTTTAACCTCCGTCAGCATATGATTACCCCATAGTGGTTGTGCTGTGGTGATCCTGTTCTCCCAGCCTGTGTGTGTATGGGCCTGCCCCCAGACCATCGTGATATGGGATGAAGAAGTTTGTGCGGGGGGCCTGGGTAGGCTTTGGTATAGTGTTCGGATTGGCGGGGTGTCCTGGGTAATAGGTAATTCCGCTCTGATGTGTGGGAGTTCTGGGTCCCCATGGAGGAGGTCATTAACTATATTTAATTGACTGGCCCAGTAGTAGGATCTGAGATGTGGGACTCCTATGCCCCCCTCCCAAACAGAGCGCTGCAGCGTAACTAGTGCTATTCGGGGCTGCCCCCCCTTCCATATTAGTTTCCTTAAGAGGCCCTCTACCCGGGTGAACTCAGAGTTTGGTATGGCTAGCGGGGCGTTCTGCAGGACATAGAGGAAACATGGAAGTGCCATCATCTTGAAGAGGGCCGCTCTCCCCATGAGTGTTAGTGGCAGGAGCCTCCAGTGCTGTACGTCACCATCGAAGCGGTCGATCAGCGGGTGTAGATTATGCAGCACATAGTTTGATAGTGTCCCAGTGACCCATATGCCCAGGTAACGAAAACCTTCCCTCTCCACTCGACATGGGGTGTCCCGGGGAATTGCCAGATCATCGCCTTTAACCGGGAAGAGGACTGATTTCCCCCAGTTTACCCTGAGGCCACTGAAATTCCCGTAGGTCATCAGCATTCGGGCTATGATGGGGCATGCATGGTTCGGGTTACTCAAATACAACAATAGGTCGTCTGCATAAAGGGAGAGTTTATCCTCCCGTCCATTTGGCCATTGGAATCGGACCATGTAGTTACTTGTCGGAGCCATCGGGCTAGTGGCTCGATTGCCAGGGCGAAGAGAAGGGGGGACAGTGGGCAGCCCTGTCGAGTGCCCCGGCCCAGTGGAAAGATTCTAGAGGTCCAACCGTTTACTCTAACTGCGGCCGAGGGAGCCTCGTATAGAAGTTGAACCCAGCTGAGAAAGGTTTCGCCTATGCCCATACGCTGCATTATTGTCCAGAGACTTGCCAATACCACCGAATCGAACGCTTTCTCAAAATCAATTGCAAGCAACGCGAGTGGTGTATTAAGGGTTGGGGCCCTTTCCAGGAGCAGGTGTAAACGTCGTAGGTTCATTCTGGTCGATCTTTGCGGAATGAAGCCGCATTGATCTTGATGGACCAATGCCGATATGACCGTTTGGAGCCTATTGGCCAATACTTTGGCCAGGATTTTAGTTTCGCTATTAATGAGCTATATCGGTCTATACGACTTACATTGGTCAGGAGGTTTACTTTGTTTGAGAATGACCACGATATTGGCGGTTCGTAGGTCCGGGGGAAGGGTGTCCTGCATCTTGGCAGCTAGGAACAGATCATGAAAGGGGGCCGCCATCTTGTTGGTGCCTAACTTCCTCCAGGTCTCGGCCTGGAAGCCATTTGGGCCTGGTGTTTTCCCCTATTGTAGTTGGGTCATGGCCTCCGCGATCTCAGCTTCATCTATTTCCCTATCCAGATGTGCTCTTTGGGGTTCTGACAACTGCGGGAGCGTGATCTTCTCCAGAAGGGATGAGTCCGTGGGGGCCGTTGGGGCGGTATAGAGCGAGGCATAAAAGTTGGCAAACACCTCCGCTATTTCTGGGTCTGTTTGGGCAGGTCCGTCTGGGCTGTCTGTAATTAATCTGACATGTCTGTGCCCTTCCTCCTGTCGCTCCAGCCATGCCAATAGTTTACCCGCTTTATCTCCCTGTTCATAAATTCTGGTCTTTGACTCCCTGTGTGCCTGTCTGGCGTTATCCAGTGCTGTGTTATGCAGGGTGGCTCTGGCCTTTAACAGGGAGCGGTGTGTTTCTGGGGTAGCGTCAGCGATGTAATTGGTTTCCCATTTTTCTACCTCAGCCTCCGCCTCAGTTACTTTCCTATGATGTTCTCTCCTTTTGTTGCATATCCAGGCCGTCATCTCCCCTCTAAGTACCGCCTTGTGTGCTTCCCAAAGTGTCACTGGGTCCTCCACCGAGCCTGTGTTAATTTTGAAGAATTTGTTTGACTTTACAGTGATATGCTCCACGAATTCAGGGAGGCCCAGGTAGTAGCTGTTTAATCTCCATGTTTTGGGCGGTAGGGGATGCGCCGTGTGGTGCGTCACCTCCAAGGGAGAGTGATCTGATATGCCGCGGGAGAGGAGCTCTGCCGCCTTTACACTATATGCTTCGAGGGTTGGGAGGAGAAGATAATCTAACCTGGATAGGGATGCGTGTGCTCCCGAGTGGAAGGAGAATCCCCGGTCTGTTGGGTGTAGTTCTCTCCACACATCGCTCAGACCGAGCGCCGATGCAAAGGTCGCCAGACCCGTGGGCCGGCGTGGGTTTCGGTTGCGGATATGGGTCCGGTCGAGTGTGTTACACATAACACCATTAAAAACCCCTCCCAGGATCCACAGCTCTGCCTGTTGTTGCGCCATCAGGGCCGTCGCCTCCCCCAGGAGAGCCTCCCCCAATCCCTCTGGGGAATATATCGCTAGAATAGCAATTGTCTCCCCCCCAAGTGTACCCTGAATCATCACAAAACGGCCACTGGGGTCCTGCACCACAGTGGATAATTCTAAAGGGAGTCGTTTATGCAGGAGGATCAGGACCCCCCGGGAGCCCATAGTATACCCTGCGTGGTATGTCGCCCAATAGTTGGATCTGCGGAAGAACTGGCAGTTTGAGCCTGCTAAGTGGGTCTCAGTTAGAAGAGCTACATCAGGGGAGTGTCTGTTAAGAAACTGTAGGATCAGTCGGCGTTTTATACTTGTGCCCATACCATTCACATTCCATGTGAGGAGCTTAAGAGACCTATGGCGTTCATTAGACATCGTTGAGGCTTGTGTATTTTGGCAATCGGGGTCGCTATGGTGTTGTGTAGTCATTACTGTCTAGGGGTTTATGGTGTTGTGGTTCCCCAGAAAAAGATAAACATAATACAACTTCCCTTCCCCCCCTCCCCATACTCCTCCCCAACATGAAGTATCTGTCGCCCGAACTCTACTGGCGCTTAAGAACTATGTCGCCAGGTTAACTTAACATGAATTGTTCACATTACCCCTCCGACTATACCCGTGTGGGTCTGGTGTCTCAGGTCTCAAGTCGGGGGCATGGCGGCTGCCGGTGGCATGGTGTGTTACTGGTGACTGCTTGCGGTTCATGTGATCCGTTGCAGAGGGACGGGGGTAATCCGCCGTCGATGATACTCCCGGAGGAGTGTTCCTTGCAGGTTGTTGCCGGAGGAAGTGGCCGGGCATTGAGTACGCCGTGAATCAGCCCGTTCACGTGTCGGGCCGCTGCACCTATTTTTTCTTAAACACCCGTTATTCATTGGGGTTTCAGTCTGGTTCGATTGGGACCTCCGGTCTGGGTTGCTGTGCAGGTCTTTCTCCCCATGGTCGGGGTCTTGATCTACTTCTGCGATTTTGATTCGGTCCAGTCCAGTCCCCCCCCAATATGAGTTTCTGCCCATCTCCAGGCCCCTTGCGGGTCAGTAAAGTGGACAGTTTTGCCCTCATGCAGGATTTTCAGTTGGGCTGGGAACAGCAGTCCGTATTTCACGTTCATGGAGCGTAGTTTCCTCTTTAGGTGTTCAAAGAATTGTCTGGCCCGTTGGACCTCACGGGTGTAGTCCCGAAAAAAGGCAATTTTGGCTCAGTTATATGTCATTGACCCTTTGGTACGGGCCATTTGTAGGATGACGTCTCTGTTGCGGTAATTAAGCAGTTTTGCGATGATTGTTCTCGGGGGAGCCCCGGGGATCGGGCGTCCCGTGGCCATGCGGTGTGCATGCTCCACTGAGAACATTTTTGAGAAGGTCTTTGGTGCAAAGAGATCCGCCAGCAATTCCTCCAATAAAAGTTCCACGCTGGATCCCTCCACACACTCCGGTAGTCCCAGGATACGAATGTTGTTGCGGCGGGACCTTCCCTCTCCCTCGTAGACTCGGGCCTCCAGGGTTTTCAGTCGGTTCAACGTTTGCACGAGTTGTTGGTGTACCCCGCTCAGGTCATCGGAGATTCGTTGTTCCGTTTCCCCTGTCCGGAATGAGAGTTTCTGGAGGTTGTGGCGGAGGAAGGAGACTTCGGTGGAGATGGTGTCCATCTTCTGCTACACCGAGGCGCGCATGTTTTCGATGACAGCCATCACGTCCTTTAATGAGAGTGGTTCCTCTGGTTCCTTAGGTGGAGAGGGGGTTACCCTCGAGTCCTCGGTGCTTAGTGCCGTAGTTGTGCTCGTGGCATATTGGTCCATGGTGTATTGGGTCGAGGTTTTCTTATTCCTTTCCTTGCCCATGGTATTACTTTGTGTGGGTCGTTTGTTGCCTGTTTGGAGGGGCTGTTTTTTCACGCCTTACCTCGGGCCTCTACCGTGCTTTTGTAGCTTGCTTACAGTGTTATAGTCTCAGGAGCCTTAAGCAGTAGTGGTCTCCCTGAGGTTCTGTTCACCGATGAGTTGCCGCAAGCCAGGCAAGGTTGGGGTATCAACCTTGTTTATCTTGCCTCCTTAGTAACTTGATATACGTCGTTCATATGTATTTCCGTATCAAGGTGAACTCGCCTACTCAGTTCTCCCCTCGCATCGCAAAGATGGTTCCGTTCAGTATTCCACAAGGTTCTCGATTATTTCCGCCTCAGGCGGCCGCACCGTAGCAAGAGTGTGGTAGGCTGCCTGGCCAGGTTGCCAGGCGCCGTGGGATGTCGGTGGTCGGGCGGGGAGGAAGGAGGGTCACAGGCCCTTCACGTCTGTTCCCGCCATTCTGGTTTGGTCCTCTTGACTGGCGATGCTTTCCGCGGTGTCCCGGAGCAGATATCTCGGGTTCTGCCCGCCCGAGAGCCGAATGGTGCTTCGAGGTACCGCCGCCCAGGAGTGGCGTTGTTACGCGGATCGATTCCGCCGTTGCGTGCCGGGGGTGGGGGAAGATCTCATAGTCCGCCCGCCCTCAGCCACAGCAACAGGATTTGGTCCACCGCTGTGCAAAGTCTGTGATTTGCATAACGCCCAGTTGCTCCGAGGGTATTTAGTACCGCATCTGCTCCAACGGCTGAGATTCGCAGCTGCCCACGTTTGTCTTTGCTTTCATCGTGTCTTGGAGGCGGCCATCTTGGTTGGGGCCGTGCGATACGTTCTTACAGTTTCCAATGCCGATATCTTGCGTTTTCCAGCGTGGATCCGGCCGCTTTCACTGCTAGGTGCTGCTATCGTGTTCCGCTGCCCGGAATTATGTTTTTTTTAGCAATTTCACCTTTTCGTAACGCAGGATATTACAGGATTTTTCAGGCGGCCGCGGGAGCGCCGACGAGTAACATCCTTATCGCTCGCTCGCTGTCCGACGCCCCCCTTATCGATAAATTCTTGACCGTTTTGCAGTCCCCACAAATGGGGAACATCCTAAAAGGCATAATCCAGGTGATGCTGCCGCCAGCACCGTCTCCTCAGCCGGTGACTGCTCAGCCTTTACCTCCTCCACCTCCGTTGCCCATGCCACCGGTAGTTCCAGTAGCCGCGCCTATACCCCAGTGCCCAGGCCTTCAGTGGCAGAACTGACACCTGTGGACCCAGGGGCCCCTTCTAACACAGGTGACCAACACAACACCGACGAGGAGGAGCTGGACACGCCTTCCTCCGCTACTGCATTCCATGACTAGATTGCCGGGTTAACTGACTACCTGGGCATTACCCAACCACAGAGGATGCCGCCAGAGTCCGGGGTACTGGCCGAAGTGCTAACCTCAAAGCTGAATCCAGATTGGGCATAGATTTAGAGAGGAACGTGGAGGCCCTTGCTAAAAAGTGATGGCTCAAGCCCCATTCCACTCTGCAAACAAACAAAAGGTTGGACATGAATTTCAGGTAGGTGGATGGAGACACTCTGCTCTGTCAGTGCACCCTCAGCCACTTTCTTCAGTCATTCCGGCGGCATCGATGAACGCCATGCCCCAGACCACCACCACGAGCAGCGCAACTTCAGCATTGCTGGGCAAAGAAGAGAAAATGCTCGAGGCCTACAGGAAGGTGGTCTTTTTTGTACATCCTAGAGATGTTTTTGGCAGACACGGGTAGCAAGCATAAAGAGCTGCTCTGCCTGGGTGATTTCAATATATGGGTTGAAGATCAGACCACTATGCCAGAGTTTTTGAAATGGTAGTGCCGGAGAAAACTCTGGAAGAGCACGTTAAACATATGACCGGTCAATTCCGTAAGTCAAAAGATTTATCGAAGATCTCAGTGGAGGATATGAAGCAAGCGTTGGCTCAAATCAGTAATGATCTGCCATGTGAAGAGTTTAACACAGGCACAGAGATAATGGACAGGCTGTGCAATGAACATGCCCCTTTTCAACAAAACAGAGCCAGGAAGGTTACTAGTTGATTCTGGCAAGATCTTGTAAAAAAAAAGGGGACATTTGAGAGCCCTGGAAAACAAATTGAGGAAAAAGCGCACAGGGAGCAACTTAGAGATGGTTAAGAGTACCCTAAGTGAATATTTTTTTTTAATAGGCTTCATTTGGTTCAACACAAGAAAACCTTTTGCTGTAAAATACAAACAGAAATAAAAAGAAACAATTTGCTAAAACAAGAAAATTAAGTGCTGGAAAAAGCACAAAAACAAAGGAACAAGAAGACAAGTAATAAAAAGCAGAATAAAATATAGATGGCAATCTTTAAAGAAAGATCCAATTAGTTCTTAGATTGTTCAGGTCTTAGACCGATCATGACCTCACCTCCTCCTTTTTCCTCTCCTCCTAAATCTGAACAGCTCTTTATTCTTGAAAAGATCCCCATCAGCAATTTGACCAATGCTAAAATGAGCGAAATGTGAAACCCTGTCCATAATTCCACCCACCAGGCCTCTGCTGACCTTCCAACATAAGTCACTGTAAATTCTGGCATAAGTGAATATAGAAAGACTATTTTTGAGGCCAATTCCATGATAGGGAAAATTGATAAAGCAATCAATAGGTTGCGTGAATTGTATGCAGTGATCTCTCAGCAGACCCAGGTGTGTGTCAGCGGTATCAGAAATTTCAAAATCACAGGTTGACGCTTTTAACAATTATTTTGCGAATAAAATGGATCTGATACGAGGAAAGATTGATGAAATCACACTGTTAGGCTCTTAGAAATATCCAGAGACAATAGAGGTTACTAGTCTAGGGTATTCAGTGATTGATGTCTAGGTACTAAGGTAGAGGGGCTTGAAGGTACCTGCCTAAATACTGAGGTGGTTCAGAATTCATTTGTATTTATGGAAGTCTCAGCGGAGAGGGTCTGTTCCCTGCTCTCTGGTTTGAAGGCAACTAATGATGTGCTTTTTGTTATTCCATCTTCAGTAGCCAAACGAGTAGATTCAGACATTGCCCCATTTATTACAAAGTTTGTAAATAAATCTGACATCAGGCATAGTACCACAAATTGTGCAGAAATCGGTGGTTACCACGCTGTTAAAGAAAGCCAACCTAGACCCGAAGTATCTTCAGAATTCGAGACCAGTGGCAGGATTACCATGGCCGGCGAAGATTCTGGAGAAAATGATGACATCCCAAATGCAGGAACACGTGGAACGTGAAAACCGATTGCATACGTTACAATCTGGATTCCGACCAGGGTTCGGGATGGAGACCGCGTTGCTGACAGTTTGGGATGACCTATTGAAGACGGCAGATCAGGGGGGCATGTCTTTGTTGATTATGCCTGTCTGCCACATTCGATACGGTAGACCATGGGAATCTGTTGAAACGATTGAGGGAAGTGGGAAGAGTCTCGGAACATCCCTTCAGTGGTTTCAGTCCTTCCTCCCCAGAAGGTAACAAAGCGTCTGGCTTGGAGACTTCCTATCGTATTGTGTTTTACAAAAGTGTGGGGTCCCACAGGGGTCTTCACTTGCCCCTCTGCTCTTTAACTTATATGTCAAATTGCTCATGGACATATTGAGGAAACACCATATTAATTTTCATTCCTATGCGCATGATACTCTGATGTTCTTGAAGGTTCAGAGATCTGAGGATACATTTGAGATAGTGGAACAGTGCCCACAAGAGGTACAGGCCTGGGTGTGTGCTAATCAGTTGTTGAATGATAGTAAAACCGAGGTGGCATTAGTCACTTCAAAATATAATCTACAGCATAGTAAGCAGGTATTGCCACCATGCTTCCTACGGGCACAGCTCAATTTCGCTAAGAAAATTAAAAACTTGGGCTGTGTGTGGGAAGACAATATGGCATGTCGAGCCCAGATTAGCACAAAGGTGCAGTCAGTGTTTTATACCCTGTGACTACTGAGAAATATTCTGCCATTCATTGCAAATGAGGACAGAGCAGTGGTTGTTGGGACAATTGTTAAATTGTGATTGGACCATGGCAACGCGTTGTTGTCAGATATACTAGCATTCCAGTTGCGAAGATTGCAAATGGCCCAAAATGCTGCAGTCAGGTTAGTGCGCAGGATAACCAAATCTGCTCCCATCTCTAACTTAGAAGATCTTTACACTGGTTAGCGGTGAAAAAGTGAATAGAGTTTAAAATTCTCTGTCTGGTCTTTAAATGTGTGAACAAAGTAGCGCCAAGGTTATTTATCGGATAAAATCAAGAGCTATACTCCAAGTCGGCAGTTACGCTCATGTGAGAAGACCTGCTTCAGGTACCGCGGTCTGTGAGGAAAGGGGACCCCAGATTTGGGTTCTATGGATCTAGACTATGGAGCAAGCTCCCTGGAGCTATCCGAGAGATTAAAACGCACACGGCATTCCGTAAGGCTTTGGAGACCCTTTTGTTCTGTTAGAGACTGTAAAGTTGTGGCAGTGGTATTTGCAATAAATTATCAAATTGGAGAATGATAGTTCAATGTTTATGGTTTAATCAGCGCCCAAATATGATTAAGTTCATCCGGTGCGCGGTATAAATGACTCAAAAATTCAAAATTCAAATTTGCAGGTCCACAGCACCCCAGTTGGGGGCAGGCTGGCCCTGCATAGTCGAGCTTGGTGTTCATTGTTCGCGGACTCATGGGTGATTTTGGTGGTCTCCTCGGGCTTCCGACTCCCCCTGGACCCCCAACCACAGATCGGTGCTCCCTCACTCTTGGCAGAGATTTGTTCCCTGGTGGAGAGCGATGTGGTGGAGGAAGTTCTTCTCCCACAGCAGGAGCACGGCTTTTACTCCCGCATCTTTGCCATTTAAAAGAAGAAACAGGCAGGCCTGGGAGTGGTCTTAGATCTTTCTTTCCTCAATCTATACCTATCTCTGCAGAAGTTCAAAATGGTGATGCCAGCGCTTATAGCGGATACGCTGTGTGTGGGGGGGACTGGACATGCTCCTTGGATGTGAAAGACGCATATTTGCATTTCCCCTTAGTGCAGCACCATCGATCCTTTCTCAGGTTCCAGGTCATGGGGTTGCACTTTCAATACAAGGTGTTGCCGTTTGGCTTGAACTCAGCGCAGAGGGTATCCACAAGACTGAACGCAGTGGTGGCCATGCTCAGATCGGTGTATCCGTACCTCGACGACTGCTTTGTCTGGAGGGAGTCCCCGTAGCAGTCAGGTACTCAAACACCAGACTCATGACTACACTCTACGAACTGGGGTTCAGTGGATTGCTTTCCTCCCGCCGATTCTTCATCATGATGGATATCCATCTCCTCTGCTTTGCTGTTCGGAAACTTTTTGCCAGGGATGCGTAGTGGACATCGACTTGGCAGTCGACCCGTCTTGTCGGGCCCTCGATCTTTGGCTCCGTACATGAAGTCAGGTGTTGCATATATACCACGTCACTATGCCTCATGCTTCAGTACTTTCTTCTGCGTGCTTACATGCTGCATCAGGAACACGGCTCAAGTTTACTCTATGTTCTTATTATACTTTGTATGCTTTTTTCTTCAAAAACCCCAATGTGATGTCATCCCATAGGGTTTCGGGCTTCAAGCAATGACGCGATTTTGAGGCCAAAATGTCTGACTAACCCCCATGACGTCTGACTATGATGTCTGGGTGCTAGTCACGACATGGCCTGCTTGTCTTGCGCAAAGATGCAGCCAAAATCCCTGCATGCGAGGGCCGTGAAACTGGCTATGGGCCCACCTGTCGCAAAGTCTCTGACGCGGTCGCTTGCCCAATCCTTGGAGGCCAAGACTGATTAGCCCACCCCCATCAAGGGGAAAGACAGACATCGTAAGAAGACCAAGAAACAGTCCCATTCCAGGAGCCATTCCTCATCTTCCGTGCAAAAGAAGCGGCTGCCGCCATCGACACAAGTTAAGCTCGTCGTCGGAACGAGGTAAGTCCTCGACGGGCCGACCACTCGGGAAGAGTAGGAGAGTTTTAAGACCTCTATGTTGGAAATGTTTAAGACGCAAGCGGCTGAAGGTGCGGCTCCGGCCCCCAACCGGCAAGCTTTGGTGGCAAAAGCGACGCACGGTGCTCCCGACCCCTAGCCAGCCACTCCGTCACAGCATCGAAAGCGTCTTCAGGTGTTACTCCCGCCAGGAATAAGTCTCCGGAAGGCCGTAGGGCCGAGGCTCCCGATGTGCCTCGGTTGCCCGAGGCATCCCTCGGCACCGAAAAGTTCCCTCAGCATCGAAAGCTTCGGCTTCAAAGTCTATCCTTTGGCGCTGACAGTAAGCAATGGTTCCTTTGTACCACTGTCGAGATCAGCTTTCTTGGATTCTATGCACTCTATTTTTGTAGTCGAGGAGCACGATGACCATGAGGACCCGGTCGACCCTGTTTGTTCTATTTCGACGACCAGGCTGTTTATTGGCATTGACTCAGGGTGTACATGATGCCAGTGGTCTGGATACCTCCCCAGACCTGGAGTAACAGCAAAAACAGCCCTACACCCACATTAGTGTGAAGTTCAGGGAGATGGTAGTTGACACCCTGGGGCTGAAGGCGTCCACTGCCCCTCTTCAGCGGTATGATCTTACCTATATCTTGGATGAGACCCACTGTCTAGTCCAATATGCCTTTCAACCCAGCCATTGCAGACCCTTTAGCCTCCTTATGGCAGCACCCTTGTACCAGTCCCCTGTGAATGCCAATTTCACAGGGAAGTATTGGCCGGCAAGAGGAGACCCATCTTTCCTCGCCAAACATCCTTCGCCGGAAGGGTTGGTTATTAAGGCTGGCACTGTTTCCACCAGACCCGCGGCATCCACATCTAATCTGCCTACAGACAGAGAGCAGAGAAAATGTGACGCTTTGGCCAGAAAGGTGTTCACTTCTGGTAGCATGGCCCTCATAGTCAATGTGGCATGTGGTTTCGCCAAATACTCGTTTGGCTTATGGAAGGCAGTAGAATAGGCTGCGCAGTACGTCCCTGAGTGTGCCATGCTGCCCGTTTTTTTTTACAGCTGGTGGAGAATGCGAAGGAGGGTAGCCAAACAGTTTTTGCAGACGGACCTGGACGTAGCAGACTGTGTTGGCAGAGCAATGGGCTCAGCAGTTGTGATGAGACGCCAAGCTTATCTAAAAACTTCTCCCCAAATGTCCAAAATAGGTTGCTAGACATGCCTTTTGAAGGGGGACCTACTTTTTGGGCAGAAAGCAGATGAATCCATGGAGAAATTCAAGGAGTCAAAATTGGCTCCTAAATATTTGGGCCTAGTAGCGCAGCCAGTTTTACCAGCCACAAGCCAGGCAAGGGCAGAGGCCCTTCTCGCGTCCCGGAAGGGGCAGAGGGGCCTCTAGATGCCAACAAGCAGCAGCAGCGGCAGGGTCACCCACGCCCCCCCGATGATGTACCTGTTGGTGGACCGTTAGCAGGGCATTGGCCCCAGAGGCAGGAAATAACTACGGACACCTGGGCCCTGCAGTTGATTTGGTGGGGTTGTTGTCTGCTTTTTCTGAAGAGCCTCCAGACAGACCTCCACCTAGGGTCGGACTGGGACAAGAAATGGGCCCGGACACCCAAAAAAAAGTGGCCCACCGCTCGCCTCCAAAAAGTGGCCCACCCCTCGCCTCAAAACCCTTCACCTCTGATGGCATCTCCGGAAGTGATGTCATTTGACCCCACCCCAAAGTGACATCCCGGGAAGCGATGAAACATGACCTTCCACCCCTTGACAAAACAGGAAGTGGCATCAAATAGCATTGTTCCTAAGTAGACTACGAAAAATATGGTTATGATTTCACTAATGTGATAAACATTTCATACAAGAATGGATCACCATATGAATCATTAATATCTGTGTGTAGATCCATATTGTCAAATTACTGTGAATGCAAGCAGACGTCCAAGGCCAAATGATAATCTGTTATTGTGTAGTACTTACTCTTAAGCTCTTTTTATAGAACAAATATGCATACAATATCACCCAGCCTGTGTTGGTACTCGTTTATCGACCTAATAAAGATGAAAGGCTGAGATGGCCTTGCTGGGATTCGAACCTGCAGATCACACACTCATCCCACTAGTGAGCGCTCAACCTACTAAGCTGTCATAGCGTCATAGCGACTATAGTAAAATGAGCAATTATTCTGTAGTGCATACCATTAAACCGGTAACTGAGATTTAACAACAGACCAGTAAAGTTCTTCTGCAGGTCTTGTGCAAAGTTGGCTGCATGTCAAGCCTGCATGTATCTATTTTCAGGCTTCAGAGGTTGGCAAAATAGGGAAAGCAGCGCACTCACAGGACATCCCATACTCTGAGCATTCGTTACTCCATACATGCAAACAAACATCCTGAACAGCATGTCAGGGATATGGGAAAAATTGACACATTGCAACAAAGCATTCATTGTGGCACAATGAAGTCAATGGCCACTTGATGTGCTATGGTCAAATATTTCTACACTGTACAGAAGCTTTTCGGCACAAGGATTTTGTCAAGTGACCGAGACCGAGATGGAATGTCTTGTGATGATCGGCAGAAAAAAACATGCTATTACTGCAACTTGCAAAAGGCAAAATACATAATCCGAAATGGATCCTTATTCTACTCTAAAATTGGCAGTTTATCACTAATATCACTAATACATATTTATAACTAATACAACAGCACAGCAACTCCAGGGAGCCCTCTGCCACCTGGAGTGGCGGCACGGTGACAGCCACCAGCCCGGTGGCGGCCCGAACCCTCAACTTTGCATGCTGCATAATTATGCATGCAAATAAATCATCAAAGCAAGGTAACGTGTGTTAACTTGCTTTGATGAATTATGCCGTTGCAGGTGTTATTTTTTTAGTCAAAAATAAAAATAAAAAAAACTTTTTTTTTCATTTCTTTTTTTTAAACTGGCCCAGGCGTGGGCAGAAACTGGCCCCCACGCCCCAGGGACGATTTCGGCTCGGACATGGGCCCATCCGACCCTGCCTCTACCTCCCCCAATCCAATCAGGACTGGAGCTCCAGGAAGAACTGAGAGCCCTGTTGTCGAAGGGTGCTGTGGAAGAGGTACCTCCTGGTCAGAAAGGGTCTGGTTGGTATTCCTGTTACTTCATGGTGCCCAAGAAGGGATGAGATCTGCGTCCCATCCTGGAACTCAAGTTCCTGAGGAAGGACAAATTCTGGATGGTGACGTTGAGAGTAATTCTCCACGCTCTCAAACTCCAGAACTGACTGGTGTTGATCGGCCAACAGGATGCTTACTTCCATGTGCCGATACACCAAAAGCACAGGAAGTTCCTAAGGTTCCTCATTGGCGACAAGCACTATCTGTTCAAAGTGCTTCTCTTTGGGTTCACCTCTGCGCCAAGGGTCTTAACTAAGCTGATGGCAATAGCTGCGGCTCACCTCAGGCGATACGGGGATCCATGTATTGCCATACCTGGACTACTGGCTGATTCGAGGCAAGTCAGAGGGGCAAGTCTTGTCTCATCTGGAAGACATCTGCCTACTATTGCACAAGCTGGGCTTCTCCCCCAACTTGAAGTCCCATCTGATGCCAGTTCAGCAGCTCCAGTTCATCGGAGCAGTCCTAGACACCCGGGTAGGGAAGGCTTTTCCTCCCGAGGAGAGAGTCAGCAACATCGCTCAGATGGTGCAGCTGTTTCAGAACCACGCCATTCTTCTAGCGGCTTACTTCCTCTGTCTATTGGGTCTCATGGCCTCCTGTATTTTTCTAGTGCCAGAGACCAGGCTGCGTATGCAATTCCTCCAATTTACTCCTGAGGTATCACTGGTTTCAGTACAATGGAGCACTCACGGATCACCTTTCAGTATCCAGCCATGCAGTCCACAAACTCGGCTTGTGGAACACGCGCAGCAATATATTGGAGGGAGAACACTTCTGGCCTCCTTGGCCCCTGGCCCGAGTGGTCACGGATGGGTTTTGCAGGTTAGCGGCCTCTGGTCTCCATCAGAAGCAAAGTGGCATATCAACAGGCTAGCAGGTTAGCCCTGAAGGCCTTTGCCCCGTCTCTCAGAGGGAATCATGTTCTCAACCTGACAGACAACACAGTGGCCGTGCATTACCTCAACAAGCAGGGTGGCGTGCACTCTCACCCACCGTGCACAGAGAGAATTCAGCAGTGGTTCTGGTTGAGAGCGCACCAAATCTCTGTCTCATCAGTTCATCTGGCGGGGACAGAGAACACCTTGGCGGATGCTCTGAGCAAGCAGAGCACGGTCTCACATGAGTGGGAAGTGTTTTGAAGTCCTAGTGGAGGTCTTAGTTCTCTGGGGTACCCCTGCGGTGAATCTGTTCACTGCGGAGTCCAACAGGACGTGCCAACAGTATTGCTCGAGGGAATTCCCAGTGAACGGTGCACTGAGGGACGCATTTCTGGTGGATTGGATCGTCCCTCTTCATTACACCTTCCCTCCAATTCCTGCCATTCCTTGGGTTCTCTGGAGGTTAAAGAGATTTCGTGTGATAATTATCCTGATCACCCCGGATTTGGCGAGGAGAACATGGTACTCGGATCTCCTGGATCTGACGATCTGTCTGCCTCAACGGTTGCCTCGGCGTCCAGATCTCCTCACCCAGTCATAGAAATGGGTGCTGGACCCAACCCTGGATTCCCTCAACCTACATGCGTGGCTCTTGAGCGGATGAGGTATGATGACTGGGACCTCTCACAGGAGGTACTTGAGGTATTGCTGGCTGCTCGCATACCTTCTTCTAGATCTCTGTATGCGTGCAGGTGGCGAAGATTTGAGGCGTTGTGCAGGGAACGCGAGACTGACGCTATCTCTTGCCCCAACACCACAGTGATGGAGTTCCTTCTGTCACTGGCCTCAGTCAAAGGGTATTTGGCGGTCCTGTCTGTGTTAGAGAACCCCAGACCAAGGCTCTTTTTTTTACCATTCCGGTCATGGCCCAGTTCCTGAAGGGCCTTCTCAACAAGTTTCTACCAACCCATTTGTTGTCCCAGATTGGGATCTCAATCTGGTTTGACCTATTTGATGCCAGCTCCGTTTGAGCCTATGCACTCATGTTCTTTACGGCTGTTGTCCCTTAAGACAGCCTTTTTGGTCGCGATCACATCTGCCAGGACAGTTGGCGAACTGCAACCCTTGTGCTGCAAACCTCCCTTTCTTAAGTTCTTTTGGGAGAAAGTCTCTCTTAAAGTCAGACCCGGATTCCTTCCCATGGTGGTTTCAGAATTTCATCTGTCCCAGTCGATTGATTTGCCTATCTTCTACCCTCCTCTGCATCCCTCGAAGGAGGAAGAGCGGTTCCACCACCTCGATCCAAAGGCAGCATTGAGCTTCTATGCCGCTTGTACGTCTGAGTTAAGGAGATCGGTCCAGTTATTTGTAGCCTATTCCTTGTGTAGAAAAGGTCTTGCCATCACTAAACAAACAAAAAAGGTGGATTATCTTGTGCATATCCGAATGTTAACAATCGGCAGGCAAGGAGTTTCCAACGGTCATCAGGGTGCATTCGACCAGAGGCGTTTCAGCCTCTACAGTCCTCCAGAGAGGGGTGCCTGTTAGGGATATTTTCCAGGTGGCCACTTGGTCATCCTTGCATACCTTCACCAAGCACTATGCCTTGGACGTTGCACGGGGAGCTGATGCTACGTTTGGTAGGGCGGTTCTACCTCTTCCGTTATCCTAACTGCTTGGGCAGTCTTTCATGATGAGGAATCTGCGGGAGAAAAGCAATCCATTGAAGGAGAAATTACCTTACCGTAATGTTCTTTCTATGGATTATTCTTTGCAAATTCCTCATCGACCCTCCCATCCATCCCCGCTCAGAAAGGTCTGTGGGTTGTTGCTTCTGTCCAAATGAGAAGGCATCTGGTGAGGGCTCTGGGATAACCGTTTCTGTCTTTAGTCTTTAAAAAAATAGTTTTTCTTCACACATTGTTGTGGGTTCACCCTGTTGGGGTACACCCTTGTTAATGTTTTAATGGCTGGTTAGCCTCCTCCTGTGGTTTTTCTTCTGCAGCGTTCAAGCGCAAGGGGAAAAAAGTACAGGAACTGAAGCATAGGGTGTAGTGACGTGGTGTATATATAAGACGCCTGACCTCACGTCCGGAGCTGACGATCGAGAGCTAGACAAGACGGATCAACTATCGACGGCTGAGTCGAGGTCCACTACACCCCCTGCCGAAAAGTTTCCAAACAGCAAAGCTGAGGAGATGGATATCATGATGAGGAAGTCGCAGCTCTGCCCTACACACTCTGGTGTTCTGGGGCTGCTGTGGGACACTCGGAAGCAGTGTGTGTTCCCCACAGTGGAGAATGTGGCAGCGATCAAAACTTCCGTTGCTCACTTGCTCAGCAGAACAGCAACTATGGCCTGGTGGTACCAGCATCTGCTAGGAGTACTGGCGGCATGCCTCCTGGCCATCCCTTACACCAGGCTGCGAATGAGTAGGCTGCAGCTTCCTTTTTCAGCATCCTCGGATTAGGAGTCTGGTCATCATGGAGCCTTGGTCATGATACCTGCGTTCCTACAGCTGGACCTCATGTGATGGAGGCAGGAAGTGAACCTCATGGTGGGCAGACCATTCAGACGACCTCCGACGGATCATACTAAGACTACAGGCTACTCCCTTCAGGGGTGAGGTGCTACCCTGGGGGCTCACTCAGTACATGGTCTCTGGTCCAGGACCGACCAGCAAAAACACATCCATTTTGCAGCCATCTTGACCTCCCCTGCCCCCCACCTTTTCAATTATATCGTAGCACTTACTCTTATCATTTGACCTTGACCTCTGATAACAGCTTGTCTGTCTCCCCCTTCCCTCCTTGTCTTCTCCTCCCACTCTCTCCCCAGCACTACCTTGAATAGTCGTTGACCTTTTAGGTTAGTCACTTGTTCTGTTCCTCTCCTTATCCCTTCTCTCCACTCCCCTCCCCCACAACTCCCCACCTCCCCTCCTCTTGTCATTCATACACTGCAACAATTGTCGTCAGGCATAGTAATGTTACTGCTAGTCTTGTCTCCTTTTTTCCTTCCTCTCCTCTCCCTTATTGTTCCTTGCACTTGTACTATCTGATATGATAGTTTTTTTTAAAAATGTTTTATTGTTTTTTTTTTTAACCGACAACAAACACATAACATACAAACAACTTTAACATAGATTGCTTATTGGCACTTCGTACGGATTTTGCCTTTCCATTGTGGTTTCATAGTTTCCCCAGCGACCTTATCAGTTCGGTCTGGACCTCCCGTGGAGTCTAGCACCAGGTCTGGTACACACAATGTTCTATTCTTGGGCTTCGTACTGGCCTTACTATTTCACCTACGGATCCTCTATTTCCGAGGGATCTTCAGAGTTTCCTTCCTCTGGGTGGCCAAAGAGGTCTTGTATTAGTGTGTTCCATGCAGACAACTTGTGCGCAGTTTCTCCTTCCCCTCTCGTCACTGCTCTTGTCCACACCACTGTCTCTGCCTGCGCCCACTTCTGAAGGTCTAACCACCATGCCTCCACACGCGGGCCCTCCTTTGACTTCCATGTCATTGCTAGCTGTCTCTTGGCCAGTATACCTATCAAATCTTTCATCTTTGCCAGATGCAAATCATGCTTCCCCCCTCTCGAGAAGAGGCCCAGTAGGTACTTTTTAGGATGTTCCGCCTGGATTTGAAGTCCGCTTCCCGCTATCTTGAGTCTGATCCCGTCCCAGAACTCCTGTATCACTGGGCAGGACCAGAACATGTGTACCATGTCCGCTTCTTCCGACGAGCAGCGGGGGCACCCGCTCTGAGCTCCTGTATGGACTTTATTCATCTTCTTGGGTGTGAGATACGCTCTGTGAGTTACATATAGCTGCGCCTGCCTAAATCTTGCATTTCTGGATAGCTTTTTTGGGTATTGTAAGGCCCTAGTCCATTCTTGATCGCTGAGGGGCCTCCCCAACTCCTCCTCCCAGCTTTGCCTCATGTGTTGTTCCTGTGGGTCCTTGGCCTTCAGTAGCTGTTTGTACAACCTGGAGGTTGTGTGCGTTCCTTCTGCAATGTCATACCATACATCTAATGCTGTTTCCTCGTCCTGGTCTTCCCAATCTGGCCATCTTCCCGTGATGTTTCTCAGCATGCCAGTAGATAGGATGAATTGACCCACATGTATTTCGTATTCATCTACCATTTCGTGGAAGTCCGCCCACCTTCCCTCCTTTCTCAGGTCTCCAATTTGTGCTACCCCGTTAGCCTCCCAGTGTGCTCGATATGTTGCTAGTGTATTTGTGTTCCCTCCCAGGAGACCCGCTAGAGGGATTTGCGTTGACTGCGGATCCTTTACCCCTTGGAGTTTCCACACTCTTTTCCAGAAGTCCACTGCGATGTTGAGCATGTTCGGCAGGGTTCTAAGCCGGGGTCTATCGAGCCATACTATTCCCTTAGGTAATACTGTTTCAGTGCAGGTTGGAAAATGCGAGTGTCTATTGTTTTGTCTTCCCCCAACCATTTTACTGCAAATTGCAGCTGCCCCGCTAAATAGTACTTCTCAAAGTCTGGTAGTCTGATACCCCCTTCTTCATAGTCCTATTTCTCCCTCCCCCCATAGGAATGAACGCGTTATTGTATTTAGTTTGGTGAAAAAGGCCCTGGGTATGTTGTATGGAATGTTCGTGAGGAAGTATAATAGGCGGGGCAGTACCACCATTTTCAGGAGGGCTGCTCTTCCCATCATTCCCAGTGGTAGTGTCCCCCAGAAAGTCATTGACCGCTGCGTTCTCTCTAGAGCGACGAGCGTGTTGGATGCATGGGTATCAGCGGTATTATGATGTAACCCTATACCCAAATATTTAAAGGTGTGGGGCGCCCACATCAGACCCAGGTCCGGCAAACAATGGGGGGGGGCGTGTTTCAGTCCTGCCAAGGGGAAGATGAGGGACTTCTCTTTATTAATCGCTATGCCCGAAAGCCTAGTGTACGCCCCGATCGCCTCTAGGAGGCAGGGTAGGTTATTGGTTGGCTCGCGTATGAATAGGAGCATATCATCCGCGTATAGCGAGATTTGGTGGAGCACCCCATCTATGTCCTGTCCGGTGTCTCTATATTCTGCTCTAAGGAATACCGCAAATGGCTCTAGAGCCAGGATATATAACATTGGCGATAGCGGGCACCCCTGCTTGGTTCCCCTATGTATCTTCCACTCCTCGGAAATGAATCGTCCTGTTTTCACCCTTGCTCTGGGTTCCTTGTATAGTAACCTGATCCACCGGAGGTACCCCTCCTCGATACCAAAGTGGGCGAGTACACCCATCAGCCATTCCCAACGCACAGAATCGAAAGCTTTAACAGCGTCCAAAGACACTATTACACTCTCGTCTTGCAGTCGATTTGTCTCATCTATCACATGGTGAAGTCTGCGGAGGTTCCAGGACGTGTTCCTTCCCGGAACGTAGCCCGTTTGGATCAGCGTGGGTATAACCTGTTTTAACCGGTTGGTTAGGACTGCCGTTAGTATTTTGGCATCCTGATTAATGAGGGATATTGGCCTATAGGAGGCGCATTTCCTGGGGGACTTCCCTGGTTTGAGAATCGGGAGAATTATCGATTCCGACAGGCTTTTCGGGAGACACATGGTCTCATATGCGTCTTGGAATGTCTCAAGCATTTTCGGGGCAATGGCGCTCTTGTATGTCTTGTAGAATTCCCCGGAAGCCCATCCGGGCCCGGGGTTTTGCTGGTGGGAAGCTCTGCGATCACCATCTCTATTTCTTCCACCGTGAGGGGTGCATCCAGCAGCTGGGCCTGTTCCTCCTCTAGCCTCGGCAACCCTATTTCTACCAGTGCATCTGTTATGTCCTCCGGGTCTATTTCCGGATTCGGGGCGTACAGTTGCTCATAAAAACGCGCAAACATTGCGTTAATGTTCCCCTGGTCCCTAATCTCTGTCCCGGTGTGATCTTCTAACACCGTTATGGGATCTTTTTTATTCTCTTGTCTGGTAAGCCAGGCCAGGAGCCTGCTAGGTTTATCCCCTTCCTCGTGTAACCGCTGTAGGTACCTCCCATAGTTTAGCCTCCCTAGTTTTTCCCAGAGCAACATACATTTAGTCCGCAGCTCTATCAGCTCTCCAGGTTCCTCCCCCTCTAGTCCCGCTCGTTGTTCTCTCAATTCGATCACCCTCTCGAGTTCATTCAATTCCCTCATGGCCGCCCCCGTCAATCCTCCTGTTTTCCCTATTGCCGCTCCCCTTATTACCACCTTGAATGCATCCCATAATACGGCGCCACTCTCAACACTGCCCTTGTTTTGCTCAAAATAATCATCGATCACCTCGTGGAGGTGTTCCTCAAACTCACCCTCCCTCAGGGCCTCTGCTCGAAGTCGCCACGTTGGGATAGGGGCTTTCCTATTGATGTGTGCCCATGTCGCCACTTCTGGGGCATGATCAGAGAGTGTGCATGCTTTAATGGTGATTCCCGTGATCTCTTGTAGTGATTCCCTGCCCGCGAATATATAGTCCATACGTGTGAATGTTCCATGTGGTGCGCTGTAGTGTGTATAACCCCTCTGCTCCCCATGTACCTGCTTCCATACGTCTGCTAGCTGTAGCTGCTCCAGGATCCTACACAGTTCTTTGCCTGGAGGCGCCGGCTTCTTGTATTTATTATCAGATCTGTCGAGGAGGGGATTCAAGGTGCAGTTGAGGTCGCCGGCCCAGATGAACGTCGCCTCCCTATATTGCGCTAACTTGGGCGCTAGCTTTCTGAAGAAGTCCGTTGCATCAGTATTCAGTGCATAGGTGTTGACCAGGCATACCTCCTTGTTTTCTAGCATGCCATGGACCAATACCAGCCATCCCTCTGTGTCGGTCTCCTGCTTGAGTAGCTGGAACGGGACCCCCGGGGCAATCCATATTAGTACACCTCGTGCGTAACTTGAATATGTGGCGCTGTAAATCTGTCCTCCCCATTGCTTGTCCACCTTGGCCTGCCTGTCTCTTGTGAGGTGTGTCTCCTGTAACATCGCTATCTTGATTTTCATCCGGTTTAGCCAGGCATAAACCCTAAGTCTCTTAACATACGCATTGATTCCTCTCACATTCCAGGTGCCCATTGTCAGTTCATCCGGTCCCATGATCTCCTTTGTTTGCTTGGCTTCATTGTCCCACTGCCATGTCCTTGCACCCTGCGCTTTATTCTCCTCGTGCCCATCTCCCTCTGTGTCCTGGTCCTGGATCTATGCCTCTTGATGCAGCGGCTGCTGCTGTCACATGGGTCCTGTCCCATGTTGCTCCGGTCGCTTATTGTCTGTATTATTTCAGTGTTCTTAACAATAGTCCTTCCGTAGTTTGTGCCTTGTACTGCCCATTCACTCCATTCAACGTCCATAACTTCAACAAAAACTGAAAAGCTAACGCCCAGCCACCCTCCCCCCTGCTCGGGCTCCGCCGCTTCTCTCGCCATGCTCCTGTGATGGGCGCAGACTTGCTGCAGCGTGATGCCTTAAAACTGACATCCAAACTGATAGTTCATTCTTCCCGGGGGCGCCGCTTCTTTCAGCCAATGCAGCTAAAGTGGGGCTGATTGCTCCTCCATGCTTACTGCTAGCTTCTTTTAACTTACGTAATGCTTATTTTCTTGTTCCAGGTTGCATTTGTTACTTCTCATCGGGGTCTATTTCCAGGATTGTTAGCGTTTCTCTGCCTCAGCTGGGGGAAGCCTTGTGAGTCCATCCAACTGTGGGCCTCTTCAGTGGAGTCGAAAAAACATGTTTTGCATTGGTGTATCACCTTGAGTTTAGCGGGGAACAGGAGCATGTATCTCACCCCCGCGGTCCTGAGGCGTTCTTTTGTTGGGCCGAACTGTGCTCGTTGCCTCTGTACCATGGCTGTATAGTCCGGATACATTGTGATCTTGGTAGAGTTCCTGATGATCCCCCCCCCCCCTCCTTGAGAATGCTAGTATTTTCTCCCTGTCTTTGTAGTTCATGATCCTAGAAATCATCGCTCTCGGGGGGGGGGGGCACCTGGTTGGGGTCTTCCAGTCAGGGCTCTGTGTGCCCTTTCTACCACAAAGCCCTGGGATAGTGCGCCTACTCCGACCTCCTGGAGGAGCATGTTCTCGACGTATTCAGTGGGGTCTTTGCCCTCCTCACCTTCCGGAATTCCAATTATGCGGATGTTGTTCCTCCGCGCTCTCCCCTCTGCGTCTTCTGCTCTCCTTTCTAGAACCTTAATTCTCTGTAGTACCTCCGAAATCTGTGTCTGCGTTACCGCAACCCCCGCCGTATTTTGCTGCACCTGCTGTTCCGTCGCCGTCACACTTTCTGGTAGGTTCCTCGCGTCCTGGCGGAGAAGGCCCACATCTACCATTACTGTATCCAGTTTATTTTCTAGAGATGCTTTCAGGGCCCCGATTGCTGTGTCCATTTTGTTTTCGAGCGATTCTTTCATGGAGGCGATTGCTTCCAGTATCGTGCCTCCGTTGGCGGCTTTGTAACGCTCACCTGGTTCCCACGGAGGCGCGGCGTCGAAGGCGCAGAACTCTGAAGATGAACAGGAAGGGCCCCTCTATTCTGGCTTCCCTGGCTCGTTGGATACCCTCCTGTGCGCGAAAAGGGAGTATTACCAACTGTGGAACAATGCTCAAGCCTCCCACTCCCTTCCAACCCTCCACGACACCTCCTCCACGATTCCCTGTGAAGCCTCACCTTAGGGTTTGGAAGGATGAGCTCTCCATCCTGCTTCTGATGCAGGGGCGCGTTGAAACCCAGTTACTTCACTGGATTGAGGATTGATGGGAGTTCAGGGAAGCTTGACTGTTCAGGTAAGGCGCTGTAAAAGTTCTGTTCAAAAGTTCAAGCTTAATAATAATGTTTGTTGTCTAATTGCAGCAAGCGCTAATGCTTATGTCTTTTTCCCCTTAGGGGCCGGGGTTCGGAGTGCCGGAGATATGGCGCCGACCCGAAGTGAAACAATTCTGGATGAGCGCTCAGGTAATGTCTTTGCATTCGCTCATTCAATGTCTTTGTCTTTTTTCCCCATAGGGGCCGGGGTCCGGAGATGCCAGGATGCGGCAGGACCCGAAATGCAGTGGGAATAATCCAACAGGTAAGACTTAAAAGGAAACTGAGCTTTCCTTATTCCTTTTCTCCCTCTCACCTTTGTTCTTGTCTTTTTTCCTCTAGGCGCCGGGGCGTAGCTGAATCCGGAAGATCGCTGCTGAAGATGGAAGCGCCTTGCAAAGGTGAGTAAAATGCAGCGCTGCAGCGATCGAAACGAAATGCCTTTAAAATGATGACTTCCTTTTCAGGGCCGTTGGAGAAATGACTCCGGGATGCAGATTTAGCAGGTAAGGGCTTTTCTTCTCCTATTCTCTTCCTTTCTCCCCTTGCAGGTGTTCCAGGGTGCTGGCAGGCGTGGCTGAAGTCAGGATGCAGGAGCTGACACGGTGAGCGTCCAGCTGCTAGGTGCAGAACAACGTGAAGCATGTGTGGCTGTTCGGGTGGGGTTTAAATAGCCTTGGAAGAAGTTCCTGGTATGTATCCTTCCACCAATCAGGTATGTATCCTTCCCCGACCACACCCGGGTGGTGAAGTAGTCCTACAGGTTAAGTAGTCCCATTCAGGCCTCAAGAGGGCCTGGATGAAGCAGCAAGGTCTGCATCAGGTAAGTGTGCACCCAAGCACTTAAACACATATTCCCTTCTATGAGCCTGGCGCCTAAGGCGCCAGGACTGGGGTCCGCTATGAGCCTGGCGCCTAAGGCGCCAGGACTGAGTCCAAAGGGCCCCGACTTGGGCCCGCTGAGACTTCCCTGGGGAAAATGATGTCTGCCTCTGGGGTTGCTGGGCCCGGCCTGGCTCCTTAGAGGTAGGCATCATGACAGGCTTCCACTGGGCGCGACGTGTCATCCGCGGCTGCTGCTTTGTCCGCTGACGGCGACAGTTTGTGTCCGGATGCCGTCGTAAAAGTCTCCATGCTTACTTGCTTGGTTTTCCCCTCCTCTTTCTTGTTCGGCATCGCGGGGGAGCCGCCCTCAGCCTGCGTCGCCGGCACCAGTCTTGGCTGCGCTCCACGTGCCGTAGCCCCTGCTTCTTCCGCCGCCCTGCTCCCGGTGTTTACGGGTTTCTCCTTATATTGGGATTATTGCACTCTTCCGGTGGGTGTATTCGTTAGGCCCTCGTTGCGGGCGTCGCTTCGGGCTCGGGCTTTCCCGTGCCTGCTGCGTATGTCACCTCACCGTGTCGGGGGCCTTCCCGCTTCCCGTCCCACGTCCCACTTCCACCAGCCGCGCCGATCTCCACGTCGTGGGGTTGACTCAGGGTTGACTTAGGCTCGGGTCTACCCCGCACTGGTTTCTTTGTTATGCGCGTGATGTGTCCCTCTCTTGTGGATTCACCGGATCATTCTGTATTACGCGGCCGGGGTCCTCCCACAGCTCGCGCGTCCGCCATTTTGATTTCGCAGGACGATTCCCCTCCGGTGGTCTATCTCCTTTTCCACCGCCCGGTTTCCTCCAGGGGCTTCGCCGGGTGGGCAGCAGGTGTTCTTGTCTCTGTGGGGAGACTTTGGCGGTCTTCTGAACCAATTTATGCTAGTTTTTATCGGATTTTGTCAGGATCGCTCCAGAGCTCCTCGGCAGCGCGTCTCACTACATCGGCCGCTAAGCCACGCCCCCATCTGATATGATAGTTATTTTCACATTCTGATTTGTTTCAAGGACCTGTAAGAATGTAACTGTATTCTCCCATGTTCCCTCTCTCCTTGAAGCGCTTTGAAACATACTGTGTATAGGCACTATACAAATAATCAATCAAAAATCCTTCGCCCCTCCCCAGGCTACCTCTACAACTCTGCAGTGCGTACATCTGATTTGTATTCCTCCCTGGAAGGTCTTTAAGGCTGGCAACCTTCTTCATCTTAGGAAATGGGGTGGGCACTGCTTTGTTGCTACTTGTTCACTTTTTGAATTGAAACCCGTCGAGGGGAGAAAGAGCGAGCTCAGCCAGGGTTGGAAGTTATTCAGCCCTATCGTATGGATAACCTTCTTCATCTTGCCACTCTCAACTCTCGCTCTGCTGTCAAATAATCATCTGACATCTGCCACCTCCTTGAAGAACTGGACCTTGATGTCCTTGGTCTTACGGAGACATGGTTCACGGCCAGCTCTGTCACGAGCTTTGACACTCTCCTCTCCGATGGCTGCAAGATCCTCTCTGGCCCCAGATTCGTTCGGCCTGGAGGTGGTGTAGCCCTGATCTTTCCTGAGTGGATTCCTGTCACTATCATTCCCACTCAGATTTACTCCTCTTTCGAATGCCTGGTTTGCAGGCTCTCAATCTCTCATAGCCACTGTTGCTACTCTCTACCGGCCACCTGGTCAAAACACCTCTTTTCTCTCTGAGTGGGCTGACGTCTCCTCCTCCCTCTTGGCCTCTACCACTCAACTCCTCCTTGGTGACCTCAACATTCACCTTGATTCTCCCTGTCCCTCATCTTTGCACTTTTGCGTCCTCTGCGATTCCCTCTCCATCCTCCCCTCTGGCCCTACGTACTCTGCAGGACACACACATGATTTCTTGATGATCTCTGGTCTCCCTGTCTCTATCCCTCTGACCACTCCTCTCTTCCGGAGTGACCACTGCCTCCTCTCCTCTCATCTCTCACTCTCTTCCCTCCAAGCCAAGCCTACCCCAACACTGCCACCTACCTTCTCGGACATCCAGCCCATGAAGCGTGTGTCAGTTGAGGTTTCCGCTGCCACCTTCTCCCCCACCCCCCCTCTCCTCCTCTGCTGACTCATACCCTGACACAGCCCTGTCACTTCTCTACTCTTCTATTTCTGATACTCTTGATGCTCTTGCCCCTGTCATGAGGATCCGCCTGAAGTCCAAAGCCAAGTGCAATTCCTGGTATGACTCCGACCTAGCTACACTTAAACGTAAGTGTAGGGTGCCTGAGAGGAAATGGAGGGCTTTGTGTTCATCCTCTGACAAACTGGCCTGTCACCTGCTCCAAAGGCAATACGGACTCTGTCCGCACCAAGAAGAGAGTCCACATTCAAGCCCTCTGCAGCATCTAACAACTCGGCTGAACTCTTTAAAATCTGTTAGGAGCGTGCCACCCCTGCTGCAGTCTCTACCCCTCCTCTTGCCTCCCAGGCTCTCTGCAATGCCTCTCACTTTATCTAAAAAAAACCAGGACATCCTGTCCAGCCTCTCCTCCCCCTCCTATTCCCTCTGTCTGTGCTTGCTGACCCTCCTTCAACCCCCCCTACCCTCCTATTTTCTCCCCTAATGAGGTCTCTAGACAAGTCCGATCTATGAAAGCTTCCTCAAAACAGGTTTATCCCTGTTCCTCTAAAACCATCAAGGACCACATTGACACCCTCGCTCTGGCCCTTGCCAATTTTTGCAACCACTCCTTTGCCTCGGGATCCTTCCCCTCCCCTCTGAAGCACTCCCTTTTGCATCCTCTTCTCAAGAAACCCACAGCTGGTCCTTCTTGTCTGGCTAAATATTGCCCAATTTCCATTACTCTCTTTCTGGGCAGACTCCTGGAAAAGCTGGCCATCTCTCAGCTTAACTTTCATTCCGATTCTGTTGGCTCTCTCCATGACCACCAATCTGTCTTCAGAGCTGCCAGAAGCACGGAAACTGCTCTTCTGAACATCCGTGAAGATCTGCTCTCCAACCTTGACTCTAATATTCCCTCTGTCCTCATCCTACTCGATCTCTCTTCTGCCTTCAACACGGTCAACCATTCCATCCTGCTCAACCGTCTCCGTGATAACCTGGGCATCACTGATAAGGATCCGGCCTGGCTGACCTCTTTCCTCTCTGATCGACCCTCCCAGGTCCTTCTTGGGTCCTTCCTATCGTCTATCTCCCTCTCCACCTGTGATGTTCCCCAGGGGTCTAACTTCTCGCCTTGGCTTTTCAATCAATAAATGGCAACTTTCGCCCACTGCATTGCCATTCTATGCTCAAATTTCCAGTGCTACGCTGACGAGACTCCGCTCATTTTCAGGCTGCCTTCGGGCACTTCCTCTCTCATCTCTGATTGCCTAACTGCCATTCAAGATCGGTGTGCCGCCAATGATCTTTGTCTGAATGCCAGCAAGACGGATATTCTCCTCATCGGCACACCTTCACCATCCTTTGGCCCTCACCCTCTGGCCGGCCTCCCTTGGTCGTCCTCCTACACCCAGCTGTGAGGCTAAGAACCTCAGGGCCATCTTTGACTCCACACTTTCCTTCTCTGCCCACATCTCTGATGTCTCTAAAAAGTAAAACTTCCTATGCACCTCCTCAGAGGTACTCTCTTTCCTCTCCTTTCCCCAGAAGCTCATTGTCTCCCAAGCTCTGGTTCTCTCTAGATTGGACTATTGCACCAGCCTCTTTCTAAATCTACCTGCCTCTACTCTCTAACCCTCTGCAACTATCCAGAACAGGACTGCAAGATTTATCCTTGGCCTCAAGCCTGGGGATTGTATCTCTCCAGCTCTGAAATCTCTCTATTGGCTCCCAGTGGATGCAAGGATTAAATTCAAAGCCCTCAGCATTGTCCACAATGCTTTCTGGGGCCTGGGTCCAAAATACCTTCAGCTATCCCTCCACAAATACCTCCCCTCTCGAGCTCTTAGCTCCTCTACCTCTAACTCCCTCAGGGTCAGTCGTTTTTCAAAGAAACGAGCTGGGGGTAGATCTGTCCTCAGCTGGGGCCTCCCTCTGGAACAGCCTCCCGGCACTCTAAAACTTGAGGAGAACCAGCTCTGGTTTCGGAAGCAGGTCTAGACCTTCCTCTTTGCTTCTGCCTTCACTCCCCCGCTGATCTGTTCTCTCTTGGCACCGTGCATCCGGCCACCCTCTGTCCACTGGGCCCAGATACCTGCTCACCCTGCCACCCTCCTACAATGCCTCCTGGCCACCCCTTGCACTGGGTACTGTATCTGTACCCATACAGCCCCCCACTACCCTTTTCCTCTCTTTCTGCACTTATCAGACTTACCCAGTCTGCTACCCAGTACACAGCACTTGCCACTTGCTGGCTGCACTACCACTGTTTACTGCCTTTATTATCTATTTATTTTTATTTATTATTATTTATTCTGTTCTCCTCTGCTCTGCCCTCTTCACTCTCCCCCTTCCATGCACTTTCCCCTTTCCCATGCACTTGCGTGTTCTCAATGTCACTGGGCCTAGTAAGATTGCTGTTTTGTTCCCCTCCCTTGCCTTGTCACGCCCTGAAATACTTGTGTACGAGCGCGATATAAATAATCATGTATCAGCTGGCGTAACCCTATCATAGACCTGTTTGCGACAGAGAGCAACCATACTTGTAGCAGTTCGCCTCCTGGGAGGGAACGGGGCACGGCTCCCTCGTGGATGAGCTCCAGATCCCCTGGGATGGGATGTGAGCATACGCTTTTCCTCCTACCCTGCTCATCCACGAGGTTGTTTGCAAGATAAGACAATCCCGGCTGCTGCGTTTCATCCTCATAGCACTGCAGTGGCTGGCCTGGCCTTGATTCCCAGACCTGCGGCAGCTGTCTTCCCAATCAGAAGTCGCTCTCCTGCTCGGGGAGGGCCCCCTCCTGGTGCAGCTGGGGACCATTCAAGCGCATGGCCACAGTGGACATCAAATTGATCACGCTCAAAACAGTGCTACTAATGGGGCTTACTTCAGCTCGCAGAGTTAGTGAAATTCAGGCTCTGGTGGCTTCCGTGCCCTACACTACCTTTAATCAGGACATGGTCATTCTAGGCACGCACCCCAAATTCCTACCAAAAGTGGTCTCCTCTTTCCACATTAATCAAGAGATTGTGCTTCCCACGTTCTTTACAAATCCCAAGGAGGATGCTGAGAAGGCTCTCCACTGTCTAGACGTCAGAAAAACTTTAAAATTCTATCTCGACAGGACCTAGGCCTTTTGCAAGACTGATGACTTATCTGTCACATTTGGAGGCTCAAAGCCAGGACAACAAGCATCCAAGGCCTCAATAGCCAGATGGATGGCTACCGCCATCTAGGAAGCATACAGGGCTCAGTATAAGGAGTCTCCTAAGGGCATTCACGCTCACGCTGTAAGAGCCAAGGCATCGGCTGTTGCCTTTCAACGTCCCGTGGCAAGTAATTGGCAGAGCTGCAACATGGGCCACTCCATCGGTCTTCTGCTAGCACTACTGTCTGGATACCAGCACCAGGGCTGACGCAGCATTAGGCCATGTTGTCCTTCGTAATCTGATCGCATAGAGTATCAAATCTCCTCCCATGACATTTTCATCAGTGGTAGTCGCCCATACAGGTTGTAGGAAAGGGGACAGAACGTAGGAGTAAGTAAGTGGTACTCACCAGAGTGACTAACGTACTCCTAGTCCCCTTTACTCCATACACCCCACTATTCCCCCCCCTTCAATAAGAGCAGCAAGGTTGAACAGTTTAATACAGCCGACGCATCAAAGGAAACTGAGGTGTGGCGCTGGTGGGCAGGGTTAGGGGAGCCCATGCTCCCAGGGTAGCACCTCCGCGCATGCATAGATTTAAAGGGAAAGTGTTATTTTTCTGGTGAACAAAAGGTTTTGTTCCCGTCCCTAGCGAAGGAAGCCCATACACTATGGAGGAAAAGGGGAGTATGGACTAGGAAGACGTTAGTTACTCCGGTGAGCAAGACTTAATTTACCTCTCATAGGGCTTTGGTACCTTACCAGGACTTACTTGAACCAGGTCACACTTCTCCAGATCTTCTCTCCTCTGCACTCGTGGCTATGTGGTGTCTTCCTGGCTTCGGGATGCGGTACGCCTTCACTCAGCAGGCAGAGAACTACTTTTGCATCCTCTTGCTGCTCTCCGCTTGTCTACAGCTTTCGGTCGGCATGTCAATCTTCTGCACTGGAGTCTTCGGGTGCCGCTGCTTTCCTGGACAGGACTGGATACTGTGGCTCCTGCCACCACTGTGCTTCTTGTGACAGCTGCGTTCAGCTCCACATGCAAGCTTCCTTGATCTAACAGTCCTTTGTTCGTTTTTATACTTTGTATCCAGTTCCTCACATGCAGATTGCACAAGTCCTTCTTTGTTTCTTTGTGACTGATCCTCATGCCTACTTTGGTCTACCTTCTACTAGTGTTATCACAGTTCAAGATCTTTGTTTCCTGTGTTCTTCCTCGTCCTAGTACTTTTGGTCTTAGACCCTATAGTACAACAATACATAGGCTTCTTCTCAATGTAGTGGCTCTGGACATTAGCGAGGGCTATGGGATGTTGGGCAGTGGCAACATTCATTCGGCTGTCTACCATGCGATCCTCCTTATCCCCAGAGGGGCAGTCACTCCTCAAGAGGTCCTCCCCCATTAAACCACCCCTAAGGGGCTATTGGGTCATGGACACTCCTCCCTTGCCTCATGGAGAAGGGCCCCCTCCTTGGGGAGAAGTGACAATAGCTTGTGAATCATCGCACCTCATAGCTTTTTATATAATGGCCTTTTGGTTACTGTGACAAAATGCCTAAGAAATGCTGGTGGCAGAAGTCATTTTTACTGTTTCTGATACATTTTACTTGTGCACTTTTGCAATCGTCCCAAATGACTACTAAAGATGACAAGCACGTTAAGATGGCCATGCCACAACGTCTTTCTGCCTTTGTATGTTAGGAAATTCCTTATATGGAAATCCCTTTCCTGGGGAAAGGTTTGGCTTTCACAGGGTACAGGGCTAGATTTGTGTGTGTGACCAGAGGAAGGGGATGGAATTGTCTAGACCCAATCCACATCCCTAGTGCCTGAATGTTGTGGCCAGTGGCTATCCATCTTTGGATAACCATTGACTGTATCAATGGTGGAGATCCTTCTTGGGCATACTCCCAGCCTAAATCCGATTGCAATTTTACGGATTATCATTGGGGCCAAGTCCCCCATGAGAAAGAACAGCCTGCTGACGACATGAAGACTACCTCTGCAGCTGACCAGCATAGACTTCAGTGCTGTCCGAATTAAGCCCTGCTCCTCTGCCTGATCTCAAGAAGACCTTTGTCAGTGATTTTACCTCTGGACCTGGTGAACAACCAGTCTCGACACCCTGCCATAGGATCTGCACCTTCTGAGCCTTCGGAAGTGTCCCTGGACCAACCAGTGGACTGACCAGCTCTCTTCTGGGCTATGTCGATGCACTCGCTGCTGTTTTGAGTACACCCTTGGAACCTGGAGAATCTTCCAATTATCTGATCCTGCATTTTCAGCCATCTTGCATGAACAGGAGCTGTGCTGGGACTGCCCCTTTGTTCGTCACCTGAAGATTGCCTGTCGCTGCTTGACCGCGATAACTCCCATTGCAAAACTCCTTCAATCCCTGGAGGTGTCCTGAGGTAGCCTGACTTGCAGAATTCTTATTCTTTACTAGTTTGGTTGTTCCAGTGGGAGTGGTCTGGAACTATAGCTGACGGGCAACCTAGTGGCCATGGTTTATTGGTACATACTGATTGTTTTTCCATACTGTCTAATTTCTAGACTGGTGATGGCCTAAAGGTGAATACCTCATCTCTCAAAGCTCCTTTAAGGACTTCCTAGGCTGGCCCTTTTTGAGGTTTGTTCTAAAAGGGGTTGTACAGGGGTGCCTTTCGGGCACTCAAGCCCCACTCTGTCTCCTTCCTCATGTCCTGTTCCTCTCTCTTAATGCTATTCTACCTTCCTCCCACTACTTTTCTCCTTCCAAATCCAATCCACCTTCCCTCCTTCCGCCTTATGATCCTCCAGTGTGCCACTCTATCCTCTAGTGCCACACATTAGATGTTACTCATCTATTCTCTTCTATCTCCCCACTTGCCACACTACTATTCTCCCCTTGCCATCACTACTTCTCTCCCCACACTAATTTCTCCACTCAACTCTATTTTCTTCATTCCACACTACGATTACTCCACCCACCTTCTACTGACTCATCCTTCTTTTACTCTCACTTTCACTCTAGACTCCCTTTAACACACTCACCCAGCTTGCACGCACACCAACAACACAGTACCACTTGCTCCCACCAACCAATACCTCACCTTTTCTCCAAACTACCTCCTCCACTGGCCTCACCCGAATAAACTACAACTTTTTGTTTCCCATCGCTCTTCTGATCCTCTCCCTGCTTCTACCATTGGATTTGTTGCCCTAGCCAATATGGCCAGTCCCCCCCGCTCAGGAGGTGATATAATAGTTAACATTTACAAATGGGGGGCTAATTCCCCACCCCTTTCTTGTACACAGGGCAATGTGCTGCAGCAATGGTGGCCGACATTAGAGAGTATTACAGTTTGTGTTTGGGGGCCATGTTGTGGTGAAATCCAGGATAAGAAAATAGCAGAGTCGATGTAAAAGCTGCTCTGCAGCATGCCTGAGCTGCTTTGTCTGAGGCCTGGTACAGCTGTTAACATGTGGCATGTGCTGTGTTGAGAAGTAGTGCATGGTGTTCATGGCAACTATGCAGGCTCTCCATCATTTCGTTTGCTGGTCCTCTCTGTTGGCCCTGGTGGTTGCATGACTAGTGTCATCTGACAAAATGCACTGTTGTGTTGTTGTCTTGCGGACGGTCTGCCCAGGATTTGCCGGCTTCTTTATTTTTACTAAAATAAAAAGAAACTGGCCAGCATTGTTGTTAGGATGTATGGGGTGATGCAAAGTGGCACTGCTAAGATACACACATACCCTTGGGGAGGGGACGGGGATTAATGCCCTCTTAACTACAACCTTCCCCAACTGGATAGGAATGACTCTGGCTTCCACCCTGGTAGGCCTCCAACCCCAGGTTGAAAGTGGTCCCTATGCCCTCTTGTCACAATCCAATTATTGACCTAGTCACACTCCCTACTTGGTGTTCTCCAAGGAGGTGGCTTTGAGAGTGAGGCTCTCTTTCCTGTATAAGGTTAGTGGAATTTCACATCTCAGAAGATCCATTTTCCTGTGTTGTGCCCCCTCACCCATTCTTTTTAAGTGGAGGAGTTATCCCATTGGCTGGACCCTGTGCAAGCCCTCCGATACTATGTCTCATTGACCAGGGACATCCGAGAAGATGACCAGCTCATTGTGGGTTTCGCTGGTACCTGTGCATACAGGGCTGTTAATAAGCAGACCCTGACCAGACACATGGACCATCCTCTGCATCTCTCAAAGTTATCATCTGGTTGACATGGATGTGCCTGCTGGTCTTAGGACTCATTCGAACATGGGCCTGTCTGCCACCTCTGCCCTGCAGAGGCGGGAGGGGTTCCCTACCTTGGTTGCAAATCATTACTGCCTGGATTCTTGATCATGGCAGGACCCTTGCTTTGGTCGAGCACCCTGACAGTTTCCAGGTGTGGATGGTGGTTTCTCGCTTTCCTCTCACCTGCAGGTTTGGAGTCTTTTTTTGATGAGAAATATGTGAGAAATATGCGGAGGGATTAATTAATTAGAAGAAAATAAATGTTTTATTGTGAATTAGTTTCTTCGAAAACCTTGCCTAAGCAAGTTAGTTAACAGCAAAAAGAAAAACATATGCACATTAAAACCTTTAAAGATATAGCAACACGTCTCCAAGTTAAAATCACTAAAAGGTGCTTGGTTCAACCTTAGCTACCCAAAATCTCACATAACAAATTTAAAGCAGCAATTACAAGTGAGGTTTGATTACCTAATAAAGTAAGTTTCCAGAATTCGATAGTTGTCAACATGGGTTTAGATTGTAATCTAGGACGCCCCATTTTTCCAAATCTTTCAAGAGTAGGGCTGACAAAATCTTAATATAAACATCCAAGAGGGAGATAGGTCGATAGTTGGCCAGTTTTCAACTACCTCCCTTCTTGAATATAGGAATAATATGTGATATCAGCTGGGAGCGGAGCAGTTCATCAATAAAAGTTCTAGGGGACTGAGTTCTCATGCCGTTCTGTCCCCCTGCTGCATCTGACGGCCAAAAAGAAAAATATGCGAGACTTCCAGGTGCTCAGAAGGTAGTTTAAGGTCCTTAGCATAGCCTGGCTCAAATGCAAATGCAGGGATACAAGGTGGAAATACACCAAGGGACTGAAGTAACAGCATCTTGTTGATCTATATGCTCAGGTGTGTCTGCAAAGTTCTCTGGGGATGTATGGCAAAGGAACCCCTATTGTACAAGATGCGGACATCTGACTTTGCCCTTTGTTAGGAAAGATTCTTTCTGCTTTTTTTCCTCAATGGACCTCAATTGGACACCCTACATTTTGCTATTTCTTTGAACCTTTCTTGACATTTGAAGGTAAGGGAATGACAGACTTCTATCTCTGCATCCCTGGTGTGTCTACCAAAGCTAGCGGGGATGCCAGCCCACTCCACGATGGCTGCCGACAACACGTCATACATTGTTGTTATGCGTCATTGACATCCAATGCCTAGATCATTCCCGGATATAAAAGCTGTCGAACCGAGGCGTGGTGCGTCTCAAGGCTCAGCAACTCTGAGCGAACGCTCGCTTCTCCCTTCTCTATTCCTAGTCCTCCTCATGGTGCCTTGCCTTCTCATCCTGTCTCTTGTCCTGGCTCCCCTTTCCCTGTCTTTGTTGATCTTCGGATTCCATTGGCTCCCAACTTCTTCTGGAGTGTTTTTAGTGTCGCTCTAGCCAAGGTGGGGCCCAGAAGGGACAGGCCTTGGCTCAGTCAACCTCATCACCATCGTGTTGACAAGGTAAGACCCATTGCTGATGGGGAAACCTTTTTGATCCCCTTACCTTCCAAAGCTCATCTGCTTTGGGGTACTGATCATCCCCTATGGTCATCAGTACAGGAGAACTCTGTTCTCCATAGTAAAGTTCTCTGTGCAAACATCCCCTTATGTGAAGTGCGGTAGGGACACAGTGTGATATTTTTATGGTGCTTCTTTTTTATAGTTGTGTGCACCTTTGCATTTTACTGCTTAATTTCAATTAGAGTAACATATGGTCTAAAATGGCCTTGCTACAAGATTTGCCTTTGTCCTTTCGTCATATTGTAGTTTAAACTTCTTCCTGCCCGGGAGTGGTTGGAGATTCCATATATGGTAAGCCCTTTCCCAGGAAAAGCTCCAACTTTTGTGGGCAAAGTAGTGGTCTTTGTGTGGGGCTGGATGTTGGGGACTGGGTCTGTCTGGACTCAGACCACATTCGTGCCAGAGTGAGTCTGTTGCTGTGTATATGCAGTGGCCAGATGCTGCCCAGGATTGGACAGCCCTGCTTGTTTGAATGGTGCACATCCTTGCCATTGGTGGATCATGGTTCGAGCCAAGACTCCTATGAAGGAGAGGAGCCTGCTGAAGAACTCGAACACGTCGTTGGAAGATCGCCAGCAGCTCATTCTTCACTTGCGCTGTAAAGCCCAGCCTCTCTGCAGATCCCCTGAAGCCATTCATCTGTGCTTTGACCCCAGGACTGGTGGGAACAACTTGTCCCAACCTCTGCTCAAATATACAGCTGCTGAAAGTGCTCTGAATAGTCTCAGAACACCATCATGTGAGCTAACCAGATGTCCTCCTGAGCTACTTTGCTTCAATGGTAACTGTCCTCAGTTGAGCCTTGGGACTCCACAGATCCACCCCTTAAACAACAAGAAGCATTTCCCTGAAGTTGCAGCCCTGCACCAAGATGAGGGGCCATGCAGGACCAGTTTCTTTGTTACCGCCACAAGGATTGTCTTCTGCCATTTTCTTCAAGTGACAGTTGCTGCTTGCCGCCGGCATTGCATCATGGGAGTCTTCTAAGGTTGTCCCTGCAGATGTGGTCCCAATGTCTGTGTGTCCTGGTCCGATCCATCTGAGCACCGAAACCACGAACAAGCCAGATCCAAGAACCCAACACCTGAAGTGACTTCTACATCTGTGACCTCTGGGCTTCCTGACATCTAGGAAATACTTCCAGCTCCTGTTCCGTGTATTCCAATTTCAACTACTGCTACTATGACTACTAGTCTGCAGGAGTACAGGGATGAGGCATCGATAAATCTCCTACATGACCCAACATATTACTAAACCAACAAGTATCCCATTAATAAAGGTGAAAAGGCACAAACTGAAAGGTATACCTCCTTTGCCACTTGCGGTAATGTGGGTTGATGGCAGGTTATGCTCCTCGGAACAGGTGTGAACTAGCAAAAAAGCATTCAAACAAAAATAGTACTGCAATACCCAAATAAATTAAACGTCCAATCAAGGTTCTATAAAAAAAATACTGTTAAGTAAATTAAATATACTAACACACTAATAGAAAAAGTAGTAACCCACCTTGTAAAGGAAAAGACAGAATATGCAGGCTTTTGAATAAAAAGGGCACTAGCAGACGGGCAGTAGTTGCAAAAGACAGTAACAGACTGGCAATAGTTTCTGCAGCAATGTTCAAATTCAAAGTTTTTCTTTTAGAAAAGTGAAGTGGGTGATGATAAAGGTCCCTAGGGCCCTTTGACTGGCCAGGGGGACAGATCCACTAAACCCACCTTTCCGTCTTGTCTTTTGGGATCAACAGCATCCATCTAGCTCACTGAGACCGCAATTCATTTGGTGTGTTGGTTGTCTGGGACCAATTTGCTGTGGGGGTTCAACAAGCATGAGCAGCACTTTACACGAATAAGCTTGGGACAGTCGGGCAGTGTCCAGGTCGGCATACCTCACAAGCGGTTTGGGACTGGAACCAGAGCGCAGAGCGGTTCCTTTGTACCAGAGTTGCTGTGAGACCCAGTCTAGGATCTCTGAGTTTGAGTTGAGTTTTTATTCTGGCCTTCTCAGTCAGGAAGGTTGCCAGAGAGCACTTGTAGGACTGGCTCTACTATAAGGCGGAGTCCTGGTTACCAATGTATCAGAAGGCAGGCAGACCCTGTTTGTGCCGGAGTTCCCATCCATTGGACTTCTAAGATGAGTGAGGGGATGAACTTAATCCCTTATTGGAGTCTTCATCTTCACCACTATAGTAGAAGACTTTGGGTAGACTGTCTACCCAATAATGTTCCAGGTGAACCTTCTGGTGTACAAAGGCATTTTAACTTACACACTCATTTGCTACAGCAGATTGGTCAATTTCTAGCATTCTGTAAGGGTCCAATCCAGGTAGTTGTGCTAGGTTGTTTCCACGTGATCTTAGTCCCAAAGTGCTTTGTTTTACAGGAAGCGGGGAGGCGGCACATGAAGTGTGCATGGGCTAAAATATTCCATGATGTTGGGAACCTTCAATGGATTGCCTTTCTCCCGCAGATTCCTCATCTGATAGATATTCCATCCAGCTTTGCTGCTTCGGAAAATTTTCGACAGGGGGCGTAGTGGACCTCGACCCAGCCGTCGACCATTGATCCGTCTTGCTCGGTGTCTGGTCGTCAGCTGTGGATGTGAATCCATGCATCGTATAAATACCACGCCACTACGCCCCAACCTCAGTACTTTTTTTCCGTGTGCTAACACGCTGCTTGGGAACACAGTCTCAAACTCACTCTACGATTTTGTCAGAAAACGTGTGTTTTATTTTTTTCAAATCCTCGATGCAAGATGTCGTTCGCTTGGGCATCAGGTTTCAAACGGTGTTCCGATTGTGGCACCAAGATGTCCATCACTGACGCACACGAGTTGTGTCTCTGGTGCCTCAGCACGTGTCACAGGGCTGAAGGGTGTCCATTGTGCACCAAAATGCAGCCCAATCCTTAAGCGATAGAGTTGCGAAACTCGCTCTGTTTCGACCACCTTTGAAATCACTGGCGCGGTCAATGGTTCGGTCTTCGTGGCTGAAACTGAGGGGCACGCCCCAGAGAATTAACATAGGCGGAAGAAGAAATGGTCCCACTCGAGGAGCCACTCTTCCTTGTCCCGAAAGAAGAAAAGGTGTCGTTAACGGTTAAAGGTAAGCCGTCGACTGGGCCTACCACCCGCCAAGAGTGGGAGGATTTCAAATCCTCGATGCTTGACATGTTAAAAAAGCATGCTGCAGTCAGCGCGGCTATCTCCCCCCACGCAACAGGCTTCCGAGCCAAGAGCGGCGCTCGGTATACCCGACCCCTCGAGTGCCCCGGTACTGACAATGTCGGCGCCGATGAATCTTTCGACACCAAAAGAGATGCAATGGAAGCCAGATCAAACCTGCGCATCCAAGGATGTTGACGCTACGGTGTCTCGATCCCGATAGTCACCGACATCCACCAAAAGATTCACTGCACAACCCTGGTCCGAATGTTTCGATACTATGGCAGGTATCTTTGACGGTAATTAAGCCGATGACCAAGGACGATGTCAACCCTATTTACTTGGGTTCGGGAGGAGTCAATATTTTGATGACCAGAATCTGCTTTCACAACTTGCTCAAGGCATCCAGGACTCCAGCGGTCTGGGCACGTCCCCAGACCTCGCATTTCAGCAATCCCAGCCCTATCTTCATAATACCTCTAAATTCAGGGCTTTACTAGAAAGGGTTATCGACACCCTGGGATTGCATTCATATGTGGCGCCTGTAAAGGGTTATGGCCTTACTGACATTTTCGAAGAAAGGCCTCACCACAGAACATAATATGCCCTTAAACCCGCCCATTGCCGATCCTTTAACAATTATGTGGCAAAACCCTTGTTCCATTTCCCTTGTCAGCTCCTCCATTTCTGGGAAATACAGGGCGGCTAAAGGAGACCCTTCATACCCCTCCTCTAACCCTCCCCAGAGGGGCTTGTTATGCAGACAGCTACTGACTCTTCTAGACCTGCATTGTTAGGGAGAATTCTCTGTAAATGCTAATTTCCCAAACCTAGTGAGTCCCCCAGCAGCTTTGCTGGATTTTTGGGGTTTATTCTTTCTCCTGCTAAGAGTGAGACACTTTTACTCCCACTCTTAGACTTGATTTGAGGTGTTCCTTTGTCTTTCCATGTGTTTTATGGGCTATGGGGTCTTTTACTCCATAGAGTCTCATGTGTCGTTGATGTGGGTTACACAGCACCCTCTGTGCCGTAACCCAGGTGTGTTGTAGCGACCCCCAAACATAGACTCCATACCCTGGGACTGACTGTCTCCCAGGGCATGTAAAGTCACCATTGGCTTTACTAGTCCCAAATTATGAACAGAAACCAGTAAAAACCATCATATTGTGGACGTACTGGTCGGGGCAATTCCATTTCCCCGGGGTCTGTTGTTCGAAGGGGTACGTCTCCGTCCCCCCTGATCGAGTTTTGGCTGGTGGCAGTGGATACCACTTTTTATATTCGACCGCGAATATATCTCTATGGGATTTTCCCATTGTTCGATGCTACCAACTTTAATTATTTAATTCTTATAGCCTCGAACATACCGCCGGTTTATTTATTTAATATTAATTCACCGGTTGGTATTTTTTGCCAGAACTCGATTCTAAAATGGCATCTGTGTTCTCTTCTGTGACTCCAACCCAAGTCGAGCCCTTTGTTCCACTTTTTGGCGGGCTTCTCCACAGAAGCCTCCAAAAGTGGTGCCACTCTGTCTGGGTACCACAGGGGGTGTGGGAAGGGTTTTAGGCACCCTGGACTGAGTTGCCTTGGCAACTCAAGTCGCACTCTTGTGTGATTGGCCCAAGTGGTGAGCCGGCCAGCATGTTTGATTGACAGCTAGGCTGAATGAATGGGGGTTTGCTGCATAAAAGCAGGGCTTTGGGGACTGGAACTTCAGAAGTCGCCACAGGACCTAAGAATCAGAGGAGGGAGAAGCTGAGCCGACCTGCAACGATGACACCACCGGTGGAGCCCTGCTGAACCGTCTCACCACTTTTCCCTATGACAGAGGAGATCTCCAGTCTGGAGAGTCTTCTTCCTTTGACTGGTAGGGATAACCGTTTTGCCTTCTTTTCACCTTCCTGGAGCACCTCGTGGCCGCCTTGCCCGTGCCAAGCACCCCGGCCACCGGAATACCACGGCTTACCACTACCGCGAAGAGAAGGTTAGTACCTTTTAACCGAAGAACTCCGCGGCTGGTTTCTTCCCTGGCAGTGCAACCACCTTCATCTTTCCTCCACGGCGAGACCTCGTCTTCTTCTGGACGAAACACCGACTTGCACCCGCTGCCAGGAACAACTGCCCCCGCTGGAGCTTCCTTCACACTTAAGGTACTGTGTCCCGCCTGGCTTCCCTTGCGACAGATCGTTCGGGGTGACAGTAAAGCCTCGACTTTCTAACCTGGGCTGGCCTGGGACAACTAAGCTAACTTTTCCTGACGTTAATTTCATCTTTTGTGTGCAAACTATCTACAAGACTCTTTGGGCATAACCCCACTGTGTGAACCTGGACCCCTTCTGCTTGCTCTCTCCAAGAGTGGGCCTTGCAATTGACTTCCTTGCTCTCCAGTAGAACTCTGCCTACCCTGCCTTGCTGTGGTTCTTTAAAAAGTATTGAAATTTGTGTGCTTCCATAACTATGCCTTTTTCCCCTCCCTTTTTAAGAATTTATTAGAGTGCCATCTTAAGTTAAGCGCTCACCTCTGTCTGAAAATAAGTGGTGTTTCTCATTAAGACTTGTCTAATAAGTAATTAGGGTTGTATATATATATAATAGTGACTGTGTGTTGAATTTACTTACCTCTTTGTGCTAGTGTAATTTACAAGTGTGTCTTTAAAATAAATAATGATATACTTTTACACCAAGCTCTAGTCAGTGTTTGCTTGTGCTACTGTATCTCTGTACCTATTGTGTATACTCTATATACTGCCTAACTCTTCTTGAGGGAAGTCTGACTGCTCAGCCACAGCTACCAAGTGAATCTGTGTGGTACAGACTGCTACCAAGTGGGTTTACTGCCAAACACCTGTAGTCTTAAGTCTTTTGCAGTGGTCCCTAAGGGAACTGCACAGGTTTCTGCCTAACATGCATCTTCTAAGTTCAGTCGGCCTCCCGACAGGGAAGCAAAAAAAGTAGATGCCTTAGCAAAGAAAGCATTCACTTCAGGTAGGATGGCCCTAAAAGTTACAAATGTGACAAGCAGTTTTGCCAAGTACTCTTTCGGTCTATGGACAGCAGTTAGAAACGCTGCTCAGTTTGTCCCAGAAGGAGAAATGCACAAGGGCTTCCTACAGCTAGTAGAGGATGGGAAAGGTGGCCAGACAGTGGCTGCGAACGGGCCTGGACATCGCTGACTGTGTGGGCCAATCTTTGCCATCAGCTGTACTGGAGGGCTGAGTGACCTCTGAACGGGCCCATGAGATTCAGAGCTCGCCCTCCGGCACTTTAAAACGAGATAGCTGCACCTTGAGGAGGATGGGGTGCAGGATTCTCTTACTCCAACACCAATCAATAAGGACAAGTCAATGGTTTGGCAAAGGGCAGTCCGTTTAATGACAAGTACAAAAAACGGGGAAACATCAGAGCTGCGATCGCCTGTCTCGCTTCAACTTCCAAATTCTTCATGCAAACAGTAACTTTTATAGCAAATTCTCGTCATCATTGACGTGTAAAACTCATAAGTGTGACATGCAATCTTATTGGTCGGGAAAGGTAACTTAAGTATAGGTACTATATCCGTATATGGTAACAGAGTGTGGGGATTGGATAACTCTTATCGGGTGGGCGTCTATGGCCATCCCTCTACATCACTCGTGATAGACGTCACTAAAAGCACAACGTCTTATTGGTTTTTCTTGCTATAGGATCCTAGAATATTTGGTCCATCGGGATTGGGTCGGTTACACCCCTAGACATAAATCTCCACTTTAATTAGCAGCATGCAGAATGGACACCCAGGTTCGGGATGGCCCAAGATTCCCTTCGTAGAAGACTCCCTTCCATCAATCACTACCTTCAGGCCTATGTGTCAGTTAGTTGGCTGAGAGTGGCCTCGGACTGTAACTTCTTATCCGGAAATTTATGGCATCCTCTGGGTTTGGATGACATCAGATGTGGGCACCTCTCCGCGCCAGGCTGATCACGTGTCAGTTCACCGTGGATCGGCTTCAATTTCCCTCTATTTGTGTGTTAGATCCTTTGTTCAGCCTCGCCACCTGCCTGGGCCTCCTTATCTCTACCTTCATGGGGCAGGCTTCTATGCTCTTAAGTTTCGATTCTTTGAAGTTGCTGCTCTCCTCCCTTCCTTGGGTTGACCTCGAATTCCTAGCCAAGACTGCTTCTCGCTGAGTTTCGATTCCGCTCTTCTGTCTGACTTTGAGCTAACTTATGAATCCTGGCCTTTCCGTCCTCTATCATCCTAGGCTTACTTCTGCTTGTGTAAAATGGAGTCAGACTTGTATAGTGTGCTGCTTGAGGTAGATATATAGTTGGCGCTTGCCGCTCTATCCTCCTACTAAGCATTGCAAGCAGTATTGTTTCCTTAGCTTCTTGCATTCCAAGCCTATTTACAGGCATTTAGCCACTAACATACTTCCATTCTGTTTAAATGGTTACGTTTCTACATAGTTCAGCATTGTTTCTTCTTTTATGTGCATTACATCCTTATTCGCAACATTTCGTCTTTGTTTATAACCTTTTGGTTGTCGTTTCTTTCATCCGTGAGTCTGTCCGGACCATTGTGACTTCAGCATTCGCCTCCAATGAGAGCCCTTTGGGTCTCTTCAGGCACAGTTTGTAAGTAGTCTTCATTTCGCGTCAGCTGCTGGTACGGTTGTCTCAATGGATATCGTGCGGCCGATGGTTGTCTGGTTATTGGTGCTTCAATAGGTATACAAGTCCTTATGATGGGCACTGGACATTGCTCTACTGTGGCTCTCTGTTGGTTTATTTGCTCCTTATACTTCACATATCTTGGCGAGTATGCTTCTGGCATCTCAAAACGGGTGGCTGGAGTGCAGGGCATATTTGGGACCTCCTACACAGCCATAACACTAAGCAGAAAGGCCTATTTAAAAACCTATGGTTTTTCGCCTAATGTCCAAGTCAAGCCGACGATTCCTTAGAAAAATGTAAGGAATCCAAAACCGCTGCTAAGTCTAGCTGCCCAGTCGGCCAAACCTGCATTTAGCTTCACCTCAATTGCACGGGGCTACAAGAGATATGCTTCTTATGGCAGGAGAGCACAGCTCCCACTGGCCGGGCCAGGGCAGAAACGTTTCCCGTGCTCCGGAAGAGGCAGAGGGGCTTTTAGAGGTCAAAAGGCATCATCGGGTGCGATTCATCCTCCAAAGCCGCTTTGATTTTTCCCTCTCACAGTGGACCGATTGGAGGATGGTTGACGGAGCATTTGCTCCAATGGCAGGGAATTACTTCCGATGCCTGGCCTCTTCAGCTCATTCAGTGGGGTTATTGTCTGCCCTTTCTAAGAAAACCACCGGACAGACCGCCCCCCCACCCAACCGGGACAGGAGCTCCAGGAAGAACTGAGAGCCCTGTTCTTGAAGGGTGCCGTGGAAGAGACCTAATGAGCAGAGAGGATCGTGCTGGTATTCTCGGTATTTCCTGGTACCCAAGAAGGGAGGAGGTCTCTGTCCCATTCTGGACCTGAGGGCCTTGACCAAGTTCTTGAGGAAAGACACATTCAGGATGGTGACCTTGAGATAGATTCTCCACGCTCTCAAACTACAGGACTGGCTGGTGTCCGCAATCAGTGGTCAACAACCTGTCCTGGTGCGCGGACGGCAACAGTGTCTTAGTGGAAGAACCCCTCCTTGGCCTCAGACCCGAGTGGTCGTTGATGCGTCTCTCAAGGGTTGGGGCGCTCACTGCAAGGATTTTCAGGTGAGCGGCCTCTGGTCAGTGACAGAAGCTAGGTGGCACATCAACAGGCTGAAGTTGCATGACATTAGGCTTGCCCTGAAAGCATTTGCCCCGTTTCTGCAGAGGAAACATGTCCTTGTTCCGACGGACAACACAGTGGCAATGCACTCAACAAGCCAGGTGGTGTGCACTCCCACCTCCTCTGCACAGAGTCGATGATGCTTTGGTTCTGGTTGCTGGAGAACAGGATCTCGGTCTCAGCATTTCATCCAACGGGCACAGAGAGCAACTTGGCAGATGCTCTGATCAGTGGAAAGTGTGTGAGGAAGTGCTAGAGGAGGTCTTCGCTCTCTGGGGTACCCCAGCAGTGGATCTGTTCGCAACGGAGTGCAACATGAAATGCGAATATTTTAGCTCAATGGAATTCCCAGCGAACGGCACACTGGGGTACGCGTTTCTGGCGTATTAGACCATCCCTCTCCTTTTACACGTTCCCTTCGATTTTCGTCATTCCATGGGTTCTCCGGAGGTTGAAGAGGTTTTGAGCGATGTGATCTTGATCGCCCTGAACTGGGTGAAGAGGACATGGTACTCCAACCTCTTAGTTCTGTCCACCTCAACAGCTGCCTTGGCGTCCGAATCTCTTAACCCAGGTGGAAGGCCGGATACTCCATCTGACCTTGGTATCCCTCAACCTACATGTGTTGCTCTTGAGAGGACGAGATATGATGACTGGGATCTCTCTGAGGAAGTACTTGAGGTGTTGCTGGCTGCATGCAGACCATCTACAAGATCTTTGTACGCGTGCAGATGGAGAAGATTTGAGGCGTGGTGCAGGGAACGCAAGATTGACCCCATCTCTTGCCCCACCACTACAGTGATGGAGTTCCTTGTGTCACTGGTCTCAGCAGGCCTTCAGGTCAGCACAGTCAAAGGATATTTGGCGGCCTTCTCTGTGTTTAAAAGATCCCTGGATCAAGACTATTTTTTTACGGTCCTGGTAATGGCACAGTTACTGAAAGGCCTTGTAAATAAATTTCCGCCAACTCCCTTGGTTGTCCCGGATTAAGTCCTTAATCTGGTTCTGACATTTCTGATGATGGCTCCCTTTGAGCCTATGCACTCTTGTCCCTTACGTCAATTTTCTTTGGTGGCCATTACATCTGCTAGGCGGGCGAGTGAACTGCAGGCCTTATGCTGTAAGCCACCCTTCCTGCATTTTTTCCATTAGAAAGTTTCACTCAGGGTAAGTCCTGGCTTCCTTCACAAGGTTAACTCAGAATTTCACCTGCCATAATCCATCTACCTTCCAGTATTCTACCCTCCTCAGCATGCTTCTAAGAAGGAGGGACGGTTGCATTGCCTAGACCCAAAGAGGGCGATGATTTATGTTGCGAGGTCAGCTGATTTCAGGAGAGCCAACCAGCTCTTTGTGGCCATTTCCTTAGCCAGTAAGGGGCTGCCCATAACCAAGCAGACTTTATCCCGATGGATCATTCTCGGCATAGAAGAATGCTACCAGTCCGCTGGGAAGGAATTACCAGCAGGCATCAGGGCCCATTCGACAAGGGGAGTCTCAGCATCTACAGCATTGCAGAAGGGAGTACCTGTCCGGGAGATTTGTCGCGCTGCGACATGGTCATCCCTTCATACCTTTGCTAGGCCCTTTAGCGTGGATGTAGCTCGTACAGCTGATGTGCGCGTTTTGACAAAGCCGTGCTGCAACATTTCTTGGCATAACTTCTGCCCGACTCCTTCATTTACTGCTTTGGGAGTCAGATGAGGAATCTACAGGAGAAAGGCAATCCATTGAAGTAGAAATTACTTACCGTAATGTTTTTGTATGGATTCTTTTCCCACTGATTCCTCCCCTCCCATCCATCACTGCTCAGAAAGTTGGTGCTTTGCACGCATCTTCTTTCGTGTTGACTTGGTGATGGTCCTCTGTGTCCGTTTTCTGTCTTCCTGCCACAGATTTTTAAATTTAAAAAGAGAGCTTTTTCTAACACTACTTGTAGTGTTTGTTCAATTGTTCCTCATTTGGAGGTCTATAGTTAATTCTTTTTCAAGGACTCACTAGCCCGTTTGTTCTCTGTTTTCCTATGCAGCGTATGGTGCTCGGGGGGGGGGGTGGGGGAGTGAGGTTTGGGCGTAGTGACGTGGTATTTATATGATCCCTGATGTCACGTCAGGAGCTGACGGCCAGATGCCGAGCAAGACGGATCGATGGTCGACGTCCGGGTCCACTATGCCCCCTGTCAAACTTTCCGAAGCAGCGAAGCTGGAGGGAATATCTATCAGATGAGGAATCTGCAGGTGAAGAATCCATAGAAGGAACATTACGGTAAGTAATTTCTCCTTCTCTAGACTGCAACTACTCTCCTGGCCTACTCTAAACTCTTCCCTTTCTCCTTTTTGCTCTGCGTGAAAGGGACTCCAGTGATGACCACCCTGGCGTGACCTCACTATTGTCTAGGCAGAGCTATCCTTTGAAGCACGTACCACCTACTTACCTCCTGGGGGTATTTCCTGTGCTCTTAGGAAGGTGACAAGCCTTCATAGAGAGAACATATGACTTGTTTGGAGCTGAACCTAATTGGTTTGGGTGAACTCGATCCCTGACAGCTGACGCACATAAAAGCCCTCACATTTGAATGAATCACTAGACAACAGGCTGACAATAAAATGACATAATCCGTTTTATGCCAGTATAACCAAATACCCACATAGACCACAATGTCAAGCCAGATATGGCTTATATTTATTAATCAACCTGCCACCAGCCCTTGCGGGTACACAGTATTATATAATATGTATCAGGGTTGCCCATGGTCAAAGACAGCCCCTGCCTTTTGGAACTTTGGGTTGCAGCAGGCTGTTTGCAGGAATGCAAATGTAACTGTCATACCAAACTATAAGGCAACTGCTGGAGTTTGGGGTAGGCAGTTCCAGCAGATATACAGGATTGCACTATACTTTTCAGCATGGAGTCTTTGAAGTAAGTTCTGATTAGCAGATCTCAGTTTATGAGAATGAACTACTAGCATCTTTTCGTATTAAAAATGAAAATATCTAGTAAGACTAGTAAGCCCACACAGACTAGTAAGCCCACACAGATGGCATTCTATAACTGTTATTTTAATGTGGATGCGGTTTCGAAGACTGGTAACATACTTCCATCCTATACAGTAGTTTACAGTTTGGGTCGGTTGCTTCAAACTAAGATGATTTTGTTGCATATGCCAGCAAGCAATTAACTCTCTGTTAAATGGCCATCCTTGCCCTACTGGTCGACCATATATATATGCCCTATGAGTTGGCGCTGTATGGTCTCTGAAGGGTGAAGGACTTTACAGAAGAATTGAATAGGCAGGATAGCATGCTGACTGCCTTGGCATCAGTTTTACATGATGCCAGTTAATGTGAATGTGGTTTGGACACCTCGCCTGAGCTTGACTGTAAAGACTGGAGGTGGTATCTGTACTTCTGCCCTCTACATGGTAGGGTAAAGGCACAGACCACCCCAGCAAGGCTCTCAATTTGGTAGAATGGGCGAGCAGCCAGGAATAAGCTTTCAGGAGGTGATGCAGGTTGGTTCCTAAGTACAGTGTTTCCCCAAAGCCCCCAGAAAGGAATGTTCACACACTATGTTAAGTGATAACACAGCTTCTTTATATAAAATAGGTTTCAGGAATATATTTATTCATTTAAATAACACTTTGTTTGCTTTATTATTTATAATGGGCAGCATACCGTAAGGTAACAGGGCGCAGCAGTTACATGTATATGCGAAGCTTAGTTACACAACAAAGTCAAAATTTACATACAGATATTAAATACATAGGGTATATACAAATGGAAGTACTTTGTACATGGAAATACTTATTCAAAGAATGGCAAATATGTGAACTCTATGTGGTACCCCACAATACTTAAATTCAGTAAGAAATGCACTAACTGCTGACAGTTTTAAGTGAGGTGTATCAGAATAGGGAAGAAAGGCAGGTTAGCTGTGAACAGTGGCAGAATGTTTTCTTTAGACTAGATATACAATTGTGTGAAGATCCTCCCCTCCCTCCACCCCCCCCCCCCCACCTGGGCAACCTGTAAGGGAAACGTTAGGGAGTAACTTATCTGGTCTTTTACAGCCCAGTCCAATAACCTTCTGCTCTCTTTTAAAAGGTTCTACCACCCCAAAGTGGACGACTCCAGAGTCTAGAAGATGCTCTTCCTCATCATAGTACCTTTGGTGCATTGGCAGGCAAGTGGCAGACTTTCTCAGTTTCACTCGGCGATTCCCTCTGAGGATGGACGCTCCTTGGAAGGAGGAGCCACTGGGATGCTGAGTCCACAACAAACATGGAACCAGAGTTTTTCTGAAGTGCAGCAGTTTTACTCTTCGCTATGCTAGCCTTTGGTCGGCGATTTCTCCGACTGTAGAGGTCCTGTAAAGATTAAACTTGCTGTGGGCTCCTTAAAGGCTTGGCAGATGAGAATAAGACCTTTGGGACCTTGTGACGTCTGGCGGCGACTGGTGCATAGGTCACCTCTGGTGTCGAGGTTCAGAATATCGCGCTTTTCTGACTTTCGGTTCTTCCAGTGCTGCAGCCGCAGCATGGCCCTCTGGACAGCTTCTGGCAATTAGGACTCGACCACTGGAGTGGACCACAGACCCTCAGCATGTCTGGACCCTTGGGACATCTTCGTTAGCTTCTGGTGGCAGGAAACCCACCAACTGACCTTCCTATGCACTCAGCGACTCGGGACTCTCTCTCCGGCTATAAGAAAGTGGCCATTGATGATGGCACGGGTGTCCCTTGAAATGTTCTTAGGCAGTTTGTAACTTTCGCAGCTCCGGGTGTCGAGCAGCACTATGACAGGGTACCACACTTCCGGATCCTGGGCGACACCAATGGACTTCTTTGACTCGAGATGTCCGGGCACTCCTCTTCTGGACTCACGAAGACCCATTGTCTGGACGGCAAGCACACAGGACTGGCATCCAGCAGTTTGCACGATGGTCCCTGGTAGCTTGGGGAGAGGTCTCCTTTGCAGGTCCTCTATGGATCAGTCCTTGAAAGAATACAGCAGCTTTTGGATTACACAAAGAAAATGCAGCAGCTTCAACTTCAGCTTCTGAACAACTTCAGTTTCAAGATCAGCTTCTGAACAAATTGGTAAGTGAGAGGTCCCCAGATATACACATCTGTTCCCCGTTCACTCTGGATGAGCCAGGCTCAGTCAGGCAATCAGGCTCACAGGCATTTAGGCTATCCACTACACCCAGAGGCAGATAGCAAAGCATGTGGATAAGGGGCAAGTACCCAGCCTCTCAGTACACTACACTGCATTCATGTCAGTTTCAGTCGGGGCTGTCTCATTCATTGTGTCACACACACAGAAACCAGATACCCATAACACAGAATGTGAGTTCACTTCAGACTCCATTCATTCAGGTCCACCCTACAACACACAGCCCCTGGGAAGGCTCCAGTCAGTCTGACAGGATACAGCCCCATAGCCATATATGGTATTTCCACCCAACAGACAGGGCTTCCCAGAAACAAGGTAAAAACATTAGGAGCCAAGAGGCCACAGGGGCCATCTTGCCTTTGTGTATGAATCCATTGTTTCCTATGGCAGGGCCTGGGTATCCCAAAATGGAGGATACTCGGAGCCACTGGCAAGTCAGCATGTAGCTGCCACCAGCCTGTATCCTGCTCTGTGGGCAACGCACAGGTGCCCAAAAACACACATAAGGGGTACAAGGGTGTACTCCCACCCATGGGTGTCATCAGGGAATCCCAGGGGAGGTGTTCACCAAAAGATAAACATGAAGAGCTGCACTGCCAGAGGTCCAGATGGACCTCAGTGACAGAAAACATGGAGAAAAAACACAGAGAGAAGTGATAGGACAAGGTCTAGGAGGCCCTGTCCCTCCATAGGGCATTTCCAGCATCACATTGACTTTATGCAAACCTCTGCTTATGGAAATCCTAATGTTTCCTTTCAAAAGGCATGGACATGTCTGTGGAAACCATTGTGCTGTTTGGTTGAAGCCAACTGAGCCCCCAGCAATGGAGATGGACTTTGCGAAAAAGCTTCCCCTTGCCACCACGGATCAGGGTTTTCTCCAGCATGGGGGCCTGGCATGGATTCACATGCTCATGAATATTCCCCGTTGTCAGGCCGGGAATCCTTAGTATAGAAAAAAAAAGTATCAGTTTCGTTTCTGATCTGTCTTTCTTAGTAGTAACCAATCACTGGTCTCTGGGTCATACTACCCCCAGCCAATGACTGCCCTCTCCCTAAGCCCTGCCTCTGGCAGCCATCCCCAGATTTTTACCGCACGTTCAAGTGTTGGGAGTCCTTGTGCTGTAGCTCTCGAGCTTTTGCTGTGTTTTTGCGCTTTTTCAGGAGATTTTTCTCATTTTTCGGTTAAATAGAGCCTCAAGCTCCACCGTTTCTACATCCGGCCCAGGAGAAAGGAAGCTCGAGGCCCGGGAAGCTGTTCAGGACCTGCCCTGGATGCCAGCTTCAGAATGTGTTCAAGGAGGACGAGCATTCGTTATGCCTCTGTCTCCATGAGGACAAGACGCACGTGGAGAAGGACTGTGCGTTTTGTGGGAACATGTCGGAGCGGACCATGATGGATCGCCACCTCCGTCTCGCCAACTGGCTGGAAGGTAGGAGCCCGTCAGGCGAGAAGTAGTCTGAGCGGTCTTCTAAGTCCTGTGAGGGCGCCCCGGCGACGGGGGCCCAACAAAAGGCCAAGCACTGCGAGTCTGCGGGCACCGGGAGCGCCGAACGGTCAGGCTCCTTGGCTGCCAGGCAGGGTGCATCCTCCCCGGCGCCATCAACCACGAGCCAACGCTCTGGCTCGGGTAAGTCCGAGAACCCGGCGAAGCTTCTGGAGAGGCCCCGGTCGATCTCGAAGATTCCGGCAGAGGGGGAACGAGGCTCGAACCCTCCCCCCAAGGTGAAGGCCCCAGGCGTGCAGAAGGTGACGATGGTCTTAATTCACCCTGTTAAGATCTCGATTGAGGATGTCGCAGCGGCCCTGGCTCAGCCTGTGGAGGCTACGCCAGTGGAGGCGACCTCAGGATCCAGAGTCTCCCTGCCAACGCGGAGGGAGTCGTCTTTCAGGCCCGTCGAGAAGACCCCCACGAAGTCCCCGTTGGAAAAGGAGGGGGAGGGGCAGGTGGCCATCGTGGATACGGACACGACCTCTGAAGAAGAGCTCATCAAAGTTGTGGAGGAGGCCCAGCCCATCGGGAGGCATCCCGACGAGGGCGACGACGAGAGCGACGGTGTCGCCGACGAGGCTCCTCAAGAGCCCTCGCAGCCGTCATTTCCGGTGCCGCAGGACACTTCGGCGGCCATTTTGTCAGCAGTTCAGTCCTTATGCTCGGAGATAAGGACAAGGTTGCCCCTCCCCCCGACGGAGGTACATGAGCCAGACCCGACGGTGGAACCGGAGCTGGGACCTTCGGAAAGTCCACTGCATAAGAAGAGGACGAAGCATCCTCCGCCACCTCTCCCACCTCTGCGGCCCGCTCTGCCTTCCCCTGGTCAACTACCCACGGGGATGATGCAGGCACGGACACGGCTACGTTAGGTACAGATGACGGAGGCGACGACGGGACGTGTCCTCCGTCGCCCCCAGCTCGGGCGTCCCCGCCCGACGAGATTGGATCCTTCCATGCCATGATTTCCAGGACATCCGAGCTCTTCCAGCTCTGCCCCGAAGAGAAGAAAAAGGAAGGGTTCCTTTACCAACGGCGCGAGGCTAAAAGGAAGACGGTCCTCGCCGTACCACTTCTGGATGGCATCTGGGATGAGGGGCTCTTCCTCCTCAAGAACCCTGCCACGGCGCCTACAAAGAGGGACCGGTACGAGAAGAAGTACCGGGTCCCCGACGCTGCCCCCTTGTGCCTTCGGGCACAACCTACCCCGGATTCGGTCGTCTCGGCGGCGGCAAAGAAGAAAGCTGGGGGGGCATAACTTCCCCTCTGGACGGCGAGGGCAGGAAGCTGGATAAGATGGGACGACGGGTCATCTCATCCGCAGCGACGACTATCAAGGCGGCCAACGCCCTGGCTATCGTAGCCCGCTACGACAGGGAGTTGTGGTTCAAAATCACCCTTCTATTGGACTTCCTTCCGGACGCCAAAAGGGCTGAGGCCCTTGAAATCTTACAGGAAGGTGAGATTGCTTCGGACCACGCCATCACGGTGGCAACGGACATCGCCGACAACGGTTTCCGTCAGTTGGGCAACGGCATTTGCCTGAGACGACAAGGATGGCTCAAGGCGACGGATTTGCGCCAGGACATACAAACCAAAGTTTTGGACATGCCCTTCGACGGGAACAACCTGTTTGGAAAGGTGGTTGATGAGTCCCTTCAGGCTATCAAGACAGACGCGGAGACTGCCCGGGCACTGGGAGTGCTCCAACAATGACGGCCATCCTTTCGGAGCACCGGAGGCAGACAAGGTGCCTCCAGGGGATCCGGCAGTGGCTCCTCGACGTACCGCCAAGCGGCAAGATCTTCGTCTCAGGAGGCTTACAGGGGACGCAACAAGTCAGGTGGTGCCCGTCATCGTCGACAAAGAGGCAAGGCGGCCTCCAAACAAGATTGAACCGACCGTGGGGTCGGGCCCCCGCCGATCCACCCCAGTGGGAGGCCAGCTGACGAAGTTCGTCAGCGTGTGGGAGTCCATCTCCACCGACCGTTGGGTGCTGGACGCCCTGGCCCAAGGGCACGCCCTCCAGTTCCAGAAGAAGTGCCCTCGCGTTCCACCCGTGTCCACGAAGGAAAATCACATCCCTCAACTACTGTTAGAAGTTAGGGCGATGCTCAAGAAAGGTGCCATCGAGCTCGTCCCAAAGAGGCTTCGGGGCTCCGGAGTTTACTCAAGGTACTTCCTCGTAAAGAAGACAGGAGGATGGCGTCCCATCCTGGACCTGCAACGACTGAACAAGTACATCAAGGCACAGAAGTTCCGGATGGTCACCCTCCAGCATGTGCTGGGACAGCTGGAGGAGGGCGATTTCCTGTCGTTGTTGGACTTAGAGGATGCATACTTCCACATCCCCATTCTAAAAAGACACCGAAAGTTCCTCAGGTTCGTGGTCCAAGGGCGGCACTACCAGTTCAAGGCCCTCCCGTTCGGATTGAAGTCGGCACCCAGGGTGTTCACCAAGTACCTCGCACCGGTGGCGGCGCGGCTGCGCCTGCAGGGGATCCACGTCTACCCCTACCTGGACGACTGGCTCATCCGGACAATTACAAGGGAGCTCGCCGTGGAGCACACTGCGAAGACCGTCCAGCTGCTCACAGACCTGGGGTTCTCCATCAACTTTCCAAAATCCCACCTGGTCCCGTCGCAAGTCGCCCTGTTTCTGGGAGCCAAGCTCGACACAGTGGCGCGGCTGGCCTCGCCGTCGGAGGAAAGGACCAGGAACATCCTGGGCAAGGTGCAGCGTCTGCTGGCCACGGACATGGCCAGGGTAAGATCTATCAAGTCTCTCCTCGGGATGATGTCCTCCTGCATTTATCTGGTGCGCCTTTGCAGACTTCGGATGCGCCCCTTACAAGAGTTCCTCGACGCCTGCTGGGTCCAGTCGACGGGCAGCTTCGAGGACAGGATCCCACTCAACGAGACGTTCCGTCGGGCGATCCGGTGGTGGGGTACCCGCTCTCATCTGTCGGCAGGCACGGACTTTCAGACCCCAGCTCACCAGGTGACGGTGACGACGGATGCCTCCCTGGAAGGTTGGGGAGCGCACTCTGGAGATCTTCACGCGCAAGTTCCTTTACTCCATGCGGAGAAGTCACTCCACATAAACATCTTGGAGCTCCGCGCAGTGTTCTGGGCCCTCGGGTCTTTTCTTCCGTCCCTCAAGGGCAAGGTGGTGAGGATCTTCACCGACAACATCACCACGATGTTCTACATCCGGAAGCAGGGCGGAACCAGATCCCCTGCCCTATCCAAGGAAGCCCAGGATCTGTGGCATTGGGTCGTCGCCCAAGGGATGTTTCTGGTGCCTTTTCATCTGGCAGGAATAAAAAACACCATCGCCGACTCACTCAGCAGAGAGCTGCGCTCGTGCCAGGATCAAGTGGATCGACACTTCCGAGGATGGGGCGAACCCCAGATCAATCTCTTCACGACGGCGACAAACTCCAAGTGCCGCAGGTTCGCCAGCAGGTTCCCCCAGCCGTGGAGCATGGGCGATGCTTTCTCGTTCCCCTGGGACAGCCTATTTCTTTATGCGTTCCCTCCGTTGCCGTTGCTGCTCCGGCTCATCCACCAGCTCAAGAGGTCCCGATGCAGGATGATCCTCGTCGCACCAGCGTGGCCGAGACAGATCTGCTTCCCGGACTTTCTGGACTTGTCAGCGTCCACACCAGTCAAGCTGCCGTCGGACGCGGATCTTCTCTTCAGAGAAGGAGGCGCCATTCTTCATCACAACCCGGAGTCGCTGAACTTGCAGGCCTGGCTCCTGCAGCACTAGAGTTTGGAGGGTACGACATCCCAGCCGACTGCAGAGAGGTTCTTGCAAAGGCCAGGGCAACCTCAACTCTCAAGTGCTACGGACATAAATGGAAGAGGGTCTCTGTCTGGTGCCGTGCACAGAAGATTAACCCTCTGCGGATTACGGCTCCTCAAGTATTGCCGTACCTACTGTCATTGGCCAAGACTGGACTAGCTCACGCTTCCATCAAGATACATCTGGCCGCCATCTCATGATACACCAGAACTACAGGACGGGCGTCCTTGTGGTCTCATCGGCTGGTGAAGGAATTTATGAAAGGCTTGTTCCGATCATTCCCGCCGGTGAAGGCCCCTGCCCCGGCGTGGGAGCTCAACATGGTGCTGACCAGGCTCATGGGGGCCCCATTTGAGCCTATGCATTCGGCACCGTTGAAGTTTCTGTCGTGGAAGACAGCATTTCTCGTGGCCATCACCTCCGCACGACGAGTGGGAGAGATCCAGGCCCTATCTTGCAAGCCACCATACTTGACTTTTCACGTCACGAGGGTGGTGCTGAGGACGCACCCCTCCTTCATGCCGAAGGTGCCTTCGGACTTCCACCTCAACGAACCCTTGGTGTCGCCAGTTTTCTTCGCGTTGCCTTCGTCGCCGGCTGAGAGGACTCTGCACTCGCTGGACGTAGCTAGAGCGCTGAAGTTCTACGTGGACCGCACTAAGAGTTTTCGGAAGACATCACAGCTGTTTGTAAACTTTGGACCTGTGAATCAAGGGAAGGCTCTCTCGAAGGCTTCCATTTCCAGATGGCTCTTCGGCTGCATCATGCACTGTCACCGGTTGGCAAACCGACCGCTGCCCGTCCGTCCGAGAGCCCACTCGACCAGAGCGATCGCTGCTACCACGGCGTTCCTATCTGGTGTGCCCTTGCTCGACATCTGCAGGGCTGCGATGTGGAGGTCGACGCACACCTTCATGAGATTCTACTGCGTCGATCGGGACTCCAGGGAGGAGTCCAGGGTCAGCCAAGCAGTGCTGCGCAACCTGTTCGCTTAAGGTGAGCCTGGTGAGGAGGTAAGAGATGCTTAATGTTGAGGTTTTTTTTGTATTGCTTAATGTTGAGCCTGTTGCCACCTCCCGTGGTTGTGCATGTGTAAACTGCTATGTATTCTTATATTCATGAGCATGTGAATCCATGCCAGACCCCATGCTGGAGAAGGAACAAGTTACTTACCTGTAACTGTTGTTCTCCAGCATGGGTCTGGCATGGATTCACATGCGAACCCTCCCGCCTACCCCTCTGCGGCTCTTCACTTGGTCATACTGCCATTTTACGTGCTTCCAAATCTGAGGATGGCTGCCAGAGGCGGGGCTTAGGGAGAGGGCAGTCATTGGCTGGGGGCAGTATGACCCAGAGACCAGTCATTCGTTTCTAATCTGTCTTTCTTAGTAGTAACCAAACTGATACTGATTTTTTCTATACCGAGGATTCCGGGCCTGACGACGGGGAATATTTATGAGCATGTGAATCCATGCCAGACCCATGCTGGAGAACAACAGTTACAGGTAAGTAACTTGTTCCTTATCCTCGCTCACTCTTCAACAGAGAGCCTGGTGGTCCAGGTTACTGCAGTGTAGCACAAGGGTGAGGAGTTAACATCTTTACCCCCAACAGGGAAGCAAAAACCTTGATCTTGATGACTTGGGTTGTAAAGTTATTACCTCTTGCAGCATAGCGCTGCAGTCTGTGCCTAGCCAAATATTCACATACTTTGTGAAGTGTTCCCTTGGAGGTGGCTGACAATGTGCCCATTCCTGGGATGGAGCGTTTCTGCTCTTGGATGGATGATGACAGGGCACTGAATGCCAGATAGTGCAGTCAGGCATTGGCACAGCAGAGGACATAGCCAGTTCAGTAGCCACTGGAACTGTGCCTCAGAAGTACTGTGACTAATAACGTCAAGGTTTGTCTAGAATGTCCAAGCACAACTCTTGGATATGCTGTTTTGACATTGAAAAGCTTTCGGTGGAATGCCAGTGAGTCGCTGGTGGAATTTAAGGACTCTGCAAAATCCTTTTAGTTAGCCGTGCCACAACTTGCTGTTTCTTCCTCCGGAGGCCAGTCATTTTGGTTCTTTGCCTCCTTTGGCCACAGGTGGCAGAGGGGCTAGATGCCCCACAGCAGTCAGGCCCAGTTGCATTTTTGCAACCAGGGTAGAGGCAGAGGTGCACAGGGACGTTTCCTCTTCCACCATGGTTCAAAATCAATTTAAGTTGGTTCTGGTCTATCCATCTCCATGGTAGAAATGGTTTTCCATGTACTGCCTCCCTTTCACCCATTGAATCCCTCACCACACTTTTCCCATCCTTTCACTTCTAAGACTCCATTCTCTTTGAGAAAATTTAACAGCTCCTGGCAAAGGCTGCTATAGCGCTCGTGGCCACCATAAAGAGGTGACGTGGTTGGTACTAGTTTGATTTACTGGTGCCAGAAAAGGCAGGAGCATCCTAGTGAACCTGAAGTTTCTGAATTTGTACCTGCACAAGGACAACTTCAAGATGGTCACCTTGGCCCAAATCCTCCTGGCCCTTTACCTTGGGGACGGGCTGTTTTTGAAGGAATTATCAGGATGGCGACCTCCATGTGCCAATGCATCGCACATGAATTACCTGAGGTTTGTGGTTGGGTGTACCCATTGCCCATTTGCAGTCCGGTTTTCACCAAGCTACTGGCTGTGGTGGTTGCATGCCACAGAACTAACCAGATTTGTGGTTTTTCTTATCTGGACCATTGGCTTATTCATGCGAAACTCTCCAGTGTTTTCCCACGTGTACCACACTTGACATCTGCGCCACAGCTTGAGTTGACCCCTCAACTTCAAGATTTCCAGAACAAGTCCTCTGTCTCTACGGTTCAACAGCACAGTTCTGGACACACTCTTGCAGGGCTTTTTCCACCCAAGTACTGTGTCCCAGGCTCTGCCTTTCTACAATTGGTTGACCTTGGGCATTGTGCATTTTTGTGTTGCCAGAGGCTTGCTGCCATGAGGTCAATCCAGTGCCTTCTTTGCTATGAATGGTTCCTAATAGATTCCTTCCTCCCATAGATTCCTCCTCTATGATGATCCTATCCACAGTGCTCCTGCTCTTCGGAAACGTTACCACCGCCAGGGGCGCAGCATGAGACTGGGCCAGCTCAGTCCGAGGCCTCTACACACCTGAGGCCAGACATGACATTGAGGGCAGTAATTATTGAGGGGCTGTGTCCCATGACCTCAGTTCCTTTTTCCCACACACTCTGTTCGCTTCGGGCACATGCCCATCAGGCTTTATTGAATTTTCTTCTACACTATGCCTAAGGCCTCAGGCTTCAAGTGCACAGATTGCATCCGACAGATGTAGTTACTAGATCTGCACCATATTTGCCTCTACTGTTTGGGCGACTAACACGACACCCAAGATTGCGTGTCATGCTATTACGTGCACCCGAAGACCATCTGGGTAAGGGGCTGCAAAGATCTTCACCTGCATCCATGAGACGAAGGGTGAAGTCACACGGTCTCGTTCGATGTTGTTCAGCGCGGATTGCCGATCCAAGGTGGTGTCACCTCCATGCAAGGAAAAGGATAAGCAGCATTGCAAAAGATCCCGCTCTCCTAGCGGATCCTCACGCTGGCATTTCTATTCCTCTTCAAAGAAGATCAGCTCTAGACACTCTCCAGAAAAGGCCTTTGATACCTTTCATGACCCAATCTTCCACCCCAGAGGAATAATAATAATAATAATTTTGCATTTATAGAGCGCTATGAAAGCTCAGGCATTTGAGCACTGCTTATTATTACCCACAGTATGTGGTGCTCATTTATCGACCTCGGAACGATGAAAGGCTGAGTTTGGCCCTGCCGGGTTTCGAACCTGCATCAGCAGGCTCTGCACGGATGTCAAAGCAAGCACCTGGAACAATTTTGCCTTAAGATCATCTTCGCCAAGGCAACAGTGGCTTCGGCCTTGGTGCCGTTGGCTCCGGGGACAGCGTCACAGGACTCAGGGCATCTTCTGCGACCCCCAGGGTACCTGCAGGAGTCACTCCTGCACACCTATGGGCTCGGAACTGAACCCTAATAGGGACAACGTTTTCCAGTGCCGCCAGACTCTGCCTTCGGCCATCGAGATCTTGGTGCCGGTTCCGACTTTTTCATCAGCGCCAATCGTCACTGCTAAGGGTTACCTCGCTGCTATTTCTATTGTTAAAATATTCCTGCAACAGAGCTCTTTCTTCACAGTCCCCAGTGTTATGCAGTTCTGTAGGGTTTGTGTAACCAGTTTCTCCACGCCAGTTTTGTTTTTGCCATTCCTTATGGGGGAACTCAGTTTGAGCCCCTCCATCCCTGTTTAGACTGCTTACCCTTAAAGTGATTTTACTGTTTGCCATCACTTCCACAAGACGGGTGAGTGAGCGCCAGGTGTTGTCTGTTAAACCTCCCTATTTGGTTTTCTTCAATGCGAAAGAGACATTGAGCGTGAGACCCTCATTTCTTCCACAGGCGGTCTTGGATTTGCACATGTCTCAAAACATCCATCATCCTGTGTTGTTTCCTCTCCCTCATCCTTACAAGACATAGGAACGATTCCATCGGCTAGAGCCTGTGTGGGCCCTCCGGTACTACTTCTCGAGGATGAGAGCGGCCAGGAAAGATTACTAGCTTTTCATTTATTACATTGGGGCATGTCTTGGCAGGGCTATTACCAAACAGACGCTGTAAAGGTGGATCATTTTCTGCATCTCTGAATGCTATGATATGGCTGGGAAGGATGCGCCTGAAGGTCTCCGAGCTCATTCTACCAGAAGAGTGGCTGCCACCTCTACCCTGCAGATGGGAGTCCCTTTCTTGGACATCTGCCAGCAAGCTATATGACCTCTCTGAAGATGTTTGCATTATTGTTTGGATTCCCTTTCAGGCTAGGAGCCCGTTTTGATAGTGCGGGCCGGAAGAGTTTTCTGCTCTAGGTGGTGTCTTTGCTTCCTCCCTCTTTCAGGCATTCTTCCTGCTTTGGGCTTCTATCATAGATGAGGAATCTGTGGGAGGAAGGAATCCATTAGAAGAACAAATTACTTGCCTCTTGGTAATGGTCTGAATTAGTGAAGTTCCTCCCATAGATTGCCAATCACCTTCCCTATTTGTCACTCTTGGAGTGTAGCTAGTACACCATAGGTCCCACGGTCCGTCAACATCCTAGGGAAAAATGGTGGAACTGAGGTCATGGGGCGTGGCACCTCGATACATACAAGCCCAGATGTCATAGCTGAGATGTCGGATGGAGCCTACGCAGAGCTGTCTTCCCCTGGCGGCAGAAAGGTTTCTGTAGAGCAGCTCCACTTTAGATAGGATTAGGTTAGATGAGGAATCCATGGGAGGAGCGTCCATCAGAAAGAACATTACCAAGAGGCAAGTCATTTGTTCTTATGTTTCAGGCTACATGACAAAGGTCTGCAACAGGACCCCCTGTGGGGGGCCATTGTCTGAGTCGGGAGAGAAAAGGGCCCAGTTGAACCTGGGAAGGTCGGTCGGAGATGAATGAGGTCAACCAGTCCAGTGATGCCAAGGGTGTCACGGAACTGATTTGTCAAGGTGGCATGATTGACCGCGTCAAAGGCAGAGGAAAGATCCAGAAGGATAAGAACGGATGAAGTGTTGAAATTGAGATTGGAGAGCAAGTCTTCAAGGGTGTTCAGTGGAGCAGTTTCCGAGCCTCTGGCTGCTCTGAAGCCAGACTGGTGGTCGTGGAGACAACCAACAGATTCAGTGTGTTGGATCATTTGATAGATGGCCAGCTTCTCCAGGAGCTTGCCCAGGAAGTGCGTAATGGATATAGGGCGGTAGTTAGCCGGGCAGGAGGGGTTGGCAGAGGGCATTTTGAGGAGAGGATGTACAAGGGATTGCTTGAGGGGTAGTGGGAAAGACCCAGTGGCAAAGCAGGGATTATAGAAATCAGCCAAGGCTGACGCAAGGGAGGCAATGCTGTCCTTGATTGATCTCGAGGAGCAGGGGGGGGGCACCTGTTTGGAAGAGGCTTTCAGAGAGAGGACTTGTCTAGCGATCTCATCCGGTGGTATGGACAAAAACGAGCAGAGTAGGAGGGAAGGGGACAGGAGGGCCAAGGAAGGCCTGAGAGCTGGGGGCCAAGGGAGGCCTGAGAGCTGGGGAAGGGGTAAGGGAGGGTAGTAGAGGAGGGTGAGGACATGATGTCCTGGGTTTTGGTTAACAAATGGGAGGCCAGTGAAGTACAGAGGGTCAGAGATGGCAGGGGAGAAGTGGAGACTGCAGTAGGATTGCCAAGTAAGTTCCTTGCAGATTTTAAGCAGTTGGCCTGTGTTAGTGGCCCCAGAGATGCAGGCTTGGATATGGGCTCTCTTCTTCAAGCGGATGGAGAGTCTTTATTGCCTTTGGAGCAGGTGGCAGGCCAGTCTGTCAGAGGATATGCCTGATGCCCACCACTTCCGCTCAGAAACTCTGCACTTGTGTTTCAGAGACGCTAGGTCAGAGTGATACCAGGTGTTGCGCTTGGAAGCAGACTTCATGCAGAACATCCTGACAGGGGCAAGGATGT